>NC_056065.1:47734552-48359552 GCF_016772045.2 Ovis aries | reverse complement strand
TTTCAAATAAAGCGGGCAAAGGCCCTAAGGAAAACAGCAAGAGTAAAAGGGATGAACAAATAAAAGCAGAGCCAGGCCGCATCCCCAGACCTAAGCTACGTCTGCAAACAGAGCATTTTTTGTGGAAGAGCCTCGGGTCCCCCTAATTCATTGTCCAGGATAGGAGGTTATTTGCTCCATCATGGCTGGACCAGGGCTCTGTTGGACATTTTCCTCGAATAAAAGTGTTGGTTCCAGGATGATGAGAACTATGCTCTGTCCATGGTGCTCCGTATCGATTGTGTGGAAATTGGCTGTGGGTCCAGCCACTTGCTGGTTGATTCATTATTTTCAATCAAGCGGCTTGTTGGGCTGTTAAGGTCATTGGGGTCTCCAGGGCCCGGGCCCGATTCAGTTATTTCCATTATTGAGACACAACCCAAATTAACCAAACCATCTATGTTTTCTTTTGGTGGGCAGCTGGGGAGCAAATGCAAAATCCATCATGAGTTTTATTTTCCATGGAAAAGTAACAGGGTAGTGAGAAAGCTCCTAGTCCTCTGAGAGACACCCAGGGAGCTGGGAGTGGGGTATTTATTCTCTCGCCCAGCTTCCCAGTGTCATCAAGAAGCTGATGTGTGTGACAGAGATGTGACAACCCCCGACCTGTGGGATCCTTAATGGACTTTTCCTCAAACCACCCAGGTGCATTCTTGTTTGGACACAGGTTTTACCTGGGACTCTTTTTTCAGGGCACAGTGCTAAAAACCCAGCTCGCTTTCTCTGGGTTAAAGAATCAAGGTGGTTCTGGCTTGAAGAGCAAAGAACCCTAGGACAGCTCCTGCCTCTGACCAGGCTGGGTCAGGCTCACTGTTGTGGCCTCCGGCCTCAGGGTTGGCCTCACTCTCAGGCAGCCACTGGGGCTATACCTTTCCCCTCTCAGGTTCATGAGAATCACATGAAACAGATTCTTTCAATTGCCTGTAGAAGCCAGCGGGTCTTTCCTTTCCCATTAATTAGCCTTCAGGGAGGCCCCTTGGAGGTCACCTGTGGGATGGATCCCATGACCATCCTCGAATCAGTCTCTGTTGCCAAGGGGCTGGACCTAGATCAGCTGACAGTGGTCCTGGTGAAACTTTGGAGCCGGGGTTAATACCTTCTAATCCCACGACTGGGAGTGGAGGGGCTTTCTCCTCTGGGGCTGCCAGAGCGCTGGGGGGAAGGGAATCATGCCCACCATGAAGCCCCCTGCCCACTCTGCAGGTGTCTCCACCATCCAGGGAGAGGAGAGCTGACTCTTCTTTTTCACGTCTTTCCAGTCTTGACAACAGAAGAATTTGTAGGGCTCTGTCTTCAGGTGGGAAGACTGAAAGCTTCCCCAAATGTCCGTCAGCTCCCAGGGACCCTCCACCACCCAGCCTGCCTCTTGGGGATGGTGACATTGCTCCGCAGTTGACTTCATACCCTGTGCCTCTTAACCTGGGCTCTAGGTGGGGGGTGGATGGTCCCAGAATCAGGGTCAATCTCCGCATCCCATGAACACTTCTTGATGGTCAGCCCAGGACCATGGGGATCACCTTTGCCTGGCTTCTTTTCATCAGCTCCTCTCTTCCAAACTAACCTAAATATTAAAAGGAAATTTAACCATCACATGAATTCATTTTTTGGTCATAAATTCCAACCAGAGAAATATGATCACCTTGCCCTTCCCAATCCTGACCCCCTTCCTCAAGAGCAACCCCGGTTAAGACCTTTCTAGACATTTCTAAATGACATTTTTATTCTGTATTTCTTTTTGGGAGTTTCAAGATTTTGCTTTTAACACCTGCTCTGCAAAGCATTTCTTTCTCTTTCTTTAATGAGTTATTCATTTATTTGGCTGCCTCAGGTCTCAGTTGCAGCATGAGAGATCTTTTGCTGGGGCTCATGGACCCTCGAGTAGTGGTGTGCAGGCTCAGCAGTTGTGGTGTTCTGGCTTAGCTGCTCCGTGGCATGTGGGATCTTAGTTCCCTGACCAGGGATTGAACCCACGTCCCCTGCATTGCAACGAGGATTCTTAACCACTGGACCACCAAGGAAGTCCCCAAGCATTGCTTTCTGTAATTTACTTGACAGTATTCAGTTGAAGCTGTGAAGCCCCGATCCAGGCTACTTGGACCTGGTGAAGGAGAGGTGTCAGCAGTTCACACTCCCAGACTCGCCCTTTTGTCACAAATGGGCCAAGCATCCCTGGGCTTCTGAACTTTCACCTTTGGCCAGGGGACCCTGCCCAGGATAACGCCCCTGCCCTGGTTGGACTGCAGTCTGTGAGGTGTGGAGGGGGTCGATGCTGCAGAGCAGCTGTGGTCAGGAGCGTGACGGACAGTGCCTGGGTAAGTGGCTATCAGGAGACTGGGAATTAAGCTGTCTTGGTGCTGAGGACGGGGAGCAGCTGGGTGGGGGAAGGGAAGACCTAATGTGGGGCACAGACCAGGCAGATGGAAGGTCCCCTGAACTGTGAGCAACGGGGCCTGGAGAGTACAGGGCCATGGGGCGGGTTCCTCCCCAGGTCAGTTACTGGTGTCCTGTTGCCTTGTTTGTTCTCACCTGGAGTGTCCTTTTCCAAATGTGGTTCCCCCATGTTTATCCTTTCCTCCCCTGCCCCTCCCTCTTTCCCTCCTTCCTTCTTTCCTTCCTGTTATTTAAAGCCCTGCTCCACCCCAGGGCACTTGTGTTCTTGGGGGTTTGGTAAATGAGGAGAGAGCTCTCTGTCCTAATTGTTGACTCCTGGGTAATCAGCCAGCAGTTCAGCGAGGATCCAGAGCAACTGCAAAGAGCAAGAGGGCCTGCTTGGGGTTGTTGTTGTTCAGTCACTAACGTTGTGTCTGACTCTTTGCGACCACATGGACTGCAGCCCTGCTAGGCTTCCCTGTCCTTCTCCATCTCCCAGAGCTTGCACAAATTCGTGTCCATTGAGTCAACAATGCAATCCAACCATCTTATTCTCTGTCATCCCCTTCTCCTCCTGCCTTCAATCTTCCCCAGTATCAGGGTCTTTTCCAATGAGTTGGCTCTTCGTGTCAAGTGACCAAAGTATTGGAGCTTCAGCATCAATCCTTCCAATGTATATTCAGGGTTGATTTCCTTTAGAATTGACTGGTTTGATCTAACTGCAGTCCAAGGGACTCTCAAGAGTCTTCTCCAGCATCAGAGTTTGAAAGTATCAATTCTTTGGCACTCAGCCTTCTTTATGACCCAACTCTCACATCTGTACATGACTACTGGAAAAACCATAGCTTTGACTATACAGAGTCTCTGTCAGCAAAGTGATGTCTCTGATTTTTAATATGCTGTCTAGGTTTGTCATAGCTTTTCTTCCAAAGAACCAATGTCTTTTAATTTCATGGCTGTGGTCACCATCCACAGTGATTTTGGAGCCCAAGAAAATAAAGTCTGTCACTGTTTTCATTGTTTCCCCATCTTTGCCATGAAGTGATGGGACTGGATGCCATGATCTTCGTTTTTTTAATGTTGAGTTTTAAGCCAGCTTTTTCACTCTCTTCTTTCACCTTCATCAAGAGGCTCTTTAGTTCCTCTTCACTTTCTGCCATAAGGGTGGTATTATCTGTATATCTGGTGTTACGATATTTCTCCCTGCATCCGTGATTCCAGCTCGTTCTTCATCCAGCCTGGCATTTCACATGACGTACTCTGCATATAAGTTAAATAAGCAGGGTGACAATATACAGCTTTGACATACTCCTTTCCCAATTTGGAACCAGTCCTTTCTTTGTTCTATGTCTGGTTCTAACAGGTGCTTCTTCACCTGCATACAGGTTTCTTAGGAGGCAGGTAAGTGAAAGTGAAGTCACTCAGTCATGTCTGACTCTTTGCGACTCCATGGACTATAACCCACCAGGTTCCTCCATCTATGGGATTTTCCAGGCAAGAATACTGGAGTGGGTTGCCATTTCCTTCTCTAAGAGAGGCAAGTAAGGTGGTCTGGTATCCCATTTCTTGAAGAATTTTCCATAGTTTGTTGTGATGCACACAATCAAAGTCTTTAGCATGGTCAATAAAGCAGAGGTAGGTGTTTTTCTGGAACTCTCTTGCTTTTCCTGTGCTCCAGTGGATGTTGGCAATTTGTTCTCTGGTTCCTCTGCCTTTTCTAAATCTAGCTTGTACATCTGGAATTTCTGGGTTCACATGCTATTGAAGCCTACCTTGAAGGATTTTGAGCATGATATTGCTAGTGTGGACATCACCAGATGGTCAATACTGAAATCAAATTGATTATATTCTTTGCAGCTGAAGTGGAGAAGTTCTATACAGTCAGCAAAAGCAAGACGGGGACCTGACTTTGGCCCAGATCATGAACTCCTTATTTCAAAATTCGGACTTAAACTGAATACTTCTATAATTTCATTTAAATATATCTATCAACTTTTATGCATTCTTTCTTGAATCAAAATATTTTTTTAGTTGTTGCTTTCAGTTCAGTTCAGTTCAGTTGTTCAGTCTGACTCTTTGTGACCCCATGAACTGCAGCATGCCAGGCCTCCCTGTCCATCACCAGCTCCTGGAGTCTACCCAAACCCCTGTCCATTGAGTCGGTGATGCCATCCAACCATCTCATCCTCTGTCGTCCCCTTTTCCTCCTGCCCTCAATCTTTTCCAGCATCAGGGTCTTCTCAAATGAGTTAGCTCTTCGCATCAGGTGGCCAAAGTATTGGAGTTTCAGCTTCAACATCAGTCCTTCCAATGTACACCCAGGACTGATCTCCTTTAGAATAGTTGGATCTCCTCGCAGTCCAAGGGACTCTCAAGAGTCTTTTCCTGTTAACACTACAGTTCAAAAGTATCAATTCTTCAGTGCTCAGCTTTCTTTATAGTCCAACTCTCACATCCATACATGACTACTGGAGAAACCATAGCCTTGACTAGCCTTTGTTGACAAAGTAATGTCTCTGCTTTTTAGTATACTGTCTAGGTTGGTCATAACCTTCCTTCCAAAGAGTAAGCATCTTTTAATTTCATGGCTGCAATCACCATCTGCAGTGATTTGGGAGCCCCTCAAAGTAAAGTCAGCCACTGTTTCCACTGTTTCCCCATCTATTTGCCATGAAGTGATGGGACTGGGTGCCATGATTTTAGTTTTCTGAATGTTGAGCTTTAAGCCAACTTTGTCACTCTTCTCTTTCACTTTCATCAAGAGGCTGTTTAGTTCCTCTTCACTTTCTGCTGTAAGGGACTTTCTGCCACATTTGACTGTGTGGATCGCAGTAAATCATGGAAAATTCTGAAGGGATGGGAATACCAGACCACCTGACCTGCCTCTTGAGAAACCTGTATGTAGGTTAGGAAGCAACAGTTAGAACTGGACATGGAACAACAGACTGGTTCCAAATAGGAAAAGGAGTACATCAAGGCTGTATATTGTCACCCTGCCTATTTAACTTCTATACAGAGTACATCATGAGAAACCCTGGGCTGGAAGAAGCACAAGCTGGAATCAAGATGGCTGGGAGAAATATCAATAACCTCCAATATGCAGATGACACCACCCTTAGGGCAGAAAGTTGTTGCTTTAGGGGTTAGAATATACATCCTTAAGTTTAACAGTCTACTTAAAGTTGATGCTGAATGAGTTCACATGTGATGTGGAAACCTTGCAACTTTGTAGGTGCATGTAACTCTCCTGACCACCCTTATGCTGTGACAGTCATGTGCACACATCTACATATGTTAGAATGTATGAAGTGAGTTTATAACTTCACAAGACAATTGTTATGATTTTTGCCTAAACAATCATATGTACTTTAACAAAATTTAGAGGAAGACATGGTAGAGCTAGTAGTAAAGAACCCACCTGCCAATGCAGGAGACAAAAGAGGCATGGGTTTGATCCCAGGGTCGGGAAGATCCCTGGAGAAGGAAATGGCAACCCACTCCAGTATTCTTGCCTGGAGAATCCCATGGACAGAGCAGCCTGATGGGCTACATTTCATGGGGTTTCAAAGAGTCGGACACGACCGAAGCAGCTTAGCAGGCATGCATAGTCTTTTATACGTACTCAAATATTTACTACTCAATATCCTCTTTTGTGTTTTCTTAAGATGCAAATTTCTCCCTGGCATCATTTTGATTTCCTTCAGTTTGACAACTTTCTTCAGTATTTTTGTAGTGCATGTGTGCTGACAATGAATTCTGCGGGTTTCTTAAAATGTCTTTATTTCCCCTTCAGTTTTGAAACTTATTCTTGTATAGGATCCTCTGTTGGTAGTGTTTTCACTCTTTAGGATTTTAAAGATGCTGTTTCACTGTCACTCAAATGGTCAAGTAGTTTCTGGTGAGAAGTCTTGAATAATTCAAATTATTTTTTCTGTATATGTGACCTATTTATCTGATTGCTTTTAGGATTCCTGCTTCATATTCTTTTTTTTTTAAATTATGAAACTAGGCACATATTTTTGGCATTATACTATTTGTGGTTTGCTGAACTTCTTTAAATTGTATATTTACATCTTTCACCAATTTGGGAAGTTATGGGCCATTATTACTTCACATGTTTTTCTCTCTTTCTTTCTCATGGCTCCTCTAAAATTGCTTATATTTTAAAGTCAGTCCCAGAGATTCAATTCATTTCTTTTCTAATGTTTTTCTCTTTATTCTTTAGATTGGATAATTTCTATTGATCTATTTTCAGGTTCATTGACTTTCCTTTTAAACACAATGTATAACATTGTTTTTATGCTTAGAATGTTTAACGTGATGTTATCCTACTGTTTCATTGGTTTGCAATTTGTGCTTTTCCACCTAACATTGTGTGATAAATCTGATTTTTTAAATTGATCTATTCAGCTATTAAACCCATTAGTGAAGCCCATAATTTCAGATATCCTAATTTTTAGCTCTAAAGTTTCCATTTGATTTGTTTTAACATTTAAATTTCTCTCCTGAGAGTTCCTATAATATCTTTTCACATACTCCTTTACCTCCTGCAGCCTTGTTACAATGGCTGTGTTGTAGACTTTGTTAATTTCAGCATTTGGGTCATGATGGTGGTTGGTTCTCTTTTTACATGAGACTGAGTCCCACTCTCCGGGTTTCTTGTATACTGAATAATTTTGGATAGCATCCTGGATGTTGTGATTACTATGTGTGGAGACTGTGTTTTCAGCTATGTTTTCCCATGATGTATTATTTCTTTGTTTCAGCAGAAAAGTAATTCAGACAGAATCAAACCACAAACTCTGTCTCACCTACAGGTGGTGACAGCTCTGATCTCAGCTCACTTCTTTGTGGGTTCTATTGCTGCTGTTTTCATTTTTAACTGGGTCGATTGCAGTCTGCAGCATGAATGGAGCATTTCAGGTCATTCAAAGACTTGGGCAGAGTTTACATGCAGAGCCTGGACTCCCCCCTCTTGCTCCAGCTTTTGTGAGTTTCCCTTCTCACTCACCAGCATCAGCGACCGTGTGACTCTTTCTTTTCCTGGGCAGAGAGATGGTGGGTTTTCTATCAGAGATTCAGCTGCACTGAATCTTGATGGAAGCAACAGAAGGATGGGGCACTCTTCATGTGCTGATTCCTTGTTCCAGGTTTAGGCTTCCTTCCCAAAACTTCCTTCCCGACTTTGTTTACTTTCTAGAGACTTCAAGTAGGTTTTTGTTTTGGCTAAATTTATTGTTGTTTTCTGTGTAAGGGTTGTTTCTCTTGTTTGCTTAACTTTTAAATTAATCTTGTCTTTGAACTCCTGGGGGATGAGAAACTATGCCTCCAGTTCTGCCAGGAATGGGATGAGGCTTGAAGGGAAAGGGTTGGGAAGGATAACATGAGAAAGTGCAAAGTGCTGGCAATTTATTGCCTGAATCCCTGCTTCCATCACAGCAAATTGGAATTTTTTTCTTTGTTCTTTTATATATGGATGTTTCAAGTAAGAAATATTGTAAAATTGGTATTGGCTAAAGTGTGCTTGAAAACCACTCTGTTTAAATACTCTCCAAGTTCTGAAGCTCTGAGAAACCTGTTGGCTTCAAGGAGCTTTAGGAATGTTGTGTTTAGAAGCCTAATCCTTCAGCCAAACTGACTTGCATTTGAATCTATTTGCCACTTACTAGTTGTGTAGCCTGGGGCTAGTTCCTTACCACCAGTATCTTCCATTTTTCATCTTTAAGATGAAGAGAGCCATGATGTACTATAGGATGGTGTGAGAATCCAAAGAGATGATGAATATTTAAGTTTTGGCAGAGAGATGGCATATGGTAAGAGTGTTTTAAGGACTGAATATTTGTATCCCCTCAGTTTCATAAGTTGAAGTCTTACATTGATTAAAAAAAGATGCACAGCATAACAGTTGCAAGTTAAGTTTTATTTGGGGGCAAAATCAGGACTGTAGCCTGGGAGACAGCACCTCAGATAGCTCTGAGAGATTGCTCCAAAGAGGTGGGGGTGGGGAGGGAAGGTCAATATATAAGATTTTGGTAAAGGAAGAGTTCAATGTAATCAAGCATTTATCTCATAAAATGTTTTCTGTGAGTTACATGGAGCTGATGTCACCAGGAAGGGATTTAGTGCTTTTCTAGTTATGAGGCGATGCAAGGATTGGGATCATGAAATCGGTTCCTGAAAATATCTAAAGACCTGTTCTACCAGTTCCCCTAGGACACATGGTGGAAGTGACAAATAGATTCAAGGGATTAGATCTGATAGACAGAGTGCCTGAAGAACTATGGACAGACGTTCATAACATTATACAGGAGGTGGTGATCAAAATCATACTCAAGAAAAAGAAATGCAAAAAGGCAAAATGGTTGTCTGAGGCAGCCTTACAAATAGCTGAGAAAAGAAGAGAAGTGAAAGGCAAAGGAAAGATATACTCATCTGAATGCAGAGTTCCAGAGAATAGCAAGGAGAGATAAGAAGCCTTCCTAAGTGAACAATACAAAGAAATAGAGGAAAATAATAAAATGGGAAACACTAGAGATCTCTTCAAGAAAATCAGCAATACCAAGGGAACATTTCATGCAAAGATGGGCACAATAAAGGACAGAAATGGTATGGACCTAACAGATGCAGAAGATATTAAGAAGAGGTGGCAAGAATACACAGAAGAACTATACAAAAAGATCTTCACGACCCAGATAATCACGATGGTGTGATCACTCACCTAGAGCCAGACATCCTGGAATGTGAAGTCAAGTGGGCCTTAGGAAGCATCACTATGAACAAAGATAGTGGAGGTGATGGAATTCCAGTTGAGCTATTTCAAATCCTGAAAGATGTTGTGAAAATGCTGCACTCAATATGTCAGCAGATTTGGAAAACTCAGCAGTGCCACAGGACTGGAGAAGGTCAGTTTTCATTCCAATCCCAAAGAAAGGCAATGCCAAAGAATGCTCAAACTACCACACAATTGCACTCATCTCACACATTAGCAAAGTAATGCTCAAAATTCTCTAAGTCAGACTTCAACAGCATGTGAACTGTGAACTTCCAGATGTTCAAGCTGTATTTAGAAAAGGCAGATGAAGCAGAGATCAAATTACCAATATCCACTGGATCATTGAAAAAGCAAGACAGTTCCAGAAAAATATCTACTTCTGCTTTATTGACTACTCTAAAACCCTTGACCGTGTGGGTCACAGCAAACTGTGAAAAATTCTTCAAGAGAGGAGAATACCAGATCACCTTACCTGCCTCCTGAGAAATCTGTATGCAGGTCAAGAAGCAACTGTTAGAACCGGACATGGAACAACAGACTGGTTCAAAATTGGGAAAGGAGTACGTCAAGACTGTATATTGTTACTCTGCTTATTTAACTTATAGGCAGAGTGCATCAGGTGAAATGCCAGGCTGAATGAAGCACAAACTGGAATGAAGACTGCCGGAAGAAATATCAATAACCTCATATAGGCAGATGACACTACCCTTATGGCAGAAAGTAAAGAGGAACTAAACAGCCTCTTGATGAAGGTGAAAGAGGAGAGTGAAAAAGCTGGCTTAAAATTCAGTGTTCAAAAAATGAAGATCATGGCATTTGGTCCCATCACTTCATGGCAAATAGGTGGGGAAACAATGATAACAGTGATAGACTTTATTTTCTTGGGCTCCAAAATCACTACAGATGATGACTGCAGCCATGAAATTAAAAGACTCTTGCAACTTGGAAGAAAATCTATGACAAACCTAGACAGTGTATTAAGAGGCAGGGACATTATTTTGCCAACAAATGTCCCTATAGTCAAAGCTATGGTTTTTCCAGTAGTCATGTACAGATGTGAGAGTTGGACTGTAAAGAAGGCTGAGTGCTGAAGAATGGATGCTTTTGAACTGTGGTGCTGGAGAAGATTCTTGAGGGTCCCTTGGACAGCAATGAGATCAAACCAGTCAGTTCTAAAGTAAGTCAACACTGAATATTCATTGGAAGGACTGATGCTAAAGCTGAAGCTGCAATCCTTTGGCCACCTGATTGGAAGAGTGGACTCACTGGAAAAGAGACAGGCATGCTCCTAAAGACTGAAGGCAAGTGGAGAAGGGGGCAAGAGAGGATGAGATGGTTGGATGGCATCACCAACTCAACAGGCGTTTTAGCAAGCTCCAGGAGATGGTGAAGGACAGGGAAGCCTGGTGTGCTGCAGTCCATGGGGTCACAAAGAGTCAGATACGACTGAGCGACTGAACATAGTGCCTCACTCTCCACCCTGAATTCCCTTGAAGGGATGTTGAAGTTTGGCAGCTGCAACATCACCGGGTTCAGTCTGCACAGAGACAGATGGCCACTGCCCTTGGCAAGCACCAATTTTCAGCTGACATCTACTTCCCAAATGTTATGGAACTTGGAGATATGATCTTGGTGTGTGAGGAGGGAGATGGCTCATGATGGTATTAGTGGCCTTGTAAAAGATACCAGATAGCTTTCTCTCTTTCATATGAGCACACAGCAAGAAGGTGGTTTTCTACAAGCCACCATGTGGGTCTTCACCAGAACCTGGCTATGCTGGCACCCTGATCTTGGACTTACAGCCTCTAGAACTAAATTAGAGAGAAAATAAACACATGAGAAAAGAAAGGTGTGCTGTTTAAGTCCTCCAGAATGTGATATTTTGGTGAGGCAGCCTGGGCTTTACTAAGACATTTTGTATGCCACTGATAAGTATTCACCATGAAATGTGTATGGATTCTTCTATGAGTAAAAGTGAAGGCACTGGAGAGTCTGGTGAGTTTCCAGAGAGAGCAAAGGAAGGGCCCTTTCACTGGCCCCACAGAGGCAGTTGTATCCTTGGGACACTGATGCAGGTTTCACCTGGAGCTCACAGGACAGAGCTTCTCACTCATTATCAGAGACATGGAAGCTGCCACTTGGTCACTTTAGAATTGACAATCACGGGTTTCATTCATGACAGCTCCATTTCTCAGGATGAACTTGCCAGGAAGATTGCCTCTCTAACAGGTCACCTCCTGAGATGCAGCATATAGAAAATCTGGATTTAGAAAAAAACAGAGTGAGATTCCAGCGTGTAAGGGGGCAGCACTCATTGTACATCCCTCATGTTCCGTTGCAAATAGCTGGCTTTCTTCTGATTCCTATTTGAGGACTTTAAGCGTTGTGTCCAAACTGATGTTGGGAAAGATTGAAGGCAGGAGGAGGAGGAGGGAGGAGAAGGGGGTGGCAGAGGATGTGATGGTTGGATGGCATCATTGACTGGGTGGACATGAACTTGAGCAAACTCCAGGAGACAGTGAAGGACAGGGAAGCCTGATGTGGTGCTGTCCATGAGGTCACAGAGTCAGACCCGACTGAGCAGCTGACAGCAACAACCAAACTGAAATCTGCTGTAGACCGAGTGATGAGCACACTGCGCTGTCTGCTTTCCCAAGAAGGCTCTGAGTGGTAAGGCAGGAGGTGGTGTTGGGAGCGCCAGGAAGAAGGGAGATGTCAGGCTGACCAGGTCCAGCTTCTTCGTAAGGTCATCATCAAATGTGATTTTCTGAGTGCCACCTTGTTGCTGCTGGCACAAATGAGACCTGGAGATTATTGGAAATCTATAGGAAAATCTTGTCCTATGTCAGGCGTCTGACTAAGCCCATTCCTTTCCCCTCCCTGAGCAAAGGAAAGCTAACCCAAAAGGAAGCAGGAAAAACGTTTTGCTTTGGTCCAAACCTTTAAATCTTTCATAGCTTGGAGGCTTGTCCTTGTTTACAGAACAGGATTTAAACTTTGTGGGCTATAGTGGGGAGCTGGGAAGGAGAGAAGTCAGTGTTTAAGCTCAGCACTAAGAGAGCCCCCCTAGAAACTGAGGCTACCAAGTGCGGTCCATGTTCTTATTTATCCTGAAAAGTTTCCTTCATCACCTAACACTTCCTGGTATGAAAAAAGATTGCTTCCCCAGACTCAGAAGGTAAAATTTGCTTAATTTCAAGTCTGAGCTCACCCTCCTTTACCCACAGGGTTCCAGGGTCTGCAGTCTCATAGCAGAGAGGTCGTAAAATCTGATGAGTGTTTTTTGACATCAGCAAAGGTTTCTGATAAGTAATTTTTGCTTTTTGTTTGTTTTCACCAAAATCAGCCCTTGTTTCCTGAAAAGACCAAGTGATAGGAGATGCCCTTTGCAAAGTTAGTGCACTCCACTGCCCTCCCTGCAATCTAGGTTCACATGACAGGAAGGGTGTTTGTCTCTCTCTCTCTCTTTTTTTTTAGGGGGGGGGTGTTGCTCAAATTTACAACTGTAGGAACAGGGTTTGGTGTCTGTGCCTTGAAAGGTCTTGGAAAGGGAGATCCAGGGCCCAGAGAGAGGCAAGAGCTCACTCTATTCTACTCAGATTGAGAAGTCCCAGCTGCTGGAGCAAACCAGGGGTCTAAGGCAAGGGGAAAAGAAATGTAGCACATGGAAGAAAAGTCAGGGCATTCCATCTGGGACATATCTCAGAGAAGTGGGCTCTGGGGAAGGGCCAGTACGTCACAGGCACTCAGCAAGTGAATGACGAATGAATGAGTAGCCTAATGAGTGAATGAGTCAGGGGACTCTGCCACACACATCTTTTCATCACCCACAGGTCCTGACTCAGGCAAGTGCATATAGAATAGCTTGATAAATGTTGAGTTAATGATGGGGCTGTTTTCGGCACTACAGGAATTCAGAGCCTTTGCCATCCTAGGGGCTATGCACAAGCCTCAAGCTGCAGCTTTGGTTTCCCTGATGGAAGCAGAGAGGCTCCAAGTCCCTCCAGCTGCTTCTAGAGTCACAGAACTGATGGAAGGACCACACTTGAGCTGATTTGCTTTCCAGCAATTTCCAGCCTCTTCTTTACTAGTCCTATGGTGAATTGGACATGAATTTGAACAAACTGTAGGAGATAGTGAAGGACAGAGGAGCCTGGAGTGTTGCAGTCCATGGGGTCATAAAGAGTCAGACATGACTTAATGACTGAACAACAGCAACAACACTGTGAATATTTGCCCATACTTTGGTCATTCTCTCAGACTCTAGTGAGTGATTCCAAACTTGTATACTGATTCGTAACAAGTAATTCATGGTTGGTGTAGAAATACAGATGTCACTTTCTACACTAGGGATTTTTAGGAAGGTTTAGGGTGAGAAGGAAATGGCAACCCACTCCAGTATTCTTGCCTGGAGAATCCCAGGGACGGGGGAGCCTGGTAGGCTGCCGTCTATAGGGTCACACAGAATCAGACATGACTGAAGCGACTTAGCAGCAGCTTAGCAGGGTGAGATCTGGGGTGATGTTTTTGCCACTGTTGCCACAGGTGGGGAAAGGTTTCAGGGCAGTCTTGGCAGTCTTGAACTCATTTGTAGCACACAGGGTCATGTGTCTCCCTCTATTTGACCCAAATTCCCACCCCTCAAGGGTGGATCCAGACAAGCACACCAGGCCTCTGTGTCTGCGTCTGAAGTTGGGTTTCACCAAAGAACTTGGGCAGAAACTCTGCCTGAACTAATTTTCCTCTAGGCAACTTCATTGGAACAAAGTTTTATGTGGTAGATAATGAGAAAAGCAGCTGTAAAATCCTAAAGGAGTGAAAAATAATTTCCAAAGAGATCCTGAAAATCTCTTAGAATAAGAAAGTCGCATCAATTCTCTCAATTACTATGAGGAACATGCATCTGTAACACACATTTTAATAGGCATTAAAGACATTTTAATGAGAAAACAACTTAAAAGTTGATAAACGTGTGTCTTTGTTGATACCCGGTAGAGAATTTTTGGGGAGGAGGGTAGAGACTGGGGGAGTCATTAGCATCAGGTTGCTTGTTAGGTGCTATATTGTTCTGAATAATTTAGCCGCTGAAGTTCAGGCTTGGATGCCTGCAGATTTGGGTGTGATTATTAAGAAGCTCTGAATTGATGCCTTTACATTGCGGTGCTGGAGAAGACTCTTCAGAGTCCCTTGCACAGCAAGGATATCAAACCAGTCCAACCTAAAGGAAATCAAACCCTGAATGTTCGTTGGAAGGACTGATGCTGAAGCTCCTATATTTTGGCCACCTGATGTGAAGAGGTGACTCACTGGAAAAGACCCAGTTGCTGGGAAAGATTGAAGGCATAAGGAGAAGGGGGCAACAGAGGATGAGATGGTTGGATGGCATCATCAGCTTAATGGACATGAGTTTGAGAAAACTCTTGGAAATGGTGAAGGACAGGAGAGCCTGTTGTGCTGGAGTCCATGGGGTTGCAAAGAGTCAGATGTGGCTTAACAACTGAGCAACAATCAAGAGGCTTTGAGGCTGTGAAAAGATGGAGAACATCTATTTCTGAGATTGGGATGATGTCAAACCCTGGCACATGGGTGTCCGGCAGCCAACATCATAGAATTCAAAACACTCCTTATTCTGCTCAAAACCAGTTAGGCTGGAGAAGCAGGCCAAAAAGTCTGGGGTTATTGAAAAACTCAGGCCTGGTCAGGTTCAGTTTACCCTGACATGGGAAATTGAAGACTTTGGAGACTGTTGGCCAGATTCCATCCCTTGGTGTGGCCTGTAAGTCCCCTCCGGCACTGTGAGAAGAGCACTGGTTGGTCCTATACCACCGCATGATGTCCGGTCCCCAGGCTGGGACAGCTGGATGAGGCAGGAGGCAACAGTGCCTTAGAGGCATCATCCACCTAATCATGTGACAGTTATTAACAGTGGCTATAGCCAAGCTACATCCAGACGCCATGCTCAGCCTCCTACCTGATCTCAACATTAGCTTATATTGCTCCCTAACCAGAACCACATTTGGTGGCTTAAAGCATTATCCATTTATTATCTCAGTGCTTCTGGGGTCAAGAGTCCAGAACACGGCTTAACTTGGTTCTCTGCTCAAGATCTCATGAGGCTGCAAGTCAAGGTATCAGGCAGGATGTATTCTCATCAGGGGCCTGGCTGGGGAAGAAACTGCATTTACATTTCCTAAGCTGGTTGATAGAATTGGTTGAATTCATTCCCTTGTGGTTGTAGGACTCAAGGTGACTTTCTTCTCTGTGGCTAGGAGAAGAGTCTGTTGATGGATGTTCTGACTTCAGGGAGGGCTCCTGCCTATCACCTGATTAGGCCAGGACTGCCCAGAGTGATCTCCCTTTTGACGAATTAAATTCAGCTGACTAGAGACCTTACTTACATCTGCAAAGTTCCTTCACCTTAGCTGTTTCCTATTTATTAGAAACGGGCTTCCCAGGTGACTCAGTGTAGAGAATCTACCTGTCAATGCAGGAGGCGCAAGAGATGCAGGTTCCATCTCTGGGTTGGGAGGATGACCTGGAGTAGGAAATGGCAAACAGCTCCAGTATTCTTGCCTGAAAAATTCCATGGACAGAGGAGACTGGTGGGCTACAGTCCATGGGGTTGCAAAGAGCCGAACATGACTGAACGACTGAGCAAATCACATTTATTATAATAGAAACAAGTCTTAAGTCCCATCCACATTTAAGGGATGGGGTTTACACAAAAGCATGGATATTGGGAGCAGGAACCAATAAGGTTGCTCTTGGGTATGTCTACCACAATTAGAATTATTTGTCAAAACCTCCGAGCTATCTTGTTTTCATCCCCATTCTGCCGACAAGGAAACCAAGCTCACAGAGACGCAGTGGTTGTCCAATAACACTCAGCTAGAAATGGGTTGAATTCAAACCCAGAAGGTCTGATCCCAGAGTCATGCACAGTAACAGCCTGTGTTCCTTGGTTAGAAAGTAGTGAAGCAGGGAAGTCCTACAGGAAAGGTCATGATGGCTTTGCCATGTGTAATGCGTAGCATAAAAATAATAGGTTGTTTGCTCATTGACATAAGCAAGCCCTGAATAAATGTTAATGACCACCTCGATGACTGTCATGTTTTTACGTTTTAAACTGCAGAAGTAAAGTGCAACAGAATTTCTACGGCTGGTAGAAATACACAGTAGCTGGAGTGAGACAGCATTGGAGGAGTCAAGGTTAACAGAAGTTTACAAGAGAGGCATCACAACTCAAACTGTATTTCACTGTTGAGCATGATAAGACAGTCAGGGCAGCCCTTTCACTGACACAAGTGATCTCATATATTGTTCCAAACATTTGTCTGAGCATTTCTGTTATTCCCAAGTGAAGGATGAGGACTGGGGGTGATGGGTCACCCTGCAGGGTCCACCAGATGAGTGGCAGAGGTAAGATGTGAACCCAAGTCCAGGGTTAGGTCCACTGTTCTGTTTTTGCATAGAGTAACGATGAGAGGCTGTGATCTACAATTCATCTGTAACTTGCCTTTGCTCACATAGCACCTGAGTTTCTTGAGGGCTGGACCCATGCTTGTACCTCGTGTCCTGCATGGAGCTTGGGGACTGGCACTGGGGCTGACCTATTTCACGGAGGAGGTACATGGATCTAAGAGGCAATGGAGACCAGCATGCTGCACCCCAGAGTTCTCTGCTCTGAGCAGGCAATGATGGAGATTTACCATCTAGAAGGTGAGCTAGACAGCAGCCAAGTGAGCTGATGTGGGCCTGGGGACAAGGTGGTTGGCCAGCTCACAGTTATTTCCTGGGTTTGTATTGGCTGTGGGTTGACAGTGGGTGTGCAGGTGGGCACAGGGATCCAGGGTGGATGGTGAAGGGCCTCCCCTTCTTGGCCTTGGCCATGTCTTTGGGGTTTGGGTTTGTCTCCCTTGCTTCTGGGTGGGTGCATCACGGAGCAGGGCTGTGGATTCTGGTCTGGACACTTGCCTGCCACTTGAGCTTCATAGTCTTTTCTTAGGGCCTACCTCTGCCTGGATGGGGTCTTCTCTGCTTCTTGGATGACCAATATGGAGGATGAAATGGGTCCCAGACCCTGGATGAGTCACAGCTTCTAAACTTTCCCAGGCATGCACTCAGCATTGTCTTTCCTTCCACCTGCAGGAAATTAAGGCAATTAATAACTAATCAGATCAGGCTGCTACTTCCCTCCACCTAGATCCCCAACCCCTCAGATCCTCTGCAGGTCCAGGGAGGGCCAGAGACAGGAGGGTGTTGGAAGTGCAGTGAATTGATAGATAACAGGATAGTAGTGGGAGCTCACTGCAGATGCATTTTCTATATGTAGGAATATTCAAGGAAAAATGACTCCTAGAATTCACAGAGAGAGAGAGAGAGAGAGAGAGAGAGATGAGGCCTACCAGAAAGCTCTGAGAATTACAAACATAGGTGATGGCTTATGATCCATCCACTGCTTTCAACACCTTCTCCATGGAGCTGCCAGACACACGAGCTATTGGTAATTAAACTTCCAGGAGCTAAATTCAACAGTTACATGTATTTTACAGAGAGCACAGTTTCCTTTGTCTTTCTTGCTCTCATTTTCTGTCTCTTCTTGTTCTGCTCTGTCTAAATTTTGTGTGCTTAAGAGAGAAAGATGTGGACATAACAGAGAATTAATAACATTTGAGTGGTAACTTGTATATCCAGTCTTACAAATGGCCCCCAAGCAATCTTGCTTCCTTGATTTTTACTGCAGAAGCTTATCTAATGACCACTATTGGCAGAGATTCTATTAACCTCAATCACCACCTCCCCACTAGATGGAAGATCCTTTGGTGCCAAGAATTCCTGTCTTATCCTTCTTAGGAACTACAGCCACTCCTGGTTAATACCTGATGCACGAAAGTCTCCATAAATGTTTGCTGGTTGATTTAAAATGAACTCACATGAAATAGGATTTCAGAAAAAGGAGCAATTGGTATTGGGTGAAATAGTCTCATATTTCAACTCCTTAATATAGTACAGCAATCTGCAAGATGTCCAAGCATCCTGTGGGGGAAATTTCTATGACTATAATATGACACACGGGCTGCCCAGGTGGCTCAGAGGTAAAGAATCCGCCTGCAGTGTAGGAGACCTGGGTTCTATCCCTGGGCTGGGAAGATCCCCTCAAGAAAGAAATGGCAAATGCTACAGTATCCTTACCTGGAAAATCCTATGGACAGAGCCTGGTGGGCTACAGTCCATGGGGTCACAGACTTGGACACAACTTAGTGACTGAGCGTGCACATATAATATGACACGCACACATGCACTGTGTGTGCAGAATGGTCATCTGGGAGGGGATATGATAGCATTAGCTTAGGTTAACATCTGGTACCTCCCATATACCGTGAAGGGTCACATGTGGCTCCTTAGCCCACCTGTGTGCTTCACCCCCTGCCCCCTACTTCCTCAATCACAGACTCTGGGTTTGTTTGACGTGACACATGCCTAACGGGAACTATAGCCATGAGACCCAGCTATGGTCAATGAGACCCAAGTGAAGTTATTGCAGAGAGTGGCCCTTCCCAAACACAAATCAAAGCCTTGCTGGAAGAAGGCTCTTTGTCCTTCACCCCTTCAACCTCCCCTTTTATTCCTGCCTGGAAACTGGAAGTGATGGCTGGAGGCATAGCAGCCACCCTGGGGCAATAAGCATAAAAGCAATATTAATGATGGTGGAGCAGAAGAAGGAAGAACCTGCATCTCTGACCACCATGGATGGGCCCACAAGTTCAGGATTTCCCACACTGTTGCATATGTTAAGTTTAACCCCCTGGGCTTTCAGTTCAAGATGGTGGAATAGAAGGATGGGTGCTTATCCTCTCTTGCAAGAGCACCCAAATCACAACTAGCTGTTGAACATCCATTGACAGGAGGACACTGGAACCTGCCACAGGGAACTATAGTCAATATCTTATAATAACCTATAATGGAAAATAATTTCAAAAATATTATATATGTATATGTATAACTGAATCACCTTGCTGTGCTTGACCTGAAAATTGTATGTCAACTATGCTCCAATAAAATATATATATTAAGAAAAGAAAAAGGAGAATAATTTTAACCCCCTCACAGTTTCAGCCACTATAAGCGGGTTCCTTGTTATTTGCAGCTGAATGAAGACCCTGAGTACCGCCACGGTGACTCTTCCTGTTAATCCCATCTATTGGATATTGTTAATCATGTTTTTCAAGCAAGAAAGTCAAGTTCAGGGAGGTAGATAAGAAGCCTAAGATCACAGAACAAGTGAGTGGTAACTCTGGACATTAGTGTTTTATTCCAAAGCTTCTATTCTGTATTTTCTCCCTGGGTATAAAGAAAGAGAGAGGGTCATATCTATATAAGGGGTCCCTTCTTGCCTAGAAAATGGCATTAATTCATCAGGTCATTCAGACAACAAATACTCCTTGAGCTCAGCCTATGGCTGTGTTCTCCTGAGCAGTGAGTGGGCCTGTCCCCAGAGGATCCGCCAGCCTGTAGGCCTCCTCTTCCCAAGCTCTTCTCTCTCTGGGGAGTTTTGTCCTTTGGTATTTACTAAGGGAGAAGGCTCTGTCACACACCATCCTGTCCCCCATCCTCTGCCTCAGGCTTTCTATATTCTTGCTGGAGCAATAGCACCCCAGGGAAAGGAGCAGTAGAGGGAAATCAGGGACAGCAAGTTTTATTCATTTGTTACTTACTGAATCAGAGACACCGATTGTTACCTTGGTGTTTTCAATTAAAAAAAAACAAAACAAAACACTAGGGACCAGCATCCGAATGCTGATGTAGTTGCCAAGAAGAAAGCAATATAAATCCAGTAGGTTGTCAGTGACTGCTGCTTTCAAGTTTGGACCAGAGGGAATGTGGGATGAAGTCTCCATCTCTGTTTGCACACGTTCCTCTTGGTCTTGGCGGGAATCTAAAGGTTAGCAATAGGAATGCCATATTCAAATGGTGTGGTTGCTGCAGAATTAAGGGACTTACAATAAAAGCTAGTCAAAGCAAACATTAAGAGCGTACTTTGGCTCTCTCATAGTCATTGGCTCTGTGTTAAGCACGTTAACAGTACTGTTTCACTTTTCGCCATGGCAACTGCATCAAAGTGTCAGGCGCTCAGTCGTGTCCAACTCTCTGCGACCCCATGGACTGTAGCCCGCTAGGCTCCTCTGTCCATGGGATTCTCCAGGCAAGAAGACAGGGGCAGGTTGCCATTTCCTTCCGCAGGGGATCTTTCCAACCCAGGGACTGAATCCGAGTCACCTGCAGTGCTGGTAGGTTATTTACCATCTGAGCCACCAAGGAAGCCCACAACTTCATGGGGTTGTTATTATTGTGATTGTCATTTTAGATGTGAGGAATAATGGGTGGGACCACATGACCAGCTCAACATCCCTCAGGTCCAGACCCTCTTCCCTTGTATCTGGAAAGTGAAGGCTGAAGCTGTTGCAAAAGGCAAATGTTCTGGCTACCATTGAATGAGCATCCTTGATAAATGCTTAGAATACAAAATGAGTAAGACCAGACCCTATCCTCCAGGGACCCTAGACTGGGGGAGGAGGCGATGAATTCACTGAGAAAACAGGTCAGATATTATATGGGAAAGTATCTCCAAGTCTTCTGTGAGAATTGATGAGGCCATCAATTCTCTTATAACAACCCATTTCCCCTAAGTCAGGAACTCAACTACTTCTTGAGACCAACAATACATAAGATTTACTGACTGCTTCCTATGAGCTTGATTTTATTTGGTTTACCTCATTTAATCCTCACAACCACCCTAGGAAGACTCTCTTTGTTTAGGCGTTTCTCAGCAGCAGATTCTGAGATGATGATTCAAGTGCAAATTGTTTATATGGAAAGGGTATAGGGAACTGATGCAAGGGAAGAAGTTATTGAACCAGCTCCCACTATTGTGTCGGGAACCTAAACCTACAGGGAACCTCTGGGAAATGAAGCAAGGCACATTTCTCTAAATTACCATGTAATTTTACGATGATGATAATGGTGAGAATGAGGGTGAACATGATGTTAAGGGTGGGGATGGTAATGGTGGTGATGAAGATGATGGTGATAGTGACGGTGGTGATGATAAAGTTTATGGTGATGATGGTGATGATGTTGATGGTGATGACAGTGCTTATGATGATGGTGAAGGCTGTGATGATAGTAATGAGGAAAGTTATGATCATGATCTTGATGGTGGTGATGATGATGGTGATGATAGTGATGATTTTTTTAAGTGCTGAGTATATTTTGTATTTTGGTGGAGTTCTGTTTACCTGGGCTCCCCTGGTGGCTCAGATGGTAAAAAATCTGCCTGCCACACAGGAGACCTGGGTTCGATCCCTGGTTCAGGAAAATCCCCTGGAGAAGGGAATGGCCACCCACTCCAGTACTCTTGTCTGGAGAATTTCATGGACAGAGGAGCCTGAAGGGCTACAGTCCATGGGGTCACAAAGAGTCAGACACAACTGAGCAGCTAATACTTTCACATTTTGTATACATAGAATAAATTTTTGGATGTCAAAGCCTCCAAGTAGAAGATTCAGTTAAAAAATTTAAAATCACATGCTATTTACATGATAAATAGATAAATTCATCCCAAGTATGCTCTGAAATCAAGAGAAATTCAGTCTGATCTCTGATACCTTCCAGAGCCTGGCTGTAAGATGTTAATCCCAATGAAAGTCAGAAGTCAATACTGCACTGAAGCACAGAGCACATGGCTGACATATTGTAGCCCCCGATAAACCTTTGCTGAGTGAAGGATGGATGTAAACCATTGAGTTGATGATGGCCTCGTGGAAACCCAGAGGGCCTTTTGTATTAGAAACTTAAGTTTCAGAATCAGTTTATGTTTTGCTTTTCTTTGTTTGTAAATGTTTGTGTTAAATCAGAGTACAACATAAATAAAGTGAATTGTGTGAATTCTAAATTCTTGAATTCCTCCAAAGGGAGTATACTCATGTCGCCACCACTAAGACCAAGGTATGGGGCATGGCCTGAACCCCAGAAACCTTCCTTATGCCTGTTCCCATCATCATCCCCCAGAGTAACCCCATTCTTGAAGTCTTTCTCTGTAAAATACTTCTGCCTAGTTTAAAACATCATTAACTGCATCTTGCAATATTGCTTCTTTGGTCAAATTATGTGCATGAAATTTATTCATATTTTTGCATGTCATGGTGCCTTCATTGTTCTGTAGATTCCATTATACAAATATACTATGATTTATTTATCTGTCCTTTTATTGTTGGATGTTTATTTCCAGCTTTTTGTTATTATGATAAAGATGTTATAAACACGCTGGTACATTTCTTTTGGAGGATACAGGTGCTCATTTTCTTAGGTCTTTATCAAGGCACAGAGTCCCTGAGTCCCAGGGAAAGAGCATGTTTAGCTGTAATAGGTTCAGGCACATACTCTTCTGGAATAGTCCTGCAAGTATGCACTTGGCTGGCAGTGCGTGTCCTGGCTCTGCCATCAGTCTTATGCAGGTGTGTGTCTTGTTCTTGCTGTGTGATATTAGAACTTTGCAAGGTTCAACAACATGCCCTTTGATGACTACGAAATGAGAATCATAGTTCATTTACTTTATATGAAATGAATGTGTTTATATACATAGATGCATGTATAGAGATGCATGTATTTACATACATAGATGCATGTATGCAGAAGGCGTGTGTTTACATACATAGAAAAATACTGTAATGCAGTCCTGGCTTTTAGTACATACTGAAAAATGACAGCTATGATTATTCTTATTAGTATTTATCTAGACTATTTAGTGACCATGCTACCCTCTTCTGAAAAGATGCAAACATGGCATAGTTATTTCATTTTGATGTTTAACAAGCATTGAGACAGAGGTTGTGACTCAGGGTGGGCATGGGGGGTCTGAACCCACACAGGAGCCCGCCCTCTTAGGGACCCTGCAGATTGTCTCACATGACATAGTTTTGTAGAACATGGATTTTCCTCAAAAGCCCTATCAAGGGTAGAGTAATTATTCTCTGTGACAGAAAACATCAGTCAGCTAAAATTATCATTCTAGCCAAGCGTGTAAGTAGGATTAGCTAAATATGCAATCATGAAAAATGCCTATGAGCTGGAAGATTTTTCTTCTCTCTCGCATGGTTGTTGGGGTCACAAATAAATGACTGTCCTGCCAGCTCCAATCCTACAAGCCCCACCCCTCTCCGCCCTCGCACCATTGATAGGATGTGCTGGGCTCTGCTGTAGCTCAGACTCTCGGCCAGCACTGTATGCCTCTCCTCTGCCCAGTGACTTTGTTTTCAGCCCAGGGCTTAGGCTCCTCAGCTCAGACCCCTCCTCCCTCTTGCTGCCCCTTGAGGTGCAAAGGCGATCAGCTCCTCGCTTCCTGCAGGTGCTCTGACTCAGCCACCTGCTGCTTACCTTTTTCTCCTCTGGTTCCCTTGAGGAGTCTCAAGGGCAGGATCTTTTTTTTTTTTTTTTTCTGCACATGTGAGCTTTCTCTAGTTGCAGCGCACAGGTTTCTCCCTACAGTGGTTTCTCTTGTTGTGGAGCACGAGCTCTAGGGGGTGCGGGCTTCAGTGGTTGGATTACTTGAGCTTAGTTCTCCCATGACTTGTGGTATCTTCCTGGACCAGGGGTGGTCTGCCCTGCAGTGGCAAGCAGGTTCTTAACCACTGAACCACCAGAGAGGTCTAAAACCAGGGATTTTAAGATTCACGTTTGTTTCTTCAGTTGCCTATCCAGTAAGCAGTTGAATTACTGTTGCTGTTCAGTTGATAAATTGTGTCCAACTCTTTTTAGCTCAGAACATAAAATAAGACATCCCTATGATCCCTCCTAACTCTAACTTCCATCCTGCTCTGTTCTAGTTCTTGCAGAACTTTGGTTTCTTGATCAATCTTGTCTTTAGAGTCCCTTGGACAGCAAGGAGATCAAACCAGCCAATCCTAAAGGAAATCAACTATGAATATTCATTGGAAGGACTGATGCTGAAGCTGAAGCTCCAATACTTTGGCCACCTGATGTGAAGAGTCATGATGTTGGGAAAAATTGAGGGCAGGAGGAGAAGGGGAGACAGAGGATGAGATGGTTGGATGGCATCACTGACTCAGTGGACATCAGCTTTGGCAAACTCTGAGATAGTGAAGGACAGAGAAGCCTGGCATGCTGCAGTCCATGGGGTCACTAAGAATGGGACATGACTTAGTGATTGAACAAGGAAATGAACACTTTAAAACTGAAGAACACTTTAGTTTATTTCCTGTATGATTCTTTTCATTCTTATGCCACCCTTTAAGATCAATATTCCCATTTACAGATAAGCGTTAATTAGCATATGAAAGATGTTTCTTAAGATCAACTGTGTATCAAACAAAATGACTGCATAATTTATTTTATTCTATAGTTGCCTTGATGTCTTCAAAATGTGGTCCCTAAATATCCCTAGATGAAGTCCCAGGATTAGATCCACTGGAAAGGCTAATCTCTTCCTTAAAATAATGTGCTTCAGTTATTGACTTATCATCTTGCTGAGTGACTTTGAGTGATGTAGCATTGTTTGGAAAGCTTTGCAGAGCTTGTCTTTTAGTTAACTGGCTTGTGGTTGAATATATTGTTATTTCTCCAGCTGTTTTCTGTTGTGCTGCCCTCACCTTACCCATCTGTGCAATGAATGAAAATGGAAAAGATGGAAAATTTCACATGAGACAGTCCCTAAATGCAACCTCTTGTTTGTTTTCTGCCCCAATGCTTAAAAAGTCTCACTGGGCACTGACTGTGTTCCAGGCCCTTTAGGGAGAGCCATGGTCAAGCATGTGGGCTCCGGATGCAGACACTTTTTGGGAATCTGCCTCTAAGACTTCTAAACTTAGTGGCTTCAGTCAGGCTGCTTGACCTCTCTGAACCTCAATGTAGGGTGCCCCAGGGATTCAGCTGGGCACCTATTCACGATGGGTGCCTAGTGTCCACAGGTAGGAGGCTGATAATCTCCTCCAAGGTGCGGATGACAAGGGCCCTTTGGGAACCAGGTTCCTGCAGAAGATGGTGACTTAAATGTCAGGAGAACCTAGGACATGGCCTCCACACCCAGGTTGGGGGCATCTGGGTGAGAACATTCCTGGGAACCCGCAAGAGGCTATCGTGAGAACGTTCCTGGGAACACACAAGAGGCTATCATGGGGCCAGTTGCTGAGAGCTGTGTGGTCAAAGGGTGAACACTAGAAGTACATCAAGAGCAGAAGAGAAAATGTTTATTTTTTGGTAGATGTTCAAACTCTTCTTGCCCTGGCACCTGACATGCGTGAAAGTTGTTGATTTTCCTTCAAGGCCAGAATCACAAAGATGGAATGACATCATCTGGCTTCCCTCCGTGAAATTCAACCCTGGGTTCCTGAAGATGCCTGACGAGGGGCTGAGTGGGTGGGACTTTTCACTCTCCATTATCCGGCCTGATACCCCCAAACGCTTGTGAAAATGATTTTCTAAATCTGACATTTTGCTCCTTCTTGTCCCAGGACTAAACGACAAGATAATAGGAAAAATTAGGCACTATTGCCCTGCTGGCAGAAGCCACATAATAATTGCTGATAAAAAGGATACATTGAGGGTGCCTGTTAGCAGGTTTCCACAAGGAACTGAAGAGCTGCAACCCCACGACTGACTGGGGCCAGTGTCCTGAGCTGTCAGCCCCACTCAGGGCTGCCTTCCTGCACTCTGTAGCCTAGGCGGACCAGCTCAAGGTTTCACAAGAGACCAGTGGCTTCAGAGACCATGAAGAGATACTCCCAATGATGAAAAGAAAAACCACCACTATCAGCACAAGGGAAAACTGCAGAGCACCCCCTCTCAGCCTCCAGGGACTCAGGTGATGGCCATCAGGGCAGGACTCATTGGCCACCCAGAGGTGCAGAGGACATCAAGCACTTTTCCCAGGGCAGGGGCCAGGGTGGTCCTCCAGGGTGGTCCTACTCTCTTGCTGGTGTCTTTGAGACCTGCATGTCCTTCTCTGTATGGGGGACCTGGCAGGGTGACCAAGTATTCTGGTTTGCCCATCACTGAGGGGGTGTCTGGGGTGTGGGACTTTTGGTTTTAGAATCAGGACAGTCCCGGACGCACCCTCGGATGTGGGACTGTGATGCTATAAACAGACAGGCCCCACATAAAGAGGAGGAGTTGGTGCCCTGGTCTGGGAGCAGGGCAGGTAGATTCCTCTTGGTTTGTATCTGCCCCCGTCCTCCTGCAGGGATGGCTCCGCCTCAGACCCTTTGTGTCTTGGTTCCCAGACCAGCTTGGGGCCTCATGTCCTCACAGCTGCCCTTGCTCCTGGAGCATTTATCCCTACTCCTGGAGCCCCTGACTCATGCCCTCCAACCTCTGACCAGTAGGGGTGGCTCTTTGCCCTGAGGTCCACCTCTCACCTTGAGTGCCAGCCCCTGCCTTGGCGCTGCTGTTTATTGATTAAAGGAGGTTTCTAAGTGAAGATGGGGGTCAGAAGTGACACTTTCCTCCGTGGCAGCCTCCCCTCCCACCTCCGTTTCACAGCAAATCCTATGATGGCAATGCCCCTCAAAGAAGCCACCTGGGTGGTATCCCTGGGCCAGGGCCAGGGAATGAAAATCAAAATCTACCAAACTCCTTTGTGGCCTAAAACACTTTATCAATAAATGAGACCTGAGACCCCGGGAACATCTCACTTCTCTGAGCTCCTCAAATGTAAAATGAGCCCATGATAGCATCCGCTTTTAAAGGTGTTTGTAAAGAGAGATGTGAAGCTCTGAGTCTGACCCCTGGTGTGAAGTAAGCACAAAGCAGAGTTAGCTCTTTATTGCTTCCTCCCTTCCTCCATCTACCCAATGATCCACCCACCCCTCGTCCATCCATTCCCTCATCTATCCACCCGCTCATCCACTTACCCATCCAGATAGCCATCCATCTACCCATCCATCCATCCATCCATCCACCCACCCAAACACCCATCCACTTATCCATCAGGCAGCCATCCATCCACTTGACAACCTAAACAGCCACTATCTACCCATCCATCTATCCATCCATCCATCTAGCCATTTACTTATCCATCCAGGCAGCCATCCATCCTTCCATCTACCATCCATCCATCCATTTATCCCTACTTCCATCCATCCATCCACCTCATGAATTCTCACCTAGAGATGCTCTTCTGGGAACTGTAGACCTGTTATAAACAAGATAGCATCTCTGTCTTCACTGAACCTATATTGTCATGGAAGGACCTGAAAATAAACAAGTAAATAGATAATTACTTCAAGTGTGGGGAATACTGGCGAGGAAACAAACACACTGAGGAGGAAGGGATGATGGTCATTTTTAGAGAGGGAGGGACAGGAGGCTCTCTGAGGCGCTGAGATCAGAAAGAGCTTGAGCCGGTCAGGGGAAAGGGTGGGCAGGGCTGTGCCTTCCTGTCTCAGTGACACACATCAGGCCCTGGATGGGTGGACAGAGGTCAGTGAGTGGAGGATGGAAAGGGAGCTGAGAGGAGGTCAGTGCAAGGATTTGGGGTTCACAAGGTGGACACAAGCAGCCTGCCAGGCCCTCAGGCCCTGTGGGCTGCAGAGAGCACTGAGGCCCAATTCTTGCAATGAGAGCTGCTGGAGGTAGCTAAGCTGACAGGGCAGATGTGAGTTGCATTAGGAAGATTCTGGGTGGAGAGGGTATTAACAGGTGGGAGTATAGAATTGGGGTCCAAACAAGAGGGTCTGGCAGTCACCTCGGCACCAGGTGGTGGTACCTGGATGAAAGGGAGGCCTGGAGACAGAGGGGCGGGTCTGCGATTGTCATGGGTAGAAGCAGGGGCACTGGGGGTGTGGGAGAGGAGGTATCAGAGGTCACAGACAACTTCCAGGCTGGACAGCTGGAGGATGCAGCTGCCACCGCCTGAGGTGGGGTCACAGGGTAGGGGCAGGAAGAGCTTGGGGTTGGGGGTAAGCGGACCAGGAACCATGTTCATTCTGTGCTGTCAGAGACCTCGCATGGAGTCATCAAGCTCTCGGTTGGAAACATGAGTGGGATCACGTTGGAAACGGGAGACCTCAGGAGGTGTGAAGCTGAGTTGAGACACTGTGCTTAGGATGAGGATGCCAGACACGGTGACATGAAGGGTCAACCTGCTGGGACAGCAGCCTGTGAGAGGGGTGGGCTCCTGCCCCACTGTGGTGGGTGCCACTTCAAGGGGCTGGTCCGGGGGAACACAGGGGAAGGGCAGAGCAAAGCAGAAGTCTGAGGGCATGGCGGGGATGTGGCAAGGACACGGATGAGGCAGGGGGCACAGTGAGGATACTGTGGGGAAGGTGGAGAAGATGGTTCCTGGTGGGAGTCTGCTTTCAAAGTGGCCTCCATGCCCTGGCGTGCAGGGTGAGCCCCCTGTAGCTTGTAGACAGCTGCCTTCCGAATTCACTCAGAGGCTCCTTCTCAGGACAACTGCCTTGGGCTGACAGATACAGAACCCCGGTTGCTGGGGGAGTCTCTTGGCTTGTGGCTGTGGTGGCCTCACTGGTGTGGCCACAGGAGATGCTTCAGTGGGAACTTTATGCTGAGTTCTCAACAACTGACCCGACTCAGGGCATGTTCGCAGCTCCCTGGGCAGTGAGGGACAGCACAGTGGGGTGGGGGGTAGTCATGACTTTTTTTGAGACAAGGTGGGGAAAAGAAAGGGGGATGCGGTTCCTGTGTCTTCTTGGGTCTGGACCACCTAGTCCACACCCCCCCCCCACCCCCTCCCCACCAAAGGACAGGGCAAGGGAGGGAGCTGCCTGAAACTTCTTGGAATTAGACAGTACTTTCATGCAGGGTCTGCCTTTACGCAGAGATAATTATGTTACTGAGCAAAAATTTCCCCCAATAAAAGTAACGCACGTGCCCTACTGAGAATTTTATGGGGACATGAGCTAAAGGCAACATTCTAAGTGGCTGTCAGGGGAAAAAACAATAAAACCTGTAATTAGGTGTCTAAGTCTATTCCAAAATGCCAGATCGGACTCATTATTTCCGAAGATTTCCAGCATCCAATTCAGATGGGCTGGGCCGGTGGAGGCAGCCCCGTCCGGTGTTAAATGAATCTCGCCTTCTTATCTCCGGGGAGTTTGTTTCCACAATGAAAGCTCCAAGAGGTGATAAATACATCCATTGATTTTTTTTTTTTTTTAGCTTGCGTGCTTTCCAGGTGATTGTCTTTTCAGAAGAGCAATGATAAAATACACTTGGATAATAACACTGCTCTGCTAAATGCCTGCAACTAGTGGAAGCAGTCTCTGAAAATGCAAATCTTCTGGAGTTGTGAAGGGTTGGGGCTGAGATGGGACTGTTCCAAGGAGGATACAGAATTGTAGGCTCCTCCCAGGCCACCAGCACCTGCCAGATCATCCTAGGTGCTCAGTCCAGTCTCCTTAGCTGGCAAAGATTGTCTGGCCCTTGGCTGGGGACTCAGCAAGGGTGGGAAGCTGGCTGCCAGTCCCTGGACCAGGGCCTGATCGGTGGCTGGGGGGCTGACCTGACAGGGAAGCGAGGGTCACACCTTGTCTTCCCACGAGCTGGGCAAGCCCAGAGGCGTTTCTCTCCCACTTATGTTTTCCCTGCCCAAAGGCCCACGAGGGGATGCGAAGGAGAAACAGGCAACACATATGTCAACATATTTTATTCTCCGTCTTTTCTGATAAATCTTTTTGCTTGGGGCTTTGATTTTGAATTAGTGTCTTCTGGAAATTAAAAGAAAAAAAAATCAGGAGTTCTGACATGAACAAACAGTCATAAACAAGTCATTACAGTTTTGCCGTTACTCCGGTTGCCTCTGAAGTTTATGTCTCAGAGTCAGTGGTGGAGGAGGGAGGGGTGGGGGGATGGGGGAACTCAGTCAGAGTGGAGCTGGTCCCGGCTCCAGCCCCAGGCAGCACAACCCGATTCCATTCCCCCTCCTCTTGCAGCCACAGAGAAGCCTTTCCCGTGGTTCACGTGCTCCACCCAGACTTTCCTGCAAGGTGTCTGCATCCAGGGCTGTGGGTGAGGAGGTTGGGGTGGATGTGTTATAATGGAAACTGGGCTTTGTTCTAATCGGGTGTGGTAGGACACATGTCAGGAAGGAAGACATTTATACTCACAGATCCAGAAACAGGAGGTGTGCCGCAGGGGGCCACTTGAGCAGCAACAGGGCCAGCCAGGGGTTGAGGGCAGGGAGGGGAATGTGGGCAGGAGTCTTTACTGTGGTTTATGCAAAAAGGAAGGATGAGTCAGGGTACACAGACACAAGATTGGCTAGGTGTTTTTTTCATTACAAGTTATTACAAGATGATGAATATAGTTTCCTTTGCTATAGTAGGACCTTGTTTATCCATTTTATATAGAGTAGTTTGTTTCTGCTAATTCCAAATTCCTAATTTATCTTCCTTTCCTTTCCCCTTGGGCTTCCCAGGTGGCACAGTGGCAAAGAATCCACTCTTGCCCATGCAGGAGAGGAAAGAGACTTGGGTTCCATCCCTGGGTCTGAAGGATCCCCTGGAGGAGGAAATGGCAACCCACTCCAGTATTCTTGCCTGGAAAATTCCTTGGACAGAGGAGCCTGGTAGACTATAGTCCATAGAGTCACAAAGAGTCGGTCACCAATGAATTGCCAGCCCTGAGCTCAAGGCCAGACCCTGTCGTGCACAGAGTCTCCACTGGTCACTGCAGATCTGTTCACAGGGGAACGAGGGCATGATGGTGGGGGGCAGGTGGTGACCCAGGGACCACAGGGCCATGGGTTCAATTCAACTCATAGATGTCCACAGTGATGCAAATGGAGACTGACCTCTCTTTGATCAAATGGTTGCTTTTAGAGGAAATACTGCTTGTCCTTTTGAGGCCTTTTGGGAACTTGGCTGCATCAGGGCGGTATGAGGGGTGGTGTTTCTCAGACCCCATATGTACTTTTGTGTTCCTGAAAGTGCCCTCTTGTTTGCCCCTCAAGTGTTGGGTCTCAGGACCCAGGGGAGAATGTCTCAGTAGTAATCAGAGTCCTAACCAGTGTCCTCAACTGATGCTTTGGAACTGTGATGTTGGAGAAGCCTCTTGAGAGCCCCTTGGACTGCAAGGAGATGAAACGAGTCAATCCTAGAGGAAGCCAACCCTGAATATTCATTGGAAGGACTGAAGCTGAAACTCCAATACTTTGGCCACCTGATGTGAAGAACTGACTAACTGGAAAAGACTCTGATGCTGGGAAAGATTGAAGACAAGAGGAGAAGTGGGTGACAGAGGATGAGCTAGATGGTTGGATGGTATCACCGACTCTATGGACATGAATTTGAGCAAACTCTGGGAGATGGTGAAGTACAGGAAGCCTGGCATGCTGCAGTCCAAGGGGTCACAAAGAGTCAGACAGACATGACTTAGCAACTGAACAACAACAACAAAAACCGGCGTCCTCTGCCGTGGAAACTGCCAGCTGCCCTTTGAAGCCCATGCGCTAAGTTGGCCAGGAAGGATGATGGGCAGTGGAGGCCCACCATCCTTGGGGGCCCAGAGCCAGAGTGGTGGCCTGGACCTCCTCCCCACCTCCCTTCAGATGCCACCTTGCCAAGGTAATGCCAGGAAGGGGCGGGGTCTCTGGAAGATGTGCTGGGGGCTGTGGGAACCACTGAGGCTGATGTGCGTCATGGAAATAGCATCTTGGCCCCAGGGAGCTTCCACTGACATTGGGAGGGTTGCCAGCACCCGGTAGGTGGGAACCTGCTCCCCTTCCTCCTGCTTCTGAGTGGCAGCCATGAGCAAGAGAAGCCTGTACCAACTGCACCCCCGCCCATGTGTACTTCCAGTCTTGTGGATGGCCGACCGGACAGACACACTGAGGCGCAAGGTGGGCCAGTTTGAAGGACACCAGCCTTCCTGTAGCTGGTCTCCTCTGCTCCATGCTCCTTTCTACCCAGGGCCTGGCTGCCCCCTGCCCAGGAACCCTCTGGAAGCAACTCCACTGCTCTTCCCAGTGCTTTTGGTCCCTCCTGTCCTGTGGCTTTCCCACCCAGACCAGCAAATGCTGATAAAGTCCCCTTTCCTTCTACTAGTTGGGACATCTCAGGGGCCTGGACCCTCTCTTAGGCTGTCCCTCCAGATTCTGACCCCCGGTTGGGCCCCCAGAAGGTGCCAGGTAGATATTCTGGCGATGAATGAGGGATGGGTCCTCATAGCGCTTAACTAGAGAATGATAGATTCCCAGAGAAGTGACAAGTGACTAGTCTTCGAGCTTCTAAGGCAGCAAATGATCTGAGGGCAAATACACAGAGGACCTAGTGGGAACCAAGGGCCAAAGAGCAAGGCTTGCTTGTGGATTCCTCTGGGCTGGTCAGGGTCCAGTGTTGCCTCCAGGGGTTAACTCTGTCCTTTCTGGCTTGGGAGAGGGGGACATCTTCATAAATTTATGTCCTCCTTTTAGGTAAATGTGGGGAGGAAAGAGAGCTTTTCTTGTATGTGCTTTTTCTGTTACTTTCAGCTCAAAATAATTCCTCTGCCAAAGTGGCTTATGTTGGGGTGTCTCATACTGCTGCCCTTCACAAGCTGGGGGAGGCTTCAGCACCTGCTGTGGGGTCCAGCTACTGTTGGCAGTAGCCAGGGAGCAGAACCTCCCTCTGCTCTTTGCAGAAGGCAACGTGGTAGACATGGTGCACCAGCCGCCGAGGCTGTGGCATGGCTGGGGAGGGTGTCTGTGTGTGGCTGAGGAGGCTGTCTTTGTGACTGTGGAGGCTGTGTGTGGCTGGGGAGGCTGTCTGTGTGTGACTGGCGTGGCATTTATTTCCCCGCACGCACATGCCTGCTCTTCCCGCCTCATCTGTTTCCACCAGGTTTCCATTTAATCTGAGGGCTGCCACCTTGACTTGTTTTCCATGCACAGGCTTTGCTGGCTTCTCATGTTCCATTAATTCTTACCGACCTTTCTCTCTCTCTCTCTCTCCTTCCCTTTTGCAAGCTACCTCAGCATCACAATTAGAGATCCATGAACACAGTTTTCATCCTGAATTCATTATTTGTCTTCCAGCCTTCTTTGGGAAGGAGTGGCTGGCACATATCATTAGCTCAGTACTTAAACATTCTCCCCTTACCTTGGTGCTTAGCCCATCGGCACCAGTGCCCAGCGGGGAAGATTGGGTTTCCCTCCACGTCTGTGCTGGGCTGGACTCCCAGGAGATGGGGGCAGGGTACATGGGTGCGGTGTGTTGGGGTGTATGGGTTTGGTTTTCTGAGTTTGCTGAGCTGGGGTATGCCCAGCGCTCCAGAGCTGCAAATATTCTGCACAGGCCTCTGAGGTCCTGTGGTGACTGGCTTGAACACAGAGAGAGAGCTCACAGCCCTTGAGTTTCCCCTAGGGCCTGCCAAGAGGCCCAGCACTCCCTCCCCAAGATGGGGCCTCACTTAGGCCCATCAGGAGGAGTCCCTACCCCTGGGAGGGAGGGGCTTCAAGTTCCCTTGTGCTGGAAACTCACCAAGTTCTCTGAAGTTCTGACCAAAGGACTTTGCTCCTTCCAAACTGCACAGAGTAATCAAGTTAGCAAAGATTTTAGGGGCTTTGTGGAACATCCAAGGTCCATCCAACAACTCTCTGCTAGGAATTAAGATTCCCTGATCTAGAGGGATTTTACCTAAAGCACCAGGGCCCCCACCCGATGTTACCTCCTACTGGTGCATGCTCAGCCCCACGTGGGTGTGGCTGTTATCAACCAGGGTTTTTGGCCCCCAAGCCAGGTTTCAGCAGTACATGAACTATGAACTTCCACATGTTCAAGCTGGATTTAGGAAAGGCAGAGGAAGCAGAGATCAAATTGCCAGCATCCATTGGATCATTGAAAAAGCAAGAGAGTTCCAGAAAAACATCTACTTCTGCTTTATTGACTATGCCAAAGCCTTTGACTGTGTGGATCACAACAAACCGTGAAAAATTCTTCAAGAGATGGGAATACCTGACCTGCCTCTTTAGAAATCTGTATGCAGGTCAGGAAGCAAGAGTTAGAACTGGACATGGAACAACAGACTGGTTCCAAATAGGGAAAGGTGTACGTCAAGGCTGTATATTGTCACCCTGCTTATTTAACTTATATGCAGAGTACACCATGGGAAATGTCAGGTTGGATGAAGCACAAGTTGGAATCAAGATTGCTGGGAGAAATATCAATAACCTCAGATATGTAGATGACACCACCATTTTGGCAGAAAGTGAAGAAGAACTAAAGAGACTCTTGTTGAAAGTGAAAGAGGAGAGTGAAAAAGTTGGCTTAAAACTCAACATTCAGAAAATGAAGATCGTGGCATCTGGTCCCATCACTTCATGGCAAATAGATGGGGAAACAGTGACAGACTTTATTTTTTTGGCTCCCAAATCACTGCAGATGGTGACTGCAGCCATGAAATTAAAAGTCGCTTTCTCCTTGGAACAAAAGTTATGACCAACATAGACAACATATTAAAAAGCAGAGACATTACTTTGCCAACAAAGGACTGTCTAGTCAAAGCTATGGTTTTTCTAGTAGTCACGTATGGATGTGAGAATTGGACTATAAAGAAAGCTAAGCACCAAAGAATTGATGCTTTTGAACTGTGGTGTTGGAGAAGACTCTTGAGAGTCCCTTGAACTGCAAGGAGATCCAATCAGTCCATCCTAAAGGAAATCAGTCCTGAATATTCATTGGAATGACTAATGCTGAAGCTGAAACTCCAATACTTTGGCCACCTGATGTGAAGAACTGACTCATTTGAAAAGACCCTGATGCTGGGAAAGACTGAAGACAGGAGGAGAAGGGGACGACAGGGGATGAGATGGTTGGATGGCATCACTGACTCAATGGACGTGAGTTTGAGTAAACTCCGGGAGTTGGTGATGGATGGGGAAGCCTGGTGTGCTGCAGTCCATGGGGGTCGCAAAGAGTTGAACACGACTGAGTGACTGAACTGAACAGAAATTGATCAGAGGCCAGAAAGGAAATCCAGGCTTTACTGGGGCCCTTGCTGCAGCAGGGGGAGTGAGAACAAGTAAGAGATTCCTTGCTGGCTCCCTGAGCAGGGGAGAGCTGGTTCCTTTTATGGGGTGAGGGTAGAGGTGTGTCGATGGGTCTGGCCAGAGGGGTGGCTTGGGTGGTTTGCCCACCTCTCTGGTAGTTGAGTGCAGGGGGCATGGGCAGCCCCCTGCTTTTGCTCCCAGCACTCTTGGCTTTTTTTTGGGTTCCCAGGTGGTGCTAGTGGTAAAGAATCCACCTGCCAATGCAGGAGATGCAAGAGACACTGGTTTGATCCCTGGATCAGGAAGATCCCCTGGAGTAGGAAATGGCAATCCACTCCAGTATTCTTGCCTGAGGAATCCCATGGACGGAGCAGCCTGATGGGCTACAGTCCAGGGGGCCGCAAAGAGTGGGACGTGAACCAGCACAGTGCATGCGTAGGAAGTCACTTCAGTTCTTTCTGTGACCTTCCGCGTGTCTCCCACCAGCTGTGGGGCTGCTGCAGGGAGCGGGCCCCGTCTTTCTGAGTCCCTTTATCAACTCAAATTTTCAATGGCCTTTACATGCTGTCTTCTCTCCTGCACCTCCAGGTAGATTCCGATCTGGAAAGGAAAACCTATCCAGGCATCTCCTGCTCTGCTGTCTTTGTCCAGCGTTGTCCCCTTGGGGGGCAGCTGGGACCATGTTTCAAGCCCAGCAGGTCACCGGGAGCCCATGTGGTCGCCATAGGGAAGCCGGGTGCCACCTCCTCTGCATATGGAAGGCTGTCCACACACCGGGCCTCAGTGACATGGGAGCGGGGTCCCGGATAAGCCACTTTGATCTCTTCTTCCTCAGAGATGGAACTTCAGCTCAAGGCAGAGCTGAGATTGAGACATTGAAAGAGTCACATGCCAGCTCCAGCTGCCCGCTGTCTGGGATGAGCTGACAGATGCTGGAGAAAAAGAAACGTTAAGGCAGCTGCCATCTGGGGGGAGATACCGCAGCCTCAGTGACCGTGGGGACCAGGACAGGGCCTGTTCAGAGGCTGTGCTAGGTCCTCAGGTTGCTTGCCCCTGTGGAGCTTGTTTGAAAGGTCCACCTCTGAGGATTGCAAGCACTGTCTCGACCTTGACTGGGAGGGCTCAGGGAGAATCGGGTCTGCATTTACTCCTCACTTTTTAGCAAAATCCCTGGGCCATCTCAGTCCCTCTGGGGCTTCCCGGCCTGCATGGTGGGTGCCATGGATGGGGGCTGGGTGGGAGGGCAGACTCTCTAGAGCATCCCTGTCACTGGGGCCATGTCCCTGCCCCCACAGGACACTGGGATCCACTTCCTTCCTAAGAGGTTTGGAGCTCAGGCCATGAGACTCCCTCTAGGGGACTAGAGCTGGTTCTTGTCACTGAAGTTCCTCAAAACCAGCCAGATTCTCCCCAAGTGGGTAGGACAAAAAGCTCTGGCAGAGTCAGGGCCCTCAGCGGGGAAGGGATGGGCTAAGGGTCCAGGGTGAATGCTCCAGGGTCCAGGGTATGTAGTCCTACATGGTGGCCAGTGCATGCCCACAGCCGCCCAAGTCTAAAATCAGATTAATGAAATTATGCTAAAAGTTAACTTTGCTATGTTGTTCAGTCACTTAGTCGTGTCCGACTCTTTGCGATCCCATGGACTGCAGCACGCCAGGCTCCCCTGTCCTTCACTAACTCCCAGAGCTTGCTCAAACTCATGTCCATTGAGTCAGTAATGCCACCCAACCTTCTCATCCTCTGTCGCTCCTCTGCTCCTGCCTTCAGTCTTTCCTGGCATCAGGGTCTTTTCCAGTGCGGTGGCTCTCTGCATCAGGTGGACAAATTATTGGAGCTTCAGCTTCAGCATTATGGCCACATTAGTTACACATCACATGATCAATGGCCACATCATAGAACAGGTTCATCAACCCAGAAGCTTCTAACACACATCACTGCCCCTCTAAATATTGCCTTTTCTCTTAATCGACAAACTCCCGGTCAAGGTCCATCCAGCGCTGTCATCCTATTGTGGCCAAGCTGAGATTCAGAGATGCCTTGAGGACTTGTGACACTGTTTCCTGTCCCCACATGTCCCAAGGGGCCTGTGTGTCAGAGTCAGCATGGATGAGGCCAGGAGGTGTCCCTTGGGCCTCTGAGGCTGTCAGACCATTTTCTTTCAATAGGTTGCTGTGGGGGCCAGCTGCTGGCTCCTTTCTGGAACTCCCCTGCTTCAGGGGACTCCTGGCAGCCCCTCTCCATGTCCCTCTGGTTCAGCCCCAGGGGGTGACAGAAGGCTGCCTGCCATGGTGTGGATCTCAGAACAGGTGGCCTGCCCAAGGCCAGAGTGGGTTGGAGAGCCAGCCACCAGGAACATTATGCCTATGGTCACTTGTTCATCAAGGGGACACTTGAGTGTGTGTCCCCCTGGCACAGGTGTGCTGGAGGGGAAGTTAAACTCACAGAGCCTGGGAGTGAGCTGCAATTCCCAACGTTCAGGTGATCAGTGGTTCTGGACACAAGTGCTTCACCCATGAGATTCGTCTGCTACTTAGAAGCTGTGGGTTTGCAACGTGGCCACACAGGAAATAGTCTTCTCTGTGTTGGGAATCGTGGGTTCTTGCTGCTAGCTCAGAACTGATGACATTTTTCCTGTTTGGATCCACGGGCCTGGGCCCTATGGTGTTGGGGGTGGTAGCCAGGAGCCAGTCAGCTAAAAGCCCAGCCATTCGAGGCTGAAGTCTTGCCTGGAGGTATTAAGGAAAGGGTGGGCTTTGCCTCCCACCACCCTGGTTTACCTCCTCCCTCCCTATTCACTTGACCTTGTTGAGTTGGTTGTCCTGCCTTTAGAATGGGATAATAATGGTGACCTTCCCTCGTTGTCATGAAAATGTTAGTCGTTCAGTCCCGTCTGACTCTTTGGGACCCTATGAACTATAAACCACCAGGCACCTCTGTCCATGGGATTTTCCAGGATGTGGAAAATGGGCAACCCGTGGAGTGGGTTGCCATTCCCTTCTCCAGCAGATTTTCCCGACCCAGGGATCGAACCGACACTGCAGGAAGATTTACCGACTGAGTCACCAGGGAAGGCCTTGTTTGTCGCGGGATTTACACCAATAAACAGAAAGCAGCCCAAGCCTGGGTGAGAGTGTGGTGGCGAGAGCTCTGTGTCTGGGTTGCCTGCTTGGTGTTTGCAGCTTCAGCGAGAGGCTCTCACAGGCTTGCTGATTCGGGCCATTCCGACAGGTGTGCAGGGCTCGCCTTGTGCCTGTAGCTGCACGAGTGGCTAATAATAGGGAGCAACTTTTCCCGGGCTTCCTGTTCACATGGTTGCTCCTGTCTCTTCCTCATGGGGCGGGGGGTGGATTATATCAGTTTTTACAGATCTGTGGGCATCCTTTATAAACAATGCACGTGAGTTCTTCCTCCTACCTATGTATTGGAAGTATTTTCTCTCAGTGTGGCTCGTATTTCCATTTTGTTAGCAGAGTCCTTTGATGGAAAGGAGGCCTACATGTAGAACAAAGATCAAAGTTATTAGGTTTTGGAAATGGATAGTGTAATGGTGAGCCCTAAGGGATCTTTGTGTAACCCCCAAGACCATAAAAATCCTCTGCTACATTTTCTTCTAGAAGTTTCATAACTTGGGCTTTCAAATTTAAGTTTACGATCCATCTCAAATTAAGTTTTGTGTGTGGTGTAAGGTAGAGGTCAGTGGTCTTTCATTTTCTTGTGGATATCTAGTTATTTTGGTACCATTTGTGGAAAACATTTTCTTTTGTCATTTAAACTGAGTTGGTGTCTTTTACAATCAGTTAATACTTACACATCTACATGCAGGCTTCCCTGGTGGCTCAGACAGTAAAGAGTCTGCCCGTGATGTGGAGACATGGGTTCAGTCCCTGGGTTGAGAAGATCCGCTGGAGAAGGAAATGGCAACCCACTCCAGTATTCTTGCCTGGAAAATTCCATGGACAGAGGAGCCTGGCAGGCTACAGTCCACAGGGTCGCAACAACTGAGCAACTAACATTCACTCACTCTCACACATCTACACACACATACAAACAAATATCCACATATACATACATTTACATGCAGAGTTACACACACACACACGTTTCATATACATTCGTCTACAGACACATATTTATATATTATCATTTATTTGGCTGCACCGGGTCTTAGTGCCATGGGGCACATGGATCTTTTAGTTGTGGTATGTGGGATCCAGTTCCCAGACTAGGGATCAAACCCAGGCCCCTTGCACTGGGAGCTTAGAGTCTTAGTCACCGGACTACCAGGGAAGTTGCTGTCTATACACATATACGTGCGTATATATGCACGCTCCTGGAGTCACTGCTTTGTTCTATTTGTCTATTCTTTTGCCAGTACCTCACTATATTAACTACTGCCACTTTTCAGTACATCTTGAAATAAGGTAGAATAAACCTTCCAACTTTATTCTCTTTTTAAGAATAAATTGGCTATTTGTTCCTGGTCTCCTAAAATTTACAAATAAAACTTGAAACCAGCTTGCCAATTCTGCCAAAACACCTGCTGGGATTCTGATTGGAATAACATTGCATTCACAGATAAATTGGGGGCAAATTGACTGCTTAGAAATATGAACACTTCCCAACCCCAATCTCTCTCCATTTACTTAGACCAGCTGTAATTTCTGTCAGCAACGTTTGGCAGTTGTAAAAGTACAAGTCCCATACGTCTTTTGTTAAGTTTAATGCTATTATTGTAGAGGGTATTTTAATTTCATTTTCCAGTTGTTGGTTGTAAGTTCATAGACGTGCCATTTACTTTGTGTTTTAATCTTGTGTCCAGCAACTTTGCTGAATTCACATGTTAAATTTGATAATTTGTGAATGGCTTTGTATTTTACATATATTTACATATATGCAGTACAATCCTATCCTCTGGGCATGTAGACAGTTTACCAATCATTATGCCTTTGCTTTGTGAATTACTGTTTGGCAAATATTTGCTTCTCTTACCCTGGCTGTGCATTGAGGACCCTCTCTGACTTACCACCTGGGCTTGGCCGTGAGGCTTGTTCTGGCTAAAGAGATATGGTTGGTGTGATGCTAGCTGAGGGCTTAAGCAAGTCGTGCAGTTTGGCCTCTTGTGTGCTAGATAGCCCCACAGAGACCTTCTGTCACAGCCCGGGCCTTGGGACAAACACACCTTGTTGGGACAAACACCTAGCCTGTAGTGTGGTGTCTATCCACCCATGTGATCCAGTCAAACCAGTCAGCCCAGGAAGACATGAGTGTGGGAATGCACACAGATTGCCACGAGCCCCAGGTTGGGGATCATTTCTTATGCAGCATTACTATAGTAGTCATGCACGGATGCGCGAGCTGGACCATAGAGAAGACTGAGCACCAAAGAATTGATGCTTTCAGACTTTGGTGCCTGAGAAGACTCTTGAGAGTCTCTTGGACAGCAAGGAGATCAAGCCAGACAATCCTAAAGAAAATTAACCCTAATATTCATTGGACGGGCTGATGCTGAAGCTGAAACTCCAATAATTTGGCTACCTGATGCAAAGAGCCAACTCATTGGAAAAGACCCTGATGCTGGGAAAGATTGAGGGCAGGAGAAGACGGTGACAGAGGATGAAATGGTTGGATGGCATCACTGACTCAATGGACATGAGTTTGAGCAAACTCTGGGAGACAGTGAAGGAGAGAGAAGCCTGGCGTGCTGCAGTCCATGGGGTCGCAAAGAGTTGGACACGACTGAGCGACTGAACAACAGCAACAGACACGTCAGGTTCAAGACTTCTGTCAGACGTTCAGATGCATGCGCCCTGGGCTGGGGATGGCAGAAGCTGTATGTATCTGCAGTTCAGGGCAGGGCAGGCTGGATGGACAGAAACAGCAGATGGTGGGTGGCATGTGAATTTGTGGGGGAGAACTCAAGGTAGAAAATGCATAGGGAGATGAGAGCTGGATTCTGAGGCTTGCGATGGGAAAGTGAGCAGGACTCAGCAAAGGAGATCTCACGGAGGCAGCAGGTGAATTAGGGGGAAGACAGGCATATGGGTTTGCATCCTGGAAGAAAGAATCACTTTATGAAGGAAGCCTGAATGCAGCCTGTGGAAATACTGGGAAGACAACCCAGCAAGAACAGAGAGGGTGTTTTCTCAGAGCTTCCTCAGCAAAGGTCAGCATTTGCAGAGCCCCAAGGGAAGGGGAGAGCCTCACAGGGGAACAGCCCAGGAGATGCCCAGTGTCATCCAGGGAGCCAGAGGTGGCCACACAGGAGTGGGGGCCCATTGACCGCTTTGGGGAGCATGTTCTCTGCTTGGCCTTGAATTGGGAGAGCGAGTGAGAGGTTGGCAAGCTGCAGTCCTTAACTGAATCCTGACTGTTGTGGGCCATTGGCTGCAGAATTCGTGGCTGGGCAGCTGGGCTGGCTGCTGCAGGGCTGGTGGTCAGAGTTCAGTTATTTAAAGTGCTCTGACCATTGCGTATTAATATGTTCAGGCTTTCAGCTGTGTTGAATGGTGTCTAGAGGTGGAGAGAAAGCAGAAAAAGGAACTGATAACATGTAGGTATCTGAGGAGCCTGCTCAGGGCCTTTTTGTGGTGCAACAGGGACGTGGGCCCAGGAAGGGGAGGGCTGGAGCTGCAGACAGGGAAGGGGGAACAGGGGAAGTGGGGACTTCATTGCACAGAGGAGGGAGGGAGCTGGGACAATTGGGGGCACACATGCAGGGCTTTCTGTAACTCTGTGATGGCCGTCTTAGGTCCAGGCTTCGTGGCAGGTTTGCAGTCAGGTGGGTTGACCCTGTGGGGAGGGAGAAGTTGATGAGGAAAAAGAGGAGAAATTGTGAGGATGAGAGGTGTGGCGTCCACAGTGTTGGGGGCCCTGAGTGGGTTGAATTGTGGCCCCACCCAATTAACATTTACCCAGACCCTCAGAATGGTACCTGATAGGAAATAGGATCTTTAAAGATATTACTGGCTAAGGATCTCAAGATGATCTCATACTGGATTTCAGTTCAGTTCAGTTCAGTTCAGTCACTCAGTTGAGTCTGACTCTTTGCAACCCCATGATTCACAGCACGCCAGGCCTCCCTGTCCATCACCAACTCCTGGAGTCCACCCAAACTCATGTCCATCAAGTTGGTGATGCCATCCAACCATCTCATTCTCTTTTGTCCCCTTATCCTCCTGCCCCCAATCCCTCCCAGCATCAGAGTCTTTTCCAATGAGTTAACTCTTCGCATGAGGTGGCCAAAATATTGGAGTTTCAGTGTCAGCATCAGTCCCTCCAATGAACACCCAGGACTGATCTCCTTCAGGATGGACCGGTTGGATCTCCTTGCAGTGCAAGGGACTCTCAAGAGTCTTCTCCAACACCACAGTTCAAAAGCATCAATTCTTCGGCACTCAGCTTTCTTTATAGTCCAACTCTCACATCCATACATGACCACAGGAAAAACCATAGCCTTGACTAGATGGACCTTTGTTGACAAAGTAATGTCTCTGCTTTTTAATATGCTGTCAAGGTTGGTCATAACTTTCCTTCCAAGGAATAAGCATCTTTTAATTTCATGGCTGCAATCACCATCTGCAGTGATTTTGGAGCCTAAAAAAATAAAGTCTGTCACTGTTTCCACTGTTTCCCCATCTATCTGCTATGAAGTGATGGGACCAGATGCCATGATCTTCATTTTCTGAATGTTGAGCTTTAAGCCAACTTTTTCACGCTCCTCTTTCACTTTCATCAAGAGGCTTTTAGCTCCTCTTCACTTTCTGCCATAAGGGTGGTGTCATCTGCATATCTGAGGTTATTGATATTTCTGCTGGCAATCTTGATTCCAGCTTGTGCTTCTTCCAGCACAGCGCATACTGCATTTAGGTGGGCCCTAAGTTCAAGGACTGATGTTCTGGTAAAATAGGAGAGTCACAGGGAAGAGGCCAAGTGACACTGAGACAGAGGTGTGGATGATGCTTCTATGAGCTGGGGAAACCAGAATACCCCCAGAAGCCAGGATGAAGGCCTCAAAATCTTGAGAAGGAGCCAACCCTGCAGGGGCCTCAGTCTTAGCCTCCTGTCTCTTGAGCTTCAGGAGGACACAATTCTGTTGCTCTATGTCCCTCAGTTTCCAGTCTTAGGTTAACTGTGGATGGCAGCCTTAGTCTGCCCCCTCCCCAAATCTGCAGGTGGCTCAGGTGGGAGATGCTGTGGAGGCTGCCCCTCCCCCATACTCAGGGCTCCTCCTCGTGTCCTGGGGAAGTGGGAGGGGAGCTGAGGGACAGGGCTGTCTGCCTTGCGGAAGGTCCTTCTACTGCTCTGTGATGCAGTGTGTGGGGTAGGTCCTGCCCTGGGGCCTGGCTGGTCTGGGAGAGTGGGTTCTGTGCAGTGTTTTGTCACTCAGCTGTGTTCCACTCTTTGAGACCCCATGATGGAAACAGTGACAGACTTTATTTTCTTGGGCCCCCAAATCACTGAGGATGATGATTGCAGGCATGAAATTAAAAGACACTTGCTCCTTAGAAGAAAAGCCTTGACAAACCAACACGGCATATTAGAAAGCAGAGAGATGTTGCTTTACTGACAAAGGTCTGTCTAGATAGTCAAAGCTATGGTTTTTCCAGTGGTCATGTATGGATGTGAGAGTTGGACCATAAAGAAAGCTGAGCACCGAAAAACTGATGCTTTTAGACTGTGGTGTTGGAGAAGACTCTTGAGAGTCCCTTGGACTGCAAGGAGATCAAATTAGTCAGGACTAAAGGAAATCAGTCCTGAATATTCATTGGAAGGACTGATGCTGAAGCTGAAACTCCAATACTTTGGCCACCTGATGTGAAGAACTGACTCATTGGAAAAGACCCTGATGCTGGGAAAGATTGAAGGCAGGAGGAGACGGGGATGACAGAGAATGAGGTGGTTGGATGGCATCACAGACTCAAGTTTGGCATCACAAGTGTGAGCAAGCTCCAGGTGTTGGTGATGGATAGGGAAGCCTGGTGTTCTGCAGTCCATGGGGTCACAAAGAGTTGGACATGACTGAGTGACTGAACTGAACTGAACTGGACTGTAGCCCACCAGACTCCTCTATCCATAGGGATTCTCCAGGTGAGAATACCAGAATGGGTAGCCATTTCCTTCTCCAGGGGATATTCCTGACCCAGGGATTGAACCCAGGTCTCCTGCATTGCAGACAGATTCTTTACCGTTTGAGCCACCAGGGAAGCCCACAGTGGGTGGGTTTTAGGGGGTGTTAATCAGCAGGTGTGGGCTTCTGCAGTGGCTCAGTGGTAACAAATCTGCCTGCCAAAGTAGGAGATCTGGGCTCAGTCTCTAGGTCAGGAAGATCTCCTGGAGAAGGGAATGACAACCCACTCCAGTATTCTTGTCTGGAAAATGCCACGGACAGAGGAGCCTGGTGGGTTACAGTCCATGGGGTTGCAAAGAATCGGGTATGACTGAGTGACTGAACAACAACAATTAGCAGGCCCACCAGCCATGTCTGAGCTTTGCTCCTGGTCAGCTGCACCTGTGGGGGACACACGTGAATCTGAGGGTGGGGCAGAGGGAGTGGGGTCAGGAGGGACCAGAGACCCGTGCTCACCTTCCTCCCTGTGTGCTGTTTCCTCCACTGCCTCAACCTTCCTCCTCATCCCCTCCTCCAGCTTTGGCACCAGCAGAAAATCAGTCTCTTTCACTTTGCTCTTCCTTACTTTTCCATCCAACACAAACAAACCCATGTCATCCTGAAGGGCCTTTCTGGGTGATGGCGTCCCCTGACCATGCAGCCGTGTGCTGTGCTCAATCCGGTACCCCCACCTTCTACGATTGCACTTTTGCTCCTGACACATTCAGGAAAGTCATCTCTTCTGTGTGGCTTTTCCCATGACGTGCGTCATCACAGATCTCTGAGACCTGAGACTGAGGCCCAGATTTCGTCAGGATCCCCATGGGGCCCCGCCTATACCCAGCGTCTGGCAGGTCCACATTGCCATGAAAAGTCAAAGTGAAACTGTTAGTCACTTAATCTTGTCCGACTCTTTGCCATCCCATGTACTGTAGCCCACCAGGCTCCTCTGTCCATGAATTCCCCAGGTGAGAATACTGGAGTGGGTAGCCATTCCCTTCTCCAGGGGATCTTCCAGACCCAGCAATCAAACCCAGGACTGAACATTGCAGGTGGATTCTCTACTATCTGAGCCACCAGGGAAGCCCCCACTGTGCCATGGGTACCCACAACTGCCCACTACCGCTCAAAAATGCTCATTTGCCTCACTTTTCATGGAAATTCTCTTTGTTGGCCTCCTAAAATTTTAGGGAGCTTCTCATTCAGGCAAATAAACTTCCTGAAACTGAATTAGAAAGAAATTCTGCGTGTCCAGACTGGTCTAGTAATCAACACTGCATGGAGACTCTGAGTTTCAGGAAATTCAGTGTTGACATTTCCATACCACCTTTCTCTGTGACTATCCTCCCATCCGCTGAGAATGAAGGATGGATGGTGTTAATTTCCCAGAGGCTTTTCTGAAACCTCAGGGCTTTGGTCTGCACGCCCCATTCCACCGCACAACGTGCCCCCTCTGATAACCCAACCATATTTGGGGAAATTACCCCCTCCACACAGCCCCACCCTACTGCTACATGAAAGGAGAGCCTGTGCCTGTCGGGACTGGACACGTCACTGGTGCACCTGCACAGGTGAGTTTTCTGCTCCTGTTTTTTTCTCAGCCAGGGAGTAGGGTCATGACCCTATAAGCCATGAATTCACCCAATCAGTGAGCATTCACTGACCATGTTATGGACACTATGGGTCTGGGGAATGAGAGGTTTCCTGGGACCTGGGACTTTCAGTGCTAATGCTGGAGAATTCCAGGCCCTGGGGAAGTCACCCATCTTAGAGGACCCACCACTGCACTGGGTTCTGGGGCTGCTATGGGTGGGAGGCAGGAAGGTGCTTCTCCCATGGAGCTCACAGTCTATGGGGCAGGGGTATGAGTCTGGAAGGACTGACACTGCTGCAGAGCCACCAAGGAGAAGTGGGGGGTCAGGGAAGGTTTCCTGTTGGCCACAAGGTCAGGGCTTCCTACAGTGCCCAGGCCTCTCGTGTGTGTGTGTTGGGGTGTGTGTGTGAAGAGGGCATCTCCTCTGCTTCTCTGTACTGCAGAAATGAGGGGTTTCACTGCCCTGCCTGGACGGAGAAGGAGAAGGGAGCACTTCCTCCTCTCACCGACAAGGGCCTGGTCCTCAGGGTGTGCCCTAGGCTTCTGCTCACTGTGCTCGGGGTGCTGGTGTGGATCCGTGAGGGGGTCCGTCACCCTGTGGAGCTGGTGGCTCCTCACTGTGACCAACAGCTCCCTCCTCTCCCAGCTTTTACTGCTGATAACTGCCTGATTTCTTTGTCTTTCTCAACTGACTTCATTCAAACTCTTGGTAAGGAAAGGGGTTTATTTACTGGCCACTTGAAGCCCAGCATAGAGAAAAACAAAACCCAACATTTGTTTCCTATCCAAAGGCTGCAACTGACTCCAGAGGCTGGAAACAGGGGGCTGATGCAGGAGGAGATGAGGGAGGTGCAGGAGGAGCAGGGCTGGTGCAGAGGGAGAGGCTGGTGAGGGGGGCGGGGCTGGTAACGAGGCAGGGCTGGTAGGGAGGCGGGGCTGGGTGGGGGCAGGGCTGGTAAGGAGGCGGGGCTGGTAAGGAGGAGGGGCTGGGTGGGGGCGGGGCTGGTGCAGGGGGTGGTGAAGGTGGTGCCGGGGGAGCAGGATTTATGCACGGATTGGGGCTGGTACAGGGAGTGGGGCTGGTGCAGGGGTGAGGCTGTGCAGGGGGAGGAGAGGGTCCAGGGGGTGGGCTGGCGCAGTGGTAGGGGTGGCTGGGCAGTGAAGTCATCCTCTCTCTGACTCCTGGGAGCACCCGGAAGGTTGGGACCAGGTTGGCACGTCTTTGCCTCTCCTGCGCCAACCTTTACTGAGTCTAGAAGCATGGCACGTCTGTCTGAACTGTTTTTCCAGTATTTATTTATTCACTTTTCTTTGGAGGAATACACTCTCTCATTTCTCCTGTTCCTTAGGATGATGGAGATGATGTGGACCCCTGGTCTTAGAGGCAGGACTTCTGAAATGCCTTGCAGCTATGGAGAGCAGCCTCTCTCGAGGTGGGTGCAGGGGAGAGGAGAGTCAGCCGGTGCTACCCTTCCCCTTTCACAGGGCTCTGGGCACAGTGCTGCCTGAGGGTTGGATCCTAAGGACCACTCCCTTGGAAGCCCTTCTTGAGGTTGACACTTCCTGCCTGAGCCAGACCCTCCTCGCGTTTCTCGGGGGCAGTCCCTAGGTGTGCGCTGGACAGCGGCCAGAGAAAGAGAAAAGAATGGACAGTCATAATCTGAGAAAAGCACCAGGCGTAGGGACCCATGCAAGGATTCACCCACCCTAGTCGCCACCCATCACCCCCCACCGTCACCTCCTACCAGGGGAAGCGGTTTCAGGGAGAAAGAAGGAAAGGCAGAGAAGACACAGGCTCCTCTGTGGACACAGGGCCCTGAGATGCCAGCAGCACGGGCTAGTGATTCACACATCAGGATATGCCAACACATCACCTCCTCCAGGGCACCCCTGCTTGTGCCCTCCCCAACCAGAAATGATGAAGGGACCCTCTTCCTCCTCCAGGAGCCCCTGGAGCAGAGTTGTGTTTTAAGGATTTGGGACAAAGGTCAGTGCTGATATCATCCATCTGTACCCCAGGCTCACTGACCACCTTTGGCAGGCATTCATTCATTCCAGGTCTCTTCACTGAACGTCATTTTTGTCTTGGGCACTGTTCTGGGCACAGAGCATAGTGATGAGTGAAACAGACCAACCACCAGCCCCAAGAGCCTCTGACCCAGTGAGAGGAGCCCGGCAACGATCATGGGGTCGGAGCCCAGGGAGACTGTCAGGCACACCTCCACCCAGTGGCCCTACTGCCCACACGTGCCGCCTTTCTGCCTCCTGCTTCCAGACCTCAAATCCCGCCCCTCTCCTTCTGCTTCCCATCACAAATGACAGAACATAACCACCTGGGAACCCATGGCTCAGAGGAATTCTCCAGAAGGGAGCTACCCCTGGCCTTTCTGCGAGGGGTATGCTTCCAGGAGGGATGAGGGTGCCCTGCCCCCATCCAAGACTCTGCTGCAGGAATGCTGGAGCGTTTTGGAGTGGTTTGGCCTTGCCAATCAGCCTGTTAGCTTTGTCAGGGCTGGACCTTTTCATTTGTGTGTACCCGCTTGTGTAACACTTGCTTAAATTCTTGCTTTGGATTGATTTCCCAGCATGTGATTGCAGATCTGATATCCAAATATTAAGCAACGTTGAGGACATACTCGTCAGATAAAGACAGACTGTGAAATGCCCAGGAAATGCCTATCTTGGGAGATGGAGCAGAAAGGTTGTCAGAGGGTGAATTCCAAGGATGGTGTTGGTAAGGGGCTTAGGTGACTGGACTCGGAGGAGGAGGAACGTATAGGGTGGTCCAAGGTGAAAGATGCTGTGAGCCCTGCCTGCCGCTCCCTGCACTCATCTTGCTGCAAATATTAGTTACCTGAGCTAGAGAAGTGTGTGTTTAAGTCTCTCCACTTTGTCCTCTATTTTTAGCAAGGTGGATTGTGATAGATTTAGAGGGGGAATAAAGGTTGCCCTTCACCACCAAGGTATGAGTTCTCTTAACAATTTTTCAAGGCAAGGATAACAATGAGGCATGTAATAATGGTTATTTCCCAATTTGACCCAATTGCAAATGATATAATTAGAGGATGGCCAGTTTCTTGTTTTCAAAAGTGTTTGCTGAGGGTGTTTCCAGTTAGACAGTGAATAGAATTAGAGAAGTGTCATGAAAAGGAGGGGAGGGGATGACAAAAGTCAGGGGCTGAGTTGGAGGAAGACCAAACCCAGGAATGTCCCCTGCCCCCCCACCAAAAAAAAAAAAAAAAAACTTCCGGGGCCCAACAGGAGTCGGTTAATCATTCCTCAAGTGAACAGACGGTTAGCTGTGACGCAAACACTGCTGTGTTAATCTATTTCACTGAAGATGAACATTTATGACACCAGTGCCTTCTATAACCTTCCCTCCATTATTTCACTGCCTGTGGATGGTTTTCTCACTGACTTGGCCCTTCTTAAAGGGAGGGTGATATATATGTTTGAAGTATGATTATCTTTTTCATTCCCAAGGTGAGAGTGCTGCTCTAAAGTTACAGTTAAGATAGGCATCCTGCCTTCCAACATCCTTCACCCTCCTCATATCACCTGGCCCATCCTCACTTGTCTTTCTTGGCTTCTGAGCTGTCCTGGGAGAGTTTCTGGGGGGAATTCCAGGGGAATAAGAGCTTTGGCAAAGGCTCAGTGACAGCAGCAGCCCTGGGTGTGCAGGGAGAGCACATGGTTCAGGGTCATCAGAGCAGGATGCAGACATTGCAGAAGCAGGGGCAGGAGGTGAACTCAGCTGAGGAAACCAGGTTCCAGGGGTGGTGGGGCACTGGTCCAGTGGCAGAGATTATCTAGATCCGATGTATCTGAGCCTATGCTCTGGTGCACATGAGGGGCCTGGGAATGGATTGGCTCCTCACTTGCACCTCCGTGTGACTTCTTCCTGTTTCAGGTGTGTAGAGCCCGAGTCCACACCTGGAGCAGCTCCTGGTGTGAGTGCCACCTGCCACAGACTCCCTAGAGGAAGGGGCAGAAGGCTGGGGACTCCATCAGGGTTGCATAACTCCAGTTTGAATGTTGGGTGGTCAGAGAAAGTGTCAAGAAACAACAGTCAGCAAGGTCTGCCAGAATCCAAGTGAGAGGTGATGGGAGACTGGGAGCAAGTAGGCCAATCAGAAGATATTGAAGAATAGACTGGTCCCAGTTGACAGCAGGTTAGAATTGGGAAAGCTCCATCTCTGAGTTTGGGCTTCCCATGTAGCTCAATCAATAAAGCATCTGCGTGCAGTGCAAGAGATCTGGGTTCAGTTCCTGGGTTGGGTAGATCCCCTGGAGAAGAAAATGGCAGTCCACTGCAGGATTCTTGCCTGGAGAATTCCATGGACAGAGGAGCCTGGTGAACTCCAGTTCATGGGATTGCAAGAGTTGGACACAACTTAGCGCTATCTTTCTTTTTCTTTCCTTTCTTTTCATCTCTGAGTTTGGGTATGGAGACAGGGTACATGAGCAGCTATGTAGGGATGGAGCCCAGGACGTTGGCTGAGGGTCCAGAGGAAGGGCTCCTTGCCATGGTGTAAACACTCAGGACAACCTCCAACTGCGAGTAGTCCACAGAGTGATCCACTTTGAGCCCCGGGAAGAAAACAGCATGACCCACAGCTGCATTGTCCTTCATGGTGGAAGACCCTAAGCCAGCTGCCCCTCTGTGCAGAGTGTCCATTTCCTGGGGCCCTAGGGAAATTCTACCTAGGTGAGCATTGTGGTTACTGGGGACCTGAATATACTCTGCTCAGCTGCACACACATCTCATCTTCCTTTAGAGAGTATGCATTTCACTAATGCGGAGCTTTTAAATGAAGACCTTATTACTCCAAGTAAAAATAGCAGCTGCGCTAGGGCAGTGGGATTTCACACCATTCTCATATCTTTAAAATTCCTCTAATACTGCTTCTTCATCACTTTCTCGATGATTACTTTTGAAATGTACAATAGAAAAGGAAGGTGTTATGGCTATGCAGGTCTTCTGCCAAGCGCAGCAGAACAAAGGGCTAGAGGAAGACAGCTGTTTTGATGGGCAGTTTGGGTGAAATATGGCATTGAGCCTCCCCGAGGTTCCATTCGGGCTTATCTGGGTCTCTGCCAAATTCTCACCTTGGGATAGGAGCAGTGGGGGGCTGCTGTCTCCAGCAGTCTAATTTTATGTTAGCAGGAAGCTGCGGCTCTTTGTCTTTACAGACAGGGGCCTCAAGTCACTTCTGAACTATGAAAAGCCGTGACGTCAAGGGGAAGATGGGAGGTGGTGGATAAAAGAGGGGTGGGCTTTTTGTGAAGCTGCATAACATATTCTGAAGAATCATCTAAGGAAGGAAATGGGGTGGAGGAAGTGGAGGGAATGATGACAAGGGAGAAAACATAAAATGAGTCAGGAAAACCAGGCCGCATGTTGCAAAAGTCTACAAGGTCCATTTAGAGAAAAACAAAATCAGTAAGAACTGTATTTCCAATAGAACCAGCCTGAGGATAAGGCAAGTGAAGCAAAAAGAAACATGAGACAAAGGAGATGGATGACTGTTAATCTGATGTATTGACTCAACTGGGCTGCAGGGGCCCAGACACTGAGTCCAACATGATTCTGAATGGTCTGGGAAGGGGTTTCTGGATGAGACAAACACTGGAATCAGTAGACTCAGGAAAGCGGATTGCTTTCCCCAATGTGGTGGGCCTGAATAGATCAGCTGAAGGCCTGAATAGATCTAAAGTCTGCCCTCCTTCCAGGAAAGGGAAACTCCTCTTGCCTGGCTACCATTGAACAGGGACAGTAACTTATTCCTGTCTTCAGGCTTGAATTGGGACCACTGGCTATCCTGGGTCCCCAGCTTGCTGACAACTGGTTTTGGGACGTCAGCCTCCACAAATGCATAAGCCTATCTCTCATAATAAGTTGTGTGTGTGTGTGTGTATACACCCCACTCCAGTACTCTTGCCTGGAAAATCCCGTGGACAGAGGAGCCTGGTAGGCTGCAGTCCATGGGGTCGCTAAGAGTTGGACACGACTTCACTTTCATGCATTGGAGAAGGAAATGGCAACCCACTCCAGTGTTCTTGCCTGGAGAATCCCAGGGATGGTGGAGCCTGATGGGCTGCCGTCTATGGGGTCGCACAGAGTCGGATATGACTGAAGCGACTGAAGCGAAGCAACATATACATATATATAGGCTTCCTAAGTGGCACTAGTGGTAAAGAACCCGCTTGACAATGCAGGAGAAAGTGCTTCTGGGTTGGTAGCAATAGAGTCGCAGGTTCAATCCTTGGATAAGGAAGATCCCCTGGAGGAGGGCATGACAACCCACTCCAGTGTTCTTGCCTGGCGAATCTCATGGACAGAGGAGCCTGGTGGGCTACAGTCCATAGGATCACAGAGTCAGATATGACTGATGTCACTTAGCACAGCATATCATGTATATGTATATATATACGTATATATGGTATTATCTGGAGACCCCTGACCATTACAGGAGGGTGGGAAATGAGCAGTCACAGTTACAACATTTTTGTACTTATGGGTTCAAGGGAAAAGCCACAGAACAGAAACCAGAACTTTGTTCTTGGTAGGGAGAAAAACATACAATTTTAACATTTATGATTAGGAGAAGAAAACAAAAACTGGCTTAAACATCAAGCTTGCAGATGACAAAATTGAAGTACATAAAGTATTTATCTATTTGTCTTTGTGGTGGCCAGCCACGCGCACAGGGTAGCCATGCTGTTTCTGGGCATCATTCTACTCCCTCTCCCTTCCCTGCAATGAGCTTGAGCAATTTGGCAAATGGGAGCTGAATGCAGAGTTCATTTTTCACGTTCCATTAATGTTTCATTTCTAATACTCTTTTCAGGATAAATTTAAAAACAGAGTGGGAGTTGGGTCTCAATCATTATTCCCTGTTAAGAGGAAAATGAAAGTGCTTCTCAGTGGGTCATCAGGAAGTACCCTGTGGAGGAGCCCAAGCTTGTGGGACAGGGTCTTGCTTTGTGGCTTCCCTCCTCCCCAACTCACCCTTCTCGGAAAGGTGTCCCCACTGCTCACAAGTGACCCCTGCAGACTCCACTCTCAGCACCACCGAGAAACAGCCCAGGGTGGCCTTTGGGATGCCCATGCTGGAACTGAAGTCTCTGAACAACCTGAGCTCCAGCACAGACGCACACGCATGATGCAGTACACATTACAGCTGCAGGGAACACAGAAGCAAAGACAGCATATTCCTAGGGACGCATCTACAAGGACACATCCCACTGCCCATGGGGGCTGTGCATGGAGAAGGGGAGGCTGTTGGAGCAGGTTGGAGGGCCACCCTCGATGTCTCCCTCTGTTGAGAGGCTGTCTGTAAATGGTAGTAGTCAGACCATATTGAAAAGGAGAACTCTGACCCATGACCCACAGCAACCAGCCTAGGAAACCAGTCCTTGTGTACAGGGATTAGCCCAGGAAGCCCCCAAGAGTCAGACTCATAGGAAGTTGGATTATTATCTCTGGTAACAATACACGAGGGCAAACAGTAACTTCTGTAACAAATGTCACCAAATGGCCAACATTTGATGAATAACTAACAGCTTAATTTCTGTCTCTGCTCCCAACTCAGGACTAGCCAGAGAAAGCCAGGTGTCCCCCAACCAATCCTGTGGGGCACCCCCATTCTGGTTAGTGCCTCTATCTCACCGAGGCCCTTGACCCCCATCAGAACACACCTGGACCTCCATTTTCCAACATGAAAAAGCTCCCCCACTCCTGTCTGTTTGGGGGTGTCTCAGGCAAATGCAGGACCGGGTGTTGGACAGCCTTGCCACACTGAGCTCTGAATAAATGGCCTTTGCTTACTCTCATGTCAGGGGTGGGGTGTCTTCCTTTATTTCCACATTGTGCTTGTTTTACTGCAACACAGAAGCATCTTTGAATCTGTTTTTAGTAGTGAAAACAGCGAAACGCTTGAGGGGTTAACACAAATTCCTTCAGTGACATTAGTTGGGTGCCATCTCCTTCTTGGACTCAGCTAGAGGGGGGAAATGAGGGTCCTGACCTCCCAGCCCAGCCCAGCTGGGAGGTGGGTAAGAAGGATGAGGGGTGAGAAGTGTGTTTAGGGGTTCTGTGGGACGGGCTACCCATGGAAGCCTAGAGTGGGATGCCAGCCCAGACTTAGGGTGGGAACTGCTAGTTCATAATGGCCAATGTTTTCAGAGGTTTACTTTATCCCAGGCTGTGTTCGCGAGTTAACTCGTGTAATCATCATTAAATTTAATCGTCCTTGTCAGGAGGGCACTATAATTATTCCCATTGTCCAGTAGTGGGGGTGGAGGCCCAGCATGCTTGGCATCGCTCAGCTCAGCTCTGCCCTCCCACTGTCTCCCCAGGGGTCCTGGAGGGAGAGGGGACTTGAGGAGGTCAGGAGCGGCTGTGAAGGATGGAGAGGGGCTCCTGAGGAACTGGGATGGGGGAAAATGCAGACAGGGCCTAGAGGAAGAAGAGGGAAGCTGGGTGAGGGAGTGGAGGCCAGAGATGTGGCAGATGCGGAGGATTTTAAGGAGATGCCGTGGGAGCCTCGCTTAGAGGAGGAGGGAGATCTGTGAGGAGAGCACGTGTGTGGTGGAGAAAGCCAGAGGTGGAGGTGGGGAGGTGGCGAGAAGCAGGCAGGTTCAAGGTGTGTAATGGAGGTTCATTCAGCAGGACTTGGGGGTCATCCGAAAGAAGAGGCATTGGGGCTCACTTCCAGGTCTCTGATGAGAGGGACTGTGTGGATCATGGAGACATTTTACCAGGATGAGATTTCAGGAGGGTAGAGAGTTCTGAGACAGGTGATGTTTGAGATGCTGTGAACTCTCCTAATGGAGGTGGCAAGGAAGCATGACATAGATGCACCAGGACCACAGATGAGGGGTCAGGGTAGAGGTGGGGATGCGAGAGCCACAGCCTATGACCTATCCAATCCAGGCTGGGGTTGTGGGAGCAGAGAGTGTGGTGCTGCGCTGTACCCGAGCCCCCAGTCACCCACGGCCCTTTACATGGAAAATACTTACAGCTGCGTGATGCGCTCAGGCCCTGGGTCACACTGGCTGTATCTCTAGTGCTCAGAGTAATGTTGTGTGGAGTGTTTCCATCATCACTGGGAGTTCCACTGGGCAGCAGCACTGGGGGGACAGAGGACAGAAAAGAAGAGAGTCAAGGGCCAGCACCCGTGGAACATCCATCATAGGGGTGGTGCTGTGGGGACTGTGTCCCCTGAGAATTCTTATGTTGAAGCTGTAACCTCCAGAGAGGTTGTATTTGGAGATGGAACCTCTAAGAAAGTAATTAAAGTTAAATAAGGTCACAAGGTGGGGCCCTGATCCCAGAGGATTTGTGTCCTTATAAGTAGAGACCTCAGAGAGCGCTCTCTCTCCATATGCAGGCACCAAAGAAAGGCCATGTGAGGATAAGGCAAGGTCACCACCTGCAAACCAGAGTACTTGCCAGGAATTAAACCAGGAAGAGAGGCCTCCCCAAGAACTAAATTAGAATCCTCACCAGGAAATAAGCCATGGAGACCTCTCACTAAGAACTGAATCAGAGTCCTCACCAGGAAACTTGATCCTGGACTTCTGGCCTCCAGAACTGTGATGAACAACTTTCTGTTGTTTAAACCACCAAGCCCATGGTGCTTTGTCATGTAGCCTTAACTGACTAACCCAGGTTGTAAGAAACTCACCGGTGAGGTGTAGGGGAAGGAAGGAGAATGTGGGCCTCTGGAAGCTGAGAGAACTAGGAGTTTAAGGAAGGCAGGAGTGGGAAAGTGTGCTGATAGTAAATAGGATTATAAAGTGCTCACTGAAATTATCAGCAGCCTAGGTGACCTTGGCCAGCTCAAGATCAGCAGAATGGTGAGGATGGAATCCAGGCCACAGGGGTTGGAGAGGGGAGTGACAGATGATGAAACGTGTGAGCCCTCTCAGGAAGCATGTTATTCACAAGTCCGAAAACTAAGCCTTCACAAGGTGAAGCAACTTGCCCAAAGCCATAGCCACAAAACAGCAGGGTGAGGGTTGAACCAGCCTTGCCTGACACCCTGGAATGGGCTTCAGTCACAGTACCAGAGAACACCCCACCACCTGAGCTCCCAACAAGCCAGCCATGGTACCCAAATGCTGTGTTCTGGGCTGTTCAAAGTTGTCTGGGATGGAACCACTGAACACCAGAACCAACCCTGGGTCCACAGGGCCTGGGCTGGAAAGGGACATCCATCCAGAGACATCAAGCCAGTGGAGCAAATCTGCAGGCAAGACATGGTTCAGAGCCTTTAGAGGATATCTTAAAGGAAGCCGAGGAATGAGTAAGGCAGGGAACGCTTACGAGGGGATCGTGTGCATCAGTGCTCAGTCACTTCAGTCATGTCTGACTCTTTGTGACTCTATGGACTGTAGCCTGCCAGGCTCCTCTGTCCACAGGATTCTCCAGGCAAGAATACTGAAGTGGTCTCCATGCCCTCCTCCCGGGGATCTTTCTGACCCAGGAATTTAACCTATGCCTCTTATGTCTCCTGGAGAACGAAATGGCAACCCACTCCAGTACTCTTGTCTAGAAAATTCCATGGATGGAGGAGCCTGGTGGGCTACAGTTCATGGGGTCGCAAAGAGTCAGACACAACTGAGCGACTTCACTTCACTTCACTTCTTATGTCTCCAGCATTGTCAGGCAAATTCTTTACCACTAGTGCCACCTGGGAAGCCCACAAGGGGATTGGGATCCAGCAGTTTTCATGTTGGCAGGGGAGGGGAAGGAGGAAGGAAGGTAAAACCTCTGTGCAGGGCCAGCCTGGTAGGCAGACATGACTTCCTTTTCCTTGTGGCCCCCAGGGATTGTGGCCTTCCCTGTGTGGCTGAAGCAGGTACATTTCCCGCTCCTTAAGGCACAACTGTCTGTTCGGGCTGGCCCAAGGTGCCAGCCTGCTGTGAGCCGCTCACCAATTTCAGTCTGCTTAGTGGGATGTGGGCTTCCCAAGTGGCTCAGTGGGAAAGAATCTGCATGCAATGCAGGAGACTCAGGTTTGATCCCTGGGTTGGGGAGATATCCCGGAGAAGGGGATGGCAACTCAAGCCCAATCTTCTTGCCTGGAGAATCCCATGGACAGAGGAGCCCGGCAGACTACAGTCCATGGGCTGCAAACAGTCAGACGTGACTGAAGTGACTTAACACAGTGGGATTCACAGTCTGCTTCATGTCACATCCTCTGAGCCCATGAAGACGCTTATCTTCTCCATACAAGGTCTGCAAGTCACCAGGAGAAGTGTCCTATCTCTGGGGAGTGCCAGCAGAGTGTGATTCCTTTTCTGCCCACCCCCCCACACCAGAAGAGCCCACTCTTATGGCACAACTTTCCTTACATCCTCCAGCACTTGTGATCCTGAGCTGCTCAGGGGCCTTGTCCCAGTGAGGGAGAGGTGAGTAAGGAGTGCCTTGGCTATGGCTGGCCTTTGCTCCTCTATGATGATAGTTGTAACCACAGCTTAGGGGCTTCCACGTACACTCTCCACTCTCTCTGTAAGGCCAACATCATTACTCCCACTTTACAGATTAGGAAATGGAGGCTCAGAGAGTTCAGGATGACCCTGGATTCACTTCTGTTCTTCCTGGTGAGCTGATCCCTCTGCCCATGAGGAATCAAAGTTAAGTCCTTCTGATAGTCATGTACAGATTTGAGAGGTGGACCATAAGGAAAGCTGAATGCTGAATGATTTATGCTTTCAAATTGTGGTGTTGGAGAAGACTTGAGAGTCCCTTGGACAGCAAGGAGATCAAACTATTCCATCCTAAATGAAATCAATCCTAAATATTCATTGGAAGGACTGATGCTTAAGCTGAAGTTCCAATACTTTGGCCATGTAATGCAAAGAGTCTGCTCACTGGAAAAGACCCAGATGCTGAGAAAGATTGAGGACAGGAGAAGAAGGGGGCGATAGAAGATGACGTGGCTGTATGGCATCATGAACTCAGTGGTCATGAGTCTGATCAAACTCCGAGAGATAGTGAAGGACAGGGAAGCCTGGTGTCTTGCACTCTATGGGGTCACAAAAAGTCAGACATGACTGAGTGACTGAACAACTGAACAAAATGCAGAGAATATCCGAGTTTTCTCCTACTGACACCTAACCTGGGGCTTGTCATCAACTGCCTGGTTGCCTCTTTGGAAGAGGAAGGGTCAGTGAGGAAATGTAATAAGGTAGAAAGACACAGGGCTCCCATCTGAGTGGCCATGGGAGGTTTGGACATCTGGGTTGAGTCACGAATCTCACCTTTTCCTCATCTGCATGATAGGGGCAGCAGAGGGGCTCCACTGAATTTCCAAGTGGTGGGAGGGCCAATGAAGATGTATAAGAAAGCACTTGAAAAGCACGGGGGGCCAATGATCATTCTTGTCATCCCATGAAGGTCAAAGGCACCTATCCCCATCCCTGGGATCCCCTGCCTGCCTCTGGACAGAGCTCACCCTGGACGTAGGTGAGAGACCACCAGCACCTGCTTTGTGTTGCTGTGACACGGTGCGTGGGGCCAACCTCCCTGCCCATGTAGCCAGGTGGAGCTCTGATCTCTCAGACTTCAAGTCCACATCTCAAAGTCTCCAAGCCACGTCCACCCCCAGTTCGGTCCATTTCTTCCAGTTCCACACACATGGGGTCCACTGACCACACGCACAGAGTCCACTGAGCTGTCAGTGAGTCTCTATCTTGGATAGGCATCTGTTTCCTGGGAGCAAAAAATCATTTAACGGCTCTAATCTCTGGTCTGCTGCTTTCATTATTTAAGCCAAAATGAAATGTGACCCAGAGTGAGAAGAAAGACCAAGTGTGCAGCTGAGAGCCGTAATAAGGCATTCGCAGCTCAGCCAGGAGACGCCACGTCCCTTCCCACAGAAGGATCAGGAGTCCCCCCCCCCCCCACCCCCCAGGTGGCAAGGAGACATAAATGACTATTGCCAAAGCCAGCCAGTGGGAAATCTAACAATAATAGTACATTTTGAAGAGAACAAATCAACCCCCACATTATTCCGATTACAACAGTCCAGAGCTGGAGGCCTGGCTCCTGCAGCCTGCCAGCTAATTATCACACCATTTTCAGTCCCAGCCCTGGAGGACTTTTTAATCAGCCTCTAAGAAGGAACCCAGGATGCCTCTCCATTAAGCCAAGAGGGCTAGGCAGAGAGTTGTGGGGGGTGGGGGTGGGGAGACGCTTCTGTAAAGGGAGGGCATACTTGGGGCCTGAGGAGACTGACCCTGGGGCAGCACGCTTGGACTTCTGCTGTGGTGTCCATGCACATCTCCAGAAGGTGAAGCGGGGCACTAGAGATGGAGTAGGGGCTCACTGCCCAAGCGCAGATGCAACATTTGGATCCAAGGAAAAGAAAGGCAAAGCCAGGAGTCAGGGAGGAGCAGGAGGGTAGGGAGGCTCCAGGCTCTCATGGGGCTGCTGACAGCTGACCCTAACCTACCTTTGCCACCACGCTCTGCTGCTGGCCTGTCATTGGAACTGGCTCCAGGATCCTTTCCTTTCCCAATCTCCTCCTTACCTCTCTCATTCTACCTGCCTGGCCTGCTCCTTCCTCCTCTCCTGTCTCATAGAAGCCATCTTTTAGAGCCCAGCTCAATTTCTGCCTTCAAGGGCTAATAATTATGATAATGTTGATGATGATGGTGGCGGTGATATTAACGGTGATGATGCTGAGGATGGGGAAGAAGGTGATGATGGTGATGGTGGTGATGATGGAGGTGGTAGTGATGAAGATGGTAACGATAGTGCTATATACCTAATACTATTCTCTCCAGGCATTTGTGTGTTAACTCATTTAATCCTCAGAACAACTCTGTGATGTAGCGACCAGTATCACTTTTATTTTCCACATCAGGAAACCATTGTTAGTGTCCGTATCACCTGACTCCCTACTGTAGTGATCTACCACCTATCGGACATCTTCTCAGGTGAGCAGCTAGAAGCGTTGCTCATACCTTCTGAAGTCGTTAACTTCCCATTTATTTCTGCCTGTTCCCCCACCTGGATCTCCGTGTCCGTCCAGTCCTGCGTCTGCCTCTATGCTGAGCAGGTGCTTTCCTCCACAAAGTGGTCACCAGGAATCAGGGAGAGGATGGCAGCTTTGGGAAGTAGAAGTTGATAACCAACTGGGCATGCAGCTTGGGCTACCCTGCCTGGAGTCAGAAGATGGCAGGAGTGGGGCTTGAGTCGGGAGGGGGCCTAGGTACAGGGGCTGCTCCGAGGGCACAGCGTGGTGCCAGCGGCTCCAAACCTTCACCCCAGGAGCAAGGTCTCTCTTCCTTCCTGGGAGCCAGAGCCCCCCTGACTGCCAGCTCTTCCAGACAAATGAACCCTGTTTGTATTTATCTTCCTGCATCGAGTCCCAGGAAAGCTATTGTGAAAATGCGTCAGTGTCTCATCTCCTGGGGACACAGGGACTTCAGACAGAGAGAGAGACAGAAAGGAACCATTTATTTTCAATTCCTAAATGCCATGGGCAGCTCTTTATGCCCAGGCTGACAGGATGTGTCTAGTTAAGCATCATGATGCTGGGGGAATCAGGGATGCTGGCTGGGGAGAGGCTGGGAGGGGCTGTGCGTCCCCTGGGAAGCAGTTATAGCTTCACTGTGATGGCAGGTAGAGATCGCCTGAAACCAGAAGCCTGAAATGAAGCACTTATTTATTCACACACACTAAGAGGGCCTTTATTATACATCAGACATGGTTCCTAACAGTTTATAACATTAACTTGTTTAATCTTCATACAACCCTGTGAGGAGGACACTAATACCACCAGCTCATTACATAAGAAAGTGGCTCAGAGACGTGGCTCCCCTCCATCCCCCGTGAAGCTACCAAGGGCCAGAACTGGTTCTGCCTCCACGTGTGGGCAGTTGGGCTGTGGAATCCAGCTCCCGCCCACTACTCCAGGTGCATAGAGTAAATTTCAATTATCTTAGATACTGTTTAAACTCATTCTTTTAAATCCAGACCTCCAGGATGGACAATGCATTGAAACACAAAGAAAGGACTAGAGAAAATATGCCATTTGGTGAGGGTCGATGCCACGGAGGCCCTTCAGCCTGGCTCCTCTGAGCTCAAGGACAGCAGGGCCCACTGGCTTGCTCTGCAGAAGCTGAGGCTGGACCACGAGATGGGAAGAGGGGAGGAGCCTGAGTCTTTTTGGGAATGAAGTCCTGGGACTCAGGGGTTTACTCAGGGAAGACAGGCCAGGAGGGGCCAGGTCTGCTTCTGACCCACCTCGGGGCCTCCTGGCTCTTCTGGGACCATGGGCCACAGACCGCACCCTGGTGTGACAGCGGTGTGAGCTGTGTGACCCCGGGGAGTCTGGGTCGAGGCCCACAAGCTTCCTTCTGGCTTTACCTTCAATTAATCTAAATTTCCCATTTGGGCTCATGTGCAGGAGAGAACTATGGTTCTCTGAGCTGTGTGGCACACCCTCCCTCTCTCCTTTCATTCTCCACCCTGACCCTGGGAGAACTTCCTGGACCCCCACCTCCACAGGAAGAGGGGCTCCAGACCCACTGTGGGCTGGTACATGCCTGGGAATATCGACTCCACCTCTGCAGAGGCTCCAGAGCCCATGCGATGAGTTGGGGCTGGGCGGGCGGGCAAAGACAAGATGGGAGCTCAGGATGGGTGACCAGAGCTGGCCAGGCAGCAGGACAGGAGGGGCCCATCTGGGAGGGTCCCTCGCCCAGGGTCTGGGGCTAGGAGACTTGGAGGCAGGACTTGCAGGATGAAGCATGTCCACCCAGGGAGGTGGTGTCCATCCTGAGAAGTAGGTGTAGGAGGAGCAGGGGAAGGAGAGAAGAGTGATGGTGATTCAGGAGAAGGAGCCTGGGGAGCAGTCAGCAAGAGGTCGCTTCAGGGCGAGCTGGGGCCTCTGCCATCCGTGGGCAACGTCACGCATCAAGTTGACAGAGTAGGACGTCCCGATATTTGCCTGAATGGTATTCTGGGTGCATCTGAAAGGGTGTTTGCAGGTGAGGTTAGTGTTTAAATGAGTGGACTAATGGAGCAGTCGGCCCTCCCTGGGTGAGGGGGCCCCCGCCCAACCTGCTGTGGATCTGAGCGGAACCAAAAGGCAGGGGGAGGAAGAGCTCGCCCCTCCTGTCTGACTGCGGGGCTGGGACACCAGTCTCCTGCCCTGAGCGCCCCTGTTCTCCGGCCTTTAGATGCAGAAGTGCCACCCCTAGTTTTCCTGGGACTCCAGCCTGTGGACCGCAGGTCTTGGCTGCTTTGTCAGCTTTCATGACCACCCGGTCAACTGCTCATGATAAATCTCATTCCGTGTCTCTTTCCATATATACATCTGGTCTCTGTATTGCATTTCTCTGGGGAACCCTGGCTAATACAGTGGATATGACGGGTGACAGGTGTATCCCCAAGATTCATGTCCAGCTGGAGCCTCAGTCCTGGGACCTCATTTGCAGAGGAGACTAAGGTAAGGATGAAAGGAGGTCATACTGGTTTAGGGTGGTTCAGGTCCTATGGGAGCTTCCCTGAGCTTCCTCTGTCTCAGCTAAGAGACAGAGAAGGACACACGTGTGTGGAGGAAGCGACATGTGTAGGTGGAGACAGAGGTCAGGGTGACGTGTTTACAAATCAGGGGGGCACCAAAGACCCTGGGAGACGCCTGGATAGACCTTCTCTCTGAGTCTCCAGTGGCACCTTCATTTAGGGCTTCTTGTTTCCTGGATTGTGGAGAAGACAGTTCTACTATTTTAAGCCTGCAGTTTATGGGAATCTGTTTCTGCAGCCCAGGGAAGCTAAGCAGTGGGTCAAGGGCACCCAACCTTGACTTGGACCTTGGGTGGGAAGCACCTCTGGGGACAGTGTCCAGGGCCTTGCTGTCCCTTGGGTGCAAAGGTTGTTGATGCAGTGTCCTTGCCCTGAACCGCCCCCAAATCCTAACCCAAAGGCTTCTGGAAGCTCTCCTTCCATATATGAGGCTCCGTGACACCATCCTCTTGTGGTTTATCTGGACAGTGAAGGACAAGTGTTGTGGACGCCCCCACGGTTGCTCTGGCCCACAGACCGAGCAGGACAAAGAAACCGGTCAGAGGGTGGCTTCATTCCCCAAACACTTTATAAAACTGGGAACATGAAGAGGCAGGGGAGGACCAGGAGGGACATGACCCCATCCAAGACCCTTGTTTGCAAGGAAGTCCTGGCTGTAATCCAAGACGCTCTTTGACAAAGACACACATTTTTCTTTCAGTGAGCTCTCCATTGCAGAGGCCTGTCTTTAATAACATAACCCTCCAACAGAAGAAAGGTGAGGCTTGGGCAGCTCGTCTGCCGGGAGCAGTCTAATCCTGATAAATGGACCAGCATCCTTCCCGCAGTGAGAAGTCCCAGCGTTAGATTAAACAAATCAATCCTGTTTGTTACCTCCTCGGATCCACCAGCTGGCACCTGGCCGGCCTCTGGGGATCTGTCTCCGATGGCCCTATGTGGGAAGTGACAGGGTTCAGCACCAGCGCCATGGTGGTTGCCATGCTGTGTGCTGGCCCCGGGAAGCAACCGGAGGGAGCCAGATGCTGTCCTCAGCAGAGGTCTGCCTGGCCCTCAGACTGGGAGGTGATCATAGCTCCCCGGGATCCTGTGAGAAGCCGGCAGAGAAAGACATGTTTCTGTAGTTGACGCTGTTCATGTTGCATTGGAGGGGGGGTACCCCATCCCCAAGCTGCCCCCTGCTTTGGAGAACTGATCCCTGTGGATGGAGCCACCTTACCTGTGGCAGGTCACACCCACCCCTATGGCCCTCAGTCTGGAGGTGGTGCAAGCCCCCCTTGCCTCAGGGTGGGACCAGCACAACCCAGTCCTAGGGCTTCTGTGGGGTCAGGGTGGTGCCCCTCCAGCCCCTCATCCTCAGCCCCTCCCCTGCCCTGTCCAATCCCCTCAATCATGGCCCCAAACCCAGCCTGGACTCTGCTTCTGGCAAATTGACCAGAGGCCCTGACTGAAGGCTTAGACCCCTGGAGCAGAAAAGGGACAGCGGGGCCCAGCAGTGGATGGTGGGATCCCAGAGCAGCAGAGGCCACATGGCAGTGCTTATCTGCCAGCAGCGAGTTACCCGGTGGGCAGCAAGTGCAGAATGCTGGCAGGGCCCAACTCAGCCAGAACCCAGGGCAGTGACCTATGGATCGTGGTGCTCCAGGGCATGATGGTGGGCAGCCAATGAGGAGAACGTTCATGTGTATAATCACACAGGATCAAAGATGGGTGAGGAGAAGGCTGAGGTCAGCTACCTAACTGCACAGGAGACCCTGGCACGGTTCCAGACCCAAACCAGTTCTTGGACCAGAACCATGGTTGCAGGTGAGGCCAGGTTCTGAGGAAGGAGGCTCCAAGTGGCCGTGTACTCAGGAGGGGCTCACCTGGTCCTCCCCCAGAGGAACTTGAGATCATTTACTGGGGTGACTGTCTCCGAGGAAAGGCAGTGGAGGGGGGACGCCGACACTTGGAATCTCCATGCTTCTTCTCCTTCTCTTTCTCCCTGAAAGGAGCAGAGCTGGCTGCGGGCACTCGGGACGGGGCTGTGGTTCATAGTCACGGACTTGCCCAAGTCTGCTCCTTCCTTCGTCTGTTGCTCGGCAATCACAGGGAGCAGGTGGTCCTGTAGAAGTGCACACCCCACCCATTGTTAGCAGCGCACAGACCCATGAGCAAGAGTTGGCAGGTACACCGGAGGCTTCGATGACAACGCATATTCCCACGGTGGAGATGCTGGAGCTGGCCACATCAGGGAGGGCTTGTGGGGCTGGGGGTGGGGTGGTGAAGACTGGAGTCTTCCGGGACGTCCACCCCCAAACTCTGAGCACGTGAGAGTCCCTGAGCTCTCCTCACTCAGGAAGATGCATAAGTCTTGGCTGGCCCCTGGGAGTTTGGCGGCTGCATTTTCCTTCCTTGAAAAGCCTGCTCTCATCTGTTCACGGGCATGCAGAAACTGCTGGGTTTGAGTTGAGCTCAGGGCCAGGAAGGACTTTCCAGTCTGCATCACAGGCTGATGTCAATGTTGAATTTTTCCTGAACCTAGGATTTGGTAAACTGACTGTCGAAGACCCGCACTGACTCTTTCATGCTCTTGGCAAATGGCTTACTGCTAAGACCCTTCCCCACATGACTAGAGGGACTTCTCTCTGTTTACTGAGAGTGAAACCAGGCACAGACCTCTCCTCCTAAATTCCCATCCTTGGTCCCACCAATGATCAGCTAACTGTTTTGTCCCCACTGATTGATAGGAACACAGAGCTTGTGAATGGAGCTTAATTAAGCCTCTCTTCTTACCATGACCCCTGGACCCAGGTCTATATCTGGCCTGATGGAGTGACAGCCTCTCCTGACCTGAGGGTAGGGGGAAAGTCTCTGGTCTGTGGTCCCATCACATGACCTCCAACCTTTAGCCCTTTATCCCATGTCTCCTGTCTCCCATCCCTTCCAGGGATTGCAATAGCCCCCTCCTCCAATTACAAGAGGGCCCTCCTCACCACTGCAATAGCGACCCCGCCCCACACCTCTTGCAATGGTCCTTTAGAATCAAGCCTTTACTGAAGTTTGGACTGTTTCTAACACCAGTTAGGTACTCCGGAGAGCACTGAGGGGTCCTAACAGCCCCTGCATCTCAGGTGGGGGACTCTTCTGCACTCAGCAGGCCCTGACCCACCTGTGGGGGCCTACAGAGACAGTGATGGGGGTGCCAAGGGGCTCTGGCCACCGTGGGAGTCAGGTACCTGACTACTGCAGAAACTGAGTCCTGACCAAGGACACTGGAAGAAGCGTTTTCTGTCTTACTCAAGTCGTGAGGGGTCCCATCATCAGGGATTTTGTTGAAGTCTCTTTTAGGGGAATCTAGTTTTCAGGAACATGGCATGCCCTCCCTCTTCATCCACTCATGGTGAGTCTCCTGATCTTAGTCTGCTAACTTCAGGCAGAAAAGCCAGTCTGCTGGAGTTCGAGTGTGGTCTTGAGAAGACTTACTGCCCTGTCCCCCGGCTCTACCGCAGCATCCCTGCTGGGTGACGGAGGTGTCCTCTGCAGGTGGACAGCAGCCCTGGGAGATGCTTGCCTGACCCTGGGGAGATGCGGGATGTGCAGAGGCTGCCCAACATCTATGACGTCTAAGCGCATCTAACTTTGTCCCAGGGGGTGTCAGGAACCCTGGGGATGGGCAGGAACTCTGCTATCTGAGGGCAGCTGGGCGACTTCGGTCACAGGACACTCACCTTGACCCTCTCATCTAGATGAGGAAAGTGAAGACAGCCTCGCCAGGTTCTCAAAGGTACCAGAGAACCAGAATGTTCTCTCTTCCTTCCTTCTCATCCTCTGAGGCTCCGGGTAACACCTCTTCCAGGAAGCTTTCCTGGCCAGCTCAGCCCACTCTGGACAGTCCTCCACAGCCGACAATGGCCGCAAACAGTGGGGTGAGAGTAAGGAGGTGTGACTGGGTCCCTGGGCGCTGGTTCAGCCATCTGGCCACTGAGGGCAGACACAGAGTGTTCTTCATTTGACATCCCCCCACGGGCCCAGCCTGGTGCCACGTGGTTTTGCAAAGAGTATTGATCAACTTGGCCTCCTCTGGTTTCTCTGGTGAAACTCGTTAATAAGCATTGGTCAGTGTTTTCGAGAATTTTTGGGGTGCTTAGGTGAAGGCACTCAGAGAGTGGGGCTCAGACCACTGCCTGTCTTTGATAATCGAATCCCCCATCCACTTCCCATCCGTGCCCACCTTATGGTCTTCTTTTGCAGGATCTCTGCTTCAACCCAGCCCGTGACCATCAGAGAGGACTCTGGTTTTTTATTATCATCATTTTCTGCAGATGGCCTGCACACTTCATAAATGTTAACCGTGACTTATCACCAGCCCCAGCGACCCCACAGTTGCGTAATGATAGGATAACTGTCATTACCCAGTGACTGTTTGATGGGCTGAGCAGCGGGAGCTGGTGATGCAGCAAGGCCAGGGTCAGATGCCTAGCCTAGCTGCTGCCCTGAGAGGGCCTGGGGGCCTCCGTGCTAGCCCCATTGAGAAAAGGCCTGGTGAGGATGCCCTCTGCTCTGAGTTGTGGAGCCAGGGTGCAGGTGGTGGGCTGGTAATGCAAGGTCACTATGCTAACTTTCTGCAGCCGCTTAGTCAAATTACCCCCGGCTGGCAGCGCTCAGCATCAGATGCTTATCATCTCACAGTTCTGGAGACCAGAGTCCAAAATAGAGGTGTGGGCAGGCTTGGTGTTCTCCAGGGCTCCAAGTGTGCATCTGGTCCAAGTGTCGCTCCCAGCTTCCGGTGGTGCTGCCCATCCTTGGGGTTCCTTGGGCAGTAGGGCTAGTACCCTGACCTCTGCCTCTGTGGTTGCCTGGCTACCTTCTCTGAGTCTGTCTGTGTCCCTCCTCCTCTTACATGGACATCAGTCATGAGATGTAGCATCCACCCTGATCTGGTGTCAGGGCTTCCCTCATAGCTCAGTTGGTAAAGAATCTGCCTGCAATGCAAGAGACCCCAGTTTGATTCCTAGGTGGGGAAGATCCTCTGGAAAAGGGATAGGCTACCCACTCCAGTATTCTTGGGCTTCCCTTGAGGCTCAGCTGGTAAAGAATCCACCTACAATGTGGGAGACCTGGGTTCGATCCCTGGATTGGGAAGATCCCCTGGAGAAGGGAAAGGCTACCTACTCCAGTATTCTGGCCTGGAGAATTCCATGGACTATACAGTCCATGGGTCATAAAGAGTTGGACATGACTGAGAGACTTCCACTTTCTTTCTGATCTGGTATGACCTCATCTTAACTTCATTACGTCTGCAAAGACCTCATTTCCAAATAAGGTCACAAACACAGGTTTTGTGTGGACATGAACTTTGGGGTCACTATCAACTCCAATGGAGTCACTGAATCCAAAGTTAGCCCCAGTCCTGACTCCTGAGCTTGCTTCCCTGCCTCCCTCCTTCCTGTAGACACAGCCCCCCGCCCCTAGTCATTCTCTCTGTCCACTGGCACCTGCAGAAGCCAGATGAATGGAATGGCCTCTCCATGTCCCCATGGTGGGCTGACCCTGGTTAAGGCAGGAGCCCTATTGAGAGCCCTCTCTGTGTTGGTCTGGTTTCCTGGTCCTTCTGTGGGACCCTCTGGCTTTGGAGGAAGAAACACACAGTCTATTTCTGACCAAGGGAGGCTGGAGACCCTCCTCAGTGGAGAATTACCATGGGGAGGAGAACTATGCAGGCGGATAAGTGAGAAAGAGATGGTAAGACACTGCTGGAAGTAACAGAGTCCCTTAAACAGGAAGCTAAACTGGAAAGTCTCTAGCTGGACTTGCCTGATGGTCCAGTGGTTAGGAATCCTCCTGCCAATGCAGGAGATAAGGATGCAATCCCTGGTCCAGGAGGACTCCACGTGCTGAAGGGAAACTAAGCCCATGCACCACAGATACTGAGCTTGTGCTCCAGAGGCTGAGCCACAGCTACTGCAGCCTGCCCGGGCTCTGCAACTAGAGGAGGCTCTGCTCGCCTCGGCTAGAGAAAGCACTCGCAGCAACCAAGGCCCAGCACAGCCAAAGATAAATAATTAATTAAATAAACAAAGGAAGCATCTAGCTGGTGGGAAAAGAAGCCAAAGCTGGCCTGATCCTGTTGAGGGAGGCAGGGGGACTGTGGTGATTCCTCCTGGATCATCACAGAGCTCATGGCACGTCAGTGTCAGGCGAAGCCACCCTGATACCAGGTCCGAGCACACTCAAAGATGTCCAAATCATAGACTGACCATCACCCTGACCCTGAGAGATGAGTGACCACTGCTTCGTTACCAGTCACACGTGAGCCTCACTCCGGCTCCAATCTTCTATAAAGCTGGTGAAGATCCACAATCACTGAATGATCCCCATGCCCCGTTAGAATCTGACCCAGGGCAAAGCCCAGATTCCCACCCCAGATCACCAAGCACAAGCCCAAACCTATGAAATGCTCTTCCTCACACCTTCTTGCTGAGCCACTCCATGGCTCCCATGTGCGTAATCCCCTAGTTGCAGTGAGACCACAAACTCAACCTTATCTGGGTCTCAGTGTGTTCCCAGCAGCCCTAGGTGGCAGCATCTTGACCCAGGATGTTAACCACAGTTACCACTATGAGTGGTCTTTTGTATCAGGCAAGGAGCACAAAGCTTTTATATGCATTGTCTCATGTTATTTTTCCACATCAAACCTGGATGTAGTTATTTAATACTGTGAGGTGGGGAACTGAGGCATGGAGGAAATTGTGCTCTGGTTGTGTATATCGACAACTGCTTATGTATTTGTACCCATTTCTGCTTGTGTGTATCTCTATATCTGGCATCGATGTCTGTGTGTATCATCTATGTGGACTCTATCGTGTGTACGTCTGTAACTGTATCATGTCTAGACCCACATCTGTATCTGCATCCCTATTGCTACCTTGGCCTCTGGCTCTGTATCTGCCCCCATCCCTATCTAATTGTGGACATCTGTGTTTGTGTATGCATTTTCAATTTCATCAGCAATTACAAATGAGGAAACTGAGGCCCAGAGTTGTTACAGAGCCCACCCAAGGGCATCATTAGTGAGCTGTGGATCCAGACAGTCTGGCCCTCAAGCCTGTGTGTTGGCCACAGGCTGTGTCCCCATGCCTAGAACTGTGACCCCCACATAGTAGGTGCTATGATCCCCACGGGCTGAACAAATGGCGGAATGCATGGGAGGATTCTTGGCTGCTGAGGATGGAGACTGCTACAGCTCTTAGGAGAGCACTTTAATAACATCCAGTGAAATTGGAATATTCATATCCTACAGCCTGTAACATCGCTGTCGGGGGTACAAGCAAGGGAAACAATGACGGGTGGGCACGGGGACATGAAGGGGTATTCATCGCAATGTGTCCCCATGTGTGAGGGTGCGAAATGTCCAGGGACATGGAGGGCTTGCATAAATAAATGATGGTGCTCAGTAAGGAGATCAAACCAGTCCATCCTAAAGGAAATCAACCCTGAATAGTCATTGGAAGGACTGATGATGAAGCTGAAGCTCCAATACTTTGGCCACCTGATGTGAAGAACTGACTCATTGGAAAAGACCCTGATGCTGGGAAAGATTGAGGGCAGGAGGAGAAGGGGATAACAGAGGATGAGATGGCTGGATGGTATCACCGACTCAACGGACATGAGTTTTGAGCAAACTCCGGGAGACAGTGAAGGACAGGGAAGCCTGTTGTGCTGCAGCTGGGGTCACAAAGAGTAGGACACTACTGAGAGACTGAACAAAAATGCATAAATTAGAGTGATATGGGATATTTACCAACTTGAATGGGTCTCAGAATTATATGCTTTTAAAAAAGCAAGTTGCAAAGAGATTTGATGAGATTGAAGGCAAAAGGAGAAGAGGGCAGCAGAGGATGAGATGGTTAGGTAGTATCACCAAAGCAACGGATATGAATTTGAGCAAACTCTGGGAGACAGTGAAGGACAGAGGAGCTTGGTGCGCTGCAGTCGCAAGGAGCTGGACACAACTTGGTGACTAGACAACAACGATAAAGAGGTTCATTATGATAGTGTGTTATTTATGCAAAGTTATAAAGCACTACTACTAATATCAGGTTGGGCAGATCCCCTGGAGAAGGGAAAGGCAAAAAAAATAAAATGTGTTTATATATGACATTTATGTATTTCTATTTAGATATGTATGTTTATACATTTAGAGATAGCAAGAACAAGATGGAGAAAGAGAAGAGAGACTGAGAGAGAGAGAGACAGAGGGGATAAAGATGTGGACAGGAGAAAGTGGTCACCTTAGGCAGTTGGAGGCTGGGTTGCTGGAACTTCCAACTCTACTGGCAACGTATTCTTCTGAAAAAGGACTGAAGTACAAATAGCAAAACATGGATGCGATTTTCCCATTGGGTGCAGGTACCAGAGTGTCTGTTACATTGGTCTTTCTTTGTGCTTTTAAGCTTTTTATACAAAGAACCTGTAGGAGAGGGCACCCCTCAGAGTGGTGGGGGAAGCGGGAAGGAGCTTGGTGGGAGGTGGCTATGCAGAAACCTGGAGATAGAAAGCCTGAAGGATTTTTAGTTTTTTATAAATGAGACAGGAAGGTACTGAAGTTAATGAGCAGAAGGGGTGGAGGGGAAGAGTTGCATCTTTTAAAGCTCACTCTTTTCTCCATGTGGTGATCAAGTAATAGGCTCTATCTGACTCCTGGGGGCCAACCCCCCAAATCATTGCAAACGAGAGCTTACAGCAGCAGCTTTATTCCTTTGCAGTCTGGAGGCCAGAAGCCCCAGGGGTCTGCAGGGCTGTGCTCCCTCTAAAGTCTCTAGGGAACCACCCTTCCTGCCTCTTCCAGCTTCTGGTGTCCCCAGGTGTTTTTTGGCTTCTGGCTGCATCCTTGCAGTCTCTGCCTGCATCATCACGGGGCTGTCCTCCCCACCGTGAGTGTCTGTGTCTAAATTTCCTTCTTATAAGGACACCAGCCATTAGAAACCAGTAATGGCCTCATCTTAACTAGTGGCATCAGTAACCACTCTATTTCCACTCAATAAGGTCACATTGTGACAGCCTGGGTGGACGTGACTTGAAGGGACAGAGTTCACCCCAAGGCTCAGGCTAGGGGAAGCAGAAGGTGGTTCATGAGGCAGCGGTGGCCTAGGAGGGTGGCAGCTGGCTTTGGGATGTGGGGATTCCAGACGTACAGGGGGTTGCATGGTTAGGACCTGGATGTGTGGGGAGGGGTGAGAATGTGACCTGGGATTGCCAAGACTGGATGCGGCGGGGCCCCAGGCAGCACCTCTCTTCTTGAAGCAGAGGCTCACCTCCCTCAGGGATTCAGGCAAGGAACATGGGAGATGGAGCAGAACAAGGGGTCTCTGGACACTCCCTTCTACCTGTGTCTCCAGGTCTCATCTCCCAGTGGAGACGAGTCTCTGTTCAGTCCTGCCTGAGGTCTGAGGTGGGGGTGCATAGCTCTGCTGCTGCTTTTACTGAAACATTGTTTCCTGGCAAATGTCCAAGGCTTAGGTGAAGCCGGCTTCCTTTGCTAGCTTGGAAAATAGAGGTCTACGTCACTGGCAGGGCTGGGACAGTGGCAGCCCTCACCCACCCACCTACCCACCCACCCAAATAGTCAGGATCTGGGAGGCAGCGCATGAATGACATAAATGAGCCCTGTGCCCAAGATGCGCTGGAACTGCTGAGGCGACACGCAAGAGGACACTTGTTTCTGGGGGCAGGGGTGAGGACTCGGCGGGCTCCCTCTCTCCAGCAGAGCCCGTGACACTGGGGCACTTACAGAGGCGGCACCGCTGGGGTGGCCAGGCCCTGGCACCTGGCTGCCACTCACCCAGGGGTGGCTCCTCATCGACCCCAAGAGCTGGGTCCTCTCGGCTGTGGTCAATGGACAGATAGGCTGGCTGAGGCCAGAGGGGGATATGCTGACTCGAATCTTCTGAGTGCCCAGACTTCCAGTGTGGCCAGATTCAGGGCTTGAACCAGGTCAGCCCCCAGCCTTGTCCACCTCTCTGCACGCCTCTCTCCACTCCCACTGGCCTCCTCAGGAACTTCCTCTTCCGGCAGCCCCACTAGCCTTGGTCTCACCTCTCGCATCTTTAGCAGCCCTGGAGCCAGGGAGCACATTTCTCCTGGTGGTTCCAGCAGCATCTGGCGCTTGTGGGCTGAATGTAGTGTGCTCATTAGTCAGAGTGGGTCAGGTGGGGATGTGTCTGATCAGGTGGGATCAAGTGAGGTCAGGTGGGGACAGGTGGGGATGCGTGTGATCAGATGGGCTTGGGTGGGGATGGGTGTATCAGGTGGGGTCAAGTGGGGTCAGGTGGGACCAGATGGGGATGGTCCCATGATCAAGTGGGATCAAGTGGGGATGGGTGTGATCAGGTGAGATCAAGTGGGGTCAGGTGTGTATGGGCGTGATCAGATGGGGTCAGATGGGTCAGGTAGGGATGGTATGAGTAAGTGGGCTCAAGTGAGGTCAGGCGGGATCAGGTGGGGTCAGGTGGGGTCTGGTGGGGCCGAGTAGGGTCAGCTTCTCTCCCTTCTTACTGGTGAGGATGGGGACAGCCCTCCAACTATGGGCTGTTTCTAAAAGAAGGGCAAATAGGTGCTACATCGGCAAAAACATCACCAGCAAGTCTACCAGAGATGGAAATATCAGACTCAGGCCTCCGAGGAGGGGCTGCTGGCAGCCAGCGCAGGGTCCCATGCAACTGCCGTGGGGCCAGGCCTGCATGTTGACACTCTGGCCTGAGTCTCTGTCCGGCTCCAGGACACGGAGTCAGGAGGGGCCCCTGCATCCCCACGCCTGACTGCCCTGTTGTCGTAGCTCCCAGGGGTGGCTGGTGGGACAGGAAGGTGGTCTGTCAGGACCCCAGACAGATAGCAGTTCAGGCAGGGTGGGCAGTGGCAGATTTGGGACCCAGCATAGCTGTTCCTGCCCCTGCTTCTGTAACAGGAAGGGAAGGGGCAGTGCACAACTTTTGAAAGAATGACATAAGAAGGACACCACATAAACCTATTAGAATCAAATGGGACCAAGATGGCAGACAAGACTGGACCTTTATCCTCAATCAGTGAGTGAAATAACACACCCGGAGGCTCCACGACAGTTCCCAGGCACTGTTAAACGACCAAGGAGTGGGCAGTGGCCTAATTCCTGGAAGTCTCCGCCTCTTCCAGATGAAATAATCCTCCGACTCATTAGCATATGAAATTATCCAGCCCATAAAAGCTAACTGTGCTGCATTTTGTGGCCACAGTCGCCCTCTGTGACGGCCCGCGCTCTGTCTATGGAGTGTGCGTCTCTCTGAATCTGAATAAATCCACTCTTACCTATCATTTATCTCACACTGAAATCTTTCTGCAATGAGACATCAAGAACCGAAATTCATTAGTCCTGAAACCAGGTACTGTGGGTTTTGGCTGGGTTTGAGTCCCAGCCTGAGGCTTCACTTCCAGATAGCGAGTTAGAGCTCAGAGATGGACTCCAGTTTTCAGGGTGTCCCTGAGCTCCTGTGAGATGATGGCAGGAAGGCCCATATTCCTGCGGCCATAACAAAGGACCATGGAGTCGAAGTAAGAGAGGCTGGTGTCCAGAACAGCAGGAATTTCCTATCCCAGTCCTGAAGAGGCCGGCTCACTACAGGCCTCTTCCTGAGCCTCTGCAGGTTTGTGTGGACACACGTATATTGTGTATCCGTGGCCATGTGCCTGTGTGAGTGCTCGTACATGAGCATTGTGTGCACACATGCACATGTGTGCATGCGTGTGCATGTGTGCATGTCTCTGGAACGGCCTCCCCCACCCCACCGCCTAGGTGCAGGGCCTTCCTGTCTCACCCCTGGTGCATGCTGGTGGCCCCGGACGAGGCCTGCTCTGAAGCTGCGCAGAGGGAGGCAAGGGCTCTGTGTTCCTGCGGCTCATCCCTCCAGTGTGCTGGGCCTTAGGCTCCCAGGAGGCCCTTGAGGACGGCCAGTGGTAGCACTGGGTGGGGACCACAAGGGCCTGTTCTCCCCAAAAAGCCTTAGAGTTTGGGGCTGGTGCTAAGGCAGGCTGGAAAGTGGTGGCTGCGTCATAGACTCCTTCACCAAGGTTGGCAGGTGGACTGCGTGGGCTGGGGTCACCAGAACTGATGGGAAAGGTGCTTTGCACACACCCACCCTTCCCGCAAGTAGCAGATGTTTCACTCTTGCATCTAGATGTAACGTGACAGCAATGGTCATTCAGCTGGCCTCGGTCACTGAAACCCTGCCCTCCTATGGTGTGTTGATGGAGAGCCTGCAGGCAGGGTGAAGTGTGTCTCTGGACAGTTCCATCCACGAGGCCGCTCCCCAGGCAGTGGGTACATGTCCTGTCCAGGGAGGGAGGTATGGAGGCATGGTCCCCTCCCTCAGGAATTCAAAGTCCACTGATGAAGGTGGAAATAAAATTATGATAAAAACTCTGCTGCGAAAGGCTGTCAGCCAACCCTATGACTGAATGGGCAAGACTCACTCCAGATGAACCAACTGTGTGACCCCGGCCAATGTCTTAACATCTCTGTGCTTTGCTTCTTCCTTTTGAAGTAAAAATGGAAATGAAAATGCCTACCTTCAGGGCAAGGAACACCATTCAGTAAGCTAATAGCTGTAATGGGCTCAAAACAGTGTCTGACCCACAAAGCTCTCTATACATGTTGCCTATTATTCCTAAGAGTTGATATTTATCAGACTTCATTGTGTGCTAGACACTCAGCAAATCATTTTATATTCATTCTATCTTTAATCCTCAGAGCAAAACTCTGAGTGCTGAATGGCTGTCCCTTGGGCTCATACCCAGCAAGTGACCCATGGGGCCTTGGCCACTTCCTCAAGGACTCAGAGGCCCTAGGCATGCTTGCACCCTCCTCCCCCTCCCCCCAAGTCGTTTTGTTTGGTGACAAATGAAGGAGGCAGAGGGTGCTCTGTCGTGTATACCAGCATTGCCGCAGGTCAGAGGAGACAGGCCAGCATTACCACACCCAGGCTCTGTCTGCTCATCACACCACAGTGCAATAGTCGGGAGACGAACCGTTGAGGCGAGGAATACTGACTTTATCCAGATAGCCAGCCATCTGAGAAGATGACAAGCTAGCGCCCTAGAGGACCAGCAGAGTGGGGCAGAAAGTGGGAAAGTAAAGTAAAAAGGCCACCGTGGTGGTTTAGTTGCTAAGTTGTATCCAACTCTTTGTGACCCCATGGACAGCAGCACATCAACCTCCCGGTCCTTCACTATCTCCCTGAGTTTGCTCAAACTCGTCCATTAAGTCAGCGATGCCATCCAACCATCTCATTCTCTGTCATCCCCTTCTCCTGCCTCAATCTTTCCCAGCATCAGGGTCTTTTCTAACAAGTCAGTTCTTTGCATCAGGTGGCCAAAGTATTGGAGCTTTAGCATCAGTCCTTCCAATGAATATTCAGGTTGATTTCCTTTAGGATGGACTGGTTTGATCTCCTTGCAGTCCAAGGGACTCTCAAGAGTCTTCTCCAGCATCACAGTTTGAAAGCATCAATTCTTCGGTGCTCAGCTTTCTTTATAGTCCAACTCTCACATCAACACATGACTACTGGAAACTATAGCTTTGGCTAGATCTCCTGCTTGATAGGTAGATTCTTTACCACTGAGGCACATTGGTCTTGCAAAATATCTCTTGGATTGGCCAGCATTGGTGGGGGAGGGTATGTGTTAATTTCTTCTTTTCTGCAGCCATTCGCAGGTGGACAGGGTCAGAAGGTGTCCCTGTGAGTTGAACAGAGGCACTTTAATGTTCAGACAGAGGGGCAGGTTCCCTGAGGCAGGCCATTATGTTTGTTTACAGCTAGAGACAGCATCCTTTTAGTGATTATAATAACAAAAGCAACGGAAAGCAAAGGTTAAAGCAAAAGATACAGATCAACATGGAGTCAGGTTTTACTCTTCCCTGTTATACTAGGAGCCTCCCAGTCGTGATCCCTTGTAATTCTCTCAACCACTGACACCTTCCAGATGGAAAATCTGAGGCCCAGCAGACTGAAATAACCTGTCCTTGGTTCCAAAGGAGAAGGAGGTGGAGCAGAATTCGAGGTGCCCTTAAGGGGATGACAGAGGATGAGATGGCTGGATGGCATCACTGACTTGATGGACGTGAGTCTGAGTGAACTCCAGGAGTTGGTGATGGACAGGGAGGCCTGGCATGCTGTGATTCATGGAGTCGCCAAGAGTCGGACACAACTGAGTGACTGAACTTAACTGGCCTTAACCACACACTGTTTTCCCCGCTTCCACTGCCAGGCATCCTGTGTATCACGCCATGAGTCCCGGGGGCACAGCCATGAGTTGGGACATGGGGCTGGGAGAGAGGAAGGAAGGGGAAGTCTGAGATGCAGTCTGATGTGCACATGTGTGCTGGCTCTTGTCCACACAGAGAGAGGTGAGGGGGATGCTTGCATTGTCAATGCCATCACCACCTGACAGTCTTGGCAAGGGGCATAAACACTGTGTGGAGTTAGATTTAGAAATAAAATCTAACCAAAGTTGCAAAATCCTTCTAAATCATCCTGAGAAGAATTGATCTGGAGGCAGCCTGAGTTGTTTCCAGAGTTTTGTTAGGACAAGAATGTGAACTTGGACAGAGAGTGCTCACAGGTGACTCAGAGAGCCAGGGCCACCTGGCCACATGGACATATCCCTTCCCACTGCAGGCCAAGAGGGGATGGGGCAGGGACGGGGCTTTGAGGATGTGATGGAGGAAATGACCAGAGGCTGACCTGTGTGAGCTAGGGGCCTGCTATGGGCAACTGTTCTCAGGTATGAACTAGGGCAGGTGCTCACAGGTGTTACCTGGGAACCTGGTGCAAGTGGGTGCTCACAAGTGTGACCTAGGAGCCTGGTGCAAGTGGGTGCTCACAGGTGTGACCTAGGAGCCTGGTGTGGGCAGGTGCTCACAGGTGTGACCTAGGAGCCTGGTGTGGGTGGGTGCTCGCAGGTGTGACCTAGGAGCCTGGTGTGGGCGGGTGCTCGCAGGTGTGGCCTAGGAGCCTGGTGTGTGTGGGGGTGCTCACAGGTGTGACCTAGGAGCCTGGTGTGGGCAGGTGCTCGCAGGTGTGACCTAGGAGCCTGGTGTGGGTGGGTGCTCGCAGGTATGGCCTAGGAGCCTGGTGTGTGTGGGGGTGCTCGCAGGTGTGACCTAGGAGCCTGGTGTGGGCAGGTGCTCACAGGTGTGACCTAGGAGCCTGGTGTGGGCGGGTGCTCACAGGTGTGACCTAGGAGCCTGGTGTGGGCGGGTGCTCACAGGTGTGGCCTAGGAGCCTGGTGTGGGCGGGTGCTCGCAGGTGTGGCCTAGGAGCCTGGTGTGGGCATGTGCTCCCAGGTGTCACCTAGGAACCTGGTGCAAATGGGTACTCACAGGTGTGCACTGAAAGTATAGACAAAGTCTGGGACATTCTGTCACCAGCAGACACTCTCACCCTCTGAGACCCAGGTGGGCCCATTCAGTCCCAACCACGGGCCACAGAGGGATCCTCACTATGTGTCTGTCTAGGGCAGGTGGGGCTGGCAGCTGTCTGTGGTGCTGACTGGTCTTGGCAGCATCTTCCATCTGTGATGGGCAGGTTTCACACTACTCTAAGTGATGTCTTGTCCTCTTGGGCCAAAGCACAGGCTTTTCCATGTGACTCAATATTTGTTTTGGGCCAAAATTGAATACAATTCAAAAGGAACAGTGTGGGATACACTTGAAACACAGCAAAAATGACTATTCGGCTCTGGGAGTCATGTGGGGATTAAGGCTGCCTGCTAATGGGAGGACTTTGGGGGACTCTTAATCCTCTGGGATCAACTGAATCTGCTGCTTCCTCCCAATGTGGCACCTTTTTTGGGCAGGGGGCCCAGGACCTCTCCTCTCAGTTTATGCCTGCAGCTCAGCTTCCTTCTGTCTGAATCCTCTGACCTCACAGCCTTGACATGCTGCCACTTGTCTCCTGAGCCCCCAAGAGGGTCTGGGGTCTGGTCCAGTTCCCCTCCTCTGCTCCCTTGCAGTCCAGAGGGCCCTGTACATACTCGCAGCCACGTGCTCCAGAGTGGTTCAAGAGTCCAGCAAAGGCTGCCCCTTACCATGCCCACCCCAATGCCTCCTATCCTCCCATGGAAATAACCCATCCAGCCGTCAACTGTCCAGTGTATTAGATGTACCAGCTTCCAGCTTGTCTCCAAGAAATGTGGCCAGGATGGATAAGGAGGGAAAGTGCCCTGGGTGGATGGCAGAACCACAGTCCAGGGGAAGATTCCACTTTGAAATGTGGAGGGAGCAGAGGCGTCCCAGGTGAGCCCAGGTGTGGATGCCTGGGTAGTGTTAGGGCCAAACAGAGGTGCTGGGCTGTGTCTGTCTAGGGAGGGAGTAAGGAGTACAGCCAGATGGATGGGATGGAGAACCAGGATGCCAATCACCCTTAGAGCCCCTGGCTTCCCTGTGTCTCCCTATGCCAGAAGTCCCCACTGCCCCATCTGCCCATGGAAGGCCACCCCACCTGCTACCCCCACCCCCATGGATGTTTCTCAACATAGCTGTTCTGCTCCCAGGGTGTGACACAAACTTGCTGGGAAGACTCCTGTATGAAGGGGAGGAGTGACTCATCCCAAGTGCTCATCAGGACCCTTTTCCTGGGTCCTGATAACTCAGCACTTCAGAAGAAAGGGAGGGAGAGAGAGACAGAGAGAGATAGGAAGGGGAGGGTTGGGAAAGGGAGAGGAGAAAAAGAAGAAAAAGGGAAAAGACCCCATGTGAGGGTATGAGAATGGTGCTGAGATCAACCGAGAAGGCAGACAGGAGCATCCTGTCTGCTCTGCGGACCATCAAGCCCATGATTCTGATCTGCCCACCCTCTCTCCTCCTGCCCGAGGCATTTCAGTTCCACCCTCACCCCCTCCCTCCCCTCATGTCTGTAAACACTTCTTTGTCCTGAGTTTTATTTCCCCAGGGCTCACTCGAGGGATGGGAATGGGTCCATAAATGGATCAATCATTCATTCAAAACACGTTTGTCAAACTCCCACTAGGTTTCAGGCTCTCATCTAAACAGATGGGGGGACAAAGACAAATGAAACCAAGTCCAGGGGGTCCAGGATGGGAGACGCCTGAGTGTGGATGTGGCAGCAGAAGGAAAGTGGCCCTGAGCAAAAACGCATGGGCTAAGGGAGACTTGGGTTGAAGCTCAGAGTAGGGAAGAGTCTCCATTCTTGAAAACACCAGCAGGTCAGGGATTTTTGTCTGTTTATCTGCTCCCCTGAGAGAGGAAATGGCAACCCAATCCAGTATTCTTGCCTGGAGAATCCCATGGACAGAGGAGTCTGGCAGGCTACAGCCCATGCGGTTGCAAAGATCTGGACAGGACTGAGCGACTGAACACACACACATCTGCTGCTCTATACTCAGCACCTAGGTCAGCACCTGGGGCGGGGCAGGGTTGGTGCTCAAGAACTGTTAGTTGAAAGAGTGAATGAATTATTAGAGAGAAGGGGACACAGACTTGCCAGGAGGAGGGAAGAGCTGACGAAAAGTGCTGAAGTTGGTGGTTTTGTAACAGTGTCCAAGGGAACAGGGAAGACTAATGCCAGGGGCCAGTCTAAGGGTGTAGGGAGCTATGAGAAGTTATTAAGCTGGAGAGGAGGAAAGATCAGAGCATTGTTTAGGGGTGATGTGCCGGGAGCCAGCACGAGGAGTCCCGCCTGTGGCAAAGGTCATGAGGTTAAGGGGTCTGACAAGCAAAGGTGAGTCCGGCCTTAAGGGAGCCTCGCTGGGTTTTCTCAAGCATCTACCCCCAAAACCAAAGTCTGCCTGCCATACTGCATTATGCTTTTCACTTACGCTTCTGACATTAACAGGGTCTGTCCCCCATCAACTTTTTCTGGAAAAAGTTAATTTAGAGCTTTTAGATAATAAGTCTCTTGGGCATGATAAGAGTGTTTCAATCCAAAAACCCCTCTGATGGCTTTCTAGCCTGCCTACAGGACTCTTACAGCTGTGCATGTGATTGTTTGTGGCCTCCCGACTGCGAGAGGCACAGGAAGCTCAAAACATCCTAGGAATATAGGGGCTTCCGAGGAGTCAAAATCATTAGAATAGGACTGATTAAGGGTTTCATTTGTTGAGCCAATACTTGCTGCCAAATTTTCATATCTTTTATTTGTTGATATAGTTGGTATATAGAAAAAAAAAACAGGTAGCAACATAGATCTTTGAGTTAAGTACCTTCTTTGTTATAACCCACTGCACCTTTGTTTTATAGAGATGTAACTTTAGTGCTTTGAGGGTAATGCAGATTAAAGAAAAACACTTCAGGGAAAATGAGATTAACATTCATTAAGGAAGAGAGCCATAAAGTGTTAATAGGCCTCTTGGCCAGAAGATAATGTAAATCACCTGAGACCTTTTGTATACAAAAAGATATACAGAAAGGATCAGGACTGCTGCCCCTGCATGACTCTGTATCTTCCATTATGTAAAACTTAGGGTATATAAACACCTTTTAAAAATAAAGTTATGGGGTTTTTGCACAAGCTTGGCCTCCCCCCTGTCGAATCTCTCTCTCTTTCTCCCTATCCCTGCCTCTCCTTTTCAGGCTGATCCCTTGGAATGCAGAGGCTCTCCATGTCTACTTATTTGCCCAGGCTTCTAAGACCCATGCAAGAGGGAGCCCAAGGCAGGGCACCCTCCGCTATTCAAGCGGGAGCCTGTAGCCTAACATAGACGGTGCAAGTTTCTTGTCTTGAAACTTTATTAGCTTTCCGTGCAAACCAAGGAATATCAGCCTCTTTTCTCCATTAATTTTCCTACTACACTATTTTCCCCTAATCTCTCTTTATATTTCTAATGAAACAATTCTTTCCTAAGACACTGACTCCATCCCCCCTTCGAATTACCCTGGATCCGCCAGGGCTGGATGCCGGCAGTAATGCAAGAGGTCAGGATACCTGGTTATGGCTGATGTAAGGGTCAGGATAGAGCTGGAGGGAGGTGGCAGGGATGGAAAATCAGATGGAATCCTCTGCTCTCATGCAGCACAGCAGCTTATACATTTACACACTCACCATCTCTGGTCCAGTCCTGGAGGAAGGGGGCTCCGGAGTGAATTAATATTTGTTGAACATCTGCAGTGCCTGGGTCGCTGGTACCCAAGGGCATCCACATGTGTGTTCTTTCAGCCCCTGGTAGTGCAGGCAGGTACCTCTGTCCTGCTCTGGCTCACCTCTCATCCAGAACAAAGAGCCTGGTGTGTGTATGTAACTTGCTCAGTTGTGTCTGACTCTTTGCAACCCCAAGGACTGTAGCCCACCAGGTTCCTCTGACAGTGGGATTCTCTAGGCAAGAATACTAGAGTGGGTTGCCATTTCCTTCTCCAGGGGATCTTCCTGATCCAGGGATCAAACCTGGGTCTCCTGCCTTGGCAGGTGGGTTCTTTACCATCTGAGCCACCAGAGAGTAACCCAGTCTTGCATTTTTTAAAGTGAACCAGCTCTGAAACCAGGTGAGGTGGTATTTTCTCCCATGGTCATTGTGTTTTAAAATGTGACTTATCCCTTTAAATGTTTATTGTGCGCCAATATACACCCAGCACTCCATTTAGATTTTGCTGATGAGAGGTGGGAGGAAAAAAAATCTCTCCTCCGTTTCACAAAGACCCAGAGGGCAACCATTTACATGGCTTTCAACTTTAATCAGGGGCTTGCTGGAACCTGGAATCAGCAGTAAAATTGTCCTCAAGAATGCCTCCAAGATGAATCATTGATATTTATATTTGCACTTACAGTATTATTGCTGCCGAGGAGGACTCATCCTAGGCTGTTAGGGAAAATGAGGGATTTGCCCAAATGCCCCGGAAGCTGCCTCCCTTCCTGTTCCCAGTTAACAGAGGTGTCTTGGGCTGCACACCAGAGTTTTACTCATTTGGAGAAGTTTGGGAGCTCTCAGGAAGAGAGGGTAAAATCCCCTTATCATGCTGCCCGCTGAGAGCACCCACCACACGCACAGATTACACGCCTGGATTATTTTGGGCTCCCAAACTGTAGAACCAGCCCCGGCAGCATTTTCTTCAGCGTCCACAAAGTGTAATTAGTCGTAATTAGGTGGGGCTCTGGTTTCTGGTTTTTATGGGTAAATCATATCAAATCGCCCCATGAAAAGCCGTGATGAGCCTGGGGGGGCATGTGTCCGCTATTATCTGATATGAAAACAGCAGTAATAACAATAAATCTAATATATGTGGAATCCTCAGGCACGCGCAGGGTTGCTATTAAGTCATTAATCTGTGTGAGCATGGGGAGGCTCATTCTGGTGGGGGGATTCATTGGGAAACTGAGACCAGGGTCAGGGATAGCTCCTTTCTCCTTGACTTCTCTCCGCTAAAGAATTTTCATCATGACTCGAGCTCTCCCAGAATGATTCTCTGACCACCACGCAGAGGTTATGAGAGCAGAACAGCTTGGTCCACCTACGGGGCAGGACTCGGTGTTATTGGCTTGACACCTCTCGGGACAATGGAGCTGAATCCTGTCTACAGCACACAGATAGGTGCCTGTGGACCGCAGCAGGAAGGAAATAAACAGTATTTTTGTAGGAATAAGGAAAATCACAAAATCAGTTTGCATTTTCAAAGTTGTTGTTACTCAGTTGCTCAGTCATGTCTAACTCTTTGCAGCCCCATGGACTGCAACACTTCAGGCTTCCCTGTCCTTCACTGTCTCTTGGAGTTCATGTTCGTTGAACAGATGATTCCATCCAACCATCTTATCCTCTGCCACCCTCTTCTTTTGCCTTCAGTCTTTGCCAGCATCAGGGTCTTTTCCAATGAGTCTGTTTGTTATTTTTGTGAGATTGCTTTAGAAATAGTAATGGTGAACACTTGCAAAGCTCTAAGTGCCACGTGTATTTCTAAGTGCTTTGCAGGAACTCCAAAGGTCCTCCTTCAGCCTCTGGGTATGACCCTGACTTTTGCAGATGTCAAGGGTTAAGATATGTAGATACTAGATTAGGGATATCCCTGTAAGAAGAGGAACAGAGGATACAGAGGGGAGAGGTGAAGACGGGTGGAGAGCCTCTATAAGCTGAGGACTCCTAGCAACCTCCATATGTTGCAAGAGGCAGAAAGGGCTCCCCCCAGGCTCTCAGAGGAAACATGGCTCTGCAACACCTGGATCTCAGATGTCTGGCCTCTAGAACCAAGAGAGAACACTTGTCTGCTGTTCAAGTCCCTGGTTTGTGGCATTTTATCATCATGGCCCCAGAAAACTCATAGGGTAACTGTGAACTTCTGGTACTAGCGTTCTCCTCAAATCGTGATTTCACATTCGTTATCTGGTTGGATGTTCGCTGGATCCTGTGTGTTAGGTCTGGCAAGTACTTACTGCTTTGTCTGAAAAGGGGCCTGACAGGGCTCAGAGAGGTTTAGTTGTCAGCTCCATGTCACACAGCTTGACTCAGTCAAGAGGCTGCTTTGGAAGGAGCTATTTGCACCTTCCCTACCCCAGCTGTCCAGACTCCTTACAGGTCAGTGCCCATGTTGTCAGATAACACAGGCAGGGAAGACCTGCAGTGTGTGCTGTGCTTGGACTTTCTTTTAAATAGAATTATGCACGTTGGTCAGATGGCAGGATTGTAAATTACATTTCACATCATGGCAGGCGGGTGGAATCTGGGGGGCAGCTACCCCCTCCACCCCTTTTCCCCCAACCCAGGAGCATTTAACCCACCTCTACTGGAGTGTGAGCTTTGCTGGGACATAGAAAGCCTATAATTATCATTAAACTGGTACTGTGTATTTGATAATTAGTCATGGCCCTTGTTCTAATGGAAACACTATAAAGAAAAAAAAAAATGCAGTGTTTGTGTCAACTAAAAGACAGTGGAGCCCTGGGGAAGGAAATGGCAATCCGCTTCAGTTTTCTTGCCTGGAGAAACCCATGGACAGGGGAGCCTGGCAGGCTGCAGTCTATGGGTCCAGAAGAGTTCAATACGAGTGAGTGACTAAACACAAGCACGGGCAAGAAAGTGGAGGGAGGGGACCTTGTACTTGAACAGCCTAAGAGGCTCCTTCTCCACCTCTGGCTGCTTGTATTTGTCCAAAGATGGACTGAAACGCAATGGCACCCCACTCCAGTACTCTTGCCTGGAAAATCCCGTGGATGGAGGAGTCTGATGGGCTGCAGTCCATGGGGCTGCTAGGAGTCGGACACGACTGAGCGACTTCACTTTCACTTTTCACTTTCATGCATTGGAGAAGGAAATGGCAACCCACTCCAGTGTTCTTGCCTGGAGAATCCCAGGGACGGGGGAGCCTGGTGGGCTGCAGTCTGTGGGGTCGCACAGAGTCGGACACGACTGAAGCGACTTAGCAGCAGCAGCAGGACTGAAACACAAAGGTTTAAAGGGAAGTAAAACAGAAAAACAGCTAGTGGGGAGCTGCTGTATAATGCAGAGAGCTCAGCTGGGTGCTCTGTGATGGCCTAGAGGGATGGAATGGGAAGGTGGGGTAGGGAAGCGCAAGAGGGAGGGATATATATATATATATATCTCACATGATTCATACTGTTGTACAGCAGACACTAACACAACATCATAAAGCAATTATCCTCCAATTAATAACAAAAAAGGAAAACTAAGAAAAGAAAGGAGAGTGAAGATGTTTGATTCTCGGGGTCAGATCTTGTGCTCACAGGCAGCCTGATGGGACAGAGTCACAGGGTGAGGACTCTCGGGACGAAGGGTCTACAGGATTAGTGGGGGTCTGGGGGCCTTTGGATGAGGAAGGAAGAGTTGGGGAAGACACTCTCCACCTGCAGACAAGACACTCAAAGGAGGGTTTCCCCATGCACCCCCTATGCCTCCTGGGAAGACCAACAGACAGTGAATAAAAGGATCTGAAGACTCTTTGAGCCCCACTTCCTCCCCACCCTGGGCTACCCATGTTTCCCATAATATCAAAGCCCTGCTGGTGACCTCCCACCTGCCTGGAACCTCTCCTGATAAGTCTCTATAGGGTTACCAACCTGCAAGCTCTCTGAATCCCATTCTCTTCAGGTTTTATGGAGTTTCCCTTACGCAGGTTGTGTGGTGGTGGTGTTTAATGACTGATAAAATCAGCAGCCCACTGTTGATGGATTCTGTCTCTAGCCTCACTTTCCTCAAGGGTCTGGGGTGAGATTGAAAGTTCTAATCCTCTAATCATAGGGTTGGTGCCCCTAGCAACCAGCCCCATCCTTAGCTGACCTGGGGGCTCCCCCAGAGTCATCTCATTAACATAGCAAAATGCTCCTTCCCAGCTCTTTTCACTTAGGAAATGCCTAGGGTTTGGGGAACTCTGTGTTGGGAAACAAAGAAAAACAAAAAATATACTTTTAATTACAAATCGCAATGTCATAGTGACCCCCAGAGAAGAGAATTTTGCTTGAGTGCTCAATCATGTCCGACTCTTTAAGACCCCTTGACTGGAACCTGCCAGGCTCCTCTGTCCATGGAATTTTTCAGGCAAGAATACTGGAGTGAGTTGCCATTTCCTCCTTCAGGGGATCTTCCCCACCCAGGATTTAACTTGGGTCTCCTGAGCCTCCTGCATTGGCAGGCAGATTCTTTTACCACTGTGCCACCTGAGAAGTCCCCAGATCTGCCTGTTTATGTAGGTATGGTGAGAAGCCCAGGCCTGGATCAGGACTGGATCCTTGGGGGAGCAAGTGCTTGCTCCTTTGTTTCAGTTCAGAAACACAGTCCTGGTGGTCTGTCTCTCTTTGCTTCAGACCAAATTATGTCCCCACCACCCAGATTCCTGTGTTGAAGCTCTAACGTCTAATGTATTAGAAGATGTATTTGAAGATGCAGCCTCTGAGAAGGTAGTTGGGGTTCACTGAAGTCCCAAGAGTGAGAGCTGATCCCATAGGAGGCGTCCCTATAAGAAGAGGGGGCTTCTCTGGTGGCTCATACAGTAAAGAATCTGCCTGTGATGCAGGAGACCTGGGTTCCATCCCTGGGTCAAGAAGATCCCCTGGAGGAGGAAATGGCAACCCACTCCAGTATTCTTGTCTGGAGAATCCCGTGGACAGAGGAGCCTAGAGGGCTGCAGTCTATAGGGTCTCAAGGAGTCGGACACAACTGAGTGACTAATACTTTCTATTAAGAAGAGAGACCAGAGAGGTGGCTAGCTCTGCCATGAGACCACACAGCAAGAAGCTGGCCGTCTTCATGATGGGAGGTGAGCCCTCTCCTAGAATGGCACCTCTAGCCTCCAAACTGTGAGACCCCAGATTTCTGTTTGTTAAGCCACCACCACCAGGACTAGACTAGTCTAGTCCAGACTCCTCTGCCCTGAGAGCTCCCAGAACCATCAGAGATGCTGTGTAACGAACACTCACCTGTCGCTGCCGTTGCTGGCCTGCGGGGTGCTCCTGCTCTGAGGGGAGTCCGGCCGTTGGATGATCTGCATCATCGCTGCATTAGGAGCTCCTTTGTTGCAAGGGTGGGTTGCCGGGTGGGGTGGGGGTCTGCAGAGTCTCTGTGCTGCCCACCAGAGCAGGCAGACATCTGGGACAGTCTTATGATGCTGCTTCTCCTTTCCACACACACAAGACCTCACCTCCAGCCTGCAGGCACATCTTCCTCTTTTCCTCCAGCATATGGTGTTCAGAAGATGACAGGTCTGCCAAGATATTGCAGATCCCTCCACGGGTGAGATGGCTTCCCCACAGCTGGAGAAGCCGCTCTCCACGTGGCCTGTTGACAGATGGCCTAGGGGCGGGGGCAGGTGCTGGGAACCGGGCTTCCGCGTGGAAGCCTAGCAGATGCCTCATGCCCCTTTTCATGTTGGTGTGATTTGCACTCAGCCTGGGGAGCTGCTCAGGCTGTGGTTGCCTCAAACCTTGTTCCAGAACAATCCCCTGTCCGTCCAGATGGGGCAGCAGGGACAGCCTCATGCGCACTGGGGAAGAGATATGGACAGTTCTGTCTCCATGGCCAGGGTCCAATGCGCTCCTCCAGTGAGGCTGGGTTTGCACACACGTTTAGAGCAGGGTTTCCATTGCCCCCCCCCCCGTCTGGATATGTCACCAGCCCCTGGCTGCTGGTGTGGGAAGCACAGGTGTCAAGAGGAGACTGTGGCAGGATTACGTCACATCTCAGGTAGAAGGTGATGGACAGTTCTTGGCACCTGCACTTTGGGAGCCTGGGGGCTGACTGGGAAAGCCCAAGGACTTTTACGACCTGCCAAAAAGTGCCGAGGTCCGGGTTCTTGGCAACACTGAAGCCAGGCTCCTCCCAGGGTGTGTTGGGGGATCTGATGGGGTGTGCGCTTTGGCTTGCCACCTTGCCATTCTTGAGAAAGAATCTGAGAAGAAAGAAGCCTCATGTTGAAGTATAGCAGAGATAAAGCAGCATTTTAAAGCCATTATCCCTGAATTAAAAATAAATAAATCTTTTAAAAAAGAAGGAAACCTGAACTCTGCTGGGCTAGAATAGTTGAGGCAGTCCAAGCCCTGGTTGGAAAAGAATTTCCAGCCACACAGCATTTCAGAAGGGAGTCAGTTTACTAAGAACAAACAGCAGAGATAAACTGGGCAATATGAATGCAGCGGGCCACAATTCCTGACAGACCAGGTAGGGTTGACTGGTTTTGTAAGTTAATAGCCAAATTTTATAGCCTCAAGACAAAAAATTCCTGCTGGAAGGTTGTCATTAGGTGATTGGTTGGGGTGCTATGGGGCGTTTACTGAAGTGGGCATCTTTGCCTAATTGCGAGTCAGGAAGCCTACTAGGGATGATCAGGGGACTTTTGGCAATGCTTACAAAGAGACTCAGTCAGTGTCAGCTACACCTATGGCCTTGAGGGCAGGACTCAATGAGGAGGGAGGAGATGCCACTCTGAGCCAGGTAAGGATGGAGACAAGGGAGGGAGAGAATTCTTTACAAGGCTAAGCAGCAGGTCTTGGGGATGGACAGGGGGTTGGGTGAGAATCAAGCCTGGCTCTGATTTCTGGCTGAGGTCCCTGACAGGTGAGGAGAAGTGGGGAGAAACAGGACCCCGGAGGCTGGCAGGATCAGCCCTGTGTACCTCTGCTGCCTAGACTAGGTGAGAACCTGGTGCCCACATCCTCTTTCAATCTGGGCTTAGCCAAGAAGCCCTGTTTCCCTCAGGTGGCTTCATAGGAGGGTACCTGGAGGGCTGTGTGTTATGAGCAGAGGATCAAGGTGCCAGAGAATTTACCTGTCCTTCTGGGGGTTATTTAGGGATGTTACCAGGAGCAAAGAGATATTATCAGAGGATATTATGGAACACTGGGCAAGTGCCATGAGGGAACAAGAGTGAACAGAGAGATTTACATGGAAGTCATTCAGGGAAGACTTCCTGGAGGAAGTGACTCCCCAGCTCAGTGTCACTGGGTGTGTAAGAGTTGGAAAGGGGGGAAGCACACTTCATGCAGGTAGAATATCATCAGCACAGCATGCTCAAAGCAGTGGGAAGGCAGTAAGAGGCAGAGGCTATTCCACCCTACATGCAATCCTCAGGGGCCTGCATAAGGTAAAAGGCTTTTGAGCATACATCCAAGGCCATCTTCTAGAGGGAGGAAGCCCACTAGGGTCCTGTCCACCCACTGGGGTCAAGGACAGATTGCTGGGGCCCTTCCTTTTCAGGTGAGATACTCCCTGTGGCTTAGGGATAAAGGCCTTTTCTGTCTCTCTCTTTCTCAGCTGCCAAAGGAAGGCCCCTAATGATACTTGCTTCCATCACTGCAATCAAAAATGAACTTTAGGCAACTTTCTCTCTGTGTAATTTCTCTAGCTTTGTAGACAAGCTAATTTACAGTGGAGCAAATGTCAGCAATACATCACGGCCTCCTTGTCTCTGTTCTTGGAAGGCTGGGCTTGGAGGCCAGGGGCTTAAGAGCAGGTGCATAGAAGTCAGCAGGCTGGTGGAAGGAGATGATTAGGATAGTGTCCAGGAGAACAGAGAGGAGGGAGGAGGGATTTCATCTCCCTCTCCCTTTAAAATGGTACAGACAGGCTCAGAGATGAAAGCAGAGAGATTTTTGAAAGGTCAGAGCTGTAAAAACAGTAAGAGCCTAATTCAGGGCTTTTGCTCTTTTTGGAATATTTCATAGAACTCAGGAAGGAAAGTCTTCTGTATCCCTGGAGTCCCTTGGAACAAAGGAGCTGAGTGGTCAGTCTTGGTGTTCAATTATCATTCATTTGCTCTCTGTTCTTTTTCCAGTAGACACTTCTTGGTCCTGGCAGGAGGCAGCCTTGTGTGGTGGAGTGAGCTGTGGGTTAACCATGTACCATATGGCTCTATCGTATGAGCAAGGTACTTAACTCCTGTAAGCCTCACTTTCCTTATTTTCTTTCAACAATCTGATGCCTGGTCAACACTTTTTGAGTTCTTGTAAGCTGGTTCACCATGGATTGCTTCCCCTAGACCACCTCTTGTAATCCTTACTATAACTCTGTGAAGCGCACACTATTTCTCCCATTTTTCAGGGAAGGAAACTGAGGAGCAGTGAGATTAACTTATCCCTAACATCACTTAGAGGTAACTTGACAGAACCAGGTAGCCTGGGTGCAGATTTGAGAAATTAATCACTCAGCTAGTAAGATATTTTTATTAAGTTAGGGGAGTGATGTTGGCCTCAGACAGAGGTGCGGGATTAGAGCAGATGATATGTATAAAGCACCCAGCTCAGGTCCTAGAATAGAGTCAATAGTGGATGGATAGTGACAATGATGATGATGGTGGTGATGATGGTAATAGTGACAATGATGGTGGTGGTGACGATCAAGGTGAAGATGATGATAGTGATGGTTGTGATGGTAACATTGGTAATGACGGTGATGATGTAGTAATGACCGTGGTGATAAAGATGGTGATGATGGTGGTAATGATGCTGATGATACCCATGAAAAAGTGCCAAGTCTTCTGACAGTTGCCTGGGATACTGAGAAGGAAAATGCAACCTATGATGGCAGGAAAGTCTGGTGAAGAAAAAGAACAACTCAACATCCAAATAATCATTTCAATAACCATATGACAGAGAATGCCATGGATGTGTAGAGAAGTTGTATGATTGGGATAAATGTTGGAGGCAAAGCCAATGGTGTAGGTTAAAGTGCTGGATGAGGACATGAAGACAGGGCTTCTTGAACTTGGCACTGTAACATTTGGGGCTGGATCATTCTTAGTTGTCTGGGGTGAAGGGGGCTATCGTGTGTACTGTTGGATTTGAGCAGCACCTCTGACCTCTACATGCAAGATGCCAACAGCACATTTTCTCTCTTATGACAACACAATTGTCTTCAGACCTTGCCTGATATCCTCTGGCAGGAGAGGCACCCAGTTGAGAACCACTAATGTAGGGAAAGAATAGAATTGGTGATAGTTCCTGGACCTTTGATTTACGGAGTTGGGTGCATGGTGCTGTCATTTGCTATAAGGGAATTTTTGCCTCTTTTGTTCACTGCAGTGTCCCACCACCTAGAACCATGCTTGCCCATAGTAGGTACTCAATGGGCAGTTGTCAAATGAATGATTGACTGGATGGAGGAAAGCTCGGGGCATAATAGTTTCTGTTTGTTTTCTATTTTGTGTGTGTGTTGGGTGAAAAATAATTTTGCTTTAGGCAAAGTAAGTTTGAGATCTCTCAAATGTCCCAATGCAAATATTGAGTTGTCAGTTAAACATAGAAGTCTTGAGCCTCTGGGAGACATCAAGAGATAAATCCTGGGAGTCGTCAGCGTGTCCACAGTGTCTAAATCTCTGGGACTGTCTGAGGTCTCCTAGGGCAGGAGAGAAACACAGAGAAGAAAAGAGAGAACAGAGAAGACTCCTGGAGAGTCAAACACAGGATTTAGGGAGACAATGAGCAGCATGTTTCAGAGATGGAGGTGACGGTGGTCAGGGAGATGCAGGAAGGGCAAGGTTAGGGAGATGTCCTAGGAGTTGAGAGAATGATATATTGAAAGGAGGGAGTGGACAGCACGTTGAATTCTGCCTAGAGGAGGAGTTGTCGAAACACGGATGTGGCCACTGAGGTTGAATCCATGGAGTCCAGGGTGGCTTGGGCAGAAGCCAGTCCAGCAAGATGGAGAAGACAGAAGCCCTTTCACAATGAGTTCCAGAGACATCTGGCCTGGGGGCAGGAGAGGGTCTGGAAAGGTTTGCTACAAAGTTTGCCAAGAAAAAGAGTAGTGAAAGAAAAGAAATGTGGGGTGCAAGGACATATAAAACATATTCTGACATTTGTTAGAGCAGGAAGGAAGACTTTGTTCAAGACTATTGCAACAGGGGAGGGAACACAACTCCAGGGACAAGTGGGAATTTATAGCCAATGGGAAGAATGAGGGATTAGTGCATGGAAAATTACTGAGAGGAACTATTAAGGCTAACATATTCCTGCTAAAACTGACTTAAGTGGATTCATACTAAGGCAGAACAAGGTCAAGACCTAGTCAAGAAGGGGGCTCAATGAAGCCGACTAAATTTGGTCAAGAAAGGAGTCTTTGTCAAGTGTCACAGGTAGGGTTTTGAAGGAGAGAGACCCTGGAGCATGTTCTTCCACATTCTTACCAGTGGGCATGGCCATGCAGAGCTCTGCCTCTTCTGGTGCTGATCCTTGGTGGGCATAGCATCCAGCAGGTCAGAGAAAAAGAGAGAGGGTCAGAGGGCGGCCCCACGCTCTGGAGTGTTGCTCTGGCTCTCAGCTTTTCCACAAGGGAAGCCACAGATGGGCTCTGCTCCCTGTTAAGCCCCTAATCATAATTTTGGCTTTTAGCCCAAGCTTTGCTAATCACCACATCCCTGTGCCTTGTCTCCCCACTAGTCCAAGGCAGGCTGTGAGGAATCCACTAATCCAGCCCAGTAAGTGGACAGTGCATGTGGCGGTGCCAGCCTGAACAAAAAGATAGGAGCTCCTGAATCTTAAGAACATCCCTGCACCCTCCTGCCTTCCAGTATGTAGTGGTGAATCTGCTTTCTTCTCTAGGGTGGTGATTGTCCCCCAGCCAAGAGACGTCTCTCAATTCACCTTGGGGGTAAGGAGGGAAGGGCCTTAGGTGACCTTCCTCACAGTCAGCCCCTGACCCTTGCAGAATCATTGGTCACAAGATCGAATTGATCCAAAGGCTGAGTTGTCCTATTGACAAAGGTGCCAATAAAAATGTGAGTTTGGGGGTTGCTGTTGGTCTGGTGTCTAGGATAGGAATGAAGCCCTCAGTGAGGTGTCTGCTCATGATCAGTGCTCAATACACACTTGCTGCTGTTGCTATTTTTGCTTTCTTGCTTCTGAAATCCCATCACCTGACTCCAAAGGCATGAGTCATTTATCGGCACAGTTTCCTAATACTCTGCAGTCAGTAGCCTCAGTATAAATACATCTTTTTCTAGGATTCCAGAGGGCATGGTTAAGGGCTATGGTAAGTGACGTGAACATGGGGGTTGTTGAAAAAGGATGAAATGAGAAAAGGTGTTTAGGGAAGTGTAGTCTGCCTGGAAAATCCCGGGGGTGGAGAAGCCTGGTAGGCTGCAGTCCATGGGGTCGCTAAGAGTTGGATACGACTGAGCGACTTCACTTTCACGCGTTGGAGAAGGAAATGGCAACCCACTCCAGTGCTGTTGCCTGGGGAATTCCAGGGATGGGGGAGCCTGGTGGGCTGCCGTCTATGAGGTCGCACAGAGTTGGACACAACTGAAGTGACTCAGCAGCAGCGGCAGTCTGATGGTAGACGTTAGAATGGCTCACACAGAAAGAGAAGGAAGTGGGAGGTTCATTGTCCTACTGTTCCTTTCTGATCATTTGAGAAGAGGATTTGGCTGAGACCTCTCTGTATCTGAGGAGTTCACTAGGGAGGCACCGTATCAAGGGGGGGGGGGTGTGTGAGATAGGATGTCATCATCTCTCTTGTGGCACATGCTGCAGAGTCATTTCAGTCTCACCACTCACAATTGTTCATACTTCTACCTTACATCCACCTATCCATCCATCCATCCATTCATTTACCCACCTGCCTATCCATTCATTCATCCACCCAGCTATCCATCCATCCCCCCACCCACCCACCCATCCATCCATCCAACTATTCATCCATTCACTTGAGATCCAGGTGTGGGAGGGGCTGGTTTCTCCCGAGGTCTCTCTCCTTGGCATATAAACAGCTGTCTTCTCCCTGTATCATCCCTGTGCTGTCTGTGTCCTGATATTTTCTTATAAAGACATAAGTTCTGTTGGATTAGGACCCATCCTCATGACCTTATTTTACTGTAATCTCGTATTTAAGGGCCCCTTTTTTCCCAGTCCGCATTCTGAGGTTCTAGGGTAACTAGGACATCAACATATGAATGTTAGATGGAACACAATTCAGCCTAAAACTCCTGCTGTGTGTTTTGAGCAAACAGTGACTGGCTCTTTAGCCAATGTCTTTCCCAGAAATAGTGCTTCTCAGGTGGCTCAATGGTAAAGAAGCCACCTGTGATGCAGGAGATGTGGGTTTAATCCCTGGTTGGGGAATAGCCCCTGGAGGAGGCAATGGCAAGCCATTCCAGTATTCTTGCCAGGGAAATCCCATGGGCAGAGGAGCCTGGTGGGCTACAGTCCACAGGGTCGCAAAGAGTCAGACAAGAATGAGTACGCACAAACGCATGCATTCCCAGAGATGAAGATTGTTATTTGGATATTTTTAAAATAAGGTGACTACTCTTTGGAGTTCTTTCAGGAGACTGGGGACAAGGGGCCCCTTTATGGAAAGGTCTTGTGATAAACATAAACACCGAAGCAAAATGGAGATTCCCAGAACTGATGTCCATCTTACAAACAACAGGCACTGAGTAATCAATTGTTGGATAAAAAGGAATCACACTCCTGACTGCTTTTCATTGATGAAGACTGCTTTTTATTTATTTATAGGCAGAAGCTCCTCCAGAAGAAAAGTGATATCATTCATGTCCCCATCTTTGTGAATGGCCACTAGTTTTGCCATCACTTATTTCTCTTGCTAATGACCTCAGAAGGACAGAAAATGCACTTTAATTTCCTGTATTTTGTGTTGCATAAGTTTGTATGCGGGCTTCTCTGAAATGCCCCACATCTAGCTCTTCATAAATTTAAATGTTCTTTCAAAGGGGCTTCCACTCTTGGATCCAGAAATTGACATTGTCAACATCTGTTTCTTCATGACACAGTCACCTGCTGGGACAGTGTGTGGAGAGGAATATGACCCAACTAGAGAGCTCTGACTTTTATCCTGCTTGTGGGAGGAAACTCCTAACCTTGTGGAATTCCTTGAGGGATGAGAGTGTATTTGCTTTTCACACAGGACTCATCCTCATCACATCTGATAGTCTCCTAATTTCATGACGCAGGATGGACCCCTCTGTGCTAACAGATGACTCAGAATGTGTCTGGCCACACCAAGGAGAACCATCACATGATTAGAAGGTGGAGCTTGGGACACAAGAGATCAGCCTGATCTCCCCGAAGAGGAAGGGGGCTGGAGATGGAGTCCAACCACATGGCTGATGACTCAATCACTCTACATAATGAAACCTCAGTTAAACTCTGGACACGGACACTGGGCTGAGCCTCCCGGGTAGTGGCCCTGGGAGGCTGAAGCATCCAGAGGACCTAGCAGCTTCACATGGGGACCCTCCTTGGCCCTGTACATCTCTGCCTTTGGCCCTTTCTGTGAGCATCCTTTCATTATCTATCATCTGTACTTTCCAGATTTCCGTGACGTGTTCTAGCAAATTATTTAGCCTGTGAGCGGCAGTGGGCTCCCTCAAATTTGCTTTGCTGTGAGAGTGTTTCTGGAGAGCTTGAACATGCAGTGGTGTCTTCAGTGAGGGTGGTCTCATGCAGAAAGTTCCTTCAGTCAGTGCAGCGTGGCCATACTCCTTTGAAATAATTCTCGCTGATTTATTTTTTATTTATTCACACACATCACTTGTTACTAACGATTGATGCATAGGTTCACAAAATTGAAAAGTTGTGACGATGAAACACTGACAGGAGGCATTTAATTACTGTGCCATATTGACCAACATTGCATATGCATACATCCACGCATCTCGACTGAGCGACTGAACTGGACTGAACGCATCTATTTAACATGTTTTGAGGACCAGCCTATGACAGGGATACAGCTAGTTGGGTGTCCATGCTCAAGGGAGTAAGGCATGGCCCAACCCCTGAAATCTGAGCTTTTACCAAAGAGTTACATATTTCTATCACCCTGTCTAGACTCACTGCAAAGTGTAATAATATATATTATGATGTATTTATTCTGAATCATGTAACTATATTCATCTATAGCTCTAGTTTGTGGTACTTTATAATAGCAGCCCAGGAAAATAACACAGGAGGAAAACAATGTATGTATTTATTTTGGCTCCCTAAAACCTCAAAAACAGGCTCCTTAGATAAATCTGGATCTCATTTAGAAAAAGAGTTCAGGTTTCCAAGATTCCACAGTTTCTCATGTGTCTTTCCAAGATTGCATCCGGTGGGGGGGGGGGGGCTGCTGCAGCTCCTTCCATCAACTCTTGTCTCCCATCCAAGTCCCCTAGAGCAGAAAGGTCATTGGTGCACTGCACAGCCTACATATAGCAGGCAGCAGGGATACTCCTGAAGCTCCAAAGACATTTGGTTTTAGGCTTATAGGCTTAGTCCTGATGTGTTCAAGAAAGAGACAACAAAAATAACATTTTCTTGGCAACTTCTCAGTTTCCTTTCTCTTGTTTTGCTGAAGAGTTCTCATAAACTCAGTTCCCAGCCGCAGTGCTGACTGGAGGACTTTGTGTTCCCTAGTCCAGGTTCCCTGGGCAAGACACCCTCTGGCTTAATCTTAGAGTTGGGAAGCTGAAGAACAGGATCTCAGGGGAGATGCAAATGACATTTATAATGTTGTATCTACTTACACCCTTCCTTATATGTGCACATTCTGAGTGTCTGTCTGTTCAGTCACTAAGTCATATCTGACTCTTTGTGACCCCATGGACTGCAGCATGCCAGGCTTCCCTGTCCTTCATTGTCTACCAGAGTTTGCTCAAACTCATGTCCAAGATGCTATCTAACCATCTCATCCTCTGCCACTCCCTTCTCCTTTTGCCTTCGACCTTTCCCAGCATCAGGGCCTTTTCCAATGAGTCGGCTCTTCACATGAGGTGGCCAAAGTGTCGGAGCTTCAGCTTTAGCATCAGTCCTTCCAATGAATATTCAAGGTTGATTTTCTTTAGGATTGATTGGTTTGATCTCCTTGCAGTCCAAGGAACTCTCAAGAGTCTTCTCCAGCACCACAATTTGAAAGCATCAGTTCTTCAACAGTCAGGCTTCTTTATGGTCCAACTTTCACATCCATACATGACTACTGGAAAAACATACATTCTGTTTGTGCCCTCTCTGAACACAAGTGAGATCGGGACCACAGATAGCAGCACAATCCCAGGATGAGCAGTCCTCCTTCTGTGGAAGTTTGGATGCTTTTGACTAAAAGGAGTAGAAGAGCTTAACAATAAGATGAGTTTAAATAATCAGATATTTGTTATCTTATAAAATATGCAATTGAGGAACAAGTGGCTCCAGATTCTCAGATTTCAGGGTCATGATTATCCAAGGCCCAGAAATGTATCCTTTTCTGCTTGCCATCAACTGCAAGCTAGGCATATCACCCTCCAGGGATGGAGACCAGCTGCAGTGATTCTGGCATTACAGGCTAACCTGAGCCTCTCTGGCCATATTTCATTCCCCCACTTAAGCTAGGGAGGAAAATGCTCCCCCTAAGCCTGTTGTAAACATTTCCTAAACCCCACTGGCCACATTGAATCACACTTCTGGCTTCCCTGGTGGCTCAGAGGTTAAAGCATCTGCCTCCAATGCAGGAGACCCAGGTTCGATCCCCGGGTTCAATCCCTGGGTCGGGAAGATCCCCTGGAGAAAGAAATGGCAACCCACTCCAGTATTCTTGCCTGGAGAATCCCATGGACAGAGGAACTTGGTAGGCTACAGTCCACGGGGTTGCAAAGAGTCAGACTCGACTGAGTGACTCAAGAGCTTCAAGGGCTTCTGTGCCTAAACCAGTCCTCGACAACAAGGGAAACTGGCTCAGACCAAACACATCTCCATCCTGGGGGGCAGAAAACCTCCCTATGCCTGAGTGTGTGGTTGCAGAGGGCTCTACTATAGAAAGGATGGAATGTGACCCTTGGGAAGGAAGACATGTCAGCCAGTGAGAAACCATGATGTCATGCTTTGACTTGGAAACACGGCAGAGACAGGCAAACGGATGCAGCAAAGCCTTCAGAGTCATGTTTCTCTTTTCAGATTTGGACCTGGGATTGTAATCTGGACTTTTAAGGCTCCGACAGCCAAATGTCTACTCTTTCCAGAAAGCACATGTAGTAACTTGGTTTCTGTCACCTGCAATCCAAAGGATTCTACTCATGGCAATAAGATCAAAGATGGTATCTGTTGGAGTATATTAGAGTCCTAGGAAGAGTTCTAGGTTGGTGGCAGGGGTTTGGGGACTAGAAACTGGTTTTGTTTCCATCAAGATGCTTTCTTGTTTCCATTTAGCTCAGTATCCTGGCTTCATTATCTCCCACATGAGGTGGTCTTCCTTGTGGCTCAAGGAACAGAATACCTGGGGCCTCCTGAGTCCCATTGGCTCATCACCTTGGCCCAAGATGCAGATGCTTCCACTTCCACTCTGCACAAGTGTCCCAGGGCTATGGTGACTAAACGCAACATGCTGGGCAGCTCAGAACATCAGAAATCTACTGTCTCATAGCTCTGGAGGCTGGAAGTCTTAGCACAATAGGGAAGAACCTCTGTGTTCTATTAAAAATTCATCACTAAAGGGATGTTGCCTCTAAGCCTCAACTATATATAATGTCCCATATCTGGGAACCATGCCTCTCAGGTCATGAGTATTAAGCTAAAATACCTTTGTTAATTCACAGGAAACATCCTGACCAGGCCCACTTGTGAATGGCTGCAGAAAGGAAGAAATTATGTTCAGGAAAATAAACTGATGTTTATGGGCATCTGAAGGCTATGCTCCCATGAAGGGAGACTCTTCCAACCACTTTTGTGTAAAAAGTTAGAATTCTGTGCGCACTACCACCATCCACCTTTTCATGGCAACACCTGGTTCCTACCACTTGCTGATTTTTTCAGGTGTTCAAGCACTGTAGCTCTTCCCATCAATGCTGCTCAGATGATAAAGAATCTGCCTGCAATGCAGGAGACCCAGGTTCAATCCCTGGATTGGGAGGATCCCTGGAGAAGAGAATGGCAATGCACTCCTGTATTTACCTGGAGAGTTCCATGGACAGAGGCGCCTGATGGGCTACAGTCCATGGGGTCTCACAGAGTCGGACATGACCAAGTAATTAACACCTTCAGCAAAGCTGCGAACAGGGTGCTGGGGACAGACTGAAACAGTGAACTGGACTAGCGTGCTGGCACAGCATGTGGCCTCAGGAGAGCTCTGTTAACCCTCCGTGCTTCTGTGTTCTTGTCTCTTGGGGACCTTATAACATTGTTGAAACTGGGGCCATTTTGAAGATTATAAACATATATATATATTTCATTTAGAGTGGAACCTAGGTTAATTTCTACTACTTTATGTTTCTTTGTTCAATGTCTTGTGAGTACTTTCCCTGTATCAAGCACAGTTCCGGGTGAAAAAGACACAGTTATGAACAGGAGATAGAGTCCTGCTTTTATGGAGTTGGCATTCATTTAACGGGAGACAGAACATAAGCAAAATATAAATGGAAGATATGCAACGCCATTGTCATGCGTGCTGTGGGAAATCATGATGGAGGGGGAGACGGGCTCCCATGCAGGGTGAGGCTGGGCTCAGAGCTGCAACCACACGCGGAGGCGAGGAAGTGCTTCATCTATTGGTCAGGGCAGGGTGCTTTATATTAATCCCCCCTCCGTGTCTCTTACTGGTGCCATGCGTGTCTACCCATGTGAATTCTGTTCCATGTCATCTGTCCTCCAGAATCAGAGTCATGAATTGCCTCCTTCTCAGATGGGAAACAAGCCATGCTGCTCATGTTTCACTAGACAGACAGACATCACAGTGGCCAGAGATGTGCCTCCTTCCTGGGCAGGGGTAGATGTACCTGTAAGCAAGGACACAGCCCACCAGGCATGGTTGAAGAAGGAGTTAAAGGAGGTGATGGCAAGAGCCCTTTCTCAGCTGTGAAAACCAAGGAACTGTGAGGTTGAGTGACTTGGGCTTACTTAGCCCCGCCAATCTGTAAAGCATGTTGGCCACATGGCCCTGATGACTGTGGGGCCTGGGGTGAGGACATGGTACACACATGGATCCCTCTCAGTTCTTGGAAGTATCCCCTGCAAAGTAGGGCTGGTCTCTGAGAAGGCCAGGGCTGGGTCTGGCTTCCTCTTTTGCTGAGTTGTCCAGCCACCATGCAGGCCACAAGAAAGCCATGTCTTCCCCCTCCGCACCAGCTGGTCATTCCCCTATGCCCAGGCTGAGCTGGGTTCCCTGCTCCCAGGCAAGCTGACTCACAGGCTTTGGGGGAAGGGCTGCATGGTGCTGATGGCTGGTATTGCCTGAAGCTTTGTGGGCTCAAGCTGCAGGCTCAGGTCTGGCAAAGCACAGGAGAGCAGGGAGAGGGCTGTCCTTCCCTTACTCCTCCTACCATGAAACATAGCACAGCTGCCAGGCATCCTGCCAGGCTGTATCGGAGCCCTGCTCCTTACCTGTCACCTCCTCACCTCTACACTTGTCCACCCTCTACAAACAAAACTGGCCTGGTATGGTCAGTGATGAAGGAGGGATTTTTTAACCCTTCTGGTGCCCAATGCTTCATTAGTTATGTCTCCCTGTCCAACTTTTCATATGAATCCAGTGGAAAGCACAAGATGGAAGGGGGATATGGTGGGGGGTAAAGCAGTTGTTAGGAACATAGATAAATAAGATGGAAAGCTTTGCATTCCTAAAACAAGCAAACAGAACAAAAAACAACAACAACAAAAACTTGACTGAACTGTTTGTCCTAAATCGGCTTTCCCACCTCTGTGGTTGGTCAGCTGGAAACAAGGCCTCTAACTGAGCTGCCTCTCTGCTTCCCTCCCTCCCATCCCTAAGAGCATCTTTCAGGAGCATGCACCTGTTCTAGAAAAATGGTAGAAGGTGGTGCAGATACCATACCTGAGAGTGAAAATATTAATAGTGACCTCATGTTGGTTGGGTTCTAATCTCTCTTCTTTACACAGAGAGTTTCATTTAATGTTCCTATTTCAGAAAGGAGGGGTTGATCCTCTAAGGGTGTCACTTGCCTCGGGAGTGGGAGTGAAGCATCCTGTATTTGACCCATGTGCATGACTCCAAACCATGCTCCCAGCCACTCCTTCTGTGATTCCCAAAGAAGGACTTCCCAGGGTGCCTCAGGCTGAGTCGGCAGTTTGTTGGGATCCCATAGTCCTTTTCCCATTTCAGTGAAAATCTCGTTTTGCTGCTCCTAATGGTTGACTCTGTTGCTACCTCATCCCCTTTCTCCCACATTTGCTTGGTCCTTGAGAATTCCTCCATCTGTGACACAAGTCAGTGGTTCCCAGAGACGGCAGTAAGTGGACCCCTTGGCCTGCTTTGGGACCTTCATTTGTGTGTCAATCTTCTAAGCACTTCTCGGCCAGGAGGCTCTGCTCCCTGTCTGCTCTTCTGACTGAGATCAAGGTGGTGACTAGGAACAGACATTCCTCCCTCTTGCTTTTTGCCTGGGTGGATGCACCGAGCCCTGGCTTCCTCTTCATCTCCCTGAGCATGCTTTCCTAGGGCTAGCTCAAAGGTATTCAAAGACCCTTTGGGACTGAGCCCCCTGGGGTCCCATGGCTGTATCCAACCCCCTGAGAGTTTGTTAGTTTTGCTTTCTGCCCACCCAACTTAGCATTTCTGTGAGCAAGAACCAAGACTCTCTTTCCCCTAAAGCCACAAGGTCCAACTTTCACACTTGCTGATTATCCAAAGCAAAACATATGGCTAGTCTGTTGTGTTTCAAAGCACACCCTCCTTGCAGGCCTCATGCCTGGTGAGACATGCTGTATAGCCAACATGCCTGTCAGGCCACAATCTCCAGTTCTCCATTCTTACTTCATTGGTGCCCTGAGTGCCAGCACTCTACAGAAAGTTCTGATTCTAGAATTGTCCCAACACTGGGAATAAGGTAGGTATGTCCTTTCCCATTACTGCTTTTTAACATTGTACTGACAGTCATAGCCAATGCAATAAGATAAGAAAAGGAAATCTAAGGTATACATATTGAAGAGGAAGACGTGAAGCTGTCTTTGTTCACAGATGATATGGTTGTCTATGTAGAGAATCTGAAAGAAGTAACAAAAATCTTTCGGAACTACTGAGTGATTATACAAGGTTTATACACAAAAGTCAATCATTTCCCTATATGCCAGCAGTGAAATTAAAAACACATTACTGCTTCTATCAGCACTCCCCAAAATGATACACTTAGGTATAAATCTAACAAAATTTGTACAAGATCCATAAAAAGGAAAATACAGAACTATGACAAAATAAGAACAAAGTAAATGGATATTCCATGTTTATGGATAGAAAGACTCAATATTGTCAAAATATCTGTTCTTCCTAACTTGGTCTATGGATTCAATACAATATTAAACAATAGTACAGTAAGTTATCTTATAACTATAGACAAAGTGATTATAAAATTTATATGGAGAGGCAAAAGATCCAGAATAGAAAACTCAGTATGGGAGGAGAAGAACAAAATTCAGAGGACTGCAGCAATTAGACTTTAAATCTTACCATGAAAATACAGTAATCAATAGAGTGTGGGGTTGTGGAAAGAATAGACAAATCAGTAGAACAGAGTGGAGAGCAATAGATCCTAGAAATAGACCCACACTTACAGTCAAGTAACCTTTGACAAAGGAGTGAAGACAATCCAATGAAGCAAAGATAGTCTCTTCGGCAAATAATGCTGGAAAAACTGGACATCCTCACATATATTAAAAAACAAATCGAGACACAGGCTTTACATTCTTCACAAAAGTTACAGATCATAGACTAAAAATGTAAAATGCAAAAGTATAAAGCTTCTATAAGGTAACATAAGAGATAATAGAGATGACCTTGGGTTTGGTGATGACTTTTTAGATAAAACACCAAAGCCATAATTGATAAAAAGGTAACTGACAGAATAGATTTCACTGAAATTAAAAGCTCTGCTTTGTGAAAGACAATGTTGAGAATTAGAAGACAAGTTCACATGGGGAGAAAATATTTGTAAAGGCATACCTGATAAAAGACTATTATCCAAAGTGTACAAAGAACACAAACTTAACAATGAGAAAATGAGGGATATGATTTAAAAAAATATACCAAAGACTTAAAGAGACACCTCAAGGAAGATGAAGATACGGCAAATAAGCATACGAAAAGATGCTCCATGTCATAATTCATCAGGAAAATGCAAATTAACACAACCAGGTGGTATTACATACCTATGAGAATGGTCAGAATCCAGAATGACAAAACTGTATTTCAGCTAGGATGTGGAGCAACAGGAACTCTCATTCATTGCTGGTGGGAATGCAGCATGGTGCAGCCACTTAAAAATCTTATCTGTTTATTTATGACTGTGCTAGGTCTTCATTGCTGCTTACGCTTCTCTACATGTGGTGAGCAGGGGCTACTCTTCACTGAAGTGTGTGGGCTTCTCACTGAGGTGGTTTCTCTTGTTGCGGAGAGTGGGCACTAGGCCACGCAGGCTTCAGTAGCTGCAGCACACAGCCTCAGTAGTTGTGGCTCCCGGACTCTAGGGCACAGGCTCAGTAGTTGTGACATACAGGCTTAGTTGTAGGTGAACAGGTAAACTATGGTTCATCCAGACAATGAAATATTATTTAGCACTATAAATAAATGAGATATCGAGTCATGAAAAGACATGGAGGAAACTTAAATGCATTTTCCCAAGTGAAAGAAACCAATCTCAAAAGGCTACATACAGGAGGTTCCCACTATATGACATTCTTGAAAAGGCAAAACTCTGGAAACAGTAAAAAGATCAGTGGTTATCAGGATTTAGGAAGGAGGGCTGGATAAATCTGCAGAGCACAGAGGATTTTTAGGATAGTGAAACTATCTGTATGATACTACAATGGAGGATGCATGTCATTATACATTAGTCAGTACTGAGACAATGTACAACACCAAGCATGAATCCTAATGTAAACCATGGACACTGGGTGATAACACTGTGTTGTGCAGGTTAGTCAGTCAGAATCAATGTGCTGGTGGGGGATATCAATAGTGGGGGAGGCTGTGCTTGTGGGGGGAGGAGCATTCGGGTGATCTCTATGCTTTCTGCTCAATTGCGCCATGGACCTAAAACTGCTCAGAAGACCTAACCAGACATAACTCCAAAGAAGCCATACAGATAACAAATAAACACATGAAAAGTTGCTTAACATCGCTCATTATTCAGTTCACTCACTCAGTCGTGTCCAACTCTTTGCCACCCCATGAATCGCAGCACGCTAGACCTCCCTGTCCATCACCAACTCCTGGAGTTCACTCAAACTCATGTCCATCGATTCGGTGATGCCATCCAGCCATCTCATCCTCTGTCGTCCCCTTTTCCTCCTGCCCCCAATCCCTCCCAGCATCAGAGTCTTTTCCAATGAGTCAACTCTTCGCATGAGGTGGCCAAACTACTGGAGTTTCAGCTTTAGCATCATTCCTTCCAAAGAACACCCAGGACTGATCTCCTTTAGAATGGACTGGTTGGATCTCCTTGCAGTCCAAAGGACGCTCAAGAGTCTTCTCCAACACCACAGTTCAAAAGCATCAAATCTTCGGCACTCAGCTTTCTTCACAGTCCTACTCTCACATCCATACATGACCACTGGAAAAACCATAGCCTTGACTAGATGGACCTTTGTTGGCCAAGTAATGTCTCTGCTTTTGAATATGCTATCTAGGTTGGTCATAACTTTTCTTCCAAGGAGTAAGCATCTTTTAATTTCATGGCTGCAGTCAGCATCTGCAGTGATTTTGGAGCCCTCAAAAATGAAGTCGGACACTGTTTCTACTGTTTCCCATCTATTTCCCATGAAGTGATGGGACCAGATGCCATGATCTTTGTTTTCTGACTGTTGAACTTTAAGGCAACCTTTTCACTCTACTCTTTCACTTTCATCAAGAGGCTTTTTAGTTCCTCTTCACTTTCTGCCATAAGGGTGGTGTCATCTGCATATCTGAGGTTATTGATATTTCTGCTGGCAATCTTGATTCCAGCTTGTGCTTCTTCCAGCCCAGCGTTTCTCATGATGTATTCTGCAGATAAGTCAAGAAGCCATACAGACAACTAATAAACACACGAAAAGTTGCTTAACATCACTCATTATTCAGTTCAGTTCAGTCGCTCAGTTGTGTCCAACTCTTTGTGACCCCATGAATCACAGCACGCTAAACCTCCTTGTCCATCACCAACTCCCGGAGTTCACTCAAACTCATGTCCATCGAGTCGGTGATGCCATCCAGCCATCTCATCCTCTGTCGTCCCCTTCTCCTCCTGCCCCCAATCCCTCCCAGCATCAGTCTTTTCCAATGAGTCAACTCTTCGCATGAGGTGGCCAAAGTATATCATAATTTCAGCCTCAGCATCATTCCTTCCAATGAACACCCAGGACTGATCTCCTTTAGGATGGACTGCTTGGATTTCCTTGCTGTCCAAGGGACTCTCAAGAGTCTTCTTCAACACCACATTTCAAAAGCATCAGTTCTTCGGCACTCAGCTTTCTTCACAGTCCAACTCTCACATCCATACATGACCACTGGAAAAACCATAGCCTTGACTAGATGGACCTTTGTTGGCAAAGTAATGTCTCTGCTTTTCAATATACTATCTAGGTTATTATTAGAGAAATGCAAATCAAAACTACAGTGAGGTATCATCTTATGCCAGTCAGGATGGCCATCATCAAAAAGTCTACAAACAATAAATGCTGGAGAAGGTGTGGAGAAAAGGGAACAGTCTCACACTACTGGTGGGACTGCAAACTGATATAATCACTATGGAGATTCCTTAAAAAACAAGGGATAAAACTGCCATCGACCCAGCAATCCCACTACTGGGTATATACCCTGAGAAAACTATAACTGAAAAAGATACATGTACCCCAGTGTTCACTGAAGCACTATTTATAATAGCTAGGACATGGAAGCAAGCTAAATGTCCCTTGGCAGATGAGTAGATAAGAAAGTTGTGGTGCATATATACAATGAAATACTACTCCGCTATAAAAGGAATGCATTTGAGTCAGCTCTAATGAGGTGGATAAACCTAGAGCCTATTATACAGAGGGAAGTAAGTAGGAAAGAGAAAGACAAATACTGTTTATTAATACATGCATATGGAATCTGCAAAGATGGTACTGATGAGCCTATGTACAGGGCAACAAAGGAGACACAGACGTAAAGAACAGACTTTTGGACTCAGTAGGAGAAGAGGGTGGGGTGATTTGAGAGGATAGCACTGAAACATACGTACATTAGCATATGTGAAATAGGTAACCAGTGCGAGTTTGATGTGTGGAGCAGGGCACCCAAAGCTGGTGCTCTGTGACAACCTGATGGGATAGTGTGGGGAGGGTTGTGGGAGGGGGGCTCCGGATGGAGGGGACACGTACACCTGTGGCCAACTCCTGTTGACGCATGGCAGAAGCCATCATTGTACTGTAAAGTAATTATCCTGCAGTTAAAATAAATAAATAAATTTAAAATAAACTTTTTATTTAGAAAAAAGTAGTTAGGACTTTATGGAATGGGGAAATATTCTATCCTGATTGTGATGATGTATGAATTCATCACAGTTCACTGAAATGAAGGACTTTATTTAATATATTATATCTCAATAAAGTTGACTGAAAAATAGAATTGTCCCTCAAGTCTGCCTCCCTGGCAAGAACCAATATTTTATAAACAAGGCATTGTATCCTATGACTGTGACCCAGCTTATTTTGGGGAAGAATGAGGTTTCCATCATTTATGTCTCAGCTTTGAACTTGGTGTCTGTTTATGTTTTATCACATCAAGCAATCAGAATCAGAAGGCTCCCAAGCTGACTGGAGTTCATCACACGTGGGAATTCTGTGTGGCATTGTGTAGCATTCTCCTACAGATTCTGCCTCGCGGATGGAGAAGAGGGAAGTGGTGCGCCAGTCTTTTTTTTTTTTTTTTGGCTGTGCTGAGCTTTCATTGCTGTGTGGGTTTTCTCCATTAATAGTTGTGGTGAGCCATGGGGAGGGGGGCTACTCTTTGTTGCAATGTACAGGCTTCTCACTGCGGTGACTTCTCTTGTTGCAGAGCACAGGTTTTAGGCCCTTGGGCTTTATTAGTTGCAGAGTATGGACTTTAGAGCAGACTCAGTAGCTGTGGCTCAGGCTTTGTTGCTCCTCGGTATGTGGGATCTTCCCAATCCAGAGACTGAACCCATGTCCCCTGCGTTGGCAGACAGATTCTTAACCACTGGACTACCAGGGAAGTCCAAGGGTACTAGTCTCAAGGCAGAGGACCAGGGACTAGGCGGGGTTCACTCCAATTTAGTTTAACTCGTCCTGGCTTGCTGAGCCTGGGTGGAGTCCCTGTGCCCAGAGCCTTCGAGGGAAGTGAGGAGGATGAGAGCAGCTTTCTGCAGGACCAGACAGATACCAGGAGCAATAATTTACCCCCAGGGTGGAGAGCAGGGGGTCTAGAAATCCCTAGGGGCATTTGGGACGCTTTAATGGTAATGCAGGTGCTTACCTGGGTCTTGATGGGGAGCAGGGTTCTCTAGGTGATGATGCAGGAGGTAGGAAGTGGGAGGTCTGGGGGTGAGCATGTGCAGCTGCCCCTGGCTGGATGTAAGGACAAGACTCACTGAGATCTCCGTCCCCGCCAGGCAACCAGTTTATTCCAATGAACCCACCTATGGTGTCTGGCTATGACAGTCCCAGAATTGAGCTTCACTTTAAGAAGACTCTCAGGGTAGGTGCTGCAGCCAGGACCCTTGGAGAGGGAGGGGGCTTTGTACCTGGGCAACTGGAGGTTGGAGAATGCAGCTAGACAGTGACCTTAAAAATGGATGAAAGGGACAGATGCGTAGGACATGTGGGAGGCAGGGTACACTTCTCAAGCACCAGTTAGACTGGAGCTTGGAAAGGCAGGCGAATGATGTTGCTAGAACTCTCAGCCTGGGTAGCTTGGTAGAATAATTACTGTAAGAATAATAACACATGCCTGTATGTGTCAGAGATGTTGGAAACTAGTGTTTAGAAAAAAAAAAAATTCTAATTTTATCTTCACAAACCCTCCAGGAAGGGGTCAATGAAGAAACAAATTCTCACTGAAGATAAGTGGCCTGTCCGAGGTATCCAGGCAGGACTGGAACCCTGAGCTGTCCCCAGGTGTCCCCTACTCCTGATTCCTCAGGGCCAACACTACAGAGTGTGAAAGGGACAAGGCCAGCATATCTAGCCAAGGGAGAGGCTGAGTTTGGTAGCTGCCCCCACAGTCCTGAGAAGGTCACAGTTGGGAGCTTGGAGCAGAAGATGAAGCTCAGGGTCAGGAGGTGCTGGAGCAGGAGAAATGGGGTCCTTGTGCTAGCAATGTGGACCCCAGTTGATACAGGGAATGTGAAGAGAGGTATGCGAGAGAGCTGTGCAGGGAACTTTAAGAGCCTGTGCAAATACACAGGAGGACTTCTGGATGCTGGGACCCCATTACCTCCCAGTCCTTCATCTTTTTTTTTTTTTTTTTAAGCCATATCATCTCCTTTCTCTCCACCTCAAACTACTGGCATTCTTATTTTCCATAAATAAACCGTAGCTGAGATAGAAGCTTTATGGACAAAGTGAAAGTGAAAGCTTCTCAGTCATGCCTTACTCTTTGCGACTCCATGGACTATACAATCCAAGGAATTCTCCAGGCCAGAATACTGGAGTGGGTAGCATTTCCCTTCTCCAGGGGATCTTCCCAACCTTATGGGCAAAGGCTGAACACAAAATCCCCACCTGGATTTTTTTCTTTTAAGAGTAGACCAAACCTAAGCAAAATCTGAGCTTTGATTTATAAGATCACTTTCCCCAGCACATTGGAAAGATGCAAGTGAAAGCTACTGTTTGGGGCGATGTACCAAGTGAGTGTGGACTGTGATCCTTAAAGATGTGGCTGCTACAGCTCGTTGCCCATGTTCACCGGCCATGAAAGGCAAGACACGCAGGACACAGGAGCCTGCACTCTGAAGAGGTCTGATGTCTTCATTTTCTCCCTCAACAAGAAGCTGCAGCCTTTGAGCATTGCGCCTTGGGCGGCAAGAGCAGATTGAGGGGCCAAGTGGGAGTTGGAATTTGGTGTTTAGTTAATACCAGTTTTGTTATTCATCTGTTACTCTCCGCAAGGCAAGATCATCTCAATATGCTTCGAGGTCTTCAACTTTCCTGGCTTGTTAATATAGGAAATATAAATGTGTTGCAATTTGAATGGGACAGAGTGTTTAAGACATAAACAGAAATCAGATGAGATTCACCAAGTAAGAAACAGCTTTAGCTTAGATGCAACCTGCCCATCATCACAGCTCTCCATGTGATCTGGGTTTCTCCAGTCTCTCAGGAACTTGAATATTCCTGCCCAAAGAGATGCAGAAGCAATTATGGGAAAAGCACCCCAGGAGCTGGGAGCAGCCCTCAGAGGGGGTCTGGAGTGGCGCTCTGCTCATCCCCTCTACCCTTTTTGTTACAACTCCAGGGACACCTCAGGTTTCTTCTGTGAGAAACTGGGGCTGGACTGGGGCAGGTGGAAGCTGGCAGAACATCAGGCCATCCCAGCCTGAACCTGGATTCGATTTCTGAGCAGCAACTGATCGCATTTGACTGGTTGCCAAATGTCCTATTTTGGTTGCTGAGCGCAGATGACTGAGCTGCGATAACAAGATGCCTTCTTTTCGCACCAACTGAGTCATGGGTACGGATCTGATACAGATATTTTTGGTGTGGGTCGGAATTTTGTTCTGTTTCTAAATGTGCTCTGTCTCCTCCATTTTAAACCAGAGCAAGGTCTGAATTACAGGCATCGAAGCCTTCCAGAAGGAGGGTCACCGAAGCTTTGATTTCAGAGCCTTCAAGCCTCTGCCTGCACCCCTCCTCCACCCACATCCTTCACTTGGGGGTGGGAAAACCTCCCCTCATCCAACGCAAACTTCCACAGAACTAATTTTGTGTGCCAAATGTCCCCCAGTGTTGTAAATTCTGGTTCTATAAGTGACATTGATTGAAAAACCTGAAATCAATCACAACATTTATTCAGTATGTAACATGTTGTTCAACATTTTAGTTCACATATGGAGGAGGGACCACAATTAAATGAATAAATTCTGAGACCTTGGGACCCCAAATAGCCAGCAGATAGGCCTGAGGGAAGAGCAGATGAGTCAATGTGATCAGTTACTTGTCATTTACAATTTAAACAAACCCCCGCAATAGCATGAACATCTCAGTGGAGGTGGGAGTTACCTCAACTAGAGGTAGAGTTATTAGGCTGGGACCTGGTCAGCCTTTCACTCAGGCCTGACCTCTAAATGCTTCGTCGGTTGCAGGTGACCCTTGGCGCCACTTCTGGGAAAAGGAAGGAGGGTAAGTGAGTATGCTGGGCCAGGTGGCTGCTCCAAAGGGAAGGCATAACAGGAGAGGTGGCTTTCATAACAATGAATGGTCCAGCGGAGGAGGCCCTCGCATGGCTGATTTGACGGAAGTGGGTTCCTGGACTCCCAGGTGGTGCTAGCGGTAAAGAACCCACCTGCCAAGCAGGAGACATAAGAGACGCATGTTCGATCCCTGGGTTGGGAAGGTCCTCTGAAGGAGGGCATGGCAACCCACTCCAGTATTCTTGCCTGGAGAATCCCATGGACAGAGGAGCCTGGCGGGCTACAGTCCATAGGGTCGCACAGAGCTGGACGCGACTGAAGCAACCTAGCACACATGCACGCGTGCATGGGTCCCTGAACTCACCCTCCGGGTGACTGAGTTGCTCAGACTGTTCTGGGCAAGTGTTCTGCAAAGTCTTTTTTTTTTTTCAGTCTTATTTTTACAGACCCAGGTTGTTATTGGCAACCATTGAAAAGATGACTAAATAAATCAATGGTGCAGGCCTTGAGCTGCCTGGGCTAGAACCAGGAGCTGCTGTGTTTCCATTTCTATCCTTAGCGTCCCACCCTTGTACACTGGGAGCCACCCGCATGCCTCCAGCCTGCAGGATCAAGGGGGAAGGACAGATTCCCCTAGTGGATCCCTGAGAGGACTCCAGCATCGAAATGTTGGCCCAAATGGGCCTTCTCTCCCCTCCCTCATCTCCAGTTAAGGACACAAAACGTCAATCCCTTTTGCCGTCTCCCTGACCTTAAACTTGTTTTGGCAGCAGTGTGTGCTCTGGGCAGAATCTCACACAGAGGACCAGCCCAGGGTTCTCCCAGTGAAGGGAAGTATAGGCAGGTACCTCCCACAGGAGGCCAGAGCACCAGTTTTAGGAGCACCATCTCCCAGGAGGTGCTGTGGGACTGAAGACCCTGTGCCTCTACCTCAGAGTTGGCAGGAAGGTCCTCATTCGTGGGGGACCCCAGGAGCTGTCCCTCCAGGTCCCCTGGATTTCATCAGTACTCTGACATCTTTGGCAGGAGACAGGAGGTTTCCAAAGCCTTGGGCTTATTCTCAGGATAAGTAAACACAGCACAAAGAGCCTGAACTTGGGTAAACAACTAGGAACTGGCAGTAAGGTGTCTGTAAGCGAGAAGGATGCTCCTCCCTACCTGCCTCCTATCGTATGGCCTGATTGTCTGATTGAGGGGTGCCTTGGTCTTCTTTGGGTCATGAATGGCTTTGAAGAGCTGGTGAAGGCCCTGGGCCTCCCCCTGGAGCACTGCTCCCTGGCAGACCCCAGAGATTCTGCTGTCATATCCACAGCACCTTCTGAGGGCTCCCTTGGACTACTAAGGACAGTGGCGAGCAATGGAACTTTCCAGGTCGGCACTGTCCAGCACCGTAGCCACTAGACACAGGAGGCTGTGAGCCCTTGGAATGGGACCAGTGCAGTTACCATTTCCTCCTCCAGGGCAGCTTCCTGACCCAAGGATGGAACCAGCATCTCCTGCTTCTCCTACATTGGCAGGCAGATTCTTTATCACTGAGCCACCAAAGGGATAAGGGCTTGATGCAAAGGATCCTGAGATGTGATCTCACCCCCAACCCCACCCCAGGGCCATATAGCCAGGCCAGGGAGCCAAGATTTAAGAGCAAGAGGTAAATATGTAGCAATGCAAAATGGCCAGTGGTGTGATGGGGTGGAAGCCTCTTTTCCTTACCAAGGTGGACCTCCATCCCTGGGGCATCCATTCATGCACGGCTGGGTCACAGCAGTCAGACACGGTCCGGAGGATGTGACGCTCTGACCAAGGAAGCTGCTCCCAGTGACAGCTCAGCTCTGATCCTAGCACCAAAGACCCCGACAGTGGTTCCAGTTCTGGGGGAGGTTGTGCACTTGACAAGATTCTGGGCCCTGGACTGATCTTCATCTCACTTTGAGATTTAGTCTAGAGTTTGGGGTGGCATGGTGTAAATGGGAAATGGAAGTCCTCCACAACTCAACAGTCTAAGAAAGACAGGGAGGAAAGAAAATTAAATCACTCTTCAAGAGCGGGGAGCATAGCTCCCCACCCCTAAGTGTGGGCTGAATAGACTGACTTCTTTCCAGGAAGGACAGAAAAGAAGACCTTCACAGAGGAGCAGCCTGGAAAACACTCCTCAGAGGTGTTCAAGGTCAACATCAACGTAATACATCATGTTGATAGCAAGTACCCTCGATATGTGATGAAAATAACATCTTACTCCTGTGATCTTCCGCCTCAAAACCCATCACCCAAGTCTAACCATGAGAAAAACACCAGATGAATCCTGATAGAGGGAAATCTTACAAACGATCTAACTAGATCCCTCCAAACTGTCAAGGTCATCAAAAAGGGCAAGTCTGAGAAACTGTCACAGCCAATAGCAGCTTGAGCAGACTTGATGACTTAAAGTCATGCAGTGTCCTGGATGGGACCCTGCAGCCTAACCAAGGACATTAGGGAAAAGCTAAGGACATTTCAAGTCAACTGTAGACTCTTGTTAATAATAATGTATCAATAGGAGTTCATTTTTTTTACAAACGCATTACTGATGTAAGATGCTAATAATAGGTGAAACTGGGTATGGGAACTGTCTGAACTATTTCTGCAATTTTTCTAAAAATCTAAAATTGTTCTAAAATTAAGTGTTTATTTTAAATTTTCTCTCTTTTCATCCAGAGTAGTCAAAATCACAGAGACAGAAAGTAGAATGGTGGGTGCCAAGACCTGGGGGAGGGGAACAAGGAGCTGGTATTTAGTGGGGACAGATGGGAGGTTTGGGAAGATGAAAGAGTTCTGGAGACGGATGGTGGGGACAGCTGCACAACAATGGGAAGGTGCTCAGTGCCACTGAGCTGTGTGCATAAAAGTGTTTAAGATGGTCAATTTTGTGATCTGTATTTTACCCCAATTTTACTGTTTTTTTTAAATCTTTTTTTTTTGTCTTAAACTCTGGTTCTGGTTGATTATCTGTATTCCATAAGAATAGAAACAGTCGGTTTCTTTTTCAATTGCTGAAAGTTTGAACCCTTTTACCTGTATCTTCCCATTTCTCCTACCCTTCACCCTGGTCTCTGGCAATAACTGTTTCTATGAGTTTGCCTTTTAAAAATCTTATATATTCATTTATTTATTTTTAGACATCGTATATATAAATGACTCCATGCATTTGCATTTGTTGATCTCTGTCTGGCTTATTGCATTTAGTGCGATGCTCTCCAGGTCCATCCACTTTGTTGAAAATGCCAGGATTTCCTTCTTTTCTTTAAAGCTGATCAATATTAAATTTTTAACATTCCCTCCTTCCCCTCCTGGAGCCCTGCTTACATCTGTGCTCCAAACTGTGGGCTCCTGGTAGATGGTCCAGCTCAGGACTACACCCAGCATCACCTGTGTCAGGGATACCCTGTTACAGAGGCCTCACCTGCCTTCCATGGGCTCTGCACACCCTGCCCTCTGAAGCTGCATTTTCATGGTCAGACCCCTGAGTCTCCTAAGAGCAGCCCATAGTCCAGTAAGTGAATATAGGGCTGTCTGTGATCTGAAGCTCCTCTCTTTACACGATGGGGAAGATGGCTCTATCGCCTTTGAAAACACTCGTGATTCCTCCATGCGTGTCTGGTGATGGGATGAGCATGTGACCGCTGATTCGCCCCGGGAGTTGAGGATGCACGAACACTCTCATATGCTGCCCTTCATCACTTTCTCCCCACAACTTGTTTCCACCCGACAGCATCCCCCTGGCTGCCTCTCCCTCTGGCTGACAGCTATCCACTGAGCTCCGTGGCAGATTTCCTCTGTGCATGATAAATAGTCCTCATTTTCTCTCCAGCAGTCCCACGGCCAATAAAAAGCAATAAAAAGCAAAATGACACACAAATTGTGTCCCCAAAGAGCCGTAAAGGCCTAAGATATTGCTGCCTGTGACAATCCGATGAGATTCTTTGCCTTTAAACAAATAACCCTCTTTAACAAAGAAAAGTATGTAAATGAGGAAGGGCGGGGTGGGAGGGAGGCAAGCGCCAGGACTAGGGGCCTTTCTGGCTCCCCCAGGCCCTGGGGTCTCTGCTGCATTTGGAGTAAGGCAGAAAGCCTCCCTTAGAGGGTGGCAAGTGACATGGTGACACACCAGCAATTTTGTAATTGCTCTGGATTTTAGGTTTGTTGGGATGATTTTTCTGCACCTTTTTAGAAGCCTCGAGAAGCATTCATCTCTGGTATGCAAATCCTCATGCTTATTGGAGGTGATCTACAGAGGGTTCACATGAGCTGATGCTCAGACCTCAGGCCTGCAGATCCTGGTTCCACTAGTTTAGGGGATTTCAGTGTGCGTGCTTTTTTTTTCTTCTTTTTTTTGGTCAAGCCACATGGCATGCAGGATCTATTTCCCAGGTTGGGGATCTAACCCACACTCCCTGCATTGGAAGTGCAGAGTCATGATCACTGGACCACCAGGGAAGTCTGTGCATGTACTTTTGGAAGCAGGTGTTTCAATTGTGAGGCCAGGGCAGTGAGCCTCGGGAGCTTCGGAGTCTGAAAGCCACACAGAAGTGGAATGTTCTCGAAGATGCGGCCTGCTGGCTCTTCTGCTTCCTGGGATCCTCTCCTCCATCATGGTTTCCCCAGCAGGGAAACATGCAGCCTGATCTGATTAACCAGAGAGGAGGACAGGGGAGGCGCAAGCAGTGAGCTCTGCCCAGTAGAAACTCCTGCCCTGGTCTAATTTCTTTCTACTACTATGCCTCAGGTTCCTCCTCAGCCCATCCTCACACTACCCTGTGAGCTGCTATCCCCTTGGGACAGTGGGGGAATCAGGTGGCAGCAGGAACCCAGGCCTCCCACAACCATACAGACCATGCCTGACTTGGAGTTGGGGTCCATGGTCTAGCCCAAGGGGATACTGGAAGGAGAGACGGGAACACTGTACGGAGCTGGTGTTTACAGGGGGAGCAGCTGAGAGGGCTCCAAGTGAGGCGCTTGTAAGAGGTCTAGGAGGCTGGATGTGCACCCGAGAGGTAGGCTGGGTGGTGGGAAGGGCAAGGGAAAAATTGTGCTGCTCAAGGGAACAGGGAGAGTATGAAAGAAAGTGAAAGTGTTAGTTGCTCAGTCGTGTCCCAACTCTTTGCAACTCCATGGACTGTAGGCCACCAGGCTCTTCTGTCTGTGGGATTTTACAGGCAAGAATACTGGAGAGGGCTTCCATTCCCTTCTCCAGAGGATCTTCCCAACCCAGGGATCAAACACAGGTCTCCTGCATTGCAGGCAGTTTCTTTACTGTCTGAGCCACCAGGGAAGCTGGAGGGCAGGGGTTGGGAAATAGTGGCGTTTCCATGGTTCACTTTAAACAGGAACAATAGTTTGCATGTGACCGTTCCCAAAATGCTTTTCTACAATAATATGGTGCATTCATGCTGGAGGAGTCACTTCTGACCTTTTGGTGGGAAAACACAGGGGAGGCTTTTGAGCTGGACTTGATCAACTCCAAAGGATCACTGAAGTGCAGCTGCTCCTGCTGGTCCCTGGGCTTCACCTCGCCCCACCCCTTCTCCGGAATCTCATTTCCCAAGGGCTGCAGGCGTCCTTGGTCCCTGAGCGTGGTGCTGTGCACCATCTGGGTGACCTTGTTCCAAACCCATCGCACATGTTCTCACGGACCTTTATGGCTGCTTCCCATCCATCAGGGCTGCTGTCCAGGCAAGTCCAGCCTCCCAAGGAGCTTCTGAATGATCACTTACTTCCACCCCAGTTGGGCCCTAGAGGGACAAGGGAGGCAGGAAGGAATCCAACAGGTGTCACGGGAGGAAAGGCAAGTCCTAACCCAAATGCCAGAGAGAGTCCCCAGCCGCTACCACTCAGGGATCCACAGCTGCAGGTTCTGTGCCTCCTGTCTCACTTCTGTCCAGGTGTGTGGTCAGCGGGGCTGTGAGACCAGCATCATGGTGCCTCCTTCCACCCAGGCCCGTCCACATATCCTCCTGAGCCAGCGCAGGGATCCTGGGCATTTAAAATTCCAGCCCCGGTTGCTTCACTCTGTTTGACACTCTCTAGGTCCATCCACATCTCTGCAAATGGCACAGTTTCAGTCCATTGGAGGCAGATCCATACATGACAGTCCTAGACTCTTACCTGAACTGCCTCTTACTTCCCAAGATAAATAAACCCACTTGACTACAATGTACTGCTCTTAACACATTGTGAGATTCAATTTTCAAATATTTAATCTAGGACTTTTGCTTCTGTGGTCTTTGTGAGGCTGGCCTGTAATTTTCTTTTCTCATAATGTCCTTGTCCAGTTTTGATATCAAATTATACTGGCATTAAAAAAGAGTCAGGTTTTTTATTTGCTTTATCTATTCTCTGGAACAATCTGTATAGAAAAAAATTTTCTGTTCCCTGAAGCTTTTGTGAAACTCTTTGTTAAAAACCACCAGAACCTCTGTCTGAATAATTTTTATACTTTTTACCTAGAAAATTGTCCATGTTTTCTAAGTTTTCATATTTATTGACAAAAATTGTTCATAGCGTTTTATGATTTTAAACTCATTGAGTTTCTAGTCCTATTTATTCATGCTTTCCTTTTTCACCTTGATCATCACACTCAGACAACTGTCTTATAGTTCCTTTCTAAAGAACCAGATTCTGGTTTTATGGATTCTCCATTTTTTGTCTTTTGTGCTTGTTATTTTTTGTTCTTATATGTTGCTTCTTTTCTCCTCTCTTCTTATTTTAAAAGGTTCTTAAATTAAATGATTAGCTCACTTATTTAATAACTTTTTAAAGAAAAGCATTGAAAGTTGCAATTTAGTTTTAAAGACTGCTCTGGGTCTCTTGAATTCTGATACAAATGGCATTTTTCCAATCAATTCTAAATAGTTTGCTGTTATGATTGTGATGTGCTTTTTAACCCACAAGTTATGTTGTATATATACATATATATATATGTACACATTTTTCCACTTGTTCATTTGAAATATTTCCCTGTCATTTGGCTCTTGATTTGTCTCTTTTAAATGACATGTAACTGGATTTTTTATTATCTATTTATGTAGCTCTCTGACTTTTGTAGGTAATTTTGATTGTCATATTTATTGAGTATCAATATATATTTCTCTATCAATTTATATTTGTTTTGTATTTATGCTTGCTTCCATTTTCTCTCTCTTCCAGATTTTAATTACAAAAATTTTTTTCTTGTGTCCTTTCCCCTTCTAGTTTGAAAGGTATTATATTATGTCTTTCTCTGTATTTCAGCTACACAAACTGTTGACATGGTTGTCATTTTTCTAACAAAGTCTATCAAATTATTTAACATTTCTGTCCATGTCCAGCTGTCCCATCCTACAGGGTTGTCTAAAATTTCAATTAAATATCCTTAAGTTAACATTTAAATCAGTTAAATAGATTTACAAAAATATTTTTATCAGTTTCTTTGCTCAGAATTGTGTCTGGCAGGTTGCTGTTTCCCCTTTGGTTCACTTCTCTTCTTTCTGAAACATATCCTGCGGTAGTTTTCTCTGCAATGATTGGACAACGGTAAAGCATACATTTCATTTCCCTCACTGTAAATACCTTGTTCTCTTCTGCCCTTGCTCTTGAGCAATGGCCTCACAGGGAACATTGAAGCGTTAAGTTTCCTTCACATTTAGATGCTGGTCATTGTCTCCTGGGATCTACTGTTGCGGATGAGACGTTTGTTGTCAGTTTGTCTTTCCTTTGTAATACCGTGATTTATTCTGGTGGCTCTAGATATCTTCTTTCTCTTTTTCTGTTCTGCAAGAGTTTCATTGTGATTTACTTGTGTTTATCCTCCTCAGCACTCAAGGTGGCTCTTTAGCAGAGAAGCTCATGCTTTTTCATCAAATCTTAAGAGTTTGTAGCCATGCTTTCTTCAAATACTGTTTCTTTCTCACCCCCCTTGATGCTTTCTTCCTGGGTGTTGGAATCTCAGTTTTTCTTTTATGGTTCTTACTTGTCTTTCACCCGTCTTAATGTTTTACACATATGTCATGCATCAGAGTACTGTCTTCCAGTCCATACATATTTCCATCACCGGATTTACATCCATTTGTGACTTTAAAAATCTAATGACTGTATTTTTCACTTCTAAGATCTTTAATTGGGGTTTAAAAAATGATCTGCTTTTTATTTGTATCTGATTCATAACATTTTGTTACTTTTGTCTGTTATTTCTTTCTTTACCTCTTTGAGATCCCGAGAGGTAGTCTAGAGTCCCTGTGTATATGTGGGCTCAGTTGTGTGGGACTCTTTGTAACCCCACAGACTGCCGCCGGCCAGGCTCCTCTGTCCATAGGATTTTCACTGTTGAGGTTGTTCTAATCTTTGCCTCTCATCAGTGGTGAGTACCTTAAGCTAAATCACTGCTGCCATTACTTGCGTCTCCCGCACGGTCTCTAGAACCTTGTGCTGAGTTGGAGGGTGGGGGAGGGCTCTCCTCGCTCTCTCTCATTCTCCCCACCCTTCATCTAACCTTGTTTAGTGATTTGACAGTTGTTTATCCTCTGACCCTGAGAATCCTTGTCCAGACTAGTGTTGCATTAAAAGGTCCCACCCCCCAGCCCATGGGGATGTTAGGGAGGAAGTGATGGAGTTAAGGGGCCAATGGGCAGCTCAACCCATGTCCGACCATGTGGCTCCTCTGCTCCTAGAATTTCCTAGCCTCCTTCTACCTTCTCCTGGCTTCATCCACGAACTTAGCTGCAGTTTCCCACTCCCAGGGGGTTGCCTCAGGAACCAAAACCTTCTACCACTTCTGGTCCATTCTTTTTTTTTTTTTTAAGAGTTTTGACCACACATTTACTAACACAACAATTACTGTTCTCAACATAGTAACCATTTAGAAATGGAGAGGTGTGCAGAGTGACAGACAGCTGTTAACATTAGTATTCTAATTCAGTTCTCACAGGAGACTACTGTCTCATTACTACTGCCCCTTTATTTCTAGATTCAAAACAAAACAAAACAACTAGAGCCCAGCGTGCCCACAACTTCAGTCCCCTTCTCACCGTATTTCTGTTTCAAGTCCACAGAGAGCTTTGTTTTCTTTTTGAGCATCAATAAATACATAAACTATATATATTTAATAGACCTTTGCTGAGTCAGAGCAGGGAAAGCAGTTCAAGTTCTAATCGAGATGGAAGATGTCTGGAGCTTCAGCCCCTGCCTGGCTCAGTGGGAGGCACATCCAGGAAATGAATGCGGCAGAGGGTCTGTTTCTCCATCTCATGTATTTTATGGGGCTATGAGCCCCTCCCCTCCTTTGAGGGAACAGAATGGGAGCCCGTCAGTGCTGGAAGGAGCCAGAGTGCAGGCCATTTCTCAGCTGAAGGCCACCAGTGGCTCCTCATCAGGTGTTTTGGAGAGGAGGCTGCAGGAGAAGGGGGAGCAGAGCCAGTGGAACAGCCTGATGCAAACCGGGCCCTGGTTCAGCCCGTGTGTGCGGCAATTACTGTAGCAGGAGATAATGAGGCCATTCTTGGATGGGCCGGTGGCACCACCTCTCCTAATGGGATGTTAAATGAAGTTATGGCAGATGCAGGTCCACTGATGTGGGAAGACAGGCACAGTCCCATCTCCAATTCCACTTAGCAGCTGCTGCTGACACAGTAAACAGATGAAGTTGGAGCTGATGTGGGCTGTGCTCATAACCCAACTCCACCTGCGTGTGCACATGTGCGTGCACGCCCGCATGTGTGTGAGTATGTGCATTTCCTCTGCAGATCCACATTGGAATGCAGCCTATTTGACATTCCTGGCTCCTGCCCCAAGACTGCCTGCACCTCCTTCCTGAGATCCTGGAGCTCAGCAAGGCCACTGACTTTGCATTTGGAATTGGAGAACTGGAGTGACCTCTCACAGCTAACAGCCAACACATTGCCAAGAAGGTAATACAACCTGCAGGGAAAGAGCGATGGCATCCTGAAAGCCCAGAGTATTAGGAGTAATATGTTGAAGCAAAAAGTTTACAGATCAATTGTGCCATCTACTCAAGTCCAAAATAGACTGGGTCCTCAACTGCATGAAAATCTCTGAAAATATTTGTGTTTCAAGCCCCTTGGTAAACACCCCCTGCAGTGCCGCTGGGGTAAAAGCAATAAGAAATGTTATGTTTCAGTGCACTCTTCCCATGATTTAGAAAGGAAATGGGAGAAAGATACAGCAACAGTGTCATCAAGCATCCGCTGAATCTGCTCAGCCACGACGGAACATCTATTCTGCACACAGAGGGGACTGTGAAGACTATTACGTGCTATACACGATTTGTGCTGGAGCAATGAGCAGTAAAGTCTTCTCCAAAAAATTCAGTTGATCGATCTCATTTTTAACGTAGCACAAACCTGGTCCCGTAAAAACGGCACGAACAATTGGACAACCGTAGACTGTACTGAAGAGACAGTGTTGATTAAAAAAGAAAGGGGATGCTGCCACTAGCTGGAGTCTGACCAAACAACCACAGCCACCAACAGGCATCACCGTCTGCATGTCTCTAAAGATTCTTATTCCTGGGTGTGTATGGCCTCTCTTGAGTGTAAAGACCTATCTCATCATTCACACCTTTGCCCATTTAGCAAATCATTTTAAGCACAGATAAAAAGTTTAAACTGTGTTGGAAGTAGGGATACAATAGAGAACAAGGAGCGGGAAACCATCTGCCCTCATTTCATTTACATTCTGAAGAGGAAGGTGGGGATGCTCAGGAAATAATCCAGTGCAGGAAACGCAGAAGTCAGAGGAACACATGAAGTTGTCATCCACAAAACCCAGACCAGAGAAATTCTGGGGGGACAAATGAACTGGTTTCTTTGATAAATATATTAAGAGGAAGGGAAAGAGAGGAAAATATCAGAGGGGCATCTTGTGGGTTAACAGACTTGAGACATAATCACTTGCACTGTGTGGACCATAGAATGGAGACAATTGGGAATTCCAAGTTGACATGATATTTGATATTTTAAAGAAGTTATTGTTGATTTTTAAAGTTGGGATAACAGCAATATGGAAATACACTTTAAAAACAATTCTCTAGCTTTTAGAAATACATATGGAAATATTTACAGAGATGAGAACTTGGATTTGCTTCAAACAAGGCAGTAGGCGGAAGACCAGTGGGTGTAGATGAAACAAGAGTCATGAATTGATCATGGAGGGAGCAGGGATGTGGGTACATGGGGATTCATTAGATTGTTCTATCTGCTTAGGTATATGTTTGAAATTTTCCGTGAGAAGATGAAAAAAAATGTAGCATTGCTTAAAAAATAAGAAAGAATTCAACAAAGGAAATGATTTTAGATCGTGATAATTGCTAGGAAAGAAATACAAAAGGGCAGGGAGGTGGCTGTGAGTGAGGGGGTGGTCCCCACTGTAGGTTCACCCTGTCCTTTTCTTTCCTGGTCCTTCTTGTTCTTTCTGTTCACAAGGTTTTGTTTCCTTGCATTCTATGCAGACAAGAATCCCATCCTTCTTGTTGCCTGGGTTATCCCTGAGCCCATCATCAAGGCGTGGTGTGCCAGTTAACATGTCTGAACGAATAAATTCATGCATCAGTGGAAATCTTTGCTGATCGGCTTTGTTTAGAGATAACTTGAGAGTTATGCTAACCCCATTCTTTCCCCCTATTCCCATCATCCTGATGTATGCAGCTTAGGTCATAATTACACATTGATGAATAAACCATTAATTGTCTCTACTCCTTCCATGGGTTGCTAGGAACATTTTTTTCTCCCAACCAAATTATTTCTCAAGGGTGGGCATCCATCTCCAGTTTCTTCATGGATGGTCACAATCAGGACATGAGTCCTGCCCTCCATCCATACCTGCCCTCACCTTAGAATATGTAGTATCTCCTCCATGGTTAGTGATGGTAGGGCTCTGTTGCTGGAAGGGACAGGAAGCCTGGATAATTGGAAATTCCCCACCTTGGACTTCACTAAAGTTAACTGTGGGCAGGTCAGGTCATTTCTTGGGGTTTTGTACCCTGCTGTGCCTGATGAATATTCTTTCAGAAAAGTGTGAGGAAGGAGAAGTCTGGAGAACAGAGAAAACAAGGAATTGAAGAAAGATTCTGAAAGGCATTTCTCTGGGAGTCCACAGTGTGGTCTAATTGGCCACAGGAAGAGCCAGCTGCAGAACACGAGGACCTTGAGAAGAACCTCACCCTTTCTTCCCCTGCCTCCTCTTTCTTCCCTCTTCCCTCTTACTCTCCTTCTCTTGGACATGATCAGACCCAAAAGGAATAAATCAGGAAAATGGTGTTTAGGTCACTCCACAGTTACTGATTTTGTTTTACCACATATAAATCATGATGTGGGTACTGGAAATTCAGAAGAAAAAAAAAAAAAACAAAACCAAAACCAGTCCAGTTCATATTGGACTTCCACAGTAAAAGAGTCAGATCTCAGGGGTTGGACAATACTAGTTAGTAGATGGAGAGTGAAATGGAGCATGTCATGTCTGGAGGAAGTGGTGGAGAATAATTTTAGAAACGGCAGTTTGGGATCAGAGTGCTGACCACACTAAGTTCGAAGAATGAAGATACCTGGGGTCCCTGTCTGTAGCCAATCAAAGTTGCTCCCTCCCTTAATGCTTCTGTGCCAGCATGGTCTTGGTACTTTTGTCCCACCGTGGTCTTCATGCTCCAGCACCGCTGTGGTCTTCACACTTCTGCCCCCCACTGTGGACTTTTCTCTATGCCTGGACATCATTAATCTTACTTTCAGAACTTTTTACCTGAACCACAAAGACTGGCTATTTTATCTCCTTTTTGTTCCAGGAGGCAATGTGATAAAATGGGATGGCCTTGCACTGTGACCCTGATCAGCTCAGTTCAGTTCAGTCACTCAGTTGTGTCCAACTCTTTGTGACCCCCTGGTCTGCAGTGTGCCAGGGTTCCCTGTCCATCACCAACTCCCAGAGCTTACACAAACTGACATCCATCAAGTCAGTGATGCCATCCAGCCATCTCATCCTCTGTCGTCCCCTTCTCCTCCTGCCTTCAGTCTTTCCCAGCATCAAGGTCTTTTCCAATGAGTCAGTTCTTCACATCAGGTGGCCAAAGTATTGGAGTTTCAGCTTCAGCATCCGTCCGTCCAGTGAATATTCAGGGCTTATTTCCTTTAGGATTGACTAGCTGGACCTTCTTGCAATCCAAGGGACTCTCAAGAGTCTTCTCCAACACCACAGTTCAAAAGATCTTCACCAAGTTACTCATTTTCCCCTTCTGTAACATGAAACTAATCATTGCCACCCACAGGGTGTGGATAAAGATGCAGTGGGATAAGGTTTGTGAAACCTTGTGGATTTAAAAGTGCTCTCTGAATGTTGGCTAGTTATGATTGCTGTGTGTTGGTTACTATCACCAAGGAGCCCAGATTTAATTATAGAAGTACTGTTCTGATCTGTGCATTCCTGTGAGTCCAACGATTCTCTGTGCTATTAGGAGCACGGAACAGGTGGTCATTTCCTGACAGGAGGGTGTAGGATATGAATCCATTCCACAAACATTTCCTAACGAAACATCTACAGTACATTCCTTCTGCTTGGCCCTGTGGACAACACAAAAAAATGAACAAAACGCCGCCTTGATATACTGTTAAGTCCCTGGCATACAAACAAGTTCCATTCTAACAGTGTGTTGGTAGGTCCAATTCATTCTCAAGTCCTGCAAAGTTAGCCTAGGTAACCAGATAATGCAGCCAGCTATATAGTGCTGTACTATTATAATTTTATAATACCTTTCACACAAATAATATGTAAAAAGCAAGCAAACACACAAAAAAACAAAGAAAACGTTTTTAATCTTATTGTACAGTACCTTGAAAAGTATAGGAGTACAACGGCTGGCATACAGGGGCTGGCATCGAGGGAAGCGACAAGAGTCGCTGACTGGAGGAGGAGAGGAGGTGGGAGATAGTAGAGTTGAAGGATGGTCAGCAAGAAGAATTGGAGGGCAAGCTGCAGTTTCCTGCCTGCCTGACGTTGGTGGCTCAGGTTCTGGTTCCTTGAGTGGTTGCATCTTTGAAAGTTCACAGCTCGAAGGTTCATATGTAGGGGACTTCTGTAGTCTCCTCCTGCTTTCTTCCCGAAGTCTCTATTTTTGTCTGACCTACCAAACACAGCCGTGCCCTAGCTCCTGGTCCCTGTGGCCATGCCACCTTGCATGGGAAAGGAGGATGAAAGTTGCGGATGGAATTATGCCTGTTCACGAGCTGACCTTGTGGTGGGAGAATGTCCTAGCTGACCTAGGTGGCCCAACATTATCACAAGCGTCCTTAAGAGTGGACAAGCCAGGGAGGAGAGAAAGTCAGAGAGAGGACGGTGTGAGACAGGCTTGACCTGATGTCGCTGGAGTTGAAGATGGAGGATGGGACCACCAGCCAAGGAATGAAGAAAGCTTCCAGAAGACGAAAACGACAAAGAAATGGACACTTCCTGGAGCCTTCAGCAAGGGAGCATAATCCTGCCCACACTTTGGTTTCTGTCCACTGAGACCCATTTCATATTTCTGACTTCTAGAACAGTGAGAGAAGAAATCTGTTGTTTTACACCACTACCTTGCATAATTTTCACATTGGAAAAGACCCTGATGCTGGGAAAGACTGAAGGTAGCACAAGAAGGGGATGAGGATGAAACGGCTGGATGGCATCACCAACTCAATGGACATGAATCTGAGTAAACTCCAGGAGATGGTGAAGGACAGGGAAGCCTGGGATGCTGCAGTTCACGGGATCACAAAAGGTTGGACATGACCAAGAGACTGAACAGCAAAGCAGTAGGAAATTAACCAGATATTACTATTCTCTTCTTCTTAAACATTAATTGTATTCAACACATACGTATATATTGAGTTCTTACTGTGTCCAGCCTCTGAATAGGTGCTAAATATAAAATGATGGGGGAAAACCTAGACACGTTCAGTCCCTGCCCTCATGGAGCCTACAGTCTGGCTGGGGAGACAACGCTAATAAAACGTGGGTAAAATTAAAACTGTGCTGAATGCGAGACAGAACAGGGGCATCATGCGTGGCCTCTGTGGTCCCAGCAAGTTAGTAATTGTCGGAAAACCACCCTGAGACCACCTGTCGGCCTCACCCTTGTACTTCCTCCCCCAGGGATGAGAGAAACGCAGGGTGCTGGGCAGGTGAGCTGAGAGGCTGCTCCATTAGGGTGGACCTCTGGACCAACACCTTTGGAGGCCGAAATGCCTTGTCATCTCCCTCCGAACTGTCAATCAATGGAAAAGACACCAGAGACATTTACCAAGCACAGCTCATCAGTTAGGCATTCAATTAATTAGGCGATCATTTTTGCACTTGATTTTCATTACAGTGAGTTTATTTTCGTGTCTTGTGTAGGAAAACAGGTGCTCACAGTTAGCTTCATCAGCTTCCTGTGCTGTTTGATTCACATATTATTTTTAAAATGGGTTTATTTTGAGGAGAAATGTGACCTGAAAAAAACCCACTCATATTTACTCACTCCCATTGCTGTTTTTGTTGTGTCTTTTTTTTTTTTCCCCACCAGCATTCAGAAGGTTTAGAAACGTCTGTGAAGCCATATAGTGCTCCCATTGTTGGTAAGGCCTCTGTTTCTTCTCTGAGTTCTGCCTTTTCCTTCTCGCACAGGAAAGGAGCTTAAATTTAAATGTGCTGGGAGTCTGTGAAATAGGCGGCCAAAAATTGGCCAAAAATTTCATCCTCCGATGAAGACTAAGGCGCCGATGTAGACTGAGGTTCACATTATCTCCTAAAAGGCAATTTCTCTTCCATGTTCCGATGGCCTTGAGGCTCTTCCCAGGGTATTCAGGGCTGCTGTGAACTCAGACCCAGGGGCATCGAATGAGCCAGGGGGTAGACCCAGAGTAGTAACCACTTACCCACATTTCTCACTGCTTCCAGGATCAAACCCCTCAGCGCGGGGCCAGTAGGTTCCAGACTGAAAACACATCTTGGTGGATCCAAATCCCCAGTCACGCACGAATGTAAGCGGGCTGAATGAGCTTTATTTATGCGAATTATTTTTCCCCACCACGTCCCCGAATCTAGACGGCTGGCACACAGTGTGCTTCCTGCGTTCAGGTACGTGCTGACGTACTCTTCAGTGAAACCATACTTCGCTGGTCTTGCAATGAGATGCAAGCATCTGTAAACTACCCCCTCTCCACCCCACCCTCCCCTCTAATTTTCCTTTGTTTGTGATATGAAGGGTTAATATAAAAATAGAAGTTCTCAAGGCATTATGGAGTACCTCTTTGGGTTCCCATGGAAACCAAGCAGTGCAAATATGTGAAGAATTTTTTAACTTGGCCAAAAATTTCCTCCTCCGAATATTTAGGGCCATTCTGCCTCATTGTTTGAGGACACATTTTAAAAAATATTTTCCAAGAAATTATCTTTTCACCTGGCCTCTATTCTCCCTCACGTATTAAACTACAAGATTATGGGTTTTTTTTTTTTTTTTGAACTATTCAACGAAAAGGGTCTCTTCCTGCCACTTCCAATACCAACCTTTGAGTGTTTTTTTAAAAATTCCTTTTGAAACAAAGTTTTCCTCCCTAATCTCAGAAGGGGGAAAAAGGTTATTTCTTTCCTTCAATTTAAAGCAATTTGGAACAAGCTTGGTCACCACCCTTGAGCTGACAGTGATGACATCCCAATGGAACATCAGAAACAGATAAATATTTTGAGGGAGCAGAAACCTGAGTTAGGGCTGCCGTTTCCTGCTCCTTTGGCTGGTCTGATAAATTGCACTCGGTCAACAGAAACCTCTTCAGGGCATTGCTGCTGCAGCTGGAGAATAGAAAAGACACAAAATTAGGGCTTTTGTCACTGTCACTTGATTTCATTAAAGGGCATTAGTTCTCGGCAATTTGTACCAAGTGGCTCGGGCAGGTTGGATGTAGCAGGAAGTCTGGCAGCTCCCGGCTGGTGGGGAGGCTGGCGGGGGCATGAGCCTCTAGGCGCACCTCCTCCTGCTGTCCTCCCTGGGCCCCTGTGCTATCCTGTGTGTCCCCCTGTTCTGTCATGTCTGGTCCCTTGGCACTGTCTTGTCTGGCCCCATGGCACTGCCCTGCATGGTCCCTTTTGCCAACAGGGACCAGCCCCCAGCTGTGTTATGGCTTCTGGGGTTTCCCAGCTACCCCGTCCCGAGGAGAATGGGCCTCAGCCACAGATCACCTCATGATGTGGGGGAGGGGGTTACACCCTTTCCAGGACTGACTCATACAGGGACAGGAAGGACCCCCAGTTCAGGGCAAGGCCATGCTCAGCCTGAGACTCCATTCCTGCTCAGCACTTCCCATCCCATATCACTTCCTTCCCCATTTCAGCTTCCTCCTGACAGCATCACCCATCCACTCGAATCCTCCCAAGTCACCAACCCTTGTCTCAGGCTCTGCATCTTGAGAAACTGGGCTTATGACAACCCTCCTCAGTGGACTTTTCAAGGTCAGGGATGAAGAATGCCTTCTATTATGGGTTGAATGGTGCTTCCTCCTCCCCTCTGCTATTGAAAATGCTGAAACCCTAACCTTGAGCACCTGTGAACATGCTCTCATTTGGGAGTAGGGCCTTGGCAGGTCACCAAGTTAAGATGGGGTCATTGAGGGGGGCCTGGTCCAATATGCCTGGTGTCCTCGGACCTCACAGCTTACTCAGGATCCTCTGACCCCTTTTCGACTAGGCCTCCACCTCGCTCCCCATCCTGCCCTTGGCTTGCCTGACCCAGCTGTGACAAGCGTTTGCTGAGTCAGTTTCACCAGAATCCCTACCCTTGATGTCCCCTCTTATTCATTTTCTACTCACTGACCCCCTCGCTCTGCCCACTGGCTATAAATCCCCTGCTGTTTTTGCTGTACTGGGGGCTGAGCTCAATCTCTGTCTCCTGTTGCAACAGTCTTGAATAATGTCTTCCTCAGCATTTTAACAGGTATTGGAATAATTTTTTAACGCCTTATAAAATGGGGGGTTTGAATAGAGACATGCACACGGGGAAGCAGACGTGCGAAGACGGCCTCAGGGATGTGGTGATGCATTCACAAGCCAAGGAATGTCACAGATTCCAGCAAACCACCAGCAGTGGGGAGAGAGGCGAGGACCAGTTTCTCCCTCTCCCTCCCAGGGCTGCAGAGAACCAGCCCTGCCGACAGCTTGATCTCAGACTCTGTCGCATCTCCATCTCAGACTCTTAGCTTTCAGAACTGAGACACAGCAAATTTCTGTTGTTTAAGCCACCCAGTCCTTGGCACTTTGTTATGGCTGCCCTAGGAAAACAACACTCTATTCCTTTACATCCTTGGAATCCCCTGCCTCCCGATGCATTTTGCTCATCCTTCTGCAAACCCGATGTGCTCCCATGAAGGTGAGTCATAGGAGGTGGGCACGGAGGTTAGCACCGGTGCACTGTTTTAAAGGTGGGGTCGGATGGGAGGGGAGAAAGGTTGCTGTCTAATCTGGGGCAAGGGTGGGGTGTCCTGTCTCAGGTGGGGTTCTCATGATTGCTGCCCTTCCCTCTGAGCTGTCACAACCTGGGCTCTTGTGAGCTCCCACAGTAAGCGAGCCTGCCTCTATCTGAGAGATCCCCTGCTCGTCTTCACATTAACATTCTTCCCATCGGAAAAGGCAGTATTAACATTCTTCCCATCGGAAAAGGCAGTGCTCTGTGTGATAAATTATCTCCAGGCCTTTTTAATGCACTTTTCCGCGTGAACAACAATGTTCACTGGGTGTCAGTCATCAGGCAAACATAATTGGATCTGGAAAATGTTATATTGTGAATTAAGTTGACTGATGGCGAAATGTCAGTTTTATTAACATTCTCCCTTCAGATGATAATTTTATATCTATAAGGATGAATGACAAAGGAGTTACTGAATGTGTCAATTTGGAATGATGGAGCCCTTTTAATAAACTCTGCTTTTTTTTCTCATTCCTTGTTTTTAAATATTTCATCTCCATCCAAGGAATTGTTTCCATGATGTTGGCTGGTGATTGGACAAAGAGTCAGCAGAGCAGGCTGTTTGGCTGAAAGCCAATTTGGTGTACGTTCTGAAGGTGAAGCAGCTGTGGGCTGCCTGGCAGCAGCTAAGTGGGATGATCCTAAAGGGAAGTTGGAGAAGAGCCTAAAAGATGGTTCAGTGGTACCCAGATCAGCACCTGTGTGGATGGCACTCAGCACCACCCCTCACCAGCCTCATCTTCCCAGGAGGGTGTCCTCTTCAGTCAGAAGCTTTCAACAGTTGCTTGGAGTTGTCCTTCTCAGTTTGTGTGACAACCAGGAACAGGTCCCCTCTCACCTGGCCCCTGGAAACCCCTCTTTAGTGAGTAATAACCCCCTGCAGGTGCATCTCTGGAAACATCTTCCCTTCAGAGTGATTTGAGCCTGATTTTTAACAACACTTCTTGGCTTCTCCAGTTTCAGGTTCTCCCAGAACGCTGCTGTCCTTCCCCTGGCCCACCAGACCCGCCCGCATCACCCCTGCCTTCTTGTGCTGTGGCTCGTCCTACCGTCCAGACTCTGAGCTCTGCCTTTTCTGTTCCCCATCCCAGAGGTCTGTCCCCAGAAGGTTCTCTGCTTCCTTCCTGGTATTGTGGGTCAGTGTCCAAATGTCGCCTCTGGACAGGCCTGCCCTCCCCCTGTCCCCACAGCTGCTCCTAGTCCTCCCACCTCGCTCTATCATTCTTGTCGTTGCTTAGCCGCTAAGTCATGTCCAACTCTTTGCAACCCCATGAACTTCAGCACAACAGGCTTCCCTGTCCCTCAGTACCTCCCTGGGTTTGCTATCACTCACCCTAATCACCACAGAGACGTCTGTTAGCTTCAGCTGGGCTCTGGAGGTTCTTATAGAGAGATGGCCAAACCCACATGCCAAGACAATGACCCCATGCCCTCTTCTGAGAGGGGCCGGTTCAGTAATGAGGGGCCCCATGTGCATTCCTAAGTCTGAAATGTTTAGGGAGTGTCACACACCCCGTAAAGAACTTGCCACAATCGTGGCATATGTGTTGGAATGCTGGTAGGACAGAATGATCAGAAACCAAGCTTAGAAACAACCCCAGCCCCGGGCTTTCTTCCTGGCAAATTCCTAGGGCCCATCCAATCCTACAACTCTTAGTTCAGACGTACAAGTGCCTCATCTCTCATGATGATCACAGATGTGCCCCAGGGCCTCTCCCATTGCCAGGGAGGACTCGCCTATCATCTCTTTCAGTCCTCACATCCCTCACAGGTCAAGGGTGGTATAACTCCCATCTCAGGCACGAGGGACTGGAAACGAGGGAGGGCGAGTGGTTTCTCCGATCTGGAGACAGTGGGATACTGATGGAACTGACCTGGCTTGTTAGAAAGCACACGCTATTTCTATTATTATACTGTTTTATTTTGGCTCTGTGTGTTCTGCAGAAAGCTGCTTACACAGGTTAGAAAGGATGTCCTCTGAACGTACGACATATGTTTGGAAATATGGGGAATGCTGGGTTCCATTAAACAGCTTTTGTCACGACGGGAGTCTGAGAGCAACATCCGCTTTCGAGAGTCCAAAGGCAGGGCTGAGATACTGTGACCAACTCTGGGTTCCAGCAATTCACCCCTGCCATCCTGTCCTCTATCCGTCAGCGTGTCCTTCTGCTCACAAGACCAGGGACACAGACTTGCTTTGATGGATGAGATTTGCAAGGACATGACCAAAGAGGGCTTGAAATATGTTGTGAAAGTGAAAGTCACTCAGTTGTGTCCAACTCTTTGTGACCCCATAGACTGTATAGTCCATGGAATTCTCCAGGCCAGAGTACTGGAGTGGGTAGCCTTTCCCTTCTCCAAGGGGTTTTCCCAACCCAGAGATCAAACCCAGGTCTCCTGCATTGCAGGCAGTCTTTATCAGTTGAGCCACAAGGGAAGCCCAGGAATACTGGAGTGGGTAGCCTATCCCTTTTCCGGTGGATCTTCCCGACCCAGGAATTGAACTGGGATCTCCTGCATTGCAGGTGGATTCTTTACCAACTGAGCTACCAGGGAAGCCTCTTAAGAGAAAGTTGCTCAGTTGTGCTCGACCCTTTGTGACTCCATGGACTCTACCGTCCGTGGAATTCTCCAGGCCTGAATACTGGAATGAGTAGCCGTTCCCTTCTCCAGGAGATCTTCCCAACCCAAGGATCAAACCCAGGACTCCTACATTGCAGGCAGATTCTTTACCAGCTGAGCCACCAGGAAAGCCCATGAAATGTGTTGTGAGGTTGGTTTCACGCTTTTCCACAAGAAAACCTCTTGGGTAGTTGCTAGTCCCAGAAGGATGACAGGTACATGGCTCATGTCAACCAGCACAGAGCCCAGTCCAGCTGAGGTCCCCCTGGACCAACCAAACTCTGGCTGCTGTGGACACCTGTGCCCAGTGAATGCACGGAGACTGAGTCCCGGATGGTGGTCCATGTAGCATCTTGTGGCTAATAGACTATTTTAAGCTCCTCTCTTTATTGATCAGGGAATCTTTGCTCTTTGAGCAATAATAGAACAGTCTTGGGGGTACGCTTACCATCCAACTTGGGAATCTGCCGGAAAAGGCATTCAGAGCATCCTGGAGGCATGTGTAGTTACCAATGGCAGGACTGGGGGATGTTTGCTGTGTGCTTCTTGCTCAGTTATGTCTTAAAAACCCACCTCTGTCGTTTTCACAGAAAAGGAGAGAGATCTAGATGCTAGAGGAGGCCACTGAGGATGCTTTCCCTGCCTGAGGGCAGGAGTGATCCTTGACCAAGACATCCATGCTCCAGGTCATAGCCTGTCAGAGAAGAGGTGGGCATTGTTCTCCAGCCAAGAGGAGCCCCTCAGGGTCATGGTCACTATTCCCCCCGCCCCAGGCTACAATGAATGGCCCTTGCCATGGGGCATGGGTAGCACTTAGCAAACCCCCCCCCCCCGCCCCCCGCCCACCACGTCCACTTGGAATGCCGCCCCCTTAAGGGTATGGTCACAATGTTCCTTCTCCATCAGACTCAGAGGAAACCATCTGTTCTAGGGTGATTTTGTGGCCTGTTCTTGGGACACAGATGCCCCATATAAATGACTCACATCTGCCTCTATAGGTCCCTCTTATTAAGTGTAAGATCCTCTCAAGTGACAGGTACTGCAGGAGAAGAAATCCCAGTTGTCTCCAGGGCCTTGGGACTTTTGCCCAGATTCTCAGTTTGGATGAAAAATGAGAGAGAGAGAAGACCCATTTCAAGCTGGATGTAATCTGGAGTTCATGAAGCAGAGGTAACTGGCTTGTTCCAAAAGGGATCCCTTGAGCATGGCACAGACATTCTGAGGACACCCAGCCTGCCAGCACCTTGATGGAGCTGGCCCCAGGAGTGAGGCAGCCACTGCTGCTCTTTTCAGAAGACTGGGAGAACTGGGTCATCTCCTGGCACCATGCCCAGGATCCTTCGTGTCTTCCTACTGCAGACCTGCCAGAGGTGGGTCACCCTGACATCAGGATGTCCAGCAGGGAGCAGTGCCTCCTGGTCTCAGGATGATCAGACCAAATTTATGGGCAAATCCTCATCCAGGAAAAGGCAAGTATTTCCTTCCTTTCTCCAGGGTAAGAAACCGTGGAAGAGGCCCCAGTAACTCAGAGCAGATGAAGGTGACCTGTGAAAATCGTGATCCGCCAGCACCCCCACTCCTGCCGTGTCCTTTCCAACTCAGAGGGAGGGAGTTTTTCAGCCCTTCACATTCTTTCACCCCCAGGCTTACTTGTCCTGGGCTTTGGAGAACAGCTGGTCGGATTAAAAGAGTCAGGGGAGCTGGCTGCCTTCCTGCCCCCACCCATCAAGAGGCAGGGGAGGGGCCCCAGCACTTGGCATTGACCTTTCTTGCCTCCGTGCACTCCCGGGTGGTGCAGTGGTAAAAGTCTGCCTGCCAGTGCAGGAGACTTGCTTTTGATCCCCAGGTGGGAAGATCCCCTGGAAGAGGGGATGGCAACCCACTGCCATATTCTTGCCGGGAGCATGCCACGGACAGAGGAGCCTGGCTCTACAGTCCATGGTCTCACAGAGTCAGACACGACTGAGCATGCGCACATTCCTTCCCTCAAGTAAATGGCTGCGAGAGCGGTCCCTCGTCCTGAAAACAACCCTGAGGTGTGAGCGTAGCTGCCAGACACTCCTCGTCTTCACCCCCTTTTCAGATGCGATGAGACAGACCCCAAGAGAGGAAGGAAAAGGGCCTGAAAGAGTTTCAGTGAGACACAGCCTCACACAGAGTCCAGGGAAGATGCTTGTGCACCAAGAGCCTAAAGAATATTTGTGGTTTTTTTTTTTTTTTTTGCTTTTTTTCCTGTCAAAGTGAATCCTTTTCTCTCTTAAGAAGATATGCCTAAGGCGAGTTAACCTTTTCTCAATATATTGCCTAGCTGGGACCTGAAGTAAATATGGACGTGTGAGTTACCCCCCATTCCCCACCATGTAGGCAACACTGTGTGGAGACTGAGAAACATAAACAGGAAAAGCAAAGGTACAGAGGGAGAGGTGTTAAGTCCTCACTAGCCTTTAAGGGAGTGTAATAAATCTCATACATAAACCAGAGGCCAGCAATGGCACCCCACGGGACAAATCTGGCCCTTGCCTTGCTTTTATAAATAAAGTTTTATTGAAACACAGCCATGCCCACTCACTTCTCTATTGCCTATGACTGCTTTCATACTGTAATAGCATAGTTGAGCAGTTGCCACAGAGACCACTTGGCCTGACAAGCTTAAAACAGTTACCATCTTGTCTTTTCCAGAAAAAATTGTCCATCTCTGACGTAAACAGATTCCTAAACAGAATTCCAGGATCTGAAGCGGACTTGCAACATAATGCAGGTATCAGAAGGGCTTATCAAGAAAGTAAGCTAACCCCAATTTTCACCATTAGCTCTCCTGGGCTGGGTGCTAGCATGTGAATATTACACATTTTATCTTTTCACTTCAGCATTTTCACCCTCTAAACATCTCTTAGGGGCAGCTAGGTACAAGTTGGGTAAAAGGCAGTGGTGAGGAGAGATCTGGGTGTGTTGAGTGTGTTTGAACATGCAGATTTATTTACAACAAGAAAATAAATCATGAACAATTGCACATTTTAAAAAGCTGACAAATACAAGAAACATCACAACTCTAGACCAGTTGGGTAGTTGTCTTTTTTAACTGCCCAATACAGCTCTGGCCTGGTGCCCCAATACCACAGTTCCCCATGGGGTGAATTGGTTCAGCGGGCAGCCAGAGAATTCTGAAACCCTCTTCTCTATAAGGACACCAGCGTGCGTGGGTTATACTGTGCCCCCACACCTCAAATTCATATGTTGATATTACTTGAAAATAGAGTTTTTACAGAAGTGATTAAGTTAAAAATAAGCTCATATGTGAGAAAAGTCTCAGTTACTTAGTCCTGTCTGACTCTGCTACCCCAGGGACTATAGCCCCCCAGACTCCTCTGTCCATGGAATTCTCTAGGTAAGAACACTAGAGTGGGTTGCCATTCCCTTCTAGGGGATCTTCCCACAGGGATCAAAATCAGGTCTCCTGCATTGCAGGCGGATTCTTTACCATCTGAGCCACCAGGGAAGCCCAAAAAATCAGGTAGTACGGGTTGTTACAACAAAGGGTCATTACTGTTGTGCAGTTGCTTAATTGTCTCCGACTCTTTGCAGCCCCATGAACTGCAGCACGCCAGGCTCCCCTGTCCTTCACCATCTCCCTGAGTTTGCTCAAACTCATTTCCATTGAGTCAGTGATGCCATCCAACCATTTCATCTTCTGCTGCCCCCTTCTCCTCCTCCCCTCAATGTTTCCCAGCATCAGAGTCTTTTCCAATGGGTCATCTCTTTGTATCGGGTGGCCAAAGTATTGGAGATTCAGCTTCAACATCAGTCCTTCCAGTGAACATTCAGGGTTGATTTGCTTTAAGATTGACTGGCTTGATCTTGCTGTAGCCCAAGGGATTCTCAAGTGTCTTTCTAGCACCACAATTTGAAATCATCAATTCTTTGGTGCTCAGCCTTCTTTATGGTCCAACTTGCACCTCCATACATGACTAGTGGAAAAAACATAGCTTTGACTACAGACTGTTGTTGGCAAAGTGATGTCTCTGCTTTTTAATATGCTGTCTAGGTTTGTCATAGGTTTTTTGTTTTTTAACCAAGAGTGGGCTTAATCTGACTGATGTCTTTATAAGAGAGAGATGAGGATGCAGGCATACAGAGACGCCCACGTGGGGACAGACAGAGGAGGTGCTGTGTGTGGTGAGGACAGAGGGAGGAGGCCAAGGAGAGACCTCGGGAGGAACCAGCCCTGCCCACACCCGGGTCTCAGATGTCCAGCCTCCAGGACCGGGAGGAAATAACTGTTGTTTAAGCCACTCAGTCTGTGGTACTTTGTTATGGCAACTTGAAAAAACTAATATATTAGCAATAACTAAGCTATGGAACTGGAGGAGGGTATGGCAACCCACTCCAGTATTCTTGCCTGGAGAATCCCCATGGACAGAGGAGCCTGGCAGGCTACAGCCCACGGGATTACAAAGAGTCTGACATGACTGAGCAACTAACTAAGCACAGCACAAACTATGAAATCTCTTCCATTAACAGAAACTAAAGGTCTCCCCAACCCAGCTTCCCCTTGGTGGGACCCCCAATGCCATGGCTACTCCATCAGTGCCCGGGCCAGGGGTTAAGGGTGTGTGACAGTGAACTTGAGTGGAAGGAAGCAGCCCTGAGAGACCCTGAAGCTTTATGTTCATTGGCTTTCAGGCAAATCCATCAGCCGTCCTAGCCCAGAGGCGACATTGGCCACCACACTTTCAGGAGGCCCTGGTCCCTGGCAGGAGCTAATCTCAAGCAGATCATCATCATAGGATTCCTTGCTTCCTTCAAAGGCACCCAGACAGAGGCCAGAGTAACACAAGCTGTGCCTCTCAGCTCTCCTGACACCATCTCAGTTCCCACCAGCTCTGACAACATGCTTGCCTTAGGTCCTCAGGGCTCCCTGGAGAGCCCTTTAATCTTGTCTAACATTCGCACATTTTATGGAATCCCCCAAAGATGCTAGCTGATACAAAGCTCTGGGAGAATGATAAAAGCGTGAATGCTATTGTCTCTCTAAAATGAAGAAAGGAGGAAAAAAAAAAAAGATTAGAAAATAGAGAGTGAAAGAAAGGTCAGAAATTGAGGTGCACAGGGATAAAAATAACAACAGCCCACATATTTGCATTCTTCAGAGCATTTTCGAAGGCTGAGGGCATACACGGATTTCAGACAGCTTTGCTTATACTCACCAGGCTTGGGGAACTATCATAATAACCGTATAATGTAATCTTCATTCTACAGGCTCAGAGATATCAGATAACTGTTCACCGCTGGGCAGGGCTCAACCACAGACAGAGCATTTTTCTTCCAAATGTTCTTCCGACATTTCCACTGCAGGCTCAGTGGGAGGTCCATGGGACAAGTGAGCCAAGGGAAGAGGCAGGTGGGATGGAGGTCCAAAAACCAGCCATAGTGAGTCTGACTCCTGGGAGGGTTCCTGAAACATGGAGGTTTAGGTCAGCACATTGAACAGGAACCCCAGGATTGGACCCAAATAGAGATCCTTCACTGAGCAGGCTGTCAAATATCCTTTGGATCAGAGAGCTTAGTCTCATTGGTCCTCCATGCCATCTGCCTGATGACAGACTCATTCCACACCCTCCCTGGACAATCTACAGCACCTAGAAGCCCATGTGTGTGTGCTCGGTGGCCCAGTCATGTCTGACTCTTTGCAACCCCATGGACTGTAGCCTGCCAGTCTCCTCTGTCCATGGGATTCTCCAGGCCAGAATACTGGAGTGGGTTGCCATTTCCTACTCCAGGGCATCTTCCCAACCCAGAGAGTGAACCTGCGTCTCCTGCTTGGCGGGCGGATTCTTTACCATTGAGCCACCTCGGAAGCCCCACCTAGAAGCCCACTACTCCCAAATACAGCCTGCAGACCACTCTGTCCATCTCAGAACACCAATGTCAGCAGTGCCTCTTTGGAAATTTCCTTGAAATGACTCCCAGGCACCATGATATCTCAACATCTCACCAAGTCCATAATGGGTGTCTCATTTCCCACCAGTCCTGCATGATGCTCATATCCTTCTTTTCCAGGGGGCTCTGCATTGGGAAATGACATCACTACTCAACAAGAGGCTCATTCAGACCCTGGAGGCTACCCTTGACCCCTCTGCCTCCCTTCTCCCACACACCTAACTCATCTTCAGACCCAGCTGCTTTTACCTTCGATTCTGTCTCTATCATATTTAAACTTCTCTCATTTTCACAGTCACCCACAGTAACAAGTTTGATATTTGTGATTAAATAGACACAAATCCCTGCAAAACGCATCACATCATTGATCAAGTGCTACAAATTTCCTTTTGTGCCTCCTTTCCCTTTAATTGCCAGTGTTCAAGATCTCTCATTGCCAGGTGCATGTCTTGTCTGTTGCCTATAGTTGGGGACGTTGCTTACCCCCTGCTTATGCATCTCTTTCAGGATGAACAATTAACTCAAACAGCCACCACAGATGAGTTGTGAATGAGAGGCTTTCTGCACACTCATGGGTAGAGATCTTAGATCTGTGGCCAGGTTCTGAGATCTCACCCCTTGTGCTGAACAGTTTTGTCACAGGGGCCTCCCTTTCCATCGTCCACTTGTCTTCTTTCATGATTTCTAGACTTTTATACATAGGCATATTAAAAAGCAGGGGCATCATTTTGCCAACAAAGATCCATATGGTCAAATCTATGGCTTTCTTAGTAGTCATGTATGGATGTGAGAGTTGGACCATAAAGAAGGCTGAGTGCCAAAGAATTGATGCTTTCAAACTGTGGTGCTGGAGAAGACTCTTGAGAGTCCCCTAGATGGAAAGGAAATTAAGCCAGTCAATCCTAAAGGAAATTAACCCTAAATATTCATTGGAAGGACCAATCCTGAAACTGAAGCTCCAATACTTTGGCCGTCTGATGCGGGAAGCTCCCTGATGCTGGAAAGAAGGGGAAAAGGGGACAACAGAGGGTGAGATAGTTTGATGGCATCACTGGCTCAATGGACATGAGTTTGAGCAAAATCTGAGAGGGAAGACTAGCATGCTGCAGTCCATGAGGTCACAAAGAGTCAGACATGACTTAGTGACTTAACAACAACAAATACATAGGCTGACTCTCATTGTTGGATGGTCACATGTGCTATGAGCTATCATAGGCCATTTGGGTTGCTTGACAGAATCCCATAGGCTTGGGTGACTTACAAAAAACAGGTTTTTATTTCTAATTTTTTAACAACAAAATTTAGTTATCTTTATGATCATCTTCCATGTCTTTTGTGGGATTTATTTTCAATACCTTGTATTTTTTCCTATTGTAAATGATACTTTTAAAAAGTATTATTATTTTGTTACCGTTACTGAACTAAAAGCACACTGCTAATTCTGAGGGTTGAACCAGGTATCCAGAAACTGGGTAGTGCTCTCTGATTTGTGTTCTGAGCTGATCTCTGTTCTCTGGGGCTTTCTGTGCGCTGCTCACAGTGGCTGTGAATAATGCTTGTTTTTGGTTCTCCTTTTCAGTCTGTGCAATGTTCATTTCTTTTTCGTGTCTTACCGTGCTGGTCAGGACCTCCAGCACAATGTTGAATACAAATGCACATCCCTGTCTTGCTCCAGATTGTAAAGTGACTGTGCCTGGCATGTCTCCATGAAGTGTGACTTTTGCCATATGTGTTCTAATAAATAGACTGGATCCCCAAATCTTCATCACCCACAGCACACACACACACACCCCCTCTTGATTCTGTGACCAGTACCCATATACCTGTCTACACACACATAAATCTGAAATAGATACTGCCTCCAGATTCTACTTGTCCTGACTGCATGTGACATTTTCTGTTCTGCTGTCTTCTGTCCTATCTTACTCCATCTTGTTCCATTCTGATCAATTCTGTTCTCTTCATTTGATGTGCTAAGCTTATTAACTTAATATCTAGATGTTTTCTTTCACCAAAAGATGATTTCACAATCCTGAAATGCATGGCCACACTCGGTTGGAAAGCAACAGTGGCATTGCTTTAGAAGGTTTACAAGATGGGGAAATGCTCCCCTACTCATAGGAAATCTACCTGATTTTGTTTAACTGTGGATGGAGTGAGTTGTGAAGTATGTGAGAGAGAGAGACTAAGGATGACTTCAGGGATCTGGTCCCATGTGCCTGAAAAGGTGGCCTTGTCACCTCTTGAGATGGGAGAAGGCAGGGGTCAGCAGACCCTCACGTGGGGATGCAGCTGGATGGAGAAACCTGGCTGGAGACTGGCGGCACTGGTCCTGGACTTTCCCTGAGCCTTTGTCCATTCACCTTTGTCCTTCATCGTGTTAACCACACATGTGTTCCCCTGCAGGTTGTTGGCCCCTCCTGTAAGATCTCACATGTTCTGGGCCCTCATGGAAGGTGGAGTCCTCATGGGTCTCTCTGTCACAGGTTTGTATTCCCTTGTGAGTGTCTTGGGATGGTGGGGGAGGGTCCCTCCAGAGCAGGCTGAGGTTTGCAGCTGCTGAATGTTCCAGAGGAATCACTAGACTATGCTGATAAGCCTGCACACTGGTATGCACAGTTCCAAGCTATCTGATGCTTGGACAGATTTTGGTTTGGGGTTTTGTTTCCGTCCTGAATTGCGGCAGAAGCATTTAAACTTCCTCATCTCTTCTTATACAGCTAGGGATTCACGTCATGGCTGAAGCTGTCACAGTTATGAGTTGCCTTTTATTCAGGAGTCTTTTTTCTGACCCCCAGGTCAGAATCAGGCTGGGTTCTCAGCCTCATCTGCTGTTGACACCTGGTGTTAAAGTTTAAGGTCATGTTTATAATCCCACCTGCCCCTTCACTTGCCCCCTCATCTGTCCCTTCACCTGTCCCCTCACCTGCCCACTTCATTCAGGAACATCACCACTCTGGGTTTTCATTCTCTTGTCATCCCTGAGACTAGGAGTGTTTCCTTTCTTTCTTGGAAGCTCAAATATGCACTTAAAATATAATTTGCTGTATTTAACCTGGAGTATCTGGGTTATTTTACTTCGGTCTGAATGTTTGTGTCTCCCTAAAATTCACATGTTGTAGCCTCCTCCACCCCCAAAGATGGTGATGTAAGGAGGCGAGGCCTCTGGGAGGAGCTTAGGCCATGAGGGTGGAGCCTTATATCTAGGACTGGTGTCCTATTAGAAGGACCTCAGAGATCTCCCACACCCCTTCCACAATATGAGGACATGGAGAGAAGACAGCCGTTTATGCACTGGGAAGCAGAGCTCATCAGACACCCAAATGACCAGTGCCGTGATCTTGGACTTCCATCCTCCAGAACCATGAGCAGTAAATTTCTGTGCTTTAGAAGCCCCCAGCCCAAGGCATGCTGTTACGGCACGTGGAACAGACCAAGACACGTTTGTTCTGCCACCTTGCCAGAATCGCAAGTCTTCAGCACAGTCTTCCTAGGCACAAACATGACTATATCATTCCCATGTCTACAGTTTTTCTAAGTTTTCCCTTTGCCTTAAGATAAAGTCCCACTTCTTCCCTTGGGCTTGCAGTGATCCCTTGTGTCCAGCCCTTGACCGCCCCCACCCATGTGCAATCTCTGGTTCTCTCTCCCAGGACCTCCAAGTCCCTAGACATTCAATCTAGGGTCCTTCTGTTCTCTTTACTTACTAATTGAAAGCACATTTTTTTTAAATTATGAAAGTGTAATAATACATTTACAGGAGACTTGAAAGATACAGAACAAAGTTACATATAATTCCACCATGTTAGTTGCTAGTTGTGTCTGACTCTTGGCGATCCCGTGGACTGTAGCCCACCAGGCTCTTCAGCCCATGGGATTTCCCAGGCAGGAATACTGGAGTGGATAGCCATTCCCTTCTCCACTGTATATTACAATTATTTTTCTTTTAAGTGGATAAATTAAAATGTTTAGTTGGAGTTTCAATATCAGAATCTTAAAAATTAGTAGCGTGAATTAGACAGAAAGGTAGAGGGATATCGTAGAACTGAAAAGCACTATGAACCAATTCAATATAACTAGGATTTATACAATTTCCACATGACCGCTGGATACAAATTCTGTTCAAGTTCCCAAAGACTATGAATCTGGAGACACTGGAACATATCCGGGCATATAAAACAATTTGCAAACATTTCATGGCGACCAAGCTTCCTTCTTACCTGCTGCTCCTCACGCCTGCTCTTCCCTCCACGTCCAGCTCTTACCTCACCTCCTGGACCTATGCCTTCACCTGGCTAAGCCTGTTCCTCCCTCAGATCTCACCTGAGGTCCTATTTCTCAGGAAAACCACCCAGGTCCCCCCTAACTGCAAGCTTCCTTCCTGTATCCCTAGCTATGTATTTACATCACACCCTATATTTTTTCCAGAGCACTTTGCACACATTATTATTTAATAGTCATGCATAGGTGTAATAATTAGTGCTTTAACATCTGTCTGTGAACAGCCTGTGATAATTAGTGGCTTGAAGTCTGCCTCACCCACCAGACTTCAAGCTCCAGAAGGGTAGGGGTGTTTCACTTTGCTCAGGATCCCATGCCTGGTGCTGCGGCTGCTGCTTCACAGAGTGGCAATGCATGGCTTGAATGGGTTTGGGTTTTGTTCTGTTTGTAGACAAAAGAGATGAATGAAACACAAAGCCAAGAGTGTCCTTTTCTTGCATAATATCTTTCCCTGTATCACTGTCCACAGGTTTGAGTGGAAGATACTCAGGTAGGGTGCAGATCAAAGCTTTATTGAGATAGAAGTCACGTATCATAAACCACTCCCTTTTTATACGCTTTTAAAAAAAATTGAAGTATATGATTTACTATATTGTGTTAGTTTCAGGTGTACAGCAAAATGATTCAATGACATATATATACACTCAGATTATTATATTTTTTCAGATTATTATTATATATTTTCAGATTATTTCCATTATAGGTTGTTACAAGATATTAAATATTGTTCTCTGAGTTATACGGTAAATCTTTGTTAAAAACACTCCTTTTTAAAACATTTAAAAGTATATTACCAAAACTGTGTAACCATCACCACTAGTTAATTTTGAACTAGTTTCGTCACCCTGGAAGGAGCCCAGGACCCACGAGCAATCATTCCCTATTGTCCCGGCAAATGCCAGTTAACTTTCTATTCCTGTGGATTTTCCAGTTCTGGACCTTTCAGACAAATTGAATCATACAATATATGAACTTTTTTTTTTTCACTTTGCATAATTTTTCAAATTTGATCCATGTTCTGTTCAGTTTAGTTCAGTTGCTCAGTCATGTTCAACTCTTTGCAGTCCCATGGACTGCAGCATGCCAGGCCTCCCTGTCCATCACCAACACATGAAGTTTGCTCAAAGTCATGTCCATCGAGTAAGTGATGCTATCCAACCGTCTCATCCTCTGTCGTCTCCTTCTTCTCCTGCCTTCAATCTTTCCCAGCATCAAGGTCTTTTCCAATGAGTCATTTCTTCTCATCAGGTGACCAAGGTATTGGAGGTTCAGCTTCAGCATCAGTCCTTCCAATGACTATTCAGGTTTGATTTCCTTTAGGATTGAGTGGCTTGATCTCCTAGCTGTCCAAGTGATTCTCAAGAGTCTTCTCCAACACCACAGTTCAAAAGCAACAGTTCTTCGGTGCTCAGCCTTCTCTATGGCCCAACTCTCACATCCATACATGACTACTGGAAAAACCATAGCTTTGACTATAGGAACTTTGTTGGTAAAGTAATGTCTCTGCTTTTTAACATGTTGTATAGGTCTATCATAGCTTTTCTTCCAAGGAACAATCGACTTAATTTCATGGCTGAAGTCAGCAACTGCAGTGATTCTGGAGCCCAGGAAAATAAAGTCTGTTCCTGTTTCCATCGTTTCCCCATCTATTTGCCATGAAGCGATGGGACTGGATGCCATGATCTTCGTTTTTTGAATGTTGAGTTTTAATGTTAATCCGTACAGCATGAATCAGAATTTCATTTCTTTTTGCAGATGAATAATAGTCCATTGGCTGACTGCACCACATCCCTCCACTGATGGGCCTTCATGTTGCTTCCATTTTGGGGTCATGGTGAGCAGCACTGCTGTGGGCACTGGAAGGCTGTGAATTTGAATCCGACCTGGCCACTTGGTCGCTTGCCTCACAGTTTACCTTCTTTCAGAGATGTTTTTGCAGAGAATGTCAATGTTTGGGTAAGTCTCTTTTAGAATACTGTCTGGCATCCTGGACCCTAGTTTTTAATAGATGTAAGTCATGAGCATAAGAAAGCACACATTCAGAAAACTAATGTTCAAATTTAGTAATTAAATAATGACAAGTAGATAAGTGACTATCCCTCCCCCCTTATAATCCAGAGAATTGTATTTTTGTCTTGTGCTTTTTCTTAAATTTTAATTCCATTTCTCATGGGACTAGCATGAGGTTCAGTCAGTATATTATGTATATGTGTGTGTGTACATACAAGGGCTTCCGTTAGACAGTAAAGAATCTGCCTGCAAGGCAGGAGACCTGGGTTTTATCCTTAGGTTGGGAAGATCCTTTGGAATAGGAGAGGTTTACCCACTCCAGTATTTTTGCCTGGAGAATTCCATGGGCAGAGAAGCCTAGTGGGCTATAGTCCATGTGGTCATAAAGAGTCAGATACAACTGAGCAAATAACACTTTCACTTTTTCACTTCACATATAGCGGTATGCAGAATTCTAAAGCCTCCCAAGATCCTCATCCGCTGCTAATTTAAACGCTAATCTAGGTACTGCTGTGAAGGAACCTGGCAGGTGGAATGAAGATTACTCATCAGTTGAGTTTAAACAGGATGGTTATCCTGGATTGTGTTGGATGCTTGGGGCTGGTGCAATGGGATGACCCAGAGGGATGGTACAGGGAGGGAGGAGGCAGGGGGGTTCAGGATGGGGAACACGTGTATACCTGTGGCAGACACATGTTGATGTATGGAAAAACCAATACAATACTGTAAAATAATTAACCTCCAATTAAAATAAATAAAATATTTTTAATGCCAAAAAAAAAAAAAAAAGATGGGAATACCAGACCACCTTACCTGCCACCTGAGAAATCTGTATGCAGGTCAAGCTGCAACAGTTATAGCCAGACATGGAATAACAGATTGGTTCCAAATTGGGAAAGGAGTACATCAAGACTATATATTATCACCTTGCTTATTTAACTTATATGCACAGTGAAAGTGAAAGCCACTCAGTTGTGTCCAACTCTTTGCGATCCCATGGACTGTATAGTCCATGGAATTCTCCAGGCCAGAATACTAGAACTGGTAGTCTTTCTCTTCTCCAGGGTATCTTCCCAATCCAGGGATAGAACTCCCACATTGCAGGTGGGAGCCACAAGGGAAGCCCAAGAATCCTGGAGTGGGTATCTATTCCTTCTCCAGCAGATCTTTGTGACCCAGGAATTGAACTAGGGTTTCCTGCATTGCAGGCAGATTCTTTACCAACTGAGCTATCAGGGAAGCTATATGCAGAATACATCATGTGAAATGCTGGGCTGGATGAAGTACAAACTGGTATCCAGATTGCAGGGAGAAATATCAATAACCTTAGATATGCAGATGACACCACCCTTATGGCAGAAAGCAAAGAGCAACTAAAGAGACTCGTGTTTTTTTAAAAAATATATTTATTTTAATTGGAGGCTAATTACTTTACAATATTGTATTGGTTTTGCCATACATTGACATGAATCTGCCACGGGTATACATGTGTTCCCCATCTTGAACCGCCCTCCCACCTTCCTCCCCATACCATTCCTCTGGGTCATCCCAGTGCACCAGCCCCGAGCATCCTGTATCAAGCATCAAACCTGGACTGGTGATTCATTTCACATATGATAATATACATGTTTCAATGCCATTCTCCCAAATCATTGCACCCTCGCCCTCTCTCACAGAGTCCAAAAGACTGCTCTATACATCTGTGTCTCTAAAGAGACTCTTGATGAAGGTGATAGAGGAGAGTGAAAAAGTTGGCTAAAAACTCAACGTTCAAAAAATGAAAATTATGGCATCTGGTCCCATCACTTCATGGCAAATAGATGGGGAAACAATGGAAGCAGTGAGAGACTTTATTTTCTTGGGCTCCAAAATCACAGCAGAGGGTGACTTCAGCCATGAAATTAAAAGACACTTGATCCTTGGAAGAAAAGCTGTGACAGACCTAGAGAGCATATTAAAAAGCAGAGATATTACTTGACCAACAAAGGTCCCTATAATCTAAGCAATGGTTTTTCCAGTAGTCATGTATGGATCTGAGAGTTGTACCATAAAGAAAGCTGAGCACTGAAGAATCAATGCTTTTGAACTGTGGTGTTGGAGGAGACTCTTGAAAGTTCCTTGGACTGCAAGGAGATCAAACCAGTCAATTGTAAAGAAATCAGTCCTAAATATTCATTGGAAGGACTGATGCTGAATTTGAAGCTCCCGTACTTTGGCCACCTGATGCGAAGACCTGACTCATTGGAAAAGACCCTGATGCTGGGAAAGATTGAAGGCAGGAGGAGAAGGGCATGACAGAGGATGAGATGGTTGAATGGCATCACTGATTTGATGGACATGAGTTTGAGCAAACTCCGGGAAATTTGAGCAAGACAGGGAAGCCTGGCATGCTGCTGTCCATGGGGTCACAAAGAGTTGGATGCGACTGAGCAACTGAACTATTCTGGATTAAGAAAGTGGGTCTAGTGTAACCATATGAGCAGAAGAGAGATTCAAAAAGATTCAAAGCATGAGAGAGACTCAACCTTCCATTGCTTCAGGAGCCACGTGGGACGCAAGAGGAGGAATTTGGTCTACATGTAACAAAGACCAGCCCCACCCGACAGCAGGCAAGGAAACAGGACCTCAGTCCAACAACTGCAAGGACTGAATTTGATCAACAACCTGAATGTACTTGGAAGCTCATCATCACCCAGAGAATCTTATTCTTGTTTTCCATTAAAAAGTTCAGTCCACCAGACACCTTGATTTCAACAAGAGTTGTAGCTTTAAGACACACGGTGCATGAACTACTGACCTGGTGACTCTAGGACGATGAATGGGTGCAGAGTTAAACCTGTAAGTGTGTAAGTGTGTGGTAACTTGTACAGAAGCAACAGACCACTAAGACATGCACGTAGATGTTGCGAATTTTCTGTTTTATGCCATGTATTAGCAGTAAAATGTATGTAATATATTATATAGCATTTACCATCTCCTGAATTACCTACATACACACATTTGTCCTGCTAAATGTTATTTTAATCATCTGACTCCTCTCCACTTCTTTGAAATCATTGGGTCTGGCTGGAGGGCAGCGGGGAGGGGCAGCGAGGAGGTGCAGCTGCAGGGGGTACAATTAGGAATTGTTTGTAGTGTGCTGGACAGTTCCCACCAAAGGTGTCTTCACATGATACAGATAAACAGATTATCCTGAGAGGGTGATGTAGAGTATGTGGTTCCTTCCTGTTTTGTTTTGTGTGGTTGTTTGCAGGCACTCTGCAAGTAAATTAAATGTCTTCACCTGCTAAGCTACAGGGTGAGCCTTATTCACTGCAAGATGAAGAGTTAATTAGAGGTTTATAATTAGATATTAAACCACTAACAAATTACATGTAAATTATGGGGCCTGTTATTAATAAAGAGAAGTCCAGGATAGCATGAAAGAATTGTAGATGCACAAGTAGATAGATATCTTACTATTTCATGGAAAATCTCTGTTCCCCAACAACGTTAGAACATGATAGTACTTTTCACAAAAAGAGCTGCTTCTCACCTCCGTACCCTCCGTATGGCTGTCCTCACTGCTGGCAGGTCACGTTCTGAATTCTTCCTTTTCTTAACAAACTCCTCAGCAGCTTCTGAGATTCTGTCCAGAGGTTCCTTCCTCCAGGAAGCCTTCTCTGCTTGCTCTAATGACACAGACTGTCTTCCATGGTGATGAGATACATGCATACATAGTTTTGTATATATACATAAATATGTACTTCATCTCATCCTCTGTCAACCCCTGGATGAAATTTTATATATATATATATATATATATATATATATATATGAGTATGTATACATGGCCCTTCTATCAAGTAGCCCCAGCCTAGCGAGGAAGGCAAAAGAGGATACCAGCATCATGGAAGGCAGTTTGTGTCATTAAAGCAAGCAGAGAAGGCTTCCTGGAGGAGGAGCATCTGGATAGAACCTCAGAAGCTGCTGAGGAGTTTGTTAAGAAAAGGAAGAATTCAAAATGTGCCCTGCCAGCAGTGGGGATAGCCATACTGGGGGTACAGAGGTGAGAAGCAGCTTTTTGTGATACACATGAGTTTGAGCAAGCTCCTGGAGAGGGTGGAGGACAGGGAGGCATGGGGTTGCAACATGACTGAGTGACTGAACAATAACAGCAATATAGGTGTATGCTGGTTTATATATATATGCCAAGAGGTCATTGTAATAAATATATCATATACACATTGAGTATATATATATTGCATTAAATATATATACTGTGTATATATAAAACATTGCATATACATTGTGTGTATAAATATTATATGTATAGACACTGTATATATATTATATGCACATTGTGTGTGTGTATATATATACACAATCTTTTATATACTTTGTACACATGCGTATATGCATGCAGTGGTATATAGACATTGACTGTATATAGAAACAATATTGTATATACCTGAATGTATATGTATGCAATGTATATATCTTGCACGTGTGTGTATACAGTACAGTATATACACTGCATATGTGTGTATAGATGTCTATTATTTCATATACATTGTGTGTATGTATTGTAAATACCTTATAAAATATTGTGTGCATATATAACATGCTTATGTCCATACACACGTTGTATATAAACACAATATTGTGTTGCATTGTATTTATATATACATAATATTGTATATACCATGTGTGCATGTGTATATATACATGTATATATATAAATATGGTGTAGGCATTGCATGCAGAGAGAAACACGTATCTAGTGTTTATACACTTATCTTCTTGAGCTTTGTCTTTCAGAGCCTGCACTGTACCTGGCACACAGAAGGCATCATAGAATATGTGCTAACAGTTGCATCCTGATACGGTAAATACTTTCGTTAGTCGTCATCCCACCCAGACTTGCTGAGAGCACAGAGGGGGCTGTCAATACTTCTGCTTGGAGCATGGGCCTGCCTGGAGGCCGTCCCTGGCAAGCTGAGACCTACAGTCAACCTGTGTCATGATGAGAAGCCCAGCGAGGAGGAGAGTGAGATGCTGGTGTGGGGCCACCAGTGGTGGTGCCGGCTGGCAGGAGTCAGATAGGGATGGCAGTCAACTGGCCACTGTGCAGCCATTCAAATAGAAGATGACCATGACTTTGTGTAGAATTAAAGTAGTAGCATCTTGAGGAAAGCAAGCCTTAAGGAAAGTTTTTAATGATCTGTTTGTGCTCATGGGAATGGAAATGCAGTTTTAATGTCTTGTTTACTCACAGTCTGCTGTCACCCGGTGGATGCTTACTTCACCCTGTAGATCTGGGCCAAATCCGTCATCTCCAGCCCCACTGCCCACTTTGAAAATAAAGCTTTATTGGAGCACAGTCATCCTTGGTCATTTACATACTGTCTATGGCCGGGTCAAGTTACAGTCACAGGGCTGAACTGTGGTGACAGGGACCTGTATGGTCCACAAACTAAAAGGAGTGTCTGACCCTTTGCAGGTAAAGGTTACTGATGGTGCAAACCTCTAAGATGCAAGAAGCACTCTCTTCATATAAGACCAGGTAGAGTTGTTAGGGAACTGTTGATCGAAGCCACCATGTTGGCCAGGCCTGCTTGCCTGAGTTGTCTCACAACAAGAGGTCCCAATAAGGAACATGATGCTGCCACTGAAAACTAACTGGGAGAATTTGGGAGAGGACAAGAGACGGAGGAGATGACCAGCCTTCCAGATTTCAGGCCTCACGCTGAAATCCATCTTGGCTGAGAGATACACCTGCCGTCAGGAAGGACCTTGAGTCAGACTATGGGTAACCCCATCACCATGACACCAGAGACTGTGAGCTGCATGGCAGAGCAGTTCTCCTGGGTCCCCTCACCCTGCTGCTTTCTGCCTGGGTGCCCCTTCCCAATAAAATCTCTTGCTTTGTCAGCGCATGTGTCTCATTGAACGATTTGGTTTTGAGTGTTAGGCAAGAAGCCACGCTCAGGCCCTGCAAGGGATCCCCCTTCTTGACACAGTGGCAGATGCAAGGCAACGGGGCACTGGCAGATGGTGCCATCATCAGGCCCTTGTAGGGGAGGAAACAATTTTCCCCCACGCTCTTAGGTTCTGTGACTTAGGCCCATGAGTTAAACTGATAAGACAGATGAACAGGAGAAAAAGTTTATTACATGAACACATTAGGGCCTCCAGGAAAAGGAAGTGAGGACCCAAGGAGGCAGCTAATCCCTGGAGCCTCCACATCATTATAACAATGAGGGATGAATTGTGAGCAGGGACACAGCAAAGACAAAGGGGCAGGGAGCCAGGGTCAGGTCAATGTTAAGGGGGCAAGTGGAGAGAAGACTGATGTCACTGAGGTTTCTTTGTGCAGCCCTGCCTCTCTCTGGTCTTCAAGGGTGTCCCTTCCTTCCTGGAACGAGAGGAGGACATCATCGCAAGGGAAACTTATCAATACATCTTGCTTTTAGGCAGATCAGGAGGGCAGAGAGTTCCTCCTGAGTCTGCTGTTTCTCAGCTGCCTTTGGCTCAAAACAGTCTTTTTGCCAAAATGGCATATTTGGGTGTTGGCACATCTGATCCTGTTGAAACCTAGCAGGATCCTGTGAGGCTCCTGGCACAAAGTCTTTCTGTGTCCCCAACTATTTTTTTTCTTTGCCACATGGAGTCTTAGTTCCCTGACCAGGGATTGAACCCACACCCTTTACATTGGGAATGCTGAGTCTTAACCACTGGATCACCAGGGAAGTCCCTCCCCTACTTCTGGATTATAGGAAATAGGCTTCATTTGGCCTTTTTGACTTTCCCTGAGTTCCCAAGGTCAGATTCAAACAGTTGGAAGTGAGGGGGTACAGAGACAAGGGAGGAGCATTCTAGAAGCAATAGTGCAGCTTTGGGGCAGGTCCTGGTTCCCCTCAAGGGATGCACACAACAGTATCTTTGAGAAGTTCTGCAGATGCTGAAACCCCCACCACGTGGGAGAAGTTAACTGTTTGTTGCCCACAAGCACGTAGACCCCAGACCTGTTGGAACCAGAAGGTTGATGACGCTGACTTTGGATTACCTCACCACCAACCGATCAGAAGACTGTCCAGGAGCTGACCATGCCCTCTTTGAACCATTTCTATAAAACTCCTCACTACCCTGTGAAGTGGAGTATCTCCTGTCATGTCAGTAAACAAGGATGTAACAGCCACCAGTGATTGGGCCTCCAAATGTGAATGAAGGCTCCTAAAAGGGAAAGCAATACCTTCGACCCAGCAGATGCCACCCCCACCCCCCATGGTTATTGCTGAAGAGCTCGGAGGGATGTGAGAAATAACAAAACAAAAACAGGATGCTGGCCCCAGGTCGCTGAGATGCATGTGAAAGGAATGGCTTCAACAGTCCCAACAGACTCCTGCATGTTCCCATACCTAGAAAATGCTAAATTCCTTAGTGTGATATCTGGTTTTCCTTCCTTAACAACAGTCTTTGATATTCAGACTGCCTGCCGTCTTCGTGGCAAGATTGTATATAACCCTGACTTCCTTTGCCACCTCCTCGGAGCAGTCTCTAGATCTACCTGAGTTGCTGTCTCCTGGGCTTGAAGTCCGGAAATAGTCCCACTGAATAAATCACTTTCTACTTTCAGGCTGTGACTAATTTTTAAGTTGACAACCCCCTCCAGGTTGGGACACATGAATTTGTTAGGGGAAGCACACTGACTGAAACTGCCCACCCTGGTCAGGCACCAGAGTAACCATTTGCATGAGCTGTTTTATGACAGGAGCTCCTGATAAGGAATACGGAACTAATAAGCCACCACCAACCGGAAGAGTTCAGGAAAGGTCGAAAGGAGACACCACGTGTCCGTCCACTTCCCAGAATCCCTCTCACTAGCATCCATCTTGGCTGAGCGATGCGTGCACCACCAGGAAAGACTCTGATTAGAATGATTGGCCAAAGACAACCCAGAAACTAATCCCCATCACCATAAAACCCGAGACTGCTCTCCACCCGGTGCCCTTTCCCAATAAAATCTCTCACTTTGTCAGCACATGTGTCTCCTCGGACAATTCATTTCCAAGTGTTAGAGAAGAGCCCAGGTTTGGGCCCTGGAAGGGGTCCCTCTTCCTGCAACAAATTTGAGGGCATTAGCACTGTAGCTCCCTTTGCCTGCTATTCTTCTCGACTTCACACAAAGTCTGTCTCCAAGATTTAATTAAATGTTGGGGTACAGCGGCTGGATCCGGCAGGCATCACCCTTCAACCTACAGCTTAAGCTACGCTAAGTGCTAATGGCCATTTGTGATCTAAGCAAACTACCTGTGCCTTCTTGCCTCAGTTTCCTCATCTTCAGATTCAGATAGTTAACACCCCACCTCCATCCCCGAGTCTACCAGGAAGCTGCTGTGCCCGTCATGAGGGGAGATGACGCCAGGAAAGCACTTTGTGGTTTAAAAATATGCCACTCTGCACAAATTCAGTGGGCTGCTGACTCCGAGGGGGCCCCAGGGAGGGGCTACTGACGGGCCTCGGAGAGTTCAGGCCAAATGGGAACCGCTTGCTGTGCCTAAGCGCCCCTCCATTACAACTGCTGCTAAAAGGAAAGTTTTTAGGGATCCTTTGTTCAAGCAGCAGGTTTGAATTTACCAAAGGCTGAATCTCCCTGCAGGAAACGGGGCTAATTGTGAAATGGCTTTGGAGTTAACTGTTCCGTTATCCTCAAAGAATGAGGCAGGATTTGCATTTGAAATGCATCACCCTGCCCGCGACTGTGAAGGGTTGGTTCGAAGCCTTCTGGGTTCTCATTGCTGTCTCCAGTAATTTTCCATCCCGTGATGCTCCTCACCCGCTGAGGCTGGGAGAAGCTGTCTCCAGCCGGCTGGATATACTTGTGGGTCTAAAGAGAATTCTGGATTCAGAAATGGGAGGAAGAAAGCCAGACAAGAAATAAAGCTGCTTCATTACGTGCACACGAACTATCTGTGAAGAATTCTGAGGCTTTGGAGGTAGAAATCAATTTATGGAGAAAAATGAAGCCCACCCACAATCAAGTGGCATGCTCTGTTCACTCTGGATTGTGTTTGCATGGAAAGCAAGCACCCCAATAGTTCTTCACGAAGTGTGCAGATTACTGATGGATTTGCATACTTTTCGAGCCTTCCATTTCACAGCATAAATTGCTTGATTAAGCCTTAGTCAATTTTTTAAAGAATTTCTTTAAATGTTTTAAGCCACTCATTCTTTCTAAGAGGGCAAACAGCTAAACCCGGAAATGGAATAGTATCTGATATTGGCATTTCATCTATTGCCTATTACAACGAATGCCAATTTCCCCGGCAGAAGGAAATTTAAAATGGTATTTATAGATGTTTTGAAGCTATGGGGGAGAAAACTTTTGCAAATCATATATCTGAGAGGGGATTAATTTCCAAAATATGCAAAGAAGTCATGCAGTTAAACAGCAAATAATATTAGTGAATAATACTGTATTACGCATCTGAACGTTGTTAAAAAGAAAATTTTCAGTGGTCTCACAGAAGAGAACGTGCAATTATGTGATGTGATGGCAGTTTTAGCTAATGCTCTGATGGTTGCCATCTTGTGAGATATAAGCGCATCAAACCAATAGATTGTATCCTTAAACTTACACAATGTTACATGTCGACTGTATTTTATAGCTAGGAACCTCCCACCCCCTCAAAATGCACAACATTACACCATCTCTTGGAGGCTGGCCCACTGTGCTGCTGACTAGTTCCTGAGCACAGCAGAGTCAACAGGTTGTGTACCAAGTAAGGGTACAATGCATGGATTTGAATCCACATCTTGAAGTGGGGCCTGCTATAGACTCAATGCTTGTATCCCCCCAAAACCCAGATGTTGCAAACCCAAGCCCCAGTGTGGTGGTGTTAGGAGGTGGGGTTTCTGAGAGATGATTAAGTCATGAGGGTGGGTCCTTCCTCATGGGATTAGTGCTCTAAGAGAAAGGACCCAGGGAGAACTTCAACCCTTCCTCCTGAGGACACGTGACTAGACTAGCAGGTTCACGCCAGTCACTGACTTTGCTGGCACCTTGACCTTGGACTTGCAGCCTCCAAACTGTGAGCAGTAAATGTTTCCTACAAGCCGCCCAGACTGTGGGCTTCATAGTTGGCTCAGTGGTAGAGAATCTGCCTGCAATGCAAGAGACCCAGCTTCAATCCCCCGATCTGGAAGATTCCCCTGGAGGAGGAAATAACAACCAAATCCAGTATTCTTGTCTGGGAAATCCCATAGACAGAGGAGCCTGGTGGGGACTACAGTCCATGGGGTGGCAAAGAGTCAGACACACAGCACACACATATACACACACAGTCAATGATACTGTTACAGCCACCTGAACAGACTGAGACACTGACCTCCGCAAATTACCAACTCTGTGCCTCAGCTGAGACTCACTTGCCTCATGAGGATTCAGCGGGGAGATCCACCTGTATAAGTGCTAAGCAAGAGCCCTACTACTCACCAGACACTGTGCTGAACACAACCTTATTATTCCTCTGGATTCCACTGAACTCCCCACCCATGACAAAGCTTGAGGACGAGCAGTGCTAGGTTGATCCTTGTCTCCCCTGTCCCCCAGCCTGGTGCACAGTAGGTCTTCAGTAACTTTGGTGCCATGTGAGCGCGCTGGGCAGGTTGTCCCACTTCAAACTCACTCAGGACTCACTCAGGAGCTTTGAGTCCAGCTCACTTAAGTCTCGTTGGGGGTCAAAGCTCATGTAGGGAGGCATGGGTTGCTTCTTAGAAAGGGCTTACAAACCATAAACCGGGGAACTTCCCTGGTGGTGCAGTGGTTAAGACTTTACCCTTCCAATGCAGGGGGCGTGGTTTCCATCCCTGGCCAGGAAACTAAGGTCCCACATGCCATGTGGTGAGGCCAAAACATAAAAATAAAATAAAAAGATAAAAGAAATAATAAATTAGGGTCCCTCAGGCTGCTTCCTCCTGGTGTGATTAGTGCTGTCCATGGTAGGGGCTGAGAGCCTTTGCAGATAGTGGGACTGTGAGCAACTTGAAGGAAGGACTTGTCCTTCTTGTCTTCTGTTTGTGGCTTTGCAGCCCCTAGAACCTTCCAGCAGGAGGCTGGATACACAGCACACACAGGCAGCATAATTTTTAATTAGGTTGAGTTCCATCAACAGGTGGGAGGAGAGGGCATGAGGGCTTAGGGACACTAAGACAGGGGTGGGGGCCACCCTGGGGTCACGTCAGAGCTGCAGGCTGACCACAGAGCCCCCACTAACCTCTGCCACCTGATGTGATGCTGTGAGGAGGCCAGTGAGGGATGTGGGATGGTGGGCTGGGCTCTGCCTGCCTCCTCTGCTCTGCCCACAAGCAAGTGACACTCATGGTCTCCCTCTGACCAGTCCTCCTGTTTGTCCTTAACTGCCTGGTGAATGCTCAGGTTCCCCAGGATTCAGGGTTCAGGTTCTGCTCTTCCCCAGTCACCCATCTGTCCCCAGGTTTCAGTTATACAACAAACACTGACCGCCAGGCCCCGAAATAGCCAGGAGCGAAGGCTCTTTAGTCAGGGTCTGCTACAGCAAGGGGCTGGCCAGCAATCCTTGTGTTTGGCAGAGGCTCAGAGGCAGGCAGGGGAGTTGGGAATCTTCAGGGAGGATAAAGTGAAGGTTGGGGTGTGTTCTGGTGGGGGCTGTTGTTAGGGGAAGCTGGAGATGCCCAACGGAATAAGAGCATTTCTCGTGATGGAGGAGGGGAACACAACTTTCTCTGGCTGGTCCTGAGCTGGAAGAGGGAGCAAAGATTAGGGAAATAGGCAACTACTGATCAAGTCCTGGCTGTTTGGGCATTATTGCCATGGAGGTCACGGTGGGCTTCCTGGACTGCAGGTTGTGGGTCAGAGGTCAGAGTTCTGTTTCATCCACAGTCTGGCCAGTCTTACTGCCCACAGAGTTGAATGTCAGCCCTGCCTGAGCTTCTGCTGCCCCCCAGGCACCTCTACCTGAATGCACCTGGAGAATGCACTCAGCATCTTCAGTCAGCCTCCTCCACCACCTTCCCACCTTAACCACCCCCTACGCTTGTCCCAATCTCAGCAAAAAGTCCTGTGTCCTTCATTGTTCAGGATAGACATCCTGCTCCGCCCACCGTCCCCCTCCCCAACCAAGCCCTGTAACACTAGGCTTTGCTGACCCCCTCCCACATTGTCCGGCTCCCACCTCCTTTCCTGGCTCACTACCTGCACCATCACCCAGGAACCTCATCTCCCCTCTTACCTCGTCCTCCTAGTCTCCCTGCCCCAGTCTGCTCCCCCAGCTTGGTCTCTGGATGCAGGCAGCCTCCAAAGTACAAACTGATCATGCTACTGGCCCCCCCACCCCCCGCCCCTGCACTTGGTATATTAGCACTTCCCATGGCCCCAGGCTCTGGGATCAGAAACCAGAAACCAGAAACTTCGCCGGAATAGGTGCGGGGTCGGGGATGGGGAGCGGGGCTCCCCTGACGTTCTCCTTCCTGCCTGTCTAGATGTGGGTGATATGGATGAGGACTCCTGCTGTTCTAAGCAGCAGCATGAAAGTGACCCTCTGGGACCCTGTCCCTCCGTCACATGGGCCCCACCCCGGCTCTGCTCTCAGATACTCAGGAGGCTGCAGTGCAAAGGCCTCATTGGAAGCCTGTCTCCCAAGTTAGGCTGTGAGCTCCCTGCTTCGGGACCCCAGGGAAGCCCTGCTTACCACGGAAGCGTCGGCAGTCAGCATGGAGTCTGCACAGGTATCCACAGTGGGGGCTTGATAATCACTGGTTGAAGGAACGAAGCCAGCTTCCACCCTGACACACCTGCTAGGAGTACACCCAGCACTGGGTGACGTGCATTTAGTGCCCTGGGCAGGCAGCCATTGGCTCGTGCAGGCCTGGTGCTGAGAACACAGCTCCCTACGCTGTGAGCAGCCCACCCAGCTGTGGCCACGCTCTCACTGTCCGCCAACAGAGCCAGAAGCAGCCGCTGGTGAGACATCGAAGCATGTGTTCCAGAGAAGGAAGGAAGGGCAGCGGTCTGGTGGAGGGCGCAGCCCCAGACTAGGATCAGCCTTTGCTCTGCCACAAGCTGGTGACACTCGTGGTCTTGCCTGGCCCTGGCAGATCAACTGCAAAGCGAGGACGGCGCGGGCCCTACAGATGGGAGGGGAGGCTGAAACAAGTGTTGCTGAGTGTCTGACGTTCTGCTGTGCGTGGGTTAGGTGCACCACCCCCTTCTGAGTATAGACATTACCGTTGTTTAGTTTTGGTTTGTTTACTGCGCTGAAATTCACATAAAGTAGAATTAACCGTTTCTGAGTGCGCAAGTCTTGGATTCAAGGGAACAGTTTCATTTAGTACTTTCATGAGGTTGGTACATTTAGTACTTTCATGAGGTCTCTACTATCTCCAAAGCTTTTCATCCTCCAGAGGAAGCCTGTTCTCATCTGTGATCACTCCCTATTCCCCTCTCCCGAAGCCTCTGGCAAGCACTAATCTTGTTTCTCTCTCTAAGGATTTACCTGTTCTGGAGGCTTCATGGAAATGGAGTCATTCAATGCAGGCCTTTTTGGGCAGGTCTCCATCCCTGCAGAGACCCCAGTGTCCCTGGGGGAAGAAGACACAGCAGGGTGATGTGTCCCATCCTTCCTTCCCTCAGCTACTACACATTAAATGAATGGAACCCCCCCCCCAAAAAAAAAAAATGAATGGGACCTATGTTCAAACTCATGTTCTCATGAGTTTGCACCTTTGCACCTTGTGCATCACACAGCATTAAATAAAAGGCCACCCTGCCTTAAAAGGGTGCTCCAGGCTCCTCCTTCTCCCATCTTTCCTTTCTCAGCCAAGGAAGCTGAAACTTTGAGTGCAGTGACATGCCTAAGGTCACCTGATTTCCTAGCAGCAGAGCTGGGAATGATTTCATGAGGGTATCCTGGTCTCCAACTTGAGGTCCGACACTGCACTGGGTGTTTTCACAAATTGTCTCATTTGGAACCTGCTTTGGAGGCTCCTTTCAGGTTCCTTTCCATAACTAGGCTGCTCCACAGATTGTCTAATCCCAGATAATGGAACCAAGGGTAATTTCTTGCCTGTGACTAGGTCCTGGGCTAGTCTACAGACAGCTCCCAGAGATTAGGACAAATTTTCTGAGGTCCCAGGAAAGAAATTGAGCTCCTGTAACAACTGCAGTCATCTATCAAATGTCCACCACCTTTAATTGGTAATGACTATGGGAACACAAGTCTTGACTGTGAGAACATGAGTTTGAACATAGGTTCCATTCATTTTTTGTGGGGGTGTTCCATTCATTTAATGTGTAGTTTGCTATTGGAGTTGCTGCTGTTATGGACAGCATTGCAAGGTGATAAGAGACCCATTCACTGGAGGCACCCAAATAGAAACTGAAGGACCACCTGCCAGGTGTGCTGCACTGGAGGGAGAAAAGGGGTTTCACCCCTGGATGCCCTTGGAGGAGAAAGTTATTACAGCCCATGTTTTGCACACGAAGGAACTAAGCGTGAAGGTTCAGGGACTTACCCAGCTTCTCATATTCTGTACAAGGTGGAACAGGGACTCAGATCTTTTGGTTTCCAAAATCCTAGTCATTCACTAATCATTGTAATTCTCCCAAAGATCAAGATTATAATTTCGCACACTGTTTTGAAATCTGCATTTGCATTTAACAAATATATCATGAATATTTTCCCATATATTTGAATATTATTCAAAAACACAGTTTTTAAAAGTTACATAGTATTTCACTACATGGGTGTAGTATAATTCATTTTACCCAGCCCCTATTCTTCAACCTTTATGTTGCTTCCAATTTTTCAGTGGTTGTAAATATTCCTTCAAGGAACATCCCAGGAAATAAATCTCTTTGCTTCTATGTGGTTATTTCCTTCACATAATATCTTGAAAGCAAAGATGCTGGGTCAAAGAGTATACCATTTTAAACTGTACACATATTTAAAAGGCTTACTTTTAATTTCTTACGATTATGACTGTTTTCAAAACCTGTAAGAAATAATATACGGAACTAGTGTTTATTAAACCTGATACAATGATAAATTAGACTTCTGTTTGCACTTGAATTCTAAGAGCAAATGGAGGCAGCAGAGATTAGGAGAATATTCCAGTGGCTAAGGGACAAGAATGCTAATACAAGTCCAATTGTTGTCATTGCTGATGGTTGATGTGCCTTATCTGAGACGGTGAATAAGATTATGATGGTGATGATGGTTATGGTGATGTTGCTGATGTAATGGTGATAATGAGAATGATTATAATGATGGTGATGATGGTTATGGTGAAAAATGAGGATAATGATGATGGTGATGATGGTGGTGGTGGTGGTGCTGCTGCTGATGGTGATAATGACAACAATAATAAAACCACTTCAAGAGGTTTTAGCAAATACCAAACTTTAATACTCAAAGCTTCATGTCCATGTCTCATTTAATTCTCCCAGAAAACCTCTGGGATCCAAGAATGTCGCCTCAGCATCCATTTCTCCCTTTTCCTTTCAGCCATAGAACTCTGCTGTGATAGTGTGATTTATAGTAAGGAATATGTACTTGGTCTTCATCCCAGATGCTGGCACAAAGCTCTTAAAATCCTGGGAATTTCCTGAGTGATGATCACAATAAAGGTGTCTTTAATTATGTTAGTGAGGTGACTTGTGGAAAAGCACCTAAAGAAGGGGGTTGGTTGCTAACGGAAACAACCTTAAGTGGAGAGCTGGAACTTTTAATCCCACCCCTGACCTCCCAGGAGGGGAGAAGGACTGGAGGTTGGATTGATTGCCAATAGCCAGTAATGTAATCAATCAATCGTGCCTAAGTAATGGAACCTCCATAAGACTCCCAAAGGACTGGGTTTAGAGAGCCTCTGGGTTGGTGAGAACCTCCCCATGCAGAAGGGTGGTGCCTCCCAGTTCTATGGAGACAGAAGCTCCCGCTTCAGGGACTCTTTTGGACCCCTGCCCTAGGTGCTTCTCCATCTGGCTGTTCATCTGTTTTTATAATAAACTGCTAAACATATGTAAATATTTCTCTGAGCTCTCTGATCTGCCTTAACATATTAACTGAACCCCAAGAGGGAGTCATGGGATTCCCTGGTGGCTCAGTGGAACAGAACCCAACTGTTAATACAGGAGACATGGGTTCGATCCCTAGATTGAGAAGATCCCCTGAAGAAGGAAATGGCAACCCACTCCATTATTTTTGCTGGGATAATCCCATGGACAGAGGAGCCTGGGGGCTATAGTCCATGGAGTTGCAAAGAGTTGGACATGACTGAGTGACTAAGCAATGAAGATAGGGTCGTGGAGACCTTGGATTTAAAGCCAGTTGGTTGGAAACACAGGTGACAACCTGGATGAATGATTGGCATCTGCAGGGGGGTGTCTTGAGGGACTGTTCCTTTCATCTGTGGGATCTGATGCTGACTCCAGGTAGATCATGTCAGAAGGGAATTAAATGTGTAGGACACCCAGTCGGCATCCCCTGAGAATTGGAATTGGAGGATTGTTTGATGACACACCCTGGAGCCGCAAGCCCTGAGTTCTAACGGGACACTTTTCTGTCTGGCAAGATACTGTAGGCTCAGCCTCCCTTGCAGCTAAACTTGGCTGTTGGACTAAATTATCACCGTGGAAAAGTGACCATAAATTAGGAAGGCAAATCTGCGTTTTCCCTCTAAAGGAAGCTGCTTGCCCTCCACTTGTTTTCCTTTCCCTTCCCACCTACTAGATTGTGATGAGCGCATGTGGGTGAGCTTCAACCATGCTGGGGACAATTCTCAAGGGAACTGTTGAGAACTAGGATGAAGAGACCCCAGTCCCTGAATAAGACCATCTACGTGCATTGGTTATGTGAGAAAAAAAAACAAAGCATTTATTTTGTTGATGTCATTTCAGCTTGGGGTCTGCTTGTTGGAGTAGTTGAACCCATTTTAAAAATGAAGTAACTGAGGTTTGGCCAAGAACCCATGGCTGATAAGATTTGGGAGAAGGATTAAACTGAAACAGCCAGACTCCAGAATCCACTCTTTTGAGGTTTCCTCCAACAAATGCCCTAAACCCTCTCGGGTAAATGAGTCACGCCTCCCTGAGAAATTGATGAAAGAGTGGGCCAGATTCTAACCATTTTAGAACAGTTATTCTGGAAATATCAGTGAGGCCTCCTCACGGGAGAGAAGCAGGGCCAGATGGTTTGACAGAAATAAAAGGACAAGACTTGAAGTCTGTGTGAGTTCTTACAGCACCACCAACTTGGGGACATTATTGGGTTCCTCAGAGGATTCTGAGTTTTCCCTTCTTTAAAAAGGCTACAGCAACACTGTTTTAGAACTCCGAAGATTAAATAAAATAAAGTGGCTAAAGGGTTTAGAACAAAACCTGACATAGAGAAATAATTCAATAGTGTGTTTCTTCTGACAAGTATGAATTTTTTGTCAAACCAGCTGCCTGCCTGTGAGTGCTTTCCATGTAACAAGACCACCCTCTGTGCTTGCCAAAGGCCAGTCTTGGAGACTGGTGCCCTGGGTCCTGACTGCCTCGCACTTGGGAAGGATGAGGTCCAAACTGGCCAAGCAGAGACGTGATTCCCAGGGCCAGAATCACGGCACTCCAGCTGAGGCTGCTTCTCCAAGCCCTGGCCGTGGTCAGCTAGAGATGGGCAGAGCTCAGGAACTGGGCTACAGACAGCTGCCTTGCAGCTTTCATCCTCTGAGAGGTTTGGCTGCCCTTGAACTCCCTCCACGTCCCACCAGCTCTCAAACCGAGCAGGGAATACAGAAGGTGAACCATCGAGGCCCTACCAGCCTGGTCCAGCCTCATCCTTGGGTCCCAGGCCCTTAGGACTCTCAGACCCACTCAGAAAGAAGATGCAGAACAATGAAGGGTGGTGGGGAGGAAAGGCCAGGGAGGAGACCATCCGGTTACCTTGTTACTATTTCTTATCCAGTGTAAAACAGGAAATGTGCCCTCTGCTAGCAGCCCAATTTAATTAAATGCTAGAAAAATAAAACTGGAGACAGGACAATTAAAGAACAATTCTGGAGATGGCTGAGTGGTAGGTGTTACTTTTAGCTGTTCACCAAACAACCTGGATGCAGGGGAAGGGGCTTCACGGCCCAGGAAGTGATGGGGGTGGTGAATCTGGCCCAGTCAAGCCGGGTGGCTCTCAGGATGTGTAGGAGGGGAACCAGACATCATCAAGCTCAAAGGCATGTATCCAGGAAGGGCAGAATGTTCCGGAGGGCAGGACAGATGCCAGGCAGTTCTTTGCTTAGATCTAGCCCCAAGTCAGCCTGTCCTGAGGGAGGAAGGGCCAGGCAGGAGGTGGGGGCTGTGAGCGTGGGGCCCACGGCAGCAGGTGCAGCTGGGCCAGCTGACCCAAGAGCATTTGCAAAGTCGCTTGAGACCTGCAAAAAGGTGAATGGCTCCAAAATATGCAAAGAAAACTGTTCAGTCCATATGCGTGCATGCTAAGTAGCTTCAGTCATGTCTGACTGTGCAACCCTACAGACTGCAGCCCACCAGGCTCCTATGTCCATGGGATTCTCCATGCAAGAGTACTGGAGTGGGTCTCTGTGCCTTCCTCCAGGGGATCTCCCTGACCCAGGGATCAAACCTATGTCTCTGATGTCTCCTGCATTGGCAGGCAAGTTCTTTATCACTAGCGCCACCTGGGAAGCTCCACAATCCATATGAATGATACTTTAAAAGCCAAATTTGAATTTTCCACCCCCCACCCCCGCAGAAATTGTGCAAAGCAAAATGCAGCAGGAGTGAATGAGAGCTGACTGGAGATCACACTTTTGATGCTGTGCATTAGAGCTGGGGCAGTGGGAGGGGTTCAGGCTGGAAGCAGCTTTGGGCTCCAGTCAAGAGATTTCCAGTACTTTGGCCACCTGATGCAAAGAGCTGACTCACTGGGAAAGACCCTGATATTGGGAAAGATGGAAGGCAGGAGGAGAAGGGGACAACAGAGGATGAGATGGTGAGATAGCATCACCAACTCAATAGACATGAATTTGAACAAACTCTGGGAGACAGTGGAGGACAAGGGAGCCTGGCGTGCTGCAGTCCATGGAGTCACAAAGAGTAGCACAGACTTAGTGACTGAACAACAAGAACTTTGGCTCTTGATTTTTGTTAAGAGATATAGTGACATATTTTAACCTTTCAGACTCACAGTATTCTCACCTGCAGAAGGGGGATGATGAAGATGGTGAGAATATTTACAAACTGAACTGGGTAGACTCAAGTTCCTCATAAGGTTCATGGCTGGTTTTGGCCCTGGGGAGCCCAGAGCCTGCAGGACTGCCCCCAGGCATCTGTGCCTCAGGGACCTTCCAGTTTCCCTCCCATCTCCTCCAGGATGCCTTCTGGAAACAATGTCCTCTGATATTGGGGCATCCCCAAAAACCCAGATGCCAAAGAACAGATGGTCCCACCAGCCTGGGGGCTTAAGTAAGTACCTTCCATGGTCATGATGTGAAAATAGACCATCAGCTGGAGAAAAGTCTGGTCCATGTGTTATCTTATTCCATTAAGATACGCATGACCCGAGAAACAGCTCCGGGAGGGCCACAGAAGGAAAGCAGAGGTGGCAACTCAAGGGGAGGCCGTGGCATCCGCTGGTCAGGCTGCAGGCAAGCGCAGTACACCACCTGGACCCTGGGGTGGCTCCCAAACAAACAAACAGCGCCAGGTCAGCCCAGGATGCCGTGCATATATTCGGGATGAAAAAGTTCCCCCAGGCCGCTTGTGTTGGCCTCATCATTCTCATGTTATCATCTGTTGACCCCTTTCTGATGAGGGCTGATGGCAAAGTTTTGTGCCCACTCCAAGGATGGCCCACAGTTCAGGGATTAGCGTCCAGGCCCCAGGGACCTGACCATGTGTCTCCACGCTCTCATCAGTTGTGCCCTCTCCCCACCCAGCTAGTCTCCTCTCAGCTAGACCAGCCTCACCCCACCCAGTCCTCAACCTAGAAGGTTTCATCCCAGCCCACCCCCCTCCTATCAGCTCACAAAATCATTCCAGCAAGCCACTAGCATCCCCCTGAAGGTACAAGGGACCCCTGCCCTCTGGCTGCTGTGAAGTCTGCTCCCACAGGCCCTGCTGGTTCCCTCTACTCCTGAGTACAACCCTGGGGGCCCCAAAAGTGGGACAGAGTCCCCTCTCCCAGACCATGAGTATCTGTGACTAACAACTGCTGATCATCTCATCAGTACAGTCTCCAGCATCTCCTACTATTTCCAGGGAAATCCCTCCTTTACAATAGGGTGAACAGGAGGCAATCAGAACAAGTGCTGGGGAGGACAGTCGGCAGAGGGAAATAGAAGCACCCTCCTCCCCTGCTTCCTCCAGGGAAGGGGACAGGAAGGGCAGGGGGAACGTGGGCTCCTCCATTGAGTCCAGGACCCTGCACTGCCTGCATCACCAAGGTCTGGCCCAGCTTCTGTTGCCCTGAGGTTCTGAGATTGCCTCAGGAATCAGGATTGCTGGGAAAAATATCAGTAACCTCAGACACGCAGATGACACCACCCTTACGGCAGAAAGTGAAGAGGAACTGAAGAGCCTCTTGATAAAAGTGAAAAAAGAGAGTGAAAAAGCTGGCTTAAAGCTCAACATTCAAAAAACTAAGATCACAGCATCTGGTCCCATCACTTCATGGCAAATAGATGGGGAAACAATGGCAGAATTTATTTTCTTGGGCTCAAAATCACTGCAGATGGTGACTGCAGCCATGAAATTAAAAGATGCTTGCTCCTTGGAAGAAAAGCTATGACCAACCTAGACAGCATATTCAAAAGCAGAGACATTACTTTGCTGACAAAGGCCCATCTAGTCAAAGCTATGGTTTTGCTAGTAGTCATGTGCAGAGGTGAGAGTTGGAATATAAAGAAAGCTGAGCATGGAAGAACCAATGCTTTTGAACTGTGGTGCTGGAGAAGACTCTTGAGAGTCCCTTGGACTGCAAGGAGATCAAGCCAATCAATCCCAAAGGAAATCAGTCTTGAATATTCACTGATGCTGAAGAACTGATGCTGAAGCTGAAACTCCAATACTTTGGCCACCTGATGAGAAGAAATGACTCATTTGAAAAGACCCTGATGCTGTTAAAGATTGAGGGCAGGAGGAGAAAGGGATGAAAGTAGATGAGATGGGTGGATGGCATCACCAACTTGATGGACATGAGTTTGAGCAAACTCCGGGAATTGGTGATGGACAGGGAAGCCTGGTGTGGTGCAGTCCGTGGGGTCACAAAGAGTTGGACACGACTGAGCGACTGAACTCAACTGAGGTTCTGAGGGCAGTGACTGGGTTCTGCATCCTCACTCCAGGCAGGGGGGTCTGAACAGGACTCTTTGCTGATGGAATTAGCTAAAGCACATGACTGAGGAGGAGCTACGTGACCCCAGTCCAAGTGCCCAGAGAAGGTTTACATCACTGAAAAGAAAAGTAATAGAAAAAATCAACAGCAACAATAGAAAAGACCAGAAGGGTTGTTTTCCCTCAGCTCATCATTGTGTTTTGCAAACACACACAGTAAAAATAATCAAACACACTCTTTGCCCCCTGGGAGCACAGCCTGGGCAGAAGAAGGGGAGATGGGAGGTTTAGTCTCCTAAACTAGTGCTGCCTTTTCTGGCACTCGGGACTGATTTCATGGAAAAGTATGTTTCCAAGGGCAGGAGAGGTGGTGGGGAGGTTGGGAGGATGCTTTGGGAGTTATTCAAGCCTGTTGTATTTACTATGCACTTTATCTCTATTATTATTACATCAGCTCCACCTCAGATCATCTGGCATGAGATCCCAGAGGTTGGGGACCCTTACCTTAAGTGCTGTAGGCTCCAGGATGAGGAGCTGCGTTGATCCGGTGGGCAAGGCAGAGAGTCTCAAGTGAGGTGGGAATAGGCGGCATCTTTCAGGAGAGTAAGCTTAGGTTCCCTGCTCCTCAGCAGACTGATGTCTTGTAAGAACATAGGGGAGGAAATGGGGAAAATACCTGAGCATTCACTGTTCTCATCTTTGGGGCAAAGAGAAGTTGCAGGGTGGTTCAAGACAGATTCAGCTTGGGAATTTCAGATGAATCTCGTGCGTGGTTGTTAAGGCACTGTTACCAGCATGAATATTTTGATGATAGAATCTAAACAGTGCATGTTCTTGAGCACATTCAGAAGAAAAGCAGCCAGCAATTCCACTCCTACGAATCTGCCCACGAGAAATGAAGGTATACAGCCACACAGAAATGTGTGTGCATCTTCACGGCAGTGCTATTCACAACCGCCCAAAGGAGGGAACAGCCCAAATGCCCATTAGCGCGTGAATGGTTAAACAGAGTGTGACATATACATACCGTGAAATAATATTCAGATGAAGAAAGGACTTTTGATACATACTGTACAGGGGGGGACCTTGAAAACATTAGTCTGAGCGTGAGAAAGCATACACAAAGACCATCAGTTTTAGAACAGGTACAGGATTTCATTTATACAAAATGTTAAGAACAGGCAGATCTGCACAGATGTTGGGGTTTCCATGGTGGTTCAGATGGTAAAGAATCTGCCTGCAATGCAGGAGACCCAAGGGTTAGAAAGACCCTTAGAGAAAGGAATGGCAACCCGCCCCAGTATTCTTGTCTGGAGAATTTCATGGACAGAGGAGCCTGGTGGGCTACAGTCCTTGGGTGGCAAAGAGTCAGACACGACTGAGTGACTAACGCACATGCAGATATTAATAGAACAGAGATGAGCGGTTGCCTGTGACTAGAAAGGGTATGGAGGGTTGGGGAGTGAGAGTTAAGGGATGCAGGGTTTCCTGCTGGTGTGGTGAAAGTGTTCTAAAACTGATGATGATGATGGCTGCCCAGTTCTGTGAGTGTACTAAAAACTGTTGCTTTTGTGCTTTAAATGGTCAGTTGGATGGTACGGGAGTATTAGTTCAACAAACATGCTTAAAATTTTAAAAAAGAAGAGGACTCAGTGTCTCCCATAGTGCCTATTGTGGCTCCACATTGCCAGTTACCTGCTGGAAAGGGGAGGCTTCCCACTTCTCCAGTGGCGCCCCACATGAGGCTGCCTCCCCCGACCCATTGCCTGCTCAATATCCACCACCCCTTTCTTGCTGACCAACAGCCCCTCTCCAAGGATGGTCACGGACCTAGGCACATGCACTCCTGTATCACAGACCCTCTGGAAGATCTTGGTCCAGGTGACACGTTCTGGCCAATGAGTTGCAGAAAGAAGCTGGTGGTGTGCAGGTGGGTCCCTTTCCAAGTGAGAAGACCCCAATGTGGAGCAGGATGTGAACTTTCTGCTTTTTAAAAAATATGATCATTATTTATTAATATTTTGTTGAAGGATAGTTGATTGACAGTGTTGTATAATTTCTGCTGTACAGCAAATTGATTGCGTGATACACATAGATACATTCTTTTTCGTATTCTTTTCCATTATGGTTTATCACAGGATGTTGGATATAGTTCCCTGAGCTCTGTAGTAGGGCCTTGTTTTTTCTTCTATATGCAATAGTTTGCACCTACTAACCACAAACTCCCAGGCCATCCTCCACCGCTTGGCAACCACCAATCTGTTCTCTACGTCTGTGAGTCTGCTTCTGTTTTGCAGATAAGTTTATTTATGCCATATTTTAGATTCCACATATAAGTGATAGCATATGGTATTTGTCTTTCTCTGAGTTACTTCACTCAGTATGATCATCTCTAGGTCCATCCGTGTTTTTGTCAGTTTAATTCAATTCAGTTCAGTCTCTCAGTCGTGTTCGACTCTTTGCAAACCCATGGATTGTAGCAGGCCAGGTTTCCCTGTGCTTCACCATCTCCCGGAGCCTGCTCAAACCCATGTCCCTTGCGTCTGTGATGCTATCCAACCATCTTATCCTCTGTCTCATCCTCTGTGTTTTTATAAATGGCATTATTTCATTCTTTGTTATCACTGAGTAGTATTCTATTGTGTGTGTGTGTGTGTGTGCGCGCGTGCGTGCTTGTTCTTGCTAAGTTGCTTCAATTGTGTCTGACTCTGTGCAACCCTTTGGACTGTAGCCCACCAGGCTTCCCTGTCCACAGGATTCTCCAGGCAAGAATACTGGAGTGGGTTGCCATGCCTTCCTCCAAGGGCTCTTCCTGACCCAGGGATTTACATCTCTTGCATTGACAGACAGGTTCTTTAACACTAGCACCACCTGGGAAGCTTATAATACATATATGTATGTACATATGTATATGTATATGTGTGTATATATATATATATATATATATATGTATATATGTATATATAGGCCATTGTCCTCACAAATGATACGTGTAAATGGAAGGAATGATGCTAAAGCTGAAATTCCAGTACTTCGGCCACCTCATGCGAAGAGTTGACTCATTGGAAAAGACTCTGATGCTGGGAGGGATTGGGGTCAGGAGGAGAAGGGGACGACAGAGGATGAGATGGCTGGATGGCATCACTGATGCGATGGACGTGAGTCTGAGTGAACTCTGGGAGTTGGTGATGGACAGGGAGGCCTAGCGTGCTGCGATTCATGGGGTTGCAAAGAGTCAGACACGACTGAGTGACTGAACTGAACTGAACTGAACTGAACTGAAATACTACATAATATACTCAAAAAATGGCTAAAGATGCAGCCTATGTATCCTTCATCCACTCATCTGTCAATGCGCATCCAGGCTGTCTCCATGTCTCTTATTGTGGACTGCTGCAGGGAGCACAGGGGTGCACGTGTCCTTTCTGAATTAGAGTTTCGTCTGGATCTATGCCCAGGAGTGGGATTGCTGGATCATATGGCAGTTCTATTTTTAGCTTTTTGAGGAACCTCTGTACTGTTTTCCATAGCGGCTGCACCAACTTGCATTCTTATCAATGGTGTAGGAGGGTTCCCTTTTTTCTACACTCTCTCCAGCATGTATTATTTGTAGACTTTTTTTTTTTTAGTTTTTATTTTTTAATTTTAAAATCTTTAATTCTTACATGTGTTCCCAAACATGAACCCCCCTCCCACCTCCCTCCCCATAACACCTCTGCGGGTCATCCCCATGCACCAGCCCCGAGCATATTTGTAGACTTTTTGATGATGGCCCTTCTGACCAGTGTGAGGTGCTACTCCATCGTGGTTTTGATTTGCATTTCTCTAACAATTAGCCATGTTGAGGATCTTTTCATGTGCTTGTTGTCCATCTGTATTTCTTCTTTGGAAAATAGTCTTAAAATTATTTTTTAATTGACTAAATTTGACATTAATATTATGTAAAATGTACAACATGTTACTTTGATATATTTATATACGGTAATATGATTGCCAGTGTAGTAGGATTTATCATGTTACATGATTACAGTACAATATTATTGTCTGAAATCGTTATTCTGTGTGCTTGATCCCTATGGCTTATTTACCATACATTACAAGTTTGTGCCCTTAAACACCGTCAGTCTTATTCATACCCTCCCCCATCCCCTGGGGACCACTGTTGCCCCCTCTGTTTTATTTTTTTAACAGGTTTGCCTTTTTATCTAATTTTTGAATTTTTGCCATGTAGCATACAGGACCTTAGTTCCCCAAACGAGGATCAAACCCACCCCCACTACATTGAAAACTCGGAGTCTTAATCACTGGACCACCAGGGAAGCCCCAGGTATACCTTTTTTAGATTCCACATATAAGTAATATCATACAATGTCCATCTTTGTCTTACTCATCTCACTCAGGGTAAAGTACCCAAGTCCATCCCAGTCGTGGGAAGATGCCCTCCTTTTCTCATGGCTGAATAACATACCACATAGTTTTATCTATTCATCCATGGATGGGCATTTGGGCTATTTCCATATCTTGGCTATCGTGAATAGTGTTGCAATAAACGTGGGGTGCCGATAGCTGATGGAAATCCTGTTCTCATTCCCTCTGAGTTCAGTGGGAAATGGGGTTGCTGGATTGTATAGCAGATATCTTTCTGTGTTTCTGAGGACATTTCATACTGTTTGCCACAGTGGCTGGAGCAATTTACATTCCCACCAGTGGTGTATATGTGTTCCCTTTCCTCCGCATTCTTGCCAGCCACCTGTTGTCTCTTGTCTTCCTGACAATGGCCATCCTGACAGGTGTGAGGTTGATGATACTGAGCATCTTGTCAGGTGCCTCTTGGCCATTTTAATGTGCTCTTCTGTTCTTTTTTCCTGCACAAAATGCAGACCCAGTGCTGACTTTCTTCACACTGCCCGTGAATGAAATAATTCAAATGCTAACCCATACACTCTGTGTCTGTAGAGTTGGGTTCTTCATGGTGAGTTGAGGGGAAGGTTCTGGAAACCAGGAACACTGCTTCTCTGCTCAGACCCTGCTGCTCCATACAGGGGACTTGTTGGGGAGATGAGCATTTGTGAGGACAATGAACGTGTTATCTGGTCCTGTCTGCCACTCTGCACACTCAGGCCTGGATTTACAGAGTCCCCTCCCCTTCTCATCCTTCCAGCACCCCCTAACCTGTTCTGCTTGTGTTAAATAGAAAGAAGCAGTAGAAGAGGTGATGGTTAGCTGACCACAGATTTGCTTAAGGAAGAGCACTAGGCATGTGGTCAGGGTCCTGGCTTCCCAGGCGCAGTGAGCAGAGAAGGACAGACAGACCCATCTCTTGACTCCCAGGGTGAGGGTGGGGGTGGCTCAGAGAATCCCACCAGAGGGCTGCCTTTCAGTGCACACTGACTCTACCTCCAGGAAGGATCCTCCCTTGAGCCCCCCTGTCCTGGCCAGGGATCCCCATCCAGGAGGGTTTAGGGGACACCTCGGCTTCCTTCTCAGCTCCCTTCCTGGAGGCAATGCTACAGAGACCTCAGCAGGCTGTCAGTGCTGGCATCACTCCAAACCTGCCTCATCATGGTGAAAGGAGATCCAAGATCAGGGAGTCTTAGATCTCAGCCCCTTCTGGGCTGCATCCCTGAGCTGGGATCTTGGACAGCATCAGGTCCAAGAATGAGTGACTCAAACTAAAGTGCCAGGTGCTCTCCCTGGGGCAGAGAGCTAACCTTGCAACTCATGGACTGTCCTGTCTTCTGTGTTGATTTCCGCAGCTCTCCATCCACCTGGTAGTCCCAGGTGATGTCCAGGACATGGTCAAAAGGAGAGATATGTGTCTTTGGGAGCTGATGCTTTGTTGGGATTTACAGTGACCTTGTTAGGAGAAAGAGTCCCTTCCCCCTACATTGATGTTCCAACCCCCAGAACCTTGTAGGCAGAGCCTTTAGAGATGGAATTAAGCTAAGAAGTTAAGTGGGTGGTTCCTAATACAATAGGGTTGCTGTTTTGTTGTTTAGTCCTTAAGTCATGTCCAATTCTTTGGACTCCATGAATTGCAGCAGTGCAGCAGGCTTTCCTGTCTTTCACCATCACCTGGAGTTTGCTCAAACTCATGTCCATTGAGTCAGTGATGCCATCCAACCATCTCATCCTTTGTTGTCCCCTTCTCCTCCTGCCTTCAATCTTTCCTAGTATCAGGGTCCTTCCCAATGAGATGGCTCTTTGCATCAGGTGTTCAAAGCACTGGAGCTTCAGCCTCAGCATCAGTCCTTCCAATGAATATTCAGGGTTGGTTTCCTTTAGGATTGACTGGTTTGATCTCCTTGCTGTCCTAGGGACTATCAAGAGTTTTTTCCAACACCACAATTTGAAAGCATCAATTCTTTGGCACTCAGCCTTCTTTATGGTCCAACTCTCACATCTGTACACGACTACTGGAAAAACCATAGATTTGACTATATGGACCTTTGTCAGAAAAAATGATGTCTCTGATATTTAATATTCTGTCTACGTTTGTTGTAGCCTTTCTTCCAAGGAGCAAGCGTATTTTAATTTCCTGGCTGCAGTCACCATCCACAGTGATTTTGGAGCCCAAGAAAATAAAGTCTGTCACTGTTTTCATTGTTTCCCCATCTATTTGCCGTGAAGTGATGGGACCAGATTACGTGTCCTTATAAAATGAGGAGATCAGGACACAGACACACACATAGGGATTATGATGTGAGTAGACAGGGAGAAGACAGCTGTCCCCAAGACCAGGAGAGAGGCCTTAGGGGAAACCAGCCCTACTCTCACCTGGATCTCAGAGCCAAGCTTCTGGGATGGGGAGAGGATGAGTCCCGCTGTTGAAGCTGTCTGCTCTCTGATGCTTTGCTAACCCAGAATGAGCTGACTAGTGCAGGATGTGGACAGAGGCCCTAAGGCCCTGAAGGGAAAGCCACTGGAAAAGTGAATACACCCCACTGAAGTGGAGTCACCCATGAGCTTGAGGCTCTGACAGGGAGCACGGGTTGGGGGTGTGTGTGCAGAAATAGGAGCCATTCACCACCTCCATCTGGGAGGCCACAGTGCTGTCTAGCGTGGTCAGCTTTGATTCCTATGGGTCTAGGAAATTTGAAGTCATTCATCAGAGTGGCACAAACCAGCCCTGGTGTTTGCATTTTGACTAACACCTGACACTAGAGGTGAATGTGACTGCACACAGGCGTCCAGCTCCTGGAGGCCTGGCTGGAAGCACTGGGTTCTGAATCTATGGATTGTCTGGGGGGCGGGGATGGGAGATAAGAGATGGATGCTCAGTTGTTTGGAGAACAGGGATGGCAGGGTTATAATGTCAACCCCGATTGTCACTTTAATATGTGATATGATTTTCAACCCCATCAAAGAGGTGGAGGGGAGGACAGGGGAATAAAGAAATTGTGAGACACAGACCCAATCTGCTTTCACACACTGTGTCTCTGATTATAAATGCCGGCTCCTCGCTGCTTCATGGTCTGTACACGTGTGATTCCAATTTCTGCCTCTGTCATCACACGAGCATCTTCCCTGTGTGTGCATCTTGTCTCTTTTAAAAGGGTCAGAGGTAAAATTAGGGCTCACCCTAATTCTCTGTGGGCTTCCCAGGCAGCTCAGTGGTAAAGAATCTGCCTGCCAATGCAGGAGATGCAGGAAGCGCGAGGTCAATCTCTGGGTCAGGAAGATCCCCCCTGGAGAAGGAAATGACGACCCTACCCCAGTACTCTTTCCTGGGACGTCCCATGGACAGAGGAGCCTGGCAGGCTACATTTCTTGGGGTCACAGAGAGTTGGACATGACTGAGTGACTGAGCAGTCACCCACTAATCCCATATGACCTCATCTTAACTTGATGGCATCTGCAAAGATCGCTATATCCATGCCAGGTTCATTCACAGGGACTGGGAGTCAGGACTGTAAGCAGCCCCTGAAACCTCACAGGAATATTTTAATTTTGCCTTTACACCAGGTGCCCCATGCTTCACTAACCTGTGGCCTTCGCTTACATTTCAAGTCATTTGATCACACAATGCTTTGCTTAACCTGTTGATTCTTTTCTGAGATGAAAGAAGTAGGGATGAAGAATAAGTAATTAATGGATGACTTGACCTTTTCCTCCTGCTTCCCTTTTGGTGATCCTTTGAGCAAACCCATAAACAAAAGAGCATTGAAAGCAAGATCCCAAGGAGCCAGCAAGACTGCCTGTGGGGATAGATGATGGAGATTCTGACCCCCTCCTCAAATGATTAAGGGAAACAAGCTTCCCTTTTCTCCTTTTCAAAACTCTCACTGTCAGCCAGAATCTTTGGAGTTGGTTCTTGGACATGAATCCACCGTCTCCCCACATCACTGGCCTCTTGAATAAAGCAATCTTTCCTTTTCCAACCAACACTATCTCCCAAATATTGGCTTTCAAGGGGTGTGCAGCCAAACCTGACTGCAGTAACAGGACTTAACCGTAGGTTTTGTAGTTGTTCAGTTGCTCACTTGTGTCCGACTCTTTGCAACCCCCTGGACTGCAGCACACCAGGCTTCCCTTTCCTTCACCATCTCCTGGAGCTTGTTCAAACTCATGTCTGTTGAGTTGGTGATGCCATCCAATCATCTTGTCCCCTGTCATTCCCTTCTCTTCCTGCCCTCAATCTTTCCCAGCATTAGGGTATTATTTTAAAGAGTTGGCTCTTCACGTCAGGGAGCCAAAGTATTGGAGCTTCAGCTTCAGCATCAGTCCTTCCAATGAATATTCAGGGTGGATTTCCTTTAAAATTGACTGGTTTGATCTCTTCACAGTCCAAAGGACTCTGAAGAGTCTTCTCCAGCATCACAATTTGAAAGCGTCAGTTCTTCGGTGCTCAGCCTTCTTTGTGGTCCAATTCTCACATCAATACATGACTATTGAAAAAGCCATAGCTTTGACTATATGGACCTTTGTTGGCAAAACAATGTCTCTGCTTTTTAATATGCTGTTAGGTTTGTCATAGCTTTCTTCCAAGAAGCAAGCATCTTTTAATTTCATGGCTGCAGTCACTATCTGCAGTGATTTTGGAGCCCCACTGTTTCCATTGTTTCCCCATCTATTTGCCATGGAGTGATGGGACCGGATGCCATGATCTTAGTTTTTTGAGTGCTTAGTTTTCAGCCGAATCTTTCAGTCTCCTCTTTTTCACCTTCATCAAGAGGCTCCTTAGTTTCTCTTTGCTTTTTGCCATAAGGGTGGTATCATCTACATTTCTGAGGTTATTGATATTTCTCTCATCAGTCTTGATTCCAGCTTGTGCTTCATTCAGCCTGGCATTTGTCATGGTGTACTCTGCATACAAGTTAAATAAGCAGGGTGACAATATACAGCCTCCAGATTTCTCAGGAGGCAGGTAAGATGGTCTCGTATTCCCATTTCTTGAAGATTTTCCCACAGTTTGTTGTGATTCACACAAAGACTTTAGTGTAGTCTACGAAGCAGAAGTAGATGCTTTTCTGGAATTCTCTTGCTTTTTTGATGATCCAACGGATGTTGGCAATTTGATCTCTGGTTTCTGTGCCTGTTCGAAATCCAGCTTGAATATATGGAAGGTTCTTGGTTCACCTACTGGTGAAGCCTAGCTTGGAGAATTTTGAGCATTACTTTGCTAGCTAGCATGTGAGATGAGTGCAATTGTGGGGTAGTCTGAGCATTCTTTGGCATTACCTTTCTTTGGGATTGGAATGGAAACTGACCTTTTCCAGTCCTGTGACCACTGCTAAGTTTTCCAAACCTGCTGGCATATTGAGTGCAGCACTTTCACAGCATCATCTTTGGGGATTTGAAATAGCTCAACTGGAATTCCATCACCTCCACTAGCTTTGTTTATAGTGATGCTTCCTAAGGCCCACTTGACTTCTCATTCCAGGATGTTTGGCTCTAGGTGAGTGACTATACCGTAGTGATTATCTGGGCCATTAAGATCTTTTCTGTATACTTCTGTGTATTCTTGCCTCGTCTTCTTAACATCTGCTTCTGTTAGACCCATACCATTTCTGTCCTTCATTGTGCCCATCTTTGCATGAAATGCTCCCTTTGTATCTCTAATTTTCTTGAAGAGATCTCTAGTCTTTCCCACTATTTTTTCCATCTATTTCTTTGCGTTGATCATTTAGAAAGGATTTCTTTTCTCTTCTTGCTATTCTTTGAAACTCTGCATTCAGATATATTTCCTTTTCTCCTTTGCCTTTAGCTTCTCTTCTTTTCTGAACTATTTGTAAGTCCTCCTCAGACAACCATTTTGCTTTTAAAGGACACAAATCAACCCACAAAACCTGCCTGGTGACCTCAGCAGCACTTTGGAGTAAGAACTCATCCCAGGCTCTATAACCTGGATTTCCACTCAGCTCATATGCACCAGGCAGAAAATCACAACACGGGTGTCTGGAGCTCAGCGGGTGGGTAGGAATTGGGGAAATCCATCTTATTGCCTCGCCAGTCAGGCATGAGGCTCTGCCTGTATTTGAATACAATTCCAATTAGATCTGTGGGAAGATCTCCTTGGGGAGGGTCTGCTCTAATGAGTAGATAAGAATGATGTGTAATAAACACATGAATTATGAGGGTGTAATTGATGCTCTGGAAGGAGAGGGATTTCTTCCCTTTGATGTGAAGCTGCATAAATCTTGTTCACCGTATTCACTGGTTTGGGGGGAGTTCGTCACAGGCTATGCAGGGGAGCTCTCATCCTTGGTCCTGTGCATATGAGCAGACATCAATCAGGGAGGTCTGCATGCCTGCATCACAATAATTTTGGCCTAAAAGTTTCGCTCTGTACATCCTCCATCCCACTGAATTCACCCCCAGAGCTAACGAGGCAGCATTCTTTGGCGGTAAGGACGGTTGCCAGTCACCAGCTTTGATGCAGAGAGAAAGAAGCCCCGAGCCCAACCCTCACCTACCCCCAAATGAGAATGAACCTCACAGGGGGTCCCCTTCTCCCTCAGGCTTCACTGTGGACGTTCACCATCTGCTGCGTCATTTGCACCAACTGAGCACTTGGGGAATCAAAGGCGCCACCTGCATGGGCCCTGCCTTTTGTGAAACCAAGGTGCTCAGGCTGGTGGCAGGTGGGTGTGAGGGTGGCAATAGACAGCCCCAGGCCCACCTTTTCTTCTTCTGAACACCCCTGTTCCAGTTTGGATGCAAGTTCATGGGGATGCTAGACATTGAAGCTAGTTGCAGTGTGTTTAATTTACCACTGGACAGCCAATTCATAATTCAAATGATGTTGCCCTAAATTACACTGTGCAAGCTTCAAACTGAGTGGAGATGGAGAGATTTGGGTCCTTTCAAGAAAACCCATAAAGCCCCCATTTCTCTCCCATCCAAGGGAGTTCTGCTCTCTTGAGCAACTTTCCAGCTCCCTGAGAATAGCAGGTTTTGAGCAAAAAAGACAGTAAAATGAAAGAAGAAAATTAAATATGAAAATTTAATTAAATCCCTCTTTGATCATTCTCCCTAGAACCAGCGCAGGGGCTGTTTTCATTCAGACACAAATAAGATAACTGCATAGGCTCATTAGGGTAAGGGATGGGCCTGAAGCAGAGGAGATATGAATCCCCTGACCCCAGACCCGTTCATGTGGACTGCAGTGATGAGAGAGGTGCTGCAGACTTCAGGTGTTTGCCATCTGGTTTCTCTTCTGTTCAGCCTCTCCATCTATAAAGGGTTCTTCTCGCCTCCTGGAAGGCCTCCCATTTCATGGGCAACTCCCCAGAGTGGGCCGTGCACTGAAAAATGGTGTGAGAGGCCCAGAGCTACCCTGAAACTTTGGGTCCTTGTTTTCCAGGCCTATGGGGAAAGCATTACCTTATAAACCAGCTCCATCTGTTCAACTCCAGGCCCCTGCATTTCTGAAGTGTGACAAAAAGTGAAGAAAGAACAAGTCGTATGGGACCCAGAAGCCTCATTGTCTGGTTAGGGTCATGAATATGGCCCCTGTCCCAGGATGTAGGCATCTTCTCAGTAAGATGGAGCTCAGTCCAGTTTAGAGGGTGGATTCACATGCACACATATGTGCACAGAGATACACGCACACATATAGAAACATGCATGCACATACACGTTCATAAACAGAGACATATACAGACACGCAAACACACTGTCACACACGCACACACACATTTGCACACAAACACACATGCACACAGAGACATGTGTGTACAGAAACACATGCGTGAACACACATGTTCACATATGCACACAAATACAGGCATATATGAACACAGAGCCTTACAGATACGCATACATATACCCATGTGTACACAGACGCACATACATATACAGAAACACAAGCACACTTAAATACATGTGTACATGTGGCCCTCAAACAGGGACATATGTGGACACACACATGCACACACATATGTACACATACATGCACATAAATACACATACACAGCAGAATTCAGTGCCCACAGGACACCTTTAGGAAAGTGCTACACACCTTTCTGGTTTGTGTGCTATGATGAATTTAGAAGTCTGAAGTGAGCCCTATGTTTTGCTAACTTAACAAACTTTGCTTAGGAGCAAAAAGGCCCCCAAGGGGGAGATACAAGAGAGCAAGAAAGCTGGGCTCCCATTCAGGTATGGGAGAACATCCCCGACTGCTGCAGCGTGGCTGCAGTGGTGCAGAGCTGGTGATGATACAATTTATGGGGTGATCAAAGCCTTCCTGGGAACGATTTAGGAGGAAGTGTTTTGCTAAGCAAATTATGTTGCACAGGATTTCAGGGGCATCATTTAAATTATTTAAAAAATCAATTGTTTTCCAGCATTTCGGCAGCATCATTTGCATACAATTAATATAATATTGCAAATTATTTTCAAAGATTGCTTTAGGACCCCGAGTCCCCTAACAATTTTATTGGACAACATCTTTGTTACGTTGGTTTATAAAAAAACTGTGTAACTAGATTTTTTTTTTTTTTTTTTTGACTCTTGGAAGTCTACTTTTTATCTACTCTTGATTGGCCTTCTTGCTTCATGGACCCAAGGGAAGACAGGCAATCTAGCCTTCCGTCCATGTACCAAGCCAACCTGGAGTCCGTGGCTTCAGCATCACAGATACAACCCTCCTCCTGATTCTCCAGGCAGCCTCAGCTGTGTGGTGGCTGGTTTGCTGGGCTCCTCATGAGGGTGGCTCCCTCCTGGATCACCCGGGACCAGGCTCAACTGGGACACAATTCCATTTGGCCTTTTGTCCCAGGTTTCCTCCTGGCCCATTGATCTTGGGGAGCATTTCAAGAGGGTGAAGGAGGAAGCTGCAAAGCATCTGAAGGTCAAGGCTCCAGTGACCAGTCCACCTGGGTCATGGAGCGTCCAGATCACTGGTACAACACTTTCTGGGTGTGTCGAGGTCAGGGGTGTTTCTGGGAGAGACCAGCATTTGAATTAGTGGATTGGATAAAGCAGACAATTGTCCCCGATGTGAGGAGCCTCATCGGATCCATGGAGGACTTGAGCAGAATGGAAGTGGAGGCAGTTTGATTCTGTCTCTCTGTCTGACTGCTGAGCTGGGCCTTGGTCTCTGGACCTTGAATTGGGACATCTCCATCTCCAGGCTTCTGCTCCCCAGGTCTCTAGGCTCAGACCACAACTTGCCCTGCTGGTTCTCCTGACCCTCTGGTCTTCAGACACCATGGACTGGACTTAACTGTCAGCTCTCTGGTTCTCAGGCTTTGAATATGGACTGGAAATACACCTAGGCTTTCTTGGGTCTCCAGCTTTTGGACAACAGAGCATGGGACTTCTCAGCCTCTATAATCATGTAAGCCAGTTCCTCAGCATACATCTCTTTGTGTCCATCTACCTACCTACCTGTTTCCAGTTGGTCCTGTTTCTTTCTAGAACTCTGGCTGATGCAGTTCCTAAACGCACACTTATTATTTCCACCATGCTCCACTGGATAAAGCAAAGCATAAGCACCCCACCCCAGGCATGGGCCCCCCAATTCAGATGCAAGGAGGAAGAAAGAGACTCCAACTCCTTTTTGTATTTTAAAATTAAAAGCTTATTTTATTTTTTGGATATTTATCAACTTTTAAAAAACTTATATTTTAATGAATTATAGTTGATTTACAGTGTTTTGTTAATTTCTGCTATGAAGCAAAATGATTCAGCTATATACATATATATATTCGTATTCTTTTTCATTATGCTTAACCATAGGATATTACATATAGTTCCCTGTGCAATACAGTAGGACCTATTGTTTATCCATTTTGCATATGAAAGCTTAACCTGCTAATCCCAAACTCCCAACCTATTCCTCCTCAAACCCCTGTCCCTGGGCAACAAGTCTATTCCCCATGAAATTGATTCCAACTCTTGTTCGAAGGTGTGACAAAGAATTTGTGGGCTTATTTCATATGCTACAAAATATTACTAAAGATTGCTGATTTCTGATGGGGGTGGGGGTGTAGGAGAATCATGTGTCCATTTTCCTTCTCTGGAAGGTAGAAGAGACATGAGAGGAGCTTTCTCAGGTAACTCGTCAAGAGAAACACAGAGAAGAGAGTTTGGATAAGTTCCCTTAATAAGCCAGAATGTAGAGATATGAAACAAAAAATCAAATGAAATTATTGAAAGGAAAACATTAGGCCTTTCTGCATGAAATGACCCTCCGTGTCAGTTCTTCCCCCAAATTCCCGCCCCAAAGTGTCTAAATGGCACAGAGGGTGGATGCCCTGAGTACTCTCTGACATTATTCTCAGTCTCACGCTTGGAACTGCCCCCTGACATTCTTTTCTGAGTCACTGATCACAGAGGAATTAGCCAAGCCCATGAGTGGACTAGGACTTTGTATTAGTTTGCTATAACAGATGGGTGGCTTAAACAGCAGAATTTTATTTTCCCACAATCCCAGAGGCTGGAAGTCCTAGACCAAAGTGTGGGCAGGCCTGGTTCCTCCTGAGACCTCTTTTTCCCTGGCGTGTAGACACCGCCCTCCTCCCCATCTCCTCACATGGCCTTCCCTGGTGTGCGTCTGTGTCCTAATCTCTTTCTACAGGGACACCAGTCCAATTGGATCACAGCTCAACTACATGACCTAACTTGAACTTGATCATCTCTGCAAGGATTCTATCTCCAAATTCGGTCACACTGCGAGGTCCTGGGGCTTTACCACATTAATGGGTGGGAAGGGCAGGACCCCACTTAACCCACAACAGACATAGCCTCTTCTACTAGAAAAAATTAGTAAACATGGCATTCTCTTTTCCTTAGAATAGAAAGTGTACTCCTAGGTTGGGGGTGGGCCTGAAGGCAGGAGGCAGGTGGGTTCCTACCACGCCTGGCCATGCCTGCATTGGGCGATGAGTTAGGTCTCTGGTTGACAAGCAACAGACTCCTACCTGAAATTTGGGGTTTGTACAAAAGTTGTTCTTTTTAAAAATTTTTAATTTTGGATGACTTCATCAAAGGAACGACATTGACATGCAAGCATTTAACTTGGAAAAACTTGAAAGAACTTTGTTAAATGTCAGAACCACATGGATGAGCACTAAAGCTAACAAACAGAATTGTTTCCTCTTTCCCCCTCTTGTATCTAGTGCTCAGCTCCATCACTCACACACTTTCATCCTCCATATCAAAGACACCCCAGGATGACAGAATCCTTTACAAATATTAATTAATTCTCCCAATCCTCCTGTGAAGTTTGGGGGATCATTCACTTCTCTCTTTTAAAGAGGAGACCCCAAACCAAGAGGCTAAATGACTCACCCAGATGGATGTCACAGGAGAGAGTTAGGAAATTGAGTTGGGTTTAAAATTGGGTTGGGAAAATTCATTACATGTTCTAAGAAGCACAAGCCCGAGTCCAAAGTGAACTGTTCACTGAAGCAGTCAGGTGGAACAAACAGAGCTTATGAGATTTGGGGATAAAAGGGATTTAGGGTCAGAATTATCAGAGAGAATCAAAAAGACAGTCTAGTCTACAACCACTACCACCCCCCACCCCACCACCTCCAAGGGCCATCTGGCTGGAAAAGACAGAAATGCATTCCACTTCTCCTTTAGAAACTCAGTTCAAGGTGATGATGCTTTTGGTGATGCTGAAATGGAAAGAAGGGCAGGCAGTTTGTGAGGGTTCTTTGTAGGGTTGGTGCAGGTTCTCTGTGGGGTAGAAAGGGGTTTTAGAAGAAACACAGATGCTTCCCTCATGGGACTATGTGTCATGGGGCAACTGTAAAGCCCCTGCTGGGGGCTTTACCAGTCACTGTCACATCCTCCTCCAGACCACAGCCCTTCTGAAAGGGACCTGGGTTCTCACACAGGGGCAAAAGCCTAACTCAAAGTGTCTTAAGGAGGAAAATCAAGCCAGTGCGTTGAGTCACAGGACTTGTTAGACCCAGCAGTACTGGCTTCAAAGCATGGTGGTGGCGTCAGAACACTGCCCTGCTCAGATGGGCTTCTCTCTCTCCTGGCTCTGCTCTCAGACATTTTCCCCTTGTAGAGGTGCAGTGTTTGCTGGCTCTCCAGAGTTTCCTAGCCTTCTGCAAAAGCATTTTAGTACAAAGGTGAAGAGCCGAGGTACTGGCCCCAAACTAAAAACTGTGTGACTGTGGACAAGTCATTTGACCTCTCTGTGCCTCAGCATTCTCATCATGATGAGGGGATGGTGAGAGACCCTCCCTTGTAGCACGGTTGGGAGGATTAAATGAGTTCATGCGCATAAAATACTGAGTGTGTAGGTAGCTCTACCTTAGAAAGTACTCCGAAGCTGTTGTCACTGTTGATGCCACGGTGTGATTCATCAGAACTACAAGTCCACTGGCCAATAAGAGATGATAGGATCAGTGGTGAAACTCAAGCATTGTTCTGGCAGGAAACAAGCATTGTCACCTTGAAAGGGCTGAGGAAGTGGGTCCCAAGGCAGGCTGCCTGACATCAGTGTTGCACATCTGCCCTTTCATCGGTGTGTCCACCTGCAAAGTCAAAGCAATCACCTGTACTTTGTTAGGAGACTGTGAAGAGTTACCCCTTGTGAAAAGTTTGGAGCAGCACTTCATCTATGATAAAAATCGAACAGTATTATTAACAGCAATTAACAAGATTTTTATGTATGCAATTTGTGTGTGACTGGAAGAAACTGGGAATACTGTTCTTGTTAGATTCATCTTCACATTCCTGGCTGTCGACTTCCTGGGAGCCCAGCCCAGTGCCTAATGCTGAGCCCACAAGGGAGGAGGTAAAAGATGCTCTCTGTACTCTCCAGAATAACCAGTTACAAAGGATGAGCACTTACCACAAGCCAGGCACCCTCCTAAGTTCTTTATGTCAAAGACTTTTCATTTCTCAGATCATGGTTTTATTTCCAGCATTTCCATTTGCATCTCATAGTCTCCAAGTCTCTGCTGAAATTCCCCATATGTATATGCGTGTTGTCTATCCCTCTATTGTTCTTGCTGTTCATTCACTAGGATGTGTCTGACTCTTTGCAACCCCATGGATTGTAGCATGCCAGGCTTCCCTGTTCTTCACCATCTCCCAGAGTTTTGTCAAACTTGTGTCAATTGAGTCAGTGATGCCATCCAAACATCTCATCCTCTGTCTCCCTCTTCTCCTCCTGCCCTCAATCTTACCCACCATCAGAGTCCTTTCCAATGAGTTTCTCCACTAAAATGAGATAATGATCTTTTAATATATTAACTATAGTTATTTTTAAGGCCCTGTCTGACCAGCCCCAAAATACAGGTCATCTGTGAGTCTGGTTCTGTTGACTCCTTCATCTCTTGAAAATGGAGTGTTCTCTTTTTTCTTTATTGTGTCTCATAATTTTTAAGTTCAGTGCCAGACACCCTGTGTAGATGAACAGTGGACACTGAAGTAGATATTATTTTATTTCTAGAAGTAGGATTTTTTCTGTCAGGTCATTAGCATGAGGGATTGAGGCAGCCTTGTCAGGAGTTGAGCTGGGTTATTCTTAGGGTTTCTTTCAGTGACAGAGACTCCAAACTCCTCCATCACAGGCTACCCCTAGCTTGAGCTCCTCCCCAGGCTCCAGCAGTTCCTGCCTGTCTGTATTACAGAGAGGGTGTCCCTTCTCTGCTCTGGATCCCCCCCCCCCCAGGATGCACTGCTCTTGCTTGTTACCTGTACAAGATGGTGGTGCGGGCTTGGGGTGTTTCTTCTTCTCCAGCTCCAGCTCAGTCTTGGGCAGGCACTGTGAGCCTGGGGCAAGGATTCTCATGGGTTGGGAAGATCCCCTGGGGGAGGGCATGGCAACCCACTCCAGTATTCTTGCCTGGAGAATCCCCATGGACAGAGGGGCCTGGTGGGTTATAGTCCATGGGGTTGCAAAGAGCTGGACACAACTGAGCAACTAAGCACAGCACATGATGTTGTGATGGTGTTGGGAGGTACCACCTTTTGGAGGTGTTTAGGTCGTGAGTGGAACCCTCACTGATGGGATTAGCCCCCTTATGAAAGAGACCCCAGAATGCTTCCTTGTCTTTTCCACCATGCGAGGACACAGGAGAAGACCGTCATCTATGAATGGGAAGCTGGGCCTCATCAGTTACTGGATTTACTGGTAACTTCATCTCAGACTTGTAGCCTCCAGAGCTGTGAGAGATAAATGTCTGTTGCTTACACCAAAGCCACCTAGTCTCTAGTATCTGTTATAGCAGCATGAATGGACCAATACAAAGGGTAAGGAGATGGAGGAGGCCTGGGGTTGGGGCTAAGGAGGAGTCACCTCTTTGAATAGGGAGGTGAGGAAGGTGGTTGAGCTGAGCAGTTGAGCTGAGCCTCAGATGGGCACCTCCTCTCTCCCAGCTACACTGAAATTCTGCTGTTTCTCAAACACCCCATGTTCATTTTTGCCTCATAAACTTTGCACTTGTCTTCCCTCTGTGTGGGTTTCTGGGTGTGGGTTTCTGCATGGTTGCCTCCTTTTCTCTTTCAGGGCTTGGCATCCCATGTCTCCTTAAGAAACCTTCCCTGACCTCCCAATTCAATCATCTTCCCCACCTCCAGGCACCATCTTCACATCTGCTTTATTCCTTTCCAGCACTTATCACTATGTGCATCTATCTTGCTTATGGATTGATTTACTTGTTTTCCATCTGTTCTCCTAGAATTTGGCACATGAGAGAAGGATCTTGTCTCTTGTTTTACCACTGAACCCAGAGCTAAGCTCAGTGGGTCCTATGCTGGGGATGCTCTATAGATCTTGGCTGGACAAACACTCTAACACTCTATATGCAGGGGATTGCAGGTGGGTATTGGTCCCAGAGACTGAACCCAAGAGGATTTGTTTCTAAGTCTTGAGGTGGGGGCAGCAATCGGACAAGTGGGAACATCAGACCAGGGAGCATCATGTTTTTCCTCTGCCAGGGGCAACTCGGAGCTCAGTGTGAGCTGGGAGAGACAGTGCTATGAGAAGATGCCATTAAAATTGATGGCATAGCCAAAATCACAAGGATGAGCAGAGAGCCAAACCTCAGAGGGCATGCTGCCCAACTCACCATCCAGGCAAGACCAAACGTGCCCCCATTCCGCTGTGAGATGAGGAACTGCCGGAGTGTATGATGATGTGAGATTATCTTTACTTGGAGTGAAAATGACAGTCAAAACTTCCCTTCTCTTGGGCAAGCCTGCTCTAGAATAAAGCTTGCCAGTGGTTCCCAAGATGTTCCCAGAACATCCCTTGTGCTGCGTCTGACTGGTGAAGGGAACATGAGGGCTAGCCCAGACCCAGGAGCAGGAACTAGAGTCAGTTCTCCTCGAGATGTGTAGCCAGGCATGGTGGCCATCCTTAATCAGCCAAACAGGACAAAGGCAATGAGAAATCATTGCCTATTTGTTCTTGGAGGTGACATGTGACAGAGTAGATAGCTCCCATTGGTTACCAGAGGTGGACTGAGAAATCAGTGCCTCTTAATTCCTGGAGGTGGCATGTAACTGAGTAGACAGCTCCCATTGGTTCCTAGAGGGAGCATGTGACAGAGTAGACAGCTCCCATTGGTTCTCAGAGGTGGTATGTGACTGAGTAGATAGATAATGCATCCTTTGGGTTCTAGAGACTATGACAAAAGAAGGCCCATATTTGCCAAGGGGCAGAAGGAAGGCTACCCTGGACAAACACCAAACAGAAAAGCACCAATCAAGTCTGACTGGGGCAAGTTCTGGGATTCACAGCATGAGACCCATTAATGAGATCCTTGGCCCAGGATATGGACATGTCTCAGATCTATAGCATGACTCAGTTTAGCAAAGAAGCCGTTTAATCATTGGCACACCAATGATTAGGAAATGCTAAGGAAAGCCACAAGGCACATCACCACCAGGAACCAAGTACCCTGATTAAAGCTTTGTTGCAATGTCATATCACAATAAAATGTCAAAGGAAAAAAAGTTGGTTCCTGATATTGTTACTCTGAAATTTCTTGTGATACTCTCTGGAAGCGTGACACTTATGAGAAAAAGGAGTAGAAGGAGGAGGTGACCCAGACCGTGTTGTTCATCTTTTGTATCTGGGGTTTTCAGTTTAATTCTCTTGAGCTCCCTTGGCACTTGGAGTCCAGGCTCCCTTCTGGTTGTCATTTGCTAGTTAACAAACCAGTTGAAGTTAGAAGCTCTAAACAATCAGGCTAGTTTGCTCATAATTTTGTTGGTCAGACATTTGGGAAAGGCTCCACTGGGGTTTATCTCTGGTCACTGGGAAGTCACTGGGGTGCATCAGTCCATGCCCAGGGCCCCAGGAGTCTGCCCCATGTTCCCTCTCTATGGCCACTGTTCTCTCTATGTAGCTGGTGCTTCCCACTGCATGGCAGGGTCAGGACACGTGGCTTGATTTTAGGGTGGCTAACTTTCCTCCAAATCGGAGTCCCAGAATGAGTCTCCACATGGCCCAGGCAGCTGCTTTACAGCCCTACCTTGGAAGGCAGAACATCCCTTGTGTTGTGTCTGCCTGGTGAAGGGAACATGAGGGCTAGCCCAGACCCAGGAGCAGGAACTAGAGTCAGTTCTCCTCGAGATGTGTAGCCAGGCATGGTGGCCATCCTTAATCAGCCAAACAGGAGAGTCCCTTTCTACCAGAGGGGATCGTGTCCCAAGAAGGCAGCTCCCCAGAGAGCATGGGAATTACCCACACTTGCTGATGGCAGAGGTGCTGCTGCCCTTCACCCACCACCTCTGGGTCATGTGCCCCTCCCACCCTCAGGAGATGCTCTCTGGCCTTGGGCATGGAGAGCCAATGGCACCTCTGGAGGTCTCTGTGGCCCGCACATGCCTGAGACGTGACTCCGTTCTGCCACCCATGATGTGCTGAGAGCTCCTGTGTTAGCCAGTCTGTGGCTTCTGCTCCCAAATCTGCCCCAGGAGATGCCTCCCACCTCATGCACATGCTCCCTGTGCTCAGCCTCTCCCACGCCTTGAACCTGGCAGGTCTGGATGGCAGTCTGGTCTCAGCAGCTGACCTACAGACTCTGGCAGAGATGTCCAGCAGCAGGCTCAGCTCCAGCGGCCCAGTGGACTCAACCTCTGATCAGCTGGACCATCCTAGAGTCAGCACAGATGCCACCTCTTCCAGAAAACCACAGGGCCTGTGTCTGCTCCTGTATTGCTGTAGGACAAACAACAGCAGGATAGAAATTGTTACTTCTTTCCAAGGGAGAAGGCTGCCCTGGAAGGAAAGAGAGGTGCTGAGATCCAGCTGTTCTGACCATGTCCCAGCCTGATCTGGAAGTCCATCCCTGTGAACCAACACTTGCATCCATGCTGGCCAGTGCCACCCAGATCCATCCATTCAGGGCTTTGTCAGTGATTGTCCATAGAGTCTCTGTAGTCTGACAGCTTGGAATAACCCACTGGAGGGCAGGGCCACCTAGGTCCTTGGTAGCTTGGGATCCAGTGGAGGAGACACAGGCAGACAGATGGTTTCAACATGGTGCTAAATGCTGCGAGGGGCAACAGTGCAGTGCCCCTCTCAGCACAAAGGGTATTTTGTCTAGTCCAGAAGGACTTGGTGGTGGGTAGCACCTCACTGAGTCCCAGGCTGAGTCCAGGGGGCTTCAGGATGGGGAGTGCATCCGAGACAACACTTCGAGGGTGACGTCTGCTCAGGGAAGGAGCCATAGGTGGGGGCTCAGGGCACACAGCACACAGAATGGGAACAGTGTTGGGGACGCGTGCCATGCCTTGTTTAGACTAGTAATGAACAAGGGGATTGTAATTCTTTTTATTGATTCATTTATTTTTTATTGAAGTAGAGTGGATTTACAATATTGTGTTAGTTTCAGGCAGGCAACAAAGTGATTCAGTTATACATATATATATTTTTTCATATTCTTTTCCATTATAGGAATTACCTATAATAGTCAGGGCCTTCCCAAATGCTTCAGTTGGTAAAGAATCGCCTATAATGTGGAGACCAGGGTTCAGTCCTTGGGTTGGGAAGATCCTTTGGAGAAGGAAACGGCTACCCACTCCAGTATTCTGGCCTGGAGAATTCCATGGACTGGATAGTCCATCAGTTCAGTACAGCTCAGTCGATCAATCGTGTCCGCCTCTTTGTGACCCCATGAATCGCAGCACGCCAGGCCTCCCTGTCCATCACCAACTCCCAGAGTTCACCCAGACTCACGTCCATCGAATCTGTGATGCCATCCAGCCATCTCATCCTCTGTCGTCCCCTTCTCCTGCCCCCAATCCCTCCCAGCATCAGAGTCTTTTCCAATGAGTCAACTCTTCGCATGAGGTGGCCAAAGTGCTGGAGCTTCAGCTTTAGCATCATTCCTTCCAAAGAAATCCCAGGGCTGATCTCCTTCAGAATGGACTGGTTGGATCTCCTTGCAGTCCAAGGGACTCTCAAGAGTCTTCTCCAACACCACAGTTCAAAAGCATCAATTCTTCGGCACTCAGCCTTCTTCACAGTCCAACTCTCACATCCATACATGACCACAGGATAAACCATAGCCTTGACTAGGCGGACCTTAGTCAGCAAAGTAATGTCTCTGCTTTTGAATATACTATCTAGGTTGGTCATAACTTTCCTTCCAAGGAATAAGCGTCTTTCAATTTCATGGCTGCAGTCACCATCTGCAGTGATTTTGGAGCCCCAAAAAATAAAGTCTGACACTGTTTCCGCTGTTTCCCATCTATTTCCCATGAAGTGATGGGACTGGATGCCATGATCTTCGTTTACTGAATGTTGAGCTTTAAGCCAACTTTTCGCTCTCCTCTTTCACTTTCATCTAGAGGCTTTTAGTTCCTCTTCACTTTCTGCCATAAGGGTGGTGTCATCTTCATATCTGAGGTTATTGGTATTTCTCCTGGCAATCTTGATTCCAGCTTGTGTTTCTTCCAGTCCAGCCTTTCTCATGATGTACTCTGCATATAAGTTAAATAAGCAGGGTGACAATATACAGCCTTGACGTACTCCTTTTCCTATTTGGAACCAGTCTGTTGTTCCATGTCCAGTTCTAACTGTTGCTTCCTGACCTGCATACAGATTTCTCAAGAGGCAGGTCAGGTGGTCTGGTATTCCAGTCTCTTTCAGAATTTTCCACAGTTTATTGTGATCCACACAGTCAAAGGCTTTGGCATAGTCAATAAAGCAGAAATAGATGTTTTTCTGGAACTCTCTTGCTTTTTCCATGATCCAGCGGATGTTGGCAATTTGATCTCTGGTTCCTCTGCCTTTTCTAAAACCAGCTTGAACATCAGGGAGTTCACGGTTCACGTATTGCTGAAGCCTGGCTTGGAGAATTTTAAGCATTACTTTACTAGCATGTGAGATGAGTCCATGGGGTCGCAAAAAGTTGGACACAACTGAGTGACTTTCACTTTTTCACCTTCATAGCTTATTACAAGATACAGAGTAAAGTTTCCTGTGTTATACAGTGTTGTTTTTCAGTAGCTAAGTCATGTCCAACTCTTTGCCGCCCCATGGACTGTAGCATGCTAGGCTCCTCTGTCCTCCACTATCTCCCAGAATTTGCTCAAATTCATGTCCATTGAGTTGGTGGAGCTATGTCTAACCATCTCATCCTCTGCTGCCCCCTTATCCTCCTGCCTTCATTCTTCCCCAGCATCAGGATCTTTTCCAAAGAGTTGGCTGTTTACATCAGGTGGCCAAAGTATTGGAGCTTCAGTCCTTCCAGTGAATGTTCAGGGTTGATTTCCCTAGGATTGACTGGTATGATCTCCTTGCACTCCAAGGGACTTTCGAGAGTCTTCTCCAGTACCACCATTTGAAAGAATCAGTTCTTTGGTGCTCAGCCTTATTCTTGGTCCAACTCTCACACCCATACATGATTGCTGGAAAAGCCATAGCTTTGACTATGCGGCCCTTTGTCACAAAGTGATGCCTCTGCTTTTTAACACGCTAAGTTTGTCATAGCTTTCCTTCCAAGGACCAGCCGTCTTTTAATTTCATGGCCACAGTCACCATCCACAGAGATTTGGGAGCTCAAGAAAATAAAATATTTTACTGTTTCCACTTTTTCCCTTCTATTTGCCATTAAGTGATGGGACTGGATGCCATGATTTTAGTTTTTTGAGTGTTAAGTTTCAAACCAACTTTTTCACTCTCCTCTTTCACATTCATCAAAAGGCTCTTTAGCTCTTCTTTGCTTTCTGCCATAAGGGTGGTGTCATCTGCATATCTGAGGTTATGGATATTTCTCCTGGCAATCTTGATTCCAGCTTATGACTCATCAAGCTCACATTTCACATGATGTACTGTGCATGTACATCATTGGAAGGACTGATGCTGAAGCTGAAACTCCAGTACTTTGGTCACCTGATGCAAAGAACTGATGCATTGGAAAAGACCCTGATGCTGGAAAAACTAAAGGCAGGAGAGGAAGGGGAAAACAAAGGATGAGATGGTTGGATAGCATCACCAACTCGATGCACATGAGTTTGAGCAAGCTCTGGGAGTTGATGATGGGCAGGAAAGCCTGCTGTGCTGTAGTCTATGAGGTCTCACAGTCATATACAACTGAGCAACTGAACTGATCTTGCAAGTAAGTTAAATAAACAGGATATATATACAATATACAGCTTTTTCATACTGCTTTCCTGATTTTGAACCCGTCCATTGTTCCATGTCTGGTTCTAACTGTTGCTTCTTTTTTTTTTTTTTTTTTTTTTTAGTTTTTTATTTTTTAAATTTTAAAATCTTTAATTCTTACATGCATTCCCAAACATGAACCCCCCCTCCCACCTCCCTCCCCATAACATCTTTCTGGGTCATCCCCATGCACCAGCCCCAAGCATGCTGCATCCTGCATCAGACATAGACTGGCGATTCAATTCACATGATAGTATACATGTTAGAATGTCATTCTCCCAAATCATCTCACCCTCTCCCTCTCCCTCTGAGTCTAAAAGTCCGTTATACACATCTGTGTCTCTTTCCCTGTCTTGCATACAGGGTCGTCATTGCCACCTTCCTAAATTCCATATATATGTGTTAGTATACTGTATTGGTGTTTTTCTTTCTGGCTTACTTCACTCTGTATAATCAGCTCCAGTTTCATCCATCTCATCAGAACTGATTCAAATGAATTCTTTTTAACGGCTGAGTAATACTCCATTGTGTATATGTGCCACAGCTTTCTTATCCATTCATCTGCTGATGGACATCTAGGTTGTTTCCATGTCCTGGCTATTATAAACAGTGCTGCGATGAACATTGGGGTACATGTGTCTCTTTCAATTCTGGTTTCCTCGGTGTGTATGCCCAGAAGTGGGATTGCTGGGTCATAAGGTAGTTCTATTTGCAATTTTTTAAGGAATCTCCACACTGTTCTCCATAGTGGCTGTACTAGTTTGCATTCCCACCAACAGTGTAGGAGGGTTCCCTTTTCTCCACACCCTCTCCAGCAATTATTGCTTGCAGATTTTTGGATCGCAGCCATTCTGACTGGTGTGAAGTGGTACCTCATTGTGGTTTTGATTTGCATTTCTCTAATAATGAGTGAAGTTGAGCATCTTTTCATGTGTTTGTTAGCCATCCGTATGTCTCTAGATCACTTTCTAACACCGCACACAAAAATAAACTCAAAATGGATTAAAGATCTAAATGTAAGATCAGAAACTATAAAACTCCTAGAGGAGAACATAGGCAAAACACTCTCAGACATAAATCACAGCAGGATCCTCTATGATCCACCTCCCAGAATTCTGGAAATAAAAGCAAAAATAAACAAATGGGATCTAATTAAAATTAAAAGCTTCTGCACAACAAAGGAAAATATAAGCAAGGTGAAAAGACAGCCTTCTGAATGGGAGAAAATAATAGCAAATGAAGCAACTGACAAACAACTAATCTCAAAAATATACAAGCAACTTATGCAGCTCAATTCCAGAAAAATAAACGACCCAATCAAAAAATGGGCCATTTTGAGTTTATTTTTGTGTGTGGTGTTAGAAAGTGATCTAGTTTCATTCTTTTACAAGTGGTTGACCAGTTTTCCCAGCACCACTTGTTAAAGAGATTGTCTTTACTCCATTGTATATTCTTGCCTCCTTTGTCAAAGATAAGGTGTCCATATGTGTGTGGATTTATCTCTGGGCTTTCTATTTTGTTCCATTGATCTATATGTCTGTCTTTGTGCCAGTACCATACTGTCTTGATGACTGTGGCTTTGTAGTAGAGCCTGAAGTCAGGCAAGTTGATTCCTCCAGTTCCATTCTTCTTTCTCAAGATTGCTTTGGCTATTCGAGGTTTTTTGTATTTCCATACAAATCTTGAAATTATTTGTTCTAGTTCTGTGAAAAATGTGGCTGGTAGCTTGATAGGGATTGCATTGAATTTGTAAATTGCTTTGGGTAGTATACTCATTTTCACTATATTGATTCTTCCAATCCATGAACATGGTATATTTCTCCATCTATTAGTGTCCTCTTTGATTTCTTTCATCAGTGTTTTATAGTTTTCTATATATAGGTCTTTAGTTTCTTTAGGTAGATATATTCCTAAGTATTTTATTCTTTTCGTTGCAATGGTGAATGGAATTGTTTCCTTAATTTCTTTTTCTACTTTCTCATTATTCGTGTATAGGAATGCAAGGGATTTCTGTGTGTTGATTTTATATCCTGCAACTTTACTATATTCATTGATTAGCTCTAGTAATTTTCTGGTGGAGTCTTTAGGGTTTTCCATGTAGAGGATCATGTCATCTGCAAACAGTGAGAGTTTTACTTCTTCTTTTCCAATTTGGATTCCTTTTATTTCTTTTTCTGCTCTGATTGCTGTGGCCAAAACTTCCAGAACTATGTTGAATAGTAGCGGTGAAAGTGGACACCCTTGTCTTACTTTCTAACACCACACACAAAAATAAACTCAAAATGGATTAAAGATCTAAATGTAAGATCAGAAACTATAAAACTCCTAGAGGAGAACATAGGCAAAACACTCTCAGACATAAATCACAGCAGGATCCTCTATGATCCACCTCCCAGAATTCTGGAAATAAAAGCAAAAATAAACAAATGGGATCTAATTAAAATTAAAAGCTTCTGCACAACAAAGGAAAATATAAGCAAGGTGAAAAGACAGCCTTCTGAATGGGAGAAAATAATAGCAAATGAAGCAACTGACAAACAACTAATCTCAAAAATATACAAGCAACTTCTGCAGCTCAACTCCAGAAAAATAAACGACCCAATCAAAAAATGGGCCAAAGAACTAAATAGACATTTCTCCAAAGAAGACATACGGATGGCTAACAAACACATGAAAAGATGCTCAACATCACTCATTATTAGAGAAATGCAAATCAAAACCACAATGAGGTACCACTTCACACCAGTCAGAATGGCTGCGATCCAAAAATCTGCAAGCAATAAATGCTGGCGAGGGTGTGGAGAAAGGGAACCCTCCTACACTGTTGGTGGGAATGCAAACTAGTACAACCACTATGGAAAACAGTGTGGAGATTCCTTAAAAATTGCAAATAGAACTACCTTATGACCCAGCAATCCCACTTCTGGGCATACACACCGAGGAAACCAGAATTGAAAGAGACACATGTACCCCAATGTTCATCGCAGCACTGTTTATAATAGCCAGGACATGGAAACAACCTAGATGTCCATCAGCAGATGAATGGATAAGAAAGCTGTGGTACATATACACAATGGAGTATTACTCAGCCGTTAAAAAGAATTCATTTGAATCAGTTCTGATGAGATGGATGAAACTGGAGCCGATTATACTGAGTGAAGTAAGCCAGAAAGAAAAACACCAATACAGTATACTAACACATATATATGGAATTTAGGAAGATGGCAATGACGACCCTGTATGCAAGACAGGGAAAGAGACACAGATGTGTATAACGGACTTTTGGACTCAGAGGGAGAGGGAGAGGGTGGGATGATTTGGGAGAATGACATTCTAACATGTATACTATCATGTGAATTGAATCGCCAGTCTATGTCTGACGCAGGATGCAGCATGCTTGGGGCTGGTGCATGGGGATGACCCAGAAAGATGTTATGGGGAGGGAGGTGGGAGGGGGTTCATGTTTGGGAATGCATGTAAGAATTAAAGATTTTAAAATTTAAAAATAAAAACTAAAAAAAAAAAAAAATGGGCCAAAGAACTAAATAGACATAACTGTTGCTTCTTGACCTGCCTACAGGTTTCTCAGGAGGCAGGTAAGTTGGTCTAGTATTCCCATCTCTTTAAGAATTTCCCAAATTTGTTGTGATCCACACAGTCAAAGGCTTTAGCATAATCAATGAAGGAGAAGTAGATGTTTTTCTGGAATTCTCTTGCTTTCTCCATGATCCAGTGAATGTTGGCAGTTTGATATCTTGTTTTTCTGCCTTTTATATTTTATGTATTTTTATATTTTATCTGTCAAGTAGCACCTTGCTTATCTTTTTTATATATAATAGTGTGCATGTGTTAATCCCATACTCATAATTTATCCCGCCCCCTTCATTCTTCTTTGGTAACGGTACGTTTGTTTTCTGTGTCTATGAGTCTGTTTCTGTCTTGTAAATAAATTATTTGTATTTTTTTAGATTAACATATAAGTTATATGATATTTTTCTTTGTCTGGTTTACTTCACTTAATATGATAATTTCTAGGTCCATCCATATTCTTGCAAATGGCATTATTTCATTCTTTTTTCTGGCTGAGTGGTATTCCAGTGTATCTATATATCTTCTTTATCCATTCATCTGTTGATGGACACTTAGATTGCTTCCATGTTCTGGTGGTGACTGCAGTTCTTTCAGGTTTGACGGAGTTTGTGTTTTGTGGAGGGTCTGTTAGTCCCTGAAGCCTCTGTGCATCAGTTCACAGAGCTGGGTGTGCACAGCCTGGCCCACCCGCCTGCCTGTGTGTTCTGGGAAGGACTGGACAAGACTGAGTGTGAACAGATGCTCTGAAGTGGCCCAGAGCAAAGGTGGAGGGCCCGGGTGCTGTCAGGCCTCCTCCTGCTCCTCCCCTGAGCCAACCCCCTTCTTATTGTGTGCTGATTTATCCACTCCTGCCTCAAATATCAGAAACGGGTAACAAGACTGCGGGAAACTGCACCGACCTTTGACACTGGGTCTGTGTTTCTCAGGCCCCCTTTCCTGTCCATCTTCAAGTCTTCCTATCAAGACCCGAGGAAGGAGCCACATTGCACGCCGCCCCCATAGCTCCAGGAGGGCCATTTCCCATCAGCTGGGCTGCCACCATTTGATCCCTATAAGTGAATCCAATTTAGCTGATTCATCTCATGTTTAATTTTTATGTTAACATAACAAGGTTATACAGCTGAACATGAGAGGCTAGAGACAGAATTTATAATTTATAAGTGGCAGTTCTGATTTAAGACTGAGTTCCTGAAGGAAGCAGTTTGCAAAGGCACATCCTCAGACAAAGGTTTTCTCTTCCCAGCTTGGAAAGCTTTCAGCCTGATTTAAATATAAAATCAAAGCTGTTGGCATTTAACAACCTCCGTGTAAAAGTCAGGGTTGACTTATAAATAAGACCCTGGCTTGGGTGACAGGATTTCCTGGCATCAATATATCATCTGGGCTTTATTGATGGAGGGAAGGAAAGATGTGTTTACAGTAGAAGCTAGGAGAACACAGAGCGGTCTCGTGAGTGGGTTTTCAGACTTAATCACCTTGTTCATGTGATTCTCCAAGGGAATCCCCTTTGCTTGGCTCTCTGATGTGTTGTTGTTCTTTTAGTCTCTAAGTTGTGCCTGAATTTTTTGTGACCCCATGGACTGTAGCTCGCTAGGCTCCTCTTTGTCCATGGGATTTCCCAGGCAAGAAAGCTGGAGCAGGTAGCCATGTCCTCCTTCAGGGGATCTTCCCGACTCAGGGATTGAACCTAAGTCTCCTGCACTGGCAGGTGGATTCTTTTTCACTGAGCCACCTGGGAAGCCCCTCTCTGATGTTTTACATGTTGGCATTTGTGGGTTTTCTCAGACCCCAATTGGCATTCCCTTCCAAGTCTCTCCCATGGGTCTGGTCATGCTGCAAACATGGGGAAATAAGATCTTTTCCTCATTAAGCCCAACCTTTGGGTCCTTGGGATATGCCTGCCTACTGACTTGGAAGTAGGTCAGGTCTGGGACTGTTCCTGGAGGGTCTACACTGGAAGTGTGAAGAGATGGCAAAAAGTGGGGGCCCTGGATGGATCAACACACTTAGAAATGTCACTCTCCCTTGGGACTTGGGTTCTCCCAAAGGGAAAGCAGTGTGGGGTGACTTTCCCATTCTTCCATAATTTCTGTCCTTTCTTTAGGATGGAGCTATGCCAATCTATGGAAGGACCCAGAAACTTTAGACTCTAGCAGGGAGAACAGCTGATTGCTTCCTCTGAGTGGTTCTTCATGCTGGCCTGGGAGCTCAAGGCTGGCCCTTCCCCAAGGATGTTATTAGGCCCTTGACATCCTGAGAATAAGAGGACAAGGGCCTGCCACCCCTTCTCCCTCACAGGAGCCACTTTGCAGAGCTCCCAAGAAGAGCCAGGCTGAAGAAGGCTGGTATTTAAATGTTCTGGAGTGGGAGAGAGGGTTGTTATGGCAACAAATTGCTCTGAGTCCCTAAAGAGGCTCAGCCCTGGCAAAACAAGAGATGTGGGGGGGGGGATGCTGGAGATGCAGAGGGTAATATTTCAGAAAAGCTCTAACCAGACAGGAATTGCAAACACATTTGCATTTTGGCTGGGATGTCTGATGGGTCTAGAGAGAGGGTATTTACATCACGCTTCCCAGGGTGTCCAGGAGGAGGGGAGGGACCACCAGACTCACACACTCTGCATCCTGCCCTCCTGGACACGCCATACCCTCCAAGTTCTCAAAGCTGAGTGATGCTGGGATGCTGGAAGCAGTGCTGGGCAGTGGTTAGAGCTGGGACTCATCCTCCACCAAGACTCCACTCAGTCCAGTGTTTTCCCAACTGCCGGCCACCTAAGGCAATGCAGAGTTAGGGACCAGCCCTCTGGCTCCATGGTGTGAGAGAGAGCACACGGAGAATACGAGGTTGTACGGGTTGGTTGGTACAGGGTTGCTTCTGGGTGATGAAAACACTTTGGAACTTGACAGGACTGGTGGCTGCACAGCACCGCGCACGTGCTAAGCACCATTGAATTCGTACACTTTAAAAACGGCTCATTTTCTGTTCTGTGAGTTGCAGCGCGATATGAGAAAGAAAACAAAAAGCCCTGGCGATGCTGCCATGCTGGGCTTGGAAGTGGAGTTAGCGGGTCCCCCCAACCCGGCCTTTCTACCCCCTCCCCTGCGCCCAGGTCCAGTTTCGTCCCTGTGTCTCCTCAGCGCAGCCTCAGCGTGATGGACAGACTCAGTAGTCCTCCTATCACTCGGGCACAGGCAGGTTAAAGAACATGAGAGCTTACACACGGGGAAGGACTGACTCCAGAGTGTTCCCTGCATCACACCGATGAGGCCAGGTCCCTACGATGGCACGAGTGAAGGGCTGCCTTGCCCCCAATGCCATCCTTCCTGGCCGAGCAGATAGCACCTTCTGGTGAAAGATTTTGCTTCCTAACCTGGTCTGGTCGGGCCTGGGATCGGCTGGACCGTCATCTTGAATAAGGAAGGACTTTGTGTCCTTCAACAAACCAGGAACGCCACCTCTGCCACCCAGCCACTTCAAGACCTTTCTCCTTCATCTTCCCACAAAGATCCATTCACACTCATTGATCAAAAGAAACACAGCAGCGAGTCAGAAAAATCCAATACTGGGGGTGTAGCAGCTACAAATGAATCCTGGTTCACTTCCTTTCTCAGGCGCCTGTGGCATAATCAGTTTGTTCCTGGGAGACTGGGCTTCTGAGGCAAGCACATGGGCGGGGGAGCCTGGGGTCTGAAGCTCACTCTGTGTGCCTTGGATTTGCCCGCCTAGTTCTACCTTACCATCCTCCAAAAGGCTCAGGCGGGGCTGGACCTCTGCTTTGGGTATGGGGACCCTGGCTGCCTCTGTGCCTTCTGCAAGCCCAGCCCCCTGGGTGGTGCTGCAGAGGCTTCTGGGATTGCGCCCCTGGTCACCTACCAGCACCAGCAGGTGACTGGGATAACCGGGTACCAAGTTGGGCCACAGGATGGAGCAGGAGAGATGGAGGGAGAGGCTGGTCTGGGATTGGGGTGGGAGCAGCAGGAGGCTGTCACACCAACTGACAGTGGTGTGGAAAGCTGAGCTGAGCCCCTGGCTCTTGAGGCTTAGAGAACTCAGGGCAGGTCCCTGTATCTGTTACAGCCAACGATATCCATGTTGCATGAAAGATGGTTAGGCAGGTGGACGCTCCTCCTCCCGGTCGGGTACCACAGGGCCCCTGTAACTCTATAGCTGGATTCTGGGACCCTTGAGTTGGTTCAGAAGCTCAGAGAGGTCCTTAGGATGTGCCGGGAGCAAGTTGCAGCTGCAAATTTCACTCTCTGTCAGCAAATCCATTAGCATCCACGTGTTTCTTCCCTCACCCTAAGACTTGGACTTCTTTTACTTTCACTTATTTTTCCCCAAGGCTTCCCTGGTGGCTCAGTGGTAAAGAATCTGCCTGCCAATGCAGGAGACATGGGTTCCATCCCTGGGTTGGTGGCTTGGGAAGATGCCCTGGAAAAGGAAATGGCAACCAATTCCCATATGCCTGGGAAATCCCATGGACAGAGAAGCTTGGTGGGTTACAGTCCATGGAGTCACAAAGAGCTGGACACAACTCAGAGACTAGATATTTTTTCCCCAGCTTTGTTGAAATATACTTGACAAATAAAACTGTATTGATTTAAGGTGTGCAACATGATATATGTATATCTTGTGAGATGACCACCACGGTCAAGGGAACTGACCCATCTGCCTTCTCACACAATGACTTTTTGTGTGTGTGGTGACATCACTTAAAATCTGCTCTCTTAGCAAATTTCAAGTAGGCAATGTGGTACTATTAATTGCAGTCACCAAGGTGTCCATTTGGTCCCCAAAACTTGTCTATTTTATACTGAAGGCTTATAATCTTGGGCTTCCCTGGTGGCACAGCTGGTAAAGAATCCACCTGCAATGCAGGAGGCCCTGGTTTGATTCCTGGGTCAGAAAGATCTGCTGCAGAAGGGATAGGCTACCCACTCCAGCATTCTTGGGCTTCCCTTGTGGCTTAGCTGGTAAAGAATCCACCTGTAATGTGGGAGACCTGGGTTCGACCCCTGGGTTGGGAAGATCCCTTGGAGAAGGGAGAGGCTACCCATTCCGGCATTCTGGCCTGGAGAATTCCATGGACTGTATAGTCCATGGGGTTGCAAAGGGTCAGACAGGACTGAGTGACTTTCACTTGCAGTTGTAATCTTTGACCAGCATCCCTCCATCACCCTCCACACTCCCACCCCCAGTAACCACCACCCTACTTTCTGCTTCTGTGAGTTCGAACTTGTTTAGATTCTACACATAAGTGAGATCCAGCAGTATTTGTCTTTCTCTGTCTGCCTTATCTCACTTGGCATAATGACTTCCAGGTCAGTGCAGCTTGGCCTCTGAAGCGGAAGCAGGTTCATGCACCTGGGCACTCCATGCCTGCATCGCCTGGACAGCAAGGCTCAGATGAGCCTCCCTGGTTAGCAGGACTCTGCGTGTGGTCACACATCTTTGCTGGGAGAAGGGAAGGCTGTCCAAGTGGCTCCACTTGGAGAAGACGATGGGGAGTGTGTGTCTGGTCCTCCCAGATCTGCCTCTGAGCCTCTGCCCTGGGCTGGTTCTAATCTGTGTCCATTCTTTCATTGTAATGAAATGTAACCTTGAGGATAATGGGTTTTAGTGAATTTTGTGAGTCCTTCCAGTGAATCACTGGACCAGAGGGTGGCCTTGGGGACACCTGACAGCAACCTCCAATATGGAACCAGGTCTAACTGCATTCCCCATCCCCCTTGTCATGTCCATGCAGGCCCTGCCCCTTGGCTACACGCTCCCCTCGGCACAGAGTGAGACTGTGGCACAGCAAAGCAGTCTTGTCACCTCCTCCCACCCCCACATGTAAATGGCCTTCCATCACTCCCTAGACTGAGTCCAAGGCCTGCCCACATGAACCTAAGTCTCTGGGCCTTATTTCTTGCTACCCTTCTCTTACTCAGCAGGGCTCAGTCAACGTACTTTCTTTCCATCTGAATCAGTTCCCTGGGGGTTTTTGGTAACCAGCCACCACAAAGTGAGGGGAGGAGCAGGAGCTTCAACAGCTGACGTTCATTCTCTCCCAGTTTGGAGGTCAGAAGTCTGAAATCAAAGCGTGGGCAGGACCAGCCTCGCTCTGAAGATTCAGGGGAGGGTCTTTTTCTGCCTCTTCCAGCTCCAGGGGGCTTCCGGCAGTCCTTGACTGAGGCCTCCTCCCTCTACTCTCCTCTCTCTGTCTCATCTCTACCTGGCCCCTCCTGTCCGTGTGCCCCTCCTCTTCTTCCAAGGACCTCAGCCACTGGAGTTGGCCTCCCCACAACCCCCTCCCCGACTCAGGTATAGCATTATCGTAAATAACTGCATCTGCTATCTGGCTTCCCTGGTAGCTCAGGTAGTAAAGAATCTATCTGCAGTACAGGAGACCTGGGTTTGATCAATAGGTTAGGAAGAGCCCCTGGAGAAAGGCATGGCTACCCACTCCAGTATTCTTGCCTGGAGAATTCCATGGATAAAGGATCCTGGTGGGCTACAGTCCATGGAGTTGCAAAGAGTCAGACATGACTGAGTGACTAACCCTTTTAACTGACTACTGTTTCCAAATCAGGTCACATTCTGAGTTTATCAGCAGACATGAATTGGGGGACATGTGAATTGGGTGGACACAATCCAACCCCCTGTGCCATCTTGAACACATCGGGCTGCTTTCCAGACCAGGGGCTTACTCCTGTTGTTCTCTCTGCCCGGGACCCCCGTGTCATACCCTCCCTTCTCTACCGGGCGGTGCCCTCTTTGTTCTGGCCTAAATGTCAGAGCCTCTGGGAGTCCTCAGTGGCCACACCTTCCTGGTCTCTTGTGGTCTGTGTTCCATTTCCTTCAAGACCTGCACCCAGTCTGTTGGTTGAAATGCTCTCTGCATCCACTGTCTGCTCCCCCATCAGACTGTCCCCTTGGTGAGGAGCTTTTTAGAGTGAAGCCTGGACCCTCTTGAGTCTGAAGTATGGATCTTCGCCTGGTCACCTTGAACCCTGGTGCCTCCACTTCTAAGAGCCTCTGTATCATCAGCATCTCCTGGGAACTGGCTGACCACAGCAGGGTGCTCTCTGAGGGACCACCATCCACTTCTGCTTGCTTGTCCAGAGGGCCAGGGACATCCTTCACAGGCTTGCTCAGATGTCCCATAAGTGACATTTTCTGTGGCTTGTCCCTTCTGCACCACCTGAAAAATGGCTGACTGCTGCAGGAGACAGTCCTGAAAAGTAAAAAAAAAAAAAAAAACAGCAATGCATTATCTGACAGACATGCACAGACTACCAACGTGGGCCCATTATTTGTGTGTGTGTACCTACATAGAGAGATATAAAAATATAGTCTACAGTTTTTTTGGTAAGATGGGGCATAAAAGGATTTCCCTGGGGGTCTAGCAGTTTTAAGACTGCAATTCCTCTGTAGAGGTCACAGGTTTGACCCCTGGTCAGAGAGCTAAATAAAAAATATAATAAAGGGATTGCTGTATATCATAAGAAATGCATCCAAATTATGGTGTTTATGTGTGGTAGACTCAGGAAGTACCTATTGACTGGGATGAGTGAATAAAAGTGGATATTGCCATTGGAACCGGATGCTGGGAAATTGATAAAACATTCGCTAGGATGTCGATGTTCTGCTGATCTCTCTCACAGATGGATGGCTCTGGAGGCTGCAGAACTCCTGATAAAGTGCTGGGACCTGTCACTCATCAGATTCAGGAGAATGTCAAACCTTGCAGAGTCATCTTCACACCTGACTGTGGGGCGGCTCTACCTGAGTGAGGTCCCCCCCCACCCCTTGTAGGGTTGTTGCTGACTATCAGCCCCTTTCACCGACACAATTGAAAAGATGAGGCAAAGTCTTCTTAGATGTGGAAGAAACTTCCCAGACATCAGAAGGATGGCTTTCACTCATCACTGAGAACCACTTCATACCCTTAGGCATTTGGAATTGATGTTCCGAAAAGTGCCATGGGAGGAGCAGACATCCCCTGCGTGTCCTGAGTGGACATGATGCAGGTGGCATCTTAGGGATGAGGGGAGTCAAGGTTGTCCTGGTGTCGTTGAGGCCAGCACACACATGCACACACATACACACACACATGCACAGAGATACACACGCTCCTGCTGGAGATGTGGTGACAAGTAGAGCATAGGAAACACTCAAGACAAGACTTAAGGAAGAAAGAAGGTCCAGGAAAGAAACACCATTGTATCCTCCAATTATCCTCCAATTAAATAAAAGATCCTATGATAAACCATAACAGAAAAGAATGCTCATTTAAAAAAAGAATGCGTGTATATATATATATATGTATGTGTGTGTGTGTGTGTGTGTGTGTGTGTGTAGCCAAATCATACAACAGGAATTAGCAGCGTTGTAAATCAACCATGAAAAGTGTTAGTCCTTCAGTCATGTATACTCTTTGTGACCCTGTGGACTGTATAGCCTGCCAGGCTCCTCTGTCCATGGGATGATTTCCCAGGCAAAAATACTGGAGTGGGTTACTATTTCTTTCTTCAGAGGATCTTCCCAACCCAGGGATCAAACCTGGGTCTCCTGCATTACACGCAGATTCTTTACTGTCTGAGCCACTAGAGAACATCTCATAAGCTCAATAAAATCAAATAAACAAGAAAAAAAGGAAAGAAACACCTCTACCAGCTGATTGGCTAGCCTCCTCAACAATGTGCCTTCCCATGATCCAGAGTGAGGAGCCAGAAACGCTGACCCCAGAATGATGTGAGCTCGTCCTCAGGGGAGCTTCCTAGACCCCGTGTGGTTGGGGGCCCCTCCCTCAACCAAGTCTGTCCCCCTCCCCTATGGCCAGTGAATGTGACTCAACAAACGTGTACCATTTTTACCCTGAAAGTCGTCAGCTGGCCCTGAGCGCCCTTCTCCATCTCCATCTTTGTGATTATGAGATGAATTGCTTCTGATTTGGGAGTAATTGTCCTAATCTGTGCACCCACCCCCGGATCATTTCTCCATCCTAGGCTCTGGAGCCCATCCAGCCATTGTGATTAATCTGGCTCAGTGAGTCATATAACCTACACCCTGTGGGGACAGGCACCCTGTGGGGACCCTCATGAATGTCTAAGTCATGTCAATTCTGTTTCCATCCTAGCTGGGCACTAACCACCCAGAGTTAGTGCAGGCCCCACAGGTTCAGGGCTCAGGCCTCCATTAGAATGCCCCCACTTCAGACCAGCCCTACTGCAGACCAGCTGCACTTCAGGGGTCCCCAAGCTGCCCTCATTCCTAGCTGACTGGCTATAGATTTAGGGGTTCCCATGACACCCATGGGCTTCCCTGGTGGCTTGGTGATAATCTGCCTGCCAATGTAGGAGACATGGGTTCAGTCCTTGGGTCGGGAATATTCCCTGGAGAAGGAAATGGCTACTCACTTCAGTATTCTTGCCTGGAGAACTGCATAGACAGAGGAGGCTGGCAGGTTGCAGTCCATGGGATTGCAAATGAGTAGGACATGACTTAGTGACTAAACAATAGCAACAAAATGACTCTTGTGTTGAAAAATTTACCACGGTGACTCACAGAACTCAAAAAGTGGAAGAATTTTCCCATCATCAGACTGTAGGTTTTCACCCGTCACTCTGAATCACTTATGATAATGGTTTTACCATAGCTTGTTGTTGTTCAGTCGCTCAGTCATGTCTGACTCTTTGCAATCCAATGGACTGCAGCATGCCAGGCTCCTCTGTCATCCACTATCTCCTAGAGTTTGCTTGGATTCATGTCCATTGAGTCAGGGATGCTATCTAATTATCTAATTATCTCATCCTCTGTCATCCTCTTCATTTGCCTTTAATCTGTCCCAGCATCAGAGTCTTTTCCAATGAGTTGGCTCTTCATACAGGTGGCCAAAGTATTGGAGCTTTAGCATCAGTCCTTCCAGTGAATATTCAGGGTTGATTTCCTTTAAGATTGATTGGTTTGATTTCCTTGCTGTCCAAGGAACTCTCAAGAGTCTTCTCCAGGACCACAATGTAGGTGAAGTCGCTCAGTTGTGTCCAATTCTTTGTGACCCCATGGACTGTAGCCTGCCAAGCTCCTCCATCCATAGGATTTTCCAGGCAAGAACAGTGGAGTGGGTTGCCATTTCCATCTCCAAGAGATCTTCCCCCACCCAGGGATCAAACCCTGGTCTCCCGCATTGCAGGCAGACTCTTTACCATCTGAGCCACTAGGGAATCCCCACATAGAAATAGCCAAATGAAGAGACACAGAGGGTGAGGTCTGAGAAGGTCCAAAACACAGAGCTCCTGATTCTGTGCCTCCATAGAATCAGAGGGTATCACCCTCTTGTCATACCACTGAAGATCCATCAAGCTTTGATACTGAGGGTTTTTAATGGGGTTTCATTGCATAAGCTGCTTGATTGAATCATTGGCCACATAACATAACTCAATCTCCAGTCTCCTTCCCCTCCTCTGGAGTCACTCCCCTCAAAGCTCCCAACCTCTCTTCTCATGGTTGGCCTTCCTGTGACCAGCCCTTACCCTGAGCCATCTCATTTCTTAGCATAAACTCAGGTATGACCCTAGAGGGTTGTAAATAACAGACACTTCAGTTACTGGGGAAATTCCAAGGATTAATCTCCCACTTGGGAACCAGGGGCAAAGGCCAATCAAACCCTTTATTACACAACATCTTGTTAGGAATGTGACCGTAGAACAAAATTACTGGATGTGGATACAGCTTTTGGAAACAGCACTGGAACTTTGCTGTTGCTGTTTAGTCACAAAGTCGTGTGTGACTCTTGGACTGTAGCCCTCCAGGCTCCTCTGTCCACGGGATTTCCCAGGCAAGAACACTGGAGTGGGTTGCCATTTCCTTCTCCAGGAGATCTTCCTGACCCAAGGGTCAAATCTGCATCTCTGGCACTGGCAGGTGTTCTTTACCGCTGAGCCACCAGGGAAACCCAGTACTGGAACTTAGGTCTTGGCTAAACGGAATCAGACCAACTTTGTATCCAGCATAACATTCTATCTCTAACGGTAGCACTGAACATACTCTGCAAGACGACTGGTTACTCTCTCTATGTCAACGTCAGTTCAGTTTGGTTCAGTCGCTCAGTCATGTCCGACTCTGTGACCCTAAGACTGCAGTATGCCAGGATTCCCTGTCCATCACCAACTTATAGAGCTTGCTCAAACTCATGTCCATCGAGTCAGTGATACCATCTAACCATCTCATCCTCTGTCGTCCCCTTCTCCTCCTGCCTTCAATCTTTCCCAGCATCAGGGTCTTTTCCAGTTAGTCAGTTCTTCGCATCAGGTGGCCAAAGGATTGCAGCTTCAGCCTCAAATTCCCTTTAGTATCCAGCTAGGACTCTGGGGCCCATTCACTGAATGAAACTCCATATTTTTAGAGCTACTTCTTCTCCTAGTTATTGGTCTGAGGTTGGCACGGAGTTGCCTTGGCCAAGGAGATCAAATCAGTCAATTCTAAAGGAAATCAGTCTTGAATATTCATTGGAAAGACTGATGCTGAAGCTAAAGCTCCAGTAATTTGGCCACCTGATGTAAACAACCAACTCAGTGGAAAAGACCCTGATGCTGGGAGAGATTGAAGGTAGGAGGAGAAGGGGACAACAGAGGCTGAGATGGTTGGATGGCATCACCAACTCAATGGACATGAGTTTGAGAGAGATGGTGAAGGACAAGCTCTGGGAGATGGTGAAGGACAGGGAAACCTGGCATGCTGCAGTCCAAGGAGTTACAAAGAGTTGGACAGGATTGAGCAACTGAACAACAACAACAACCTTTGCCAAAATAATGTCAAGGTTTGGTGAATAATCATATGGTTTGGTGAATACGTGCAAGACTTGATATAAAGGAAGATTTCAGCAAGCCCACAGGTACCAAAGACACTGAGAAACACTGTGCTGGGGGAAGGATCAAGTATGAGTTTGGGATTAACACACACACTACTCTATATAAAATAGATAACCAACAAGGACCTACTGTACAGCACAGGGAACTCTAATCAATAATCTGTAATAACCTACATGGGAAAATAATATGGAAAGAATGAATGTATGTGTATGCATAACTGAATCACTTTGCTGTACACCTGAAACTTACACATTTTAAATCAAGTGCTAATATAAATTTTTTTTTTTAAAAAAAAGACTGTATTGTGGAGAGCTCAGCTCAGTGCTCTGTGATGACCTAGAGGGATGGGATTGGAGAGTGGGAGGAGACTCAAGAGGGAGGGGAATATATGTATTTGTATAGCTGATTCATGAGCTTCGTCAGTTCAGTTCAGTTCAGTTCAGTCGCTCAGTTGTGTCCAACTCTTTGCGACCACATGAATCGCAGCATGCCAGGCCTCCCTGTCCATCACCATCTCCCAGAGTTCACTCAGACTCACGTCCATTGAGTCAGTGATGCCATCCAGCCATCTCATCCTCTGTTGTCCCCTTCTCCTCCTGCCCCCAATCCCTCCGAGCATCAGAGTCTTTTCCAATGAGTCAACTCTTCGCATGAGGTGGCCAAAGTACTGGAGTTTCAGCTTTAGCATCATTCCTTCCAAAAGAAATCCCAGGGCTGATCTCCTTCAGAATGGATTGGTTGGATCTCCTTGCAGTCCAAGGGACTCTCAAGAGTCTTCTCCATGAACTTTTTAGGTGGTGCTATTGGTAAAAACTCCACCTGCCAATGCAGGAGACATGAGTTCGATCCCTGGGTCAGGGAGATCCCCTGGAGTAGAAAGTGGCAAACTAAGCCAGTATTCTTGCCTGGACAGTTCCATGGACAGAGGGGTCTAGTGGGCTACAGTCCATAGGGTCACAAAGAGTCAGACATGACTGAGCAAACACACACACACACAGCTAATTCATGCTGTTACACAGCAGAAATTAATACAACATTGTACAGTAAATATGCTCCAATGAAAAAGGGGGGAAATAGTGTGCTGGAAACACTTGTACTGCCTCCTCTTTAAATATCTACATCTTCCCCCGAAAGCTGCCACCATCTCCTTTGCTAATTGTTGTTCATGCTCTTTGACCTTTTCCCAGATTTTTGATGTTTTTCTCAAAGAGTTAACCAGAACTGCTACAAAAGGCAGACCTCATGAAAAGCCACGACCTTCCAGGGAATTTAGGAGCAGGTGAAAATCACCCACAAAGTAGAGATGAACCCAGTGAGCATATTCAACAGTCAGAATTAATTTAAAGTGAAGCCTCTCTGCTCCCCAGAACAGCCCTTCTGTTCCTGGAGAGCTGCATGTGTTCACCCTTAAGTATGTGAGTTCTCTGTTCAAATGCCATCTCATCAGCCCTCCCGTATGAACGTCCTACATACACAGCAGCTGTGTCGTCCGCCGCCACCTTGCTGCACCTAGTTCTGCTTCAAAGTGTGCGTTGCTGCTCAGTATCTATCTTTTATGTATTCCCAGCCCCTTTTGAAATTGTGAGGTCACACGAGCTTGGCTCTGCTTGTTTTATTTATACCTGTGTCTCCCACAGCTAATGTAGACATCTGCTTGTCGAGGAAAATAAAGAAAAAGACAACTCAGTCCGTTGTCCCTTTTCCCATGTAGGGAAAACCCAGTTCTTCCTTGTTATGGATTTCTTCCCTTTGAGTCTTTCTTGACTCTCAAGTAGAACACTTCTGGGATTCCCCATGTGGAGGTTTCTCTCCAGCACTTCAGAGTACAAGCCCAGGTTGTCACCTGAGCTTCTGACCAATCAGCTACAGATTATAAGTTTCGAAGACCCCTGCTTGGGTTTGGGAGTGACTCAGAACCAGACAGGCTTACTTATGTTTACCCGTTAACCCAAAGATATGGTAAAGAACACAGATGAAGAGCCAGCGAAGAGAAACACATGGCGAGGTCTGTGAGGGTCCTGAGGGTCCTGAGGGTCCTTGGAGTTGGGGTCCCTTGAAGTAGATGTGTTCCAGATGTGTCATCCCATCTGGAAGCCCTCCAAACCTGGTCTTTTGGGGTTATTATGGAGGATTCATTCCATAGGCACGATTGATTGACTTGTTGGCTATTCATGATTAATCTGAGCTCCCACTCCTCTCCTCTCCTTGGAGGTTGGGGTTGGGATAAAAGTTCCAATCCTGTGATCATGTGGTTGGCCATACTGGTAACTAACCTCCATTTTAGGCTGGGTGCAAAAGTCACCATAGAAACATGATAAAAACATCTTTCTATTTATCTATCCATCCACCTATCCATCCTGATTGTCTCCCCCCTTCCCTCCTTTTCTCCTTTCTTTCCTTCTTTCATCTATCTGTCTGTCTGTCTATATATTATTTATCCATCTTATGATTTTCATCACTTAACAGTTCTGAGCATTTTAGGATCCTTGTAGCAGAAACAGGGACAAAGACCAAATATTTCTTATAAACCACAGTATTGCAGTGCTGCTCAGAAAACATTTGTCTGTTGACATTGGACAAATATGCTCTGAGTGTTTCTTCAGGTCAGGCCATGCACAGTGTGGTGGGAAGATGACTTTCTGTGATGTCCCGGAGGAAGTTCGCAAATCAGGTCTGGCTTAAGAAACCTGGGTGTGTGAGCTCCCTTCCACTCTTGAGGTGCTGAGACTCCATGCTAAGAGCCTTGACCTTAATTTTAACAGTACTGAAGTCCAGATGATGTGGGCTAGGATCCTAAAACACAAATCTGATTACTTTATGAGACTCTTTGAAAGGCATACCCAGATGGGGGAAAAATCAATCTGATTTGCAAGGAGAAAAACTTAGAAAAGATTCTTTATCTAGGGATGAAAAACTTGCCAAGTTAAGATTCCCTAGATATTGATGCTAAGACCTGTTTTACTTCCCGTCTTTTTAAATGACCTGGAGGAGAAAGTCACCATTTACATTTTCAAAGTTGTAAGTGATCTTGAGCTGTACCAGGCGATGGGATGCAGAGTCAGGGGAAGGGGCAGTGGGGAGATCCCACTGCACAGGTGTGTCTGTGTTCAAGCCCAGCATAGCCATCGGCTACCTGCTGTTTAGAGAAGTGATATGGTGTCAAGGGGAGAGCCTAGACCTGACAGCCAGCATCTGAACCTGGGATCACACTCAAGCCCTATTATCATGAGGTGTCTAGTTAGTTGTGGGCAAGTTCCTTCAGCAACTTGTGCCTCAGGTTCTCCATATGGAAACAGGAACTGTGCTTACCTGGTAAAGTTCTCTATCATCTTCCTTTATCCAGCTATATCTACCTATCATGTGAAAGCGAAAGTGTTAGTCACTCAGTCGTATTTGACTCTTTGTGACCCCATGGACTGCAGCCCACCAGGCTCCTTTGTCCTTGGGATTTCCCAGGCAAGAATATGGCAGTGGGTAACCATTCCCTTTTCCATGGGATCTTCCCGACCTGACCTAGGGATTGAACCTGAGTTTCCTGTATTGTAAGTGGAGTTTTTACTGTCTGAGCCACCAGGGAAGCCCAACTACCTAACGTAAGCATTTATAATTTCATAAGTTGATTCATGAAAAGTACTCAGCACTCGGTTGAGTTGCGGATTGGAATAATCCTTGCTGGAGAGACAGAGGAGGATCTAGCTGCTCCCTCAGTGCTACACCTTTATCTGAAAGATCTGTCAGGGGAAAGAAACACAAAGGAAAAAGACAAAATGCCTGCGATGGTATTTGGGATCCAAGTCCTCACCAGTTACAGTGATCAGGCTGAACCCCAAGGAAAAATTTTCTCTTTAAGCAAAGTTGTTCTAATGGGTCTGAGCCAAGTTGTTCGAAGACCTTTGGCTGTGTTGCACTGTCACCTCCACAGGGACAGTTCTCACTCCCAAGAACACTTTATTCTTAGCCTTCATCTGCCCCAAACAACACTCTCTGCTCCTGAACTCACTTTCATTCAATATACATACCTGATCAGCTTCACACAGGTGCCGTGTAGTCCAAGGAGCAAAACCAACATGCACAGCCTGACTGTGAGGCTGTCAGTCAGAGCCAGGGGCATCCAGAGGCGGGGGAGGCACCCTGCCTGGAGACTGCTGGAAAGATCACCCCAGGGTGACTCCACCAGACAGCTGGAAAGATGACCCCAGGGTGACTCCCCAGGGAGGTGGCAGTGACGCCTCCTTCTGGGGCCATAAATAATGGCTCAGAACCTGTCATTTTAAAAGGGTACTTAGTTTACTTCCCTCAAAAGTGTTGCTTTGTGCTAAAGTCCCACATCTCCTTCCTGCCCATAGTATTACCTTGTGAATCTGCTCCATCCCATGGACTTGCGGTTTCCACCCGAGACAAAGTTCCGTGTCAGATTCAAATGTGAAGAAATAACTATGGAGTCACTCTTTTGGAAAATTTGTGACCATTTCAAATAGGTTTCGTCTCAGCACTCATTCCTGGAAGAGCCTGCTCCTTGTCATTTTCCTTTTGCGTTATATACAGCTCTGCATGTGTGATAAAATGTCGCCTCAAGGACATTCTAATTCTTTTGTAATGGTCTTGTTATAAAACTGAAACATCTGAAGGTTCTTCACTGACTTCCTCAAAAACATGTGGTCTTGAAAGGTCTAAGAAGCAAAGGACAGCCAAACGCCCAAATCTGGGTTTCTTGCCCTGTTCCCCTCTGAAAGGAGCCAGGGCTCTGTGGGGACAAGGCCGATTCCAAGACTGGGACAGAGAGAGAACAGTGGTCCCCACGACCTTGCTGTGCTGGAGAGCGAGGAAGTGAGCGTGTGTTGAAAGGACATGGGAGTCAGCTCGCAGGGGTTCCTTCTGGCCAAACATAGGGCAATTTGAGCAACAGAAAGAGTAACGATGGTGATGGATTATAAGACACTGAGATTTTTAAAAATTCTATGAGTCCGTGGTGATCCTCAAAAATGGTTTGGAAAAGAAGTGATGGGGAACACATTTTTTTTAACAGAAAAAGAGTGATACTTGGTGTGGGAGGAGTGCTAGGATTAGGACGTGCTCAGTCACTCGCTCAGTCATGTCCGACCCTGCAGACTGTAGCTCGCCAGGCTCCTCTTGTAAGCACAACCTTCGCCCTAAAACCCAATTATGCCTCCCACTCTAAGCCTTTACACAAGACAAAACACACTAATTCAGTCACTAAACAGAGCCAAGGACTTTAAGCGGCCCCTCAAGAGTCATAGATAATATTCTGAGCCACACCCTGTGAGCTGTTTTTCAAATACTGGAGCCCGCTCACCCAGTGGAAGAAGCTGACTACGTGATGAGAGGATAATTACATGATGACCAGACAAAGCTGTGACATAGCCGTTCCACTTCTAAGAACTGTCCCCAGGATGCGGGAGCAAACGCTGAGACTGGAGATTATCTGCATTCAAGACAGCCAAGATGATGCTGAATGGACTCCACGTCACTGATATCAAGAGGACTGTTGGAGATGGCTACGAACGTTGTCACTGATATCGAGATGACTGTCAGAGCTGACTGTGCCATCCTGCCCCCTCCCTCCCTGGAGCTCCCCTTTAAAAACTTCTGCCTCCTGAGCAGCAATTGTGAGTTAGTTCTTAGACGCAAGGCCACCTTCTCCCCTGGTTGCCTGTATCCAAAATAAAGCCACCTTTCCTTTCCTACCAACCCTTGTCTCTTGAGAACTGGTTATCCAGCAGCGAGCTGTCGGACCTGGTTTTGATAACACCCTGTCCATGGAATTTTCCAGACAAGAATACTGGAGTGGGTTGCCATTTCCTGCTCTAGGGGGTCTTCCTGACCCAGAGATCGAACCTGCAACTCTGGTGTCTCCTGCACTGGCAAGCAGATTCTTTACCACTGCGCCACCACGGCATTGCAAAGAGTCAGACATGACCGAGTGCAGCAGGGCAGCGCTGGATCAGAGCACTGATGCTCTCCAGTCACTATTGCCATCACCGATGACAGCAAGGACCAACTGCTGATGCTAAAGCCTTGAGTAGCCGCTGCTGGTGAACAGGATATTTGTGCTGTCACAAAGCATCCTCACAGGTTGACTGTAACCTCCTTTATGATGGAAAGATTTGGAGGTACCATGTTATTAATAACCACTAATGAGACAAACCAGTCTTCTATCGCTGAGATGTACTCTGCGTCTGGACCCAAAGTGCTTAACCTGAATTAAACTGGGGGGAAGCAGCCAGGAAAATCCCAGTTGTGGGACATTCTAAAAACCAAATGCCCTGAATGCTTCAAAAAAGTCAATCACAAAAAAATAAATATCACAATGAGGTATGATCTCACAATGCCTTAGGATAGCTATTTAAAAAAAAAAAAACAAACAGAAAATAACAAGTGTTGGCAAGTATATATAGAGAAATATATAGAAAGAAATGGAAATCTTGTACACTTGCTGATGGGTGTGCAAAATGAGGCAGCTGCTGTGGAAGACAGTACGGTGGTTCCTCAAAAAATTAAATGTGGAATTATCACAGGACCCAGCAACTTCACTCCTCAGCATAGACCCAAAAGAATCATATGCAAGGACTTGAATAGCCATTTGTACATCCATGTTCATAGTATTATTCACAGTTGCCAAAATGTGGAAGAAATTGAAATTGACAGATGGATAGATAAACAAACATGGTATGTACATGCAATGGAATATTAATCAACCTTGAAAAGGAAGGAAATTCTAACATAAGCTACAACACTGGTGAAGCTTGATTATAGTAAGTGGGGAAAAAAAGATAAACATTGCCTCATCCCTCTTATATGAAGTACGTACAGGTGTCAGATTCATCGAGACAGAAAGTAGAGCGTGCCAGGAGATGGGGGAGGTGGATGGGGAGTTAGTCTTTAATGGGCACAGACTTTCAGTTTGGGAAAATGAAAAGAGTTCTATAGATGGGAGGTAATGGTGGTTGCATAATGGTGTGATTGTATTTAATGTCAATGTTAAATTTTATATTATGTATATGCTACTGCAATAAAATAAATAGATAATAAAGCAAGGGAGCTGCTCTAGAATAAATGAGAACTAAAGGCAATGAGTGATATTTTATTAAATCCTGGATTTAAAACATAAGCTAAAAAGGACATTAGGGAACCACCAAGAAAAAATTAAATTAGACCTATGTGTAATATTTTTGGGCTTCCCGGGTGGTGTTAGTGGTAAGGAACCCACCTGCCAGTGCAGGAGACATAGACACACGGGTTTGATCCCTGGGTCAGAAAGATACCCCAGAGAAGGGCACATAACCCACTCTAATACTCTTGCCTGGAGAATCCCAAGGACGGAGGAGCCTGGTGGGCCACTGTCCACGGGGCTGCAAACAGTTGGACTGAAGCAACGGAGCATGCATGCATATTTTTATACTCAGGCCAGAAATGAAAATAACAAATTAAAACAGTACAGTTCTCAAGTGGACCCGGCTTTTCTGGGCAGAAATAGATCCACTGCCTTCTGAGCAGGTGACATTTGCATATGTGTTAATAACTTGATCGTTTATTTTAGGTTCTATCAGCCTGTGGTTACAGAGGTGAGAACTGCCTCTGTGTCTTTCCCTGTCTCCTTGGGAATGGAAGTCAGGGGCAGACTTACAAGGGTGTGGCGGTCTCCTCTGCCTCGGGGGTCCCTCTGTTTCTCCCTCCGGGTCTTGCAGAGCTAAAGGTGATGCTGTTGTGACCAACCATCCAGTCCCAGCCTGCAGTGGGCCCTCTGTGTCCTTCTGAAGTGGCGGAGTGGGGGGAGGGGGAAGGGGGGGGGGGGGGAGGGATGGGATCTTCCTTTCACACCCAGGGTGGAGCCCAGTGCCTCTAACCAGGACCAGTGCTCTCATTTGCAGGGTCTATTGCCAAAAGGCAGGCTCTCTGTGCAAAAATCATGAAGATTGTCAAGATGGTGACAGTGGAGTGTGAAAACAAGCTTGGGCCCAGCCCTTCCGAGCACATGGCCCCACTGACCAGCCGGGCTCCACATTCACACCACTGGCCAGGCTGCTGAGGAATTCCTCCACCCCGATCCCTAACCTGGCCCCTTGTCATTGTCCCACTTCTCCAAGAGATGCCTGACGAATAGATGGACAAGGAGGAGGACCACCTCCAGGGTCCCTCCACCCTCCTGACTTTCAGGATTTGAAGTGGCAAGAGATGAAAGCCCCTCATTCCCTAGCCACTCATCTGCCAGAGGCCGGGGGACCCTCAGGAAGGAAGTACCAGCTAACCTCTTCCCCCAAATGAGGTATTAGCCATGGTACCTCCCCCAGGGGAATACGTGGCACCTTGAGGGCCACTCTGTCTGAGTGTCTTGTCCTGTAACAGCTTCAACCATGGGGAAGACAAGTCCACAAGGAGAGAGAATGCCTGGTAGGAGGGGTGGAGCCAAGGAGAGGGAGCGCAGGTGAATTGCTGAAAATTTCCTGGCTGTTAGGTTTTGCATGTCATGAATATTCAGATCCCTCTCCCTGCGCCCCAGCAGAAGAAGCACTGGGACTGCTAGCAAGCACTCAGGGCTCCCACGGGTGACGGATGCGCTGAAGTCCCCAGGCGAGATACGTGCTGCCTGACTACAGAGACATCACCCTCCAAGACAGGTGAGGACATGTTTCAGTAAAGGAACTTTTTCTTAAGTGACTCAGAAAAGTCTGCACATCAGGGGCTCATGCATGCTAACTCATTTCAGTCGTGTCCAACTCTTTGCGACCCCATGGACTATAAGCCACCAAGCTCCTCTGTCCATGGGATTCTCCAGGCAAGAATTCTGTAGAGGGTTGTTATGCCCTCCTCCAGGGGATCTTCCCAACTTAGGGACTGAAGCCCTGTCTCTTCCGTCTCATCTCCTGCATTGACAGGCAGGTTCTTTACCACTAGTGCCACCTGGGAAGCCCAGGGGCTCGGGTGGGGACTAAGCAAACATGGGCTACCCCCCCCCCACCACATGCACACAGGGTGAGATGTTTCTTTCTTAGCAGATCCGCTCAGTGTCCTAAGTCAAGCATGTGAGACAGGACAAAATGACCCAGATCTGCAAGTAAAGGTGGGCTGCTTGTGAAAATCTGAGCTTCTAGTACCAACTGCAAATTAAAACAGGGATTCTCTGGTGGCTCAGACAGTAGAGAATCAGTCTGAAACGCAGGAGACCTGATCTTCCCTGGCTTGGGAAGATCCCAAGGAGGAGGGCTTGGCAACCCACTCCAGTATCTTGCCTGGAGAATCCCACGGACAGAGGAGCCTGGCGGGCTGCAGTCCATGGGATCACAAAGAGTCAGACACGACTGAACGACTAAGCATAGACGTTAACACACAGGCTTGAGGCTCAAGGCAGTGTGTCCCCACATAGGACGGAAGGAAGTCCCTGGTGCTTTCCTGCTTGATGCCAGAGGAATCTGCGGATCTTTTCATTTCTATATTTTTATTGTGCAAGAACATTTAACCTGATACCTGCCCTCTAACAGATAAAGTGCACAATACGATATTACCTGCAGGCACCAGGCCACACAGAGATCTCAAGAACTTATTTGTCTTGTATAACTGAAATTTAAAATCTTAAGCTTAAATGTCATGCTTAAAATCTTGCATGCTAGGCTTCAGTATTATGTGAGCCAAGAGCATCCAGATATCCAAGCTGGATTTAGAAAAGGAAGAGGAACCAGAGATGAAATTGCCAACATTTGCTGGATCATACAGAGAGCTAAGGAATTCCAAAAAATATCTACCCCTGTTTCATCAACTATGGCAAAGCCTTTGACTGTGTGTATCATAATAAACTGTGGAAAGCTCTTAAAGAGATGGGAATACCAGACCATCTTACCTGTCTTCTGAGAAACCTGTATTTGGGTCAAGGAGCAACAGTTAGAACCCTGTATGGAACAACTGACTGGTTCAAGATTGAGAAATGAGTATGACAGGGCTGTCTTCTGTCATCCTGTTTGTTTAATCTATATGCTGAGCACATCATGTGAAATGGCAGGCTGGATGAGTTACACACTGGAATCAAGATAGCCAGGAGAAATATCAACAACCTCAGATTTGTGGATGATGCAACTTTAATGCATCAGAATGCATTTTAATGCAGAAAGTGAAGAGGAACTAATAAGTCTCTTGATGAGGGTAAAGGAGGAGAGTGGAAGAGCTGACTTAAAACTAAATACTAAAAAAAAAAAAAAAAAAAAGGTCATGGCATCTGGCCCCATTGCTGCTGCTGCTGCTAAGTTGCTTCAGTTGTGTCCGACTCTATGCAACCCCATAGACGGCAGCCCACCAGGCTCCCCCATCCCTGGGATTCTCCAGGCAAGAACACTGAAATGGGTTGCCATTTCCTTCTCCAATGCATGAAAGTGAAAAGTGAAGGTGAAGTCGCTCAGTCATGTCCGACTCTTCGAGATCCCATGGACTACAGCCTACCAGGCTCCTCCGTCCATGGGATTTTCCAGGCAAGAGTACCAGAGTGGGGTGCCATTGGCCCCATTACTGCATGGCAAATAGAAGGGAAAAGGTGGAAGCAGTGACAGATTTCCTCTTCTTGGGCTGTAAAATCACTGTGGATGGTGACTACAGCCATGAAATCAAAAAATGTTTGCTTCTTGGCAGGAAAGCTATAACAAATCTAGACAGTGTGTTTAAAAGCAGAGACATTACTCTGCCATTAAAGGCCCATATAGTCTATGATCTTCCCAGTGGTCAATATGTTGCAAGAGCTGTATCATAAAGAAGGTGGAGTGCTGAAGAATTGATGCCTATGAACTATGGTGCTGAAGAAGACTCCCGAGAGTCCCTTGGACAGCAAGAAGATCGAAATAGTCAATCTTAAAGGAAATCAACCCTGAATACTCATTGGAAGGACTGATGTTGAAGCTGAAACTCCAGGATTTTGGTCATCTGATGCAAACAGCTGACTCATTGAAAAAGCCCCTGATGCTGGGAAAGATTGAGAGCAAAAGGAGAAGAGGACATCAGAGGATGAGATGGTTGGATGGCATCACTGATGCAATAGACATAAACGTGGGCAAGCCTTGGGAGATGGTGAGGGACAGAGATCTGGCGTGCTGCAGTCCATGGGGTTGCAAAGAGCAGAGTGACTGGGCAACGGAACAACAGCAATGACTGAAGCTTTGGTCTTCCTCGGCGGCTCGGAGGTGAAGAATCTGCCTGACAATGCAGGAGGTGGAGGTTCAACCCCTGGGTCAGGAAGATCCGTTGGAGAAGGAAATGGCAACCCACTCCAGTATTCTTGCCTGAGAAATCCCATGGACAGAGGAGTCTGCTGGGCTGCTGTCCACAGGGTCACCAATGAGTTGGATATAACTGAGCAGCTAAACAACAACTGAAGCTTTACATCCCTAAAGTGAGGTGTCCCATTCCCCTCTCCCCAGCCCCTAAAAGCCCACCTTTCCATTCTTACTTCAGTGAATTTGTTTCATTTTTTAAGCCTTTATTGAATTTATTACAGTATTGTTTATGTTTTTTATGAGGTGGTTTTTTTTTTCTTTTGGCTATGAGGCATGTTGGTTCTTAGCTCCCCAACCAGAAATAGAACCTGCACCCCCTGCATTGGAAGGTAAAGTCTTAAGCAGTGGACCAGCAGGGAAATCCTGAATTTGACTATTTTAGATATCTCCAATCACAATAGCCAAGACATGGAAAGCAGCCTAAATGTCTACCCTCAGACGCAGGGATTTAAAAAGTGCTATATCTATACAATGGAATATCACCGGACCTGAAAAAGAGAAGGAAATCCTGATATATGCACAGCATAGATGAGCCTTGAGGGCATCATGCTGTGAAATGCATCTATCGCAGAAGGACAAATGTTGTGCGATTCCATGCCTCTGGAGGAATCTGCAACCTGTCATCTCTGATTGTGAAATAATAGAAAAACTGTGTTTGTGTATGTGTGTGTGTATTGGTCTCTGCTACCAGTTTCTGGCACATGCATACATGCTAAGCTGCTTCAGTCGTGGCCCACTCTTTTCCACCCTGTGAACCATAGCCCTCCAGGCTCCTATGTCCATGGGATTCTCTAGGCAAGAATACTGGAGTGGATTGCCATGCCCTCCTCCAGGGGATCTTCCCCACCCAGGGATCGAACATGCATCTCTAATGTCTCCTGCATTGGCAAGCAGGTTCTTCACCACTATTGCCAAGGGGCTGATCAGGAGAAACACCAAGCCGTAATCAGAGGCTTGAAACTTTCAGCCCTGCCTCCCATCCTCCAGAGAGAGGGGAGGGGCTACAGAGTGAGTCACTGATAAATCATGCCTGTGTGATGAAGTCTCCACAAAAATCCCTAAAGTGTGGGGTTTGGGGGAGATTCTGGGTTGCTGAATGCGTTCACCCTAGGGGTGCCCTCTCCCCCACTCCAGGAGGACGGCAGCGCCTGTGCTCAGGACCCTCCCAGGCCTTGCCCTCTGTAGCTCTTCATCTGGCTCTTCGTTGGTGTCTTTTATCACATCCTCTGTGTGCTTGGCTGCTCAGTTATGTCTGACTCTTCACAACCCCGTAGACTGTATCCCGCCAGGCTCCTCTGTCCTTGGGACTTCCCAGGCAAGAATGGTGAAGTGGGTTGCCCTTTCCTTCTCCATTCTTCATAGTAAATGGTAAACCTAAGTGTTTCCCTGAGTTCTGAGCTGTTCTAGCAATCTATGGAATCTGAGGAGCAGGTGGTGGTGACCTCTGATTTGTAGCAAGAATACTTCAGTATTCTTGCCTGGAGAATCCCATGGATATAGGAACCTGGATGGCTATAGTTCATAGGGTCACAAAGAGTGGGCCACAACTGAAGCAACTTAGCGTGTATGTATGTACCAGAAACTGGCGACAGAGACCAGTACACACACACACACACACACACACACACACACACACACACACACACACACACCTGGGTCTCCTGCATTGCAGGTGGTTGCTTTACCATCTGAGCTACAAGGGAAGCCACCCCCCACACATGCAATTTTTCTATTATTTCACCTCAGAAGTTCAGCTGACAACCTGGGGCCTGGGACCAGCATCTGATGTGGGTACAGCCTCCTGGGACCAAGCTCTTCGCTTGTGGGGTCTGATGCAGACCCCAAGTCAAGTCAGAACTACTTTGGTGGGACTTCCCTGGTGGTCCAGTGGCTAAGACTCTGCGCTCCCAATGCAGGGGGCCTGGATTCAATCCCTGGTTGGAGAACTAGGTGACACATGCTGCAGCTAAGACCTGGTGAGGCCAGATAAATAAATACTGAAACAAAGACAAAGAACTGCTTCAGAGTGTGGCACACCCAGGTGGTGCTGTGGAACTGCTCAGTGTGGACGACCGTGCATCGAGTGTCAGGAGTGCCCCTTGACCCATGAGCAGACTCAGAACTCAGAGTTTCCCCATACACTGTTCATAGCCATGTGGGCCCCACATGGATGCTTGCAAGGCTGGTTTGGCTATCTCTCTTTTGGTGCCAGAAAGGAAATTATAGCTTACAGAGAATGAAGGGGTCTCAGGAGGTCAGACTGTCAAGACACTGAGTGATGGACTGTCCGCTAAGTCTCCAGGAGACTCTCTGATGTCCCACAAACTCTGTTTAGCCATTGCTGCAGTGGCAATGTTCTTGGAGGTGTCTGTGAGTCTTTCTGCCACCGGCCTCTGCTCAGCCCGAGTCCACGTCAGCGGACGTCACCCACCCTGCTCTGGGTGAGGGAACACCAGCCTCGCTGCAGGCAATGGGTTGTGGGGGCTCTGGAGCTGGAGCACCAGAAGAGGCTGTTTTGAATCCTGCTTTAACTTCACAGGGCTGAGAATGCCACCTTCTTGGGGAGGGTGCAGGGCTCTGGGCAGCAGCATCGTTCTGGAAGGAGGCAGCAGAGATACTCACACCCTAGTATGGACGAAGCAGCTTGGGAGGTGACACCAGGGCACCGCGCTGTTTCCAGTGATGCAGCTAAGATGAAAGTCACCATAAACCGTGATGTCAGGACATTTTCCCCCAGACCTAAGAAAAAAAAAAAAAGGGAGAAAACCGTTGTTCAGCAAACTTTCTGCTTCCTGCTCTTCAGGGTGATGCTGACACAACCAGCAAGGGGTGGTGAATTGTTTGGAGGAGAATTATCAGTGGAGACGTGGAGACTGGACTCGTGCTGATAAGAGTGCACTTTTGTATAGGAAACATGTCGCTTTACAGCCTTACCTCAGCAGAGCCCCTCCTCCCCTCCACACCTCAACCCCTGCCCCAAGGCAGGAAGTGAGAATGTGAGTTCTCACCCAGTTCCCAGGGAGCAGCCTGGTTCTTCCAGGGACACAGCTGGGCCACGGAAACCCTTGGGAGTGAAGCCCACGGGAGCCTCTTCAGGGAGCCTCACCCAGATCAAAAGTCAAGGCAGGCTGGTGGCGAGCGGACGGGAGGTTGGTGGGACCGAGGGTGTGGAGGTGAGACTAGCAGGACCCTGTTTAAGGTGGGGTCACCTGCAGGATAGATACCGACCCTTTCATTTGTTTCCATAGGGCCTGCCCCCAAGAGTGGTTTTCACGTTGTCAGATGGTTGAAAAAAATATCAAAAGAAAAATCCCTTTATGACACATGAAATCCTCATTTCAGAGACCATGAATGTTTCACTGGAACAGAGTGAGGGCCACGCCCTTGGGGGTCTGGGTGGCCTTTGCCTGCACGGCCGTGCTGGGGGGTTGGTGCAGCAGAGACAGTCCTTTGCTCTCGGCCTTTCACAGACAGGGTTGCCACCTCTGGTTTAAGGCAAATACTGGGGCCGGAAGGAGGGTTGGTGAGGGGCGGGCCGGGGACATGCATGGAGCCTGGGGGATAGCTCAGATGCTGGCCCAGGAGTCACCCGGCAGTGGCACCCCTGCAGTTTGTGCTCTGGGTGGGGGCTGGGGAAGAATGAGGTGTTTGGAGTAAGCAGATGTCTGATGGGAGCTGAGAGACGGGTGATGGGAACCCGTGTAGTCCTGTGATCCCAGCCCACTGCCCAGCTCAGACAGCACCCATGACTGCTGCCGACACACCAGATACAGGCAGCTCAGCCTGCCAGCACCTGGTGCCCGTGCAGCTCACTGGGGATGGACGAATGGGTGAGCAAGTGGAGGAGGAGAGAGCTGAGCACGCGGCCCGTTTATCCTGAGACCCCCATGGACTCCAGCCTCCAGTGACAGCCTTGTCACCTCCCCTGGCAGGTCCTGTGATCTTAGGTGAAGGTCAGCATGCCTGGTTGAAAGGAAGCTCCCACTTGTCTCCTCCAGCCCAGCCCTGGGCAGACACCGGCCCCCCAACATAGCCCATATCTTCCTGCTCTCACCCTCTCTCCCCAAACCCCAGCTGTTCCACCAGCAACTGGCCTAGTTTAGTTACAGCAAATAAATTAGATTTCAGGGCTGGAGAGGCAGGGCTATAACATGGGACAGTGTCTCACTGTGGAATTCCTATTCCTGTGACTCCTCGCTTTGCCTCCACCCTTTCTGATAGGTTCCTGGGCAGGGAGATCAGTCAAGGCTGATGTTGTTGCAGGTCTGCTGTGAAAGTCTCCATCTGCTCTGTGCACCCCCCCAACCCGGCCCCTTCCTGGGGGCCTGGCTGCCTCCAAGAAGAAAGGGCTGGAAGCTGAGGCCTGGAGAGAGGGAGACCGGGGGGTACATGGGCTCCTCCTGTCATTTCCAGACCCACTGGGACACATCTCCCTACAATACCTCCCCAGCACCCCAGCGACGCCCACCTGCAGCCCGACCCATGTCTGCAAGTTCACCCTCAGTCCCGTCCAGATGGATGGATGACCAGGAGACAGGGCTGGATGGGTGAACCAACAGGCTGGGAGAGGTTCCGGGGCCTTCAAGGGGGGAGAGAGCATAACCATCCACTTACACCAGTCTTCACTTTAAAAATGAGAAATGAGGCTACAGCGGACTTCACCATGCCAGATGGACTGCTCAAGATCCATCTGACCTTGACTCCCAGATACATGCGTTCCACACCACAGGGAGTCTGCAGCCCTCCTGTCTGCTCCAGGTTGCTGCCTGTGTTTGTCGGGTTCCACAGAGGAACAGAACCAACAGGATGTGCACAGGTAGGCATGTTCAGTTCAGTTCCGTTCAGTCACTCAGTCATGGCCACCTCTTTGTGACCCCAACGACTGCAGCATGCCAAGCTTCCCTGTCCATCACCAACTCCCAGAGCTTACTCAAATTCATGTCCATCGAGTCAATGATGCCATCCAACCATCTCATCCTCTGTCGTCCCCTTCTCCTCTCACCTTCAGTCTTTCTCAGCATCAGGGTCTTTTCCAGTGAGTCAGTTTTTTGCATCAGGTGGCCAGAGTTTTGGTGTTTCAGCTTCAGCATCAGTCCTTCCAATGAATAATCAGGACAATTTTCCTCTAGGATTGACAGGATGGATCTCCTTGCAGTGCAAGGGACTCTCAAGAGTCTTCTCCAACACCACAGTTCAAAAGCATCAATTCTTCAGTGCTTAGATTTCTTTATAGACCAACTCTCACATCCATACATGACTACTGGAAAAACCATAGCTTTGACTAGTGGACATTTGTCAGCAAAGTAATGTCTCTGCTTTTTAACATGCTGTCTAGGTTGGTCATAGCTTTTCTTCCAAGGAGCAAGCATCTTTTAATTTCATGGCTGCAATCATCATCTGCAGGGCTTTTGGAGCCTCAAAAGTAAAATCTGTCACTGTTTCCATTGTTTCCCCATTTATTGCCATGAAGTGATGGGACCAGATGCCATGATCTTCGTTTTCTGAATGTTGAGTTTTAAGCCAACATTTTCAGTCTCCCCTTTCACTTTCATCAAGAAGCTCTTTAGTTCTTCTTCACTTTCTGCCGTAAGGGTGGTGTCATCTGCCTATCTGAGGTTATTGATATTTCTCCCAGCAAACTTGATTCCAGCTTGTGCTTCTTCCAGCTCAGCCTTTCTCATGATGTACTCTGCATAGAAGTTAAATAAGCAGGGTGACAATATACAACCTTGATATACTCCTTTTCTGATTGGAACCAGTCTGTTTTCCCATGTCCAGTTCTAACTATTGTATCTTGAACTGCATACATATTTCTCAGGAGGCAGGTCAGGTGGTCTGGTATTCCCATCTCTTGAAGAGTTTTCCACAGTTTGTTGTGATCCACAATTGCACTCATCTCACACGCTAGTAAAGTAATTCTCAACATTCTCCAAGCCAGGCTTCAGCAATACATGAACCGTGAACTTCCAGATGTTCAAGCTGGTTTTAGAAAAGGCAGAGGAACCAGAGATCAAATTGCCAACATCCACTGGATCATCAAAAAAGCAAGAGAGTTCCAGAAAAACATCTATTTCTGCTTTATTGACTGTGCCAAAGCCTTTGACTGTGTGGATCACAATAAACTGTGGAAAATTCTGAAAGAGATGGGAATACAGACCACCTGACCTGCCTCTTGAGAAACCCATATGCAGGCCAGGAAGCAACAGTTAGAACTGGACATGGAACAACAGACTGGTTCCAAATAGGAAAAGGAGTACGTCAAGGCTGTATATTGTCACCCTGCTTATTTAACTTCTATGCAGAGTACATCATGAGAAAGGCTGAGCTGGAAGAAGCACAAGCTAGAATCAAGATTGCTGGGAGAAATACCAATAACCTCAGATATACAGATGACACCACCCTTATGGCAGAGAGTGAAGAGGAACTAAAAGCCTCTAGATGAAAGTGAAAGAGGAGAGCGAAAAAGTTGGCTTAAAGCTCAACATTCAGAAAACTAAGATCATGGCATCTGGTCCCATCACTTCATGGCAAATAGAATGGGAAACAGTGAAAACAGTGTCAGACTTTATTTTGGGGGGCTCCAAAATCACTGCAGATGTTGATTGCAACCATGAAATTAAAAGACACTTACTCCTTGGAAGGTACGTTATAACCAACCTAGATAGCATATTCAAAAGCAGAGACATTACTTTGCCAACAAAGGTCCGTCTAGTCAAGGCTATGGTTTTCCCAGTAGTCATGTATGGATGTGAGAGTTGGACTGTGAAGAAGGCTGAGTGCTGAAGAATTGATGCTTTTGAACTGTGGTGTTGAAGAAGACTCTTGAGAGTCCCTTGGACTGCAAGGAGATCCAACTAGTCCATCCTAAAGGAGATCAGTCCTGGGTGTTCATTGGAAGGAATGATGGTAAAGCTGAAACTCCAATACTCTGGCCACCTCATGTGAAGAGTTGACTCACTGGAAAAGACCCTGGTGCTGGGAGGGATTGGGAGCAAGAGGAGAAGGGGACAACAGAGGATGAGATGGCTGGATGGCATCACCAACTCAATGGACACGAGTTTGGGTGAATTCCTGGAGTTGGTGATGGACAGGGAGGCCTGGCGTGCTGTGATTCATGGGGTCGCAAAGAGTCGGACACGACTGAGTGACTGAACTGAACTGAACTGAACACAGTCAAAGGCTCTGGCATAGTCAATAAAGCAGAAGTAGATGTTTTTCTGGAACTCTCTTGCTTTTCCATGATCCAGCAGATGTTGGCAATTTGATCTCTGGTTCCTCCACCTATTCTAAATCCAACTTGAACATTTGGAGGTTCATGGTTCATGTACTGTTGAAGCCTGGCTTGGAGAATTTTGAGCATTACTTTCTAGCGTGTGAGATGAGTGCAATTTTGTGATAGTTTGAGCATTCTTTGGCATTGCCTTTCTTTGAGATTGCAATGAAAACTGACCTTTTCCAGTCCTGTGGCCACTGCTGAGTTTTCCAAATTTGCTGGCATATTGAGTGCAGCACTTTCACAGTATCATTTTAGAATTTGGGGTACCTCAACTGGAATTCTATCACCTCCACTAGCTTTGTTCATAGTGATGCTTCCTAAGGCCCACTGAGTTTCTCATTCCAAGATGTCTGGCTGTAGGTGAGTAATCACACCATTGTGATTATCTGGCTCGTGAAGATCTTTTTTGTACAGTTCTTCTGTGTATTCTTGCCACCTCGTCTTAATATCTTCTGCTTCTGTTAGGTCAATACCATTTCTCTCCTTTATTGTGCCCACCTTTGCATGAAATGTTCCCTTTGTATCTCTAACTTTTTTGACGAGATCTCTACTCTTTCCCATTCTGTTGTTTTCCTCTATTTCTTTTCATTGATCACTGAGGAAGATTTTCTTATCTCTCTTTGCTGTTCTTTGGAACTCTGCATTCAAAGGGGTCATGCTCAGTAAATCTTTAATCCAATTTTCTGTTGATGGGCAGGGCTGTGTCCCCTCACTGTTGTTTGATGTGAGGTCAAACTATGGTGGAAGTAACGAAGATAATGGCAACCTCCTTCAAAAGGTCCTGTTTCTCGGTGGGCACAAACTAGATAGACATGAGGGGAGGTTTATTACGTGGAATTGGCTCAAGTGATGGCAGAACTGAGAAGTTCCACAGTTTGTTGACTGCAAGTGGGAGACCCCAGAAAGCAAGGGGTGTAGGCCCAGTCTGAGTCTCAGCGCTCAAGAACTGGGAGCACAGATGTCTGAGGGGATGGGAGGGTAGACATCCCAGCTCAAGCAGACAGAGCGAGTCCACTTTCCTCCACGTTCTGGCTCTGTTCTGCCCCTGGTCCACTGGACAATGGATCTCCTGGTCCACCGCCTAACACCATCACACTGGGGACTAGCCTTGCCCATATATATGTTTAAGGGGGCCTCCCTGAGTGACTCAGAGGTAAAGGATTCTCCTGCAATGTAGGAGGCACAGGAGATGCACATTTGATCCCTGGATCAGGAAGATCTTCTGGAGAAGATCCTCATGATCTAAGTACAGGGACCCCAGGCCCTGCAGGCTGGTCACCACTCCCCACTTCCACCTTCCGTCTTGTTTGTTAATTGGACTGATTTCTATTCATGTCTAAGAGGGAAGTAGGATTTTATGGAAATTCGATTTGCATATAAAGCCACACGGTGAAGCAGGCGGAGTTTCTATTACCCAGCTGGTAAATGAGCTCTGTCCCAGCAAAAAAGCTTTCAGCTGGAAAGCCGCTGCTCCTATGGGGAGGGAGGCCAGCTCTGGGCACCAGGGGAGCTTTGGATGGACCTCCCCACATGGGTCACTGCAGCCTGATGTCAGGAGCTGGTCTCACGGGTTGGGGGAGGTGGTCATTCCTGCAGAGGTAACAAAGCAGGACCCCTCCCCGCTTGCCCCTGGGCTCTGTTCTGAAGCCTGTGGTCTCCCGTTTGGTCTCCTCAAGTTGAAGGGCATAAGTTTCCATCCTGGGTGGGGCATTGTCTCTGGGGATGGGTCGGAGGCCAGGAGTTCCAAGATGGTGCTGGTTAAACCTTCTGTTCTCTAGACCAGGGGTTAACGGGGCTCCCGATGTCACATGGGGGCATTTCCTGGGCCGGGGAGGCAGGCCAGGCCTTTAGAACCTTCTCAACTTTCTCCAGGATGATTCTCAGATCTGTCTGTCCCTTCAAAGGCCTCAGAAGTGCGCGCAGAGCTGCAGGTGAAGTTCACGCTGGGCTTGGAATAGTCATGTAGCTTCCAGAAAGGCCCACCTTCCTGCGTTACAGGCCGGTAGACTCCATCCCAGGATGCTGTGAGCAAGCCGTTTGTCTGTGAGTGTGTGGCCTTGAAGGATTACGGGCTCTCCAGACATGGGCCATCAAGGTTGGTTTTGTTTTTCACATCACAGGTGCCTGGATCTTAGAGGAACGGTGGACCGGGGATACCGGCTTAGCAGGTGACCCCACAGTGCAGCATGGCCTCCAGGATTGGGAGCCATGAAGAAGGTCACTGAGTGGCCCAAGGATAGGGGCCAGGGGAGACAGCAGTGACCAGACCAGAGTTAAAGGACAGAATTCTCTCCATAGCCTCAGCATGGGACCAAGCTTTCCATCCTCAGCCTCACGGTCTTTACTAGCTGCATTCACGACTTAACCCAGAACCTGCGAAGGTGGCTTTATCTGCACTCTGTGCAGTTGGAATTAGGGTGAGGGTGTTGATGTGAGGCTTTCCTGGTAAGGAGCAAGCTCAGCTGACAAAGAGCCTGCCTGCCAATGGGGGAGATGCAAGAGACGCGGGTTTGATCTTTGGGTCAGGAAGATTCTCTGGAGGAGGAGATGACAACCTATTCCAGTACTCTTGCCTGGAGAATCCCATGGACAGAGGAGCCTGGTGGGCTACAGTCCATGGGGTCACAAAAGAGCGGGACATGACTGAGTGTGCCCGCACATGCACACTCAGTGTAAGACCATCCTGGATTGAGGGTGGGCGCTGAGTCCACGGAAAAGTATCCTTAAAGGGACAGGAGGGGATAAGGAGACACAAGGAGGCCACCTGAGCACGGGGACAGAGGTGAGAGGGGTACTGCCACAAATCAAGGACCCCTTTGGCCCCTGGAAGAGGCAGGAAGGATTTTCCCTCAGAGCCTTCACAGGGAGCTGGCCTTGCTGACACCCTGATTTCAGGCTTCTGGCCTCAGACTGAATGAGAATAAGTGATGTGCTAAGTGCCCCCACCCCCGCCCCGCGCCGTGGTGCTTTGCCACTGCAGTTGTACGGAACTCATGCAGATTATAACACAGACCTGAGCTCATGGGACAGGCACCTGAACCTGCTGCTGCCACTAGCTACTGTCAGTCAGCACTGGGACGTCACTGCCCTGGGCTGAGGTGTAAGAGCTATTTCACAGGTATGAGCTATTCCTTCTGTTCTCAGAACCGTTGTTTCCTCCTGGATACCAGCCAGAGTCTCCCAACCCCATCTCCATGGTCTTCTGTGTATGTCTTCCCTCCACCCTCTCAATCCCCGTCTCAGTCCTTTGTAGCTGTTAAAACAAAGTCCCAGAGGTGAGGGGCTGATAAACAGAAGACATGTATTTCTCAGTCTGAAGGCTGGAAGTCTAAGATCAAGGCAATGCCAAGATTAGTGTCTGATGAGGCCTGGTTTCCTGGTTCACAGACAGTATCTCCTTGTTGTGTCCTCATGTGGAAGAAGGGAGCTCTCTGGGGTTCCTTTTAATAGGGAACTAAGACCTTTCATGGGGGATCTACCCTCATGACTTAATTTCTCCAAAGGCCCCATCCCCTAACACCATCACATTGGGGTTTAGGCTTCCCCATATATATATTTAAAGGGGCTTCCCTGGGTGGCTCAGCTGTAAAGAATTCTCCTGCATTGTTGGAGGCACAGGAGATGCACAGTTGATCCCTGGGTCAGGAAGATCACCTGGAGAAGGAACTGGCAACCCACTCCAGTGTTCTCGCCTGGGAAATCCCGTGGACAGAGGAGCCTGGTGGGCTATAATCCATGTGACCACAAAGAGTCAGACACGACTGAGTGACTGAGCATGCACACGTGAGCATAGACTTGGGTGGGGGACACAGACATTCAACCCGTACCCATCCCCAAACCCACATCCAACCAAACTTCAGCTGAAGTCTGCTAAACCCCCCACTCCCCTTTCTTTCATGATCTCTATTTACCTAAAGCAGAGGTTGACAAGCCTTTTCTGTAAACAGCCAGATAGGAAATACTGTTTGGCGGAGAAGGGGAAGTGGCCAGACTCTCAGTACATGAACAGACGAGGCTGAAATTTGCCCTTCCCGTCATTTTTGCATAACACAGACAGTATCTTTCTTTTAATTTTCCCCCCAAGAATTTGACAATGGAAAAGTCACTCGACTCACAGGCTCTACAGACACAGTTAGGGGCTAGACTTGGGGGCAACTGTGGTTGGCAGACCCCTAAGCTACAGAAATCAGAAGAGGAATGTGACTACAGAGGAGGAGGTAGCAGGCATTATGACCTTGCGCAGAGCTCAGGTGTGACACCTCATGTCACCCCCTCTCTAGGCACAGTGCCAGGCACTGGGTGTCCACAGCCAGCTGTCCCCCTGAGAAAACCAGGCTGTTTCTAGTGGTTGAGCTCAGCGTCCCTGTCTCCACATGTGCTCACACACGCTTCAGCGTTAAATACAGAACATTTTGAACATTAAAGGACTTAGTAAGAAACAGCTTGAGACAAATTTGAAAGAGCTTTGGATGGGAAAAATGGACATATTAATTGCTTCCTCTGGTGAGCTGCTTTTTTCTCTCTATTCACAATCAAAAGCCTTGCTGTGTTGAAATGTTAAATGTTTTTCCCATACAAGGCTGTGGATACCTTCCCTGGCTCTACACATAGTCCAATGGCTGGAAGTCAAGTGTGGGCTGGTTGATCATGATGCCCCAGGGCTCCTGCATTGCCAGCCCCATGCACGTTTTGGCTGCAGAGTGCACATTTGGAGTGATAGGGAGGGCAGTCATTCACTGGGCAAGTGGCCAGGCAGCCGGCCCTCTGCTGCCTCTGACCCAGGAGAGGGCAGAGGGCAGGATGAAGGGGTGGTGGTACCCATGGGAACATGAGGTGATGATGCAGTGCTGCTGGGGACAAGGGCTGATGATCAGAGGGAGGATGCTCCAAGGAACAGCCCTCAGGAAACACCCTTTCTCCAGCAAAGCACAAGACCATCTGAGGCAGGGGTCTGCTGAAGCTTTTTATTTGCAAAAAGCCAGTTACAATAGCAAAACTATTGCCAAACATGAGACATTGTAGGCACCTGCAGTCCTCTCCAGATCAGCTCCGAAGGCTATTGTTCATCTGCTCTAAGCGAGATGGTCCGAAATAGCCAGATATACAAGGAGTGCAGATGCTAATAAAGACTGTCCAACAGGATGGAGAGAATCTGAGGATCAAGAAAGACAAGGGTAAATATTCTAAAGCCTTTATCCAACAAGGCACTAATCATTCAACCAGAGAAACACAGTGATTTTGTCAAGGCCAAGTGTGTGTCTGCTGAAAATGCATGAATGCATCAGACCCCCAACCCCTACCAAGAGTGGGCGACAGGGAGCCCCGTGGTGGACAGTTCGACATGTTTACAGAAGTCCTCAACTCGGAGGAGATAGTTGATCAGGCATGCAGGAAGTGAAACGTTAATTGGGGCCGGCTGCCTGCTTGCAATTCCCTTAAATCATCACTACTTTGCGGAGTTTAACCTGGACGCAGACCCTCCCATGGCAGCTGTCTGCAGGAGCCAGGACTGGACAGGGGACAGCTGCCCTGCCTGGGTCTCCTGGGAGATCCAGGGCCCATCTCTGCCAGCCAGAGCTGGGCAGCTGGAAGGGGTACAGCCAGCACAGTCAGCACAGCCGACAGGTCCCTGCAGCTCCACAAATGCTCGGGTCACGGGTGACCCCCCAGGAGCACAGCAACTTGCAAGGGCTCCCTGACATCTGAGGAGACAGACAGAGGATAAACCATCCCCAGGGCTGGAGGAGTGCATTTGACATCTTTCCTCACACCAGGTGGTGCTTACAGGCCCAGCGACCTTGGCTTCTGAGACCAGGATCACCCTGACCCCAGAGTAGGAAGTCCTTAAGGAATCCTCCTGGGAAGAGCCAGGAGAAGGGGAGGGGGCAGAATGTGACAGATTTCGCCAGTGTCAGCCCCAAAGGTCATGGTCTCCCTGGCTGTACCTGCCTGCTGGCTCTGGTTGGACTTGCCTCCCACGTAGTCCCAAGCTTCTCCCATGAATTCTGACTTGGCTTCTCAGTGCAGCTTCCCTAGAGCTTCAGAAATGCCCTCAGCTTCATACTGACCAGGATTCTTGGTCTTCCCCAATCAATAGAAACACAAAAATTCAGGCAAGGCTTTACTGAGCCCCTGCTCCAGCAGAGGGGAGTGAGAACAAATACCAGGTTCCCTTGTTCACCCCATGAAGTGGGGCAAGCCGGTCCCTTATAGGGATGAGGGTAGGGGTGGGTCCAGAGGTCAGGCTGGAAGGGTGGCTTTGGTGGTTTGTTTTTGCTCTTGACTCTTCAGACTTGGCAGTTGGGCTCTTTCGGTCTTTTTGGATCTTTTGTCCAAAATTTGTCACAACCGTGCAGATATGTGCAGTTACGTGTGGTCCCACTTTCCTCGTATTTTGCTCTAGTGGAGAGGTGTGTCCAGGTACAGCACTGAAGCAGAGGCCCCAGGTCCCAGCCCATCTCAGACCCGCCTGTCCGGCCTTGTGTCTGAATTCTCTGCCTGAGGGAACCTCAGTCTGCACTCTTCCCTGCACGTCGATCTCTTTACCTTTGTTTCCTCTGGGTCTGTTCTGCATGCTGGTCTTCCAGAAAGGCTTTCTGATCCTGCATCAAAGGCACGATCAGCCCCTAATATCCTTAACCTAGTCAGCCGCAGGTCCACGTGCCTTGACCCAACCCTCCCCTCCACAAGCCTACCTATCTCACCCCAGCCGATCCTCCCCCCATCTAACCGCCTCACCACAACCTGCCTTGCCACACATCTACCTGTCTCGGTCCATTTCTCCCCATTCTGCCACACTGAGGATGGCACAAGGTCACTGAGGCACTTTGATCCCATAAGGCAAGTGGTGTCACCCTCCAGGTTCTGGAGGGGACAAGGGGCAGGGCAGGATAAAAAGTGAGAGTGTTAGTTGCTCGGTCAGACTCTTTGTGACCCCATAGACTGGTGCCTGCCTGGCTCCTCTGTCCATGGGATTCTCCAGGCAAGAATATCGGAGTAGGTTGTCATCTCCTTTTCCAGGGGATCTTCCTGACCCAGGGATTGATGTCAGGTCTCCTGCCTTGCAGGCAGATTCTTTAATGTCCAAGCCACCAGGGAAGCCCCTGGGTGGGGGGAGGGGCAGGAGGACAGGAAGGCTGCTTCTAATTATTTGAATTCTCTACCCTACGCGGTCATTAATAACGCTTCTTCTGGGTCATCACTGTGTGATGTGAACAGCCTACTTTGGGCTGAAACAAAGTGAAGTCTCTGGAAATACAGACATAGAAGATACAGGGGAAATTGTTTCAATATTTCCTTTTTGGAAGAAAAGATTGCAAGAAAGAACATGAAATTAATTTGGATTAATCAAGTCAGGGGACAAAAATGAGGCGCTGTATGGAAAGTGCTAGGTTGTTTTCTGGAGCAGTCAGCCTGACTTCCTGCCACACCTCATGTGGTCTGGCTGGGGTTACTCCTGAGGTTCTCCACACCAGGCCTTCAGATCAGGCAGCCCTGGGGGTGGGTGGTCTGGCCCTATGGTGTCAGCACTGGGTTGGGGTTAGGTGGAAAGACAAGCCCCGTGCAGGTAGCTAGTCACAGTCTTCCCAACCTGGGCTGCCCAATGAAGGCCATAGCTGTGAGTGGCAGAGACGTGGACAGACTGTCAGCCCCACGTTTCCTGTTACAAAGGTCAACCCACCCAGGAACTGAGGGGCTACCAGGTGTCTGAGATTCACTGAGCAGAACACAGCTTTCTGGGACTGGAAGAGGGTTATGAGTTGAATTATGTCCCCCAAACGGTATATGGAGGTCCCAGGTACCTCACAATGTGAATCTATTTGGAGGTAAAGTCTTTGCAAAGGTCATCACAGTAAATGGGGTCACTAGTCTGGACCAGGTGGCTAGTGGTAAAGATCTGCCTGCCAATATAGGAGATGCAGGAGGTATGGGTTTGATCCTTTGGTTGGGAAGATCCCCTGGAGAAGCCTGGAGAATCCCATGGACAGAGAAGCCTGGTGGGCTACAGTCCATGGGGTCACAAAGAGTCAGACACGACTGAGCGTGAGCATGAGTCTGGACCCTAATCCAAAACGGGGGGAATGTGCACACAGACCTGCGCCGCAGGGAGATGTGAAGATGCAGAGAGAAGATGGATGTGCCAGGAGTGATGCAGCCACAAGCCGAAGGGTGCTGAACGTCACTGTTAACACCTGGAGGAGTCGGCAAAGATCTTCCCCTACAGCTTCCAGAGGGACGGGCCTGCCCACACTTGGACTGAAAACTTCTCATCTCAGAAACTATCAAAGAAAAAGCTTCTGTTGTTTGAACCACTCAGCTTGTGGTATTTTGTTACTACAGTTTCAGGAAATGGATACAAATTAGCTTACAGGGTAGGATCAGATTCTGGTCCCAAACAAACAGCTGGTGTCTGGGAAAGGACGATCCAGAGATCCTAGAAGGGAGGGTCTCTGCGGAGGATCTAAGGTAGATAGAGATGGCTTGAGGGTGAGCCCCAGCGCTGAGATCCGTGTGCTGAGTGCAGCAGGCTTTTGCCACAGAGCCCCTGAGGCTGCTCCAGAGAGAGCCAGGCGGAGGGAATGTAACCCCACTAATGAATGCTTGCTGGCACTCCCTGAGGGGTCAGAGGATGCTTGTCCTAACTAGCCTTCCCCCAGGCCTCAAATGGCCACATGGCCTCTGGTTCTAACTTGCTCTTGATCTTGGCAACACCCCAAATGGCGTGCTCAGTTCCTCCACTGTGTCTGATTCCTTACAACCCCATGGACTGTAGCCCACCAGGTTCCTCTGTCCATGGGATTCTCCAGGCAAGAAGACTGGAGTGGGTTGCCATTTCCTTCCAGACTGCTCCAAATCAGAGACTGACTTTCTTTAAGTCACAATGAAATCATCAGCACGTATTAAATTTAAATCTGGCACATTTCGCCCTCCTCCCTGCCTAGTGCCACTCTTCCACAGTATGCTTTCCTGTGAAGTGATCTCAGTCAGATGACCAAGGGCAGGTCATTTTTAAAAAGGTCAGCATTTCCTATTAAGGCAACTTTCATCAGCTGATTTAGGGGTATTTTCCTCCCTCTGGAGCAGGTCAGCTGCAGGGTGGGCTTGTTCCATGCGGGGAGAGGGGAAAAGGGAGTGGGTGTGCCCTGGACTGAGGAATCCATCAGCTGTGAGCCCAAGCTGTGGGACTGTCTTGGTTCCAGGGCCGAAAGTCCTGCCTCCCAGGGAACCCTTAGAACTCAGCACACAGGGATGATTTGTCTCCCAGCCGAGGATAACCTCTGTCCTCCACCACACAGCCTCCTCCTTCTCCACCATGCACATGAGTCCTTGCTCACCCATCTTTCTCAAAGTTTGGTGACTCAGCCCTGAAGCCATCCCCTGCCAATGAGTTCTGCAGCTTGCTGGACATGAGGAAACTCTGGTTCTTTGTGCCAACACAACACAAAAGAATTCTGAAACCCATTTGTCACAAGAATTTTAAATCAGTTTGTAAATCTTCTAATCAAACCTAAACGTCAAGTGGCTTTGTATTGATGAACTCCTGAAGACCCAAGCAAAGGCTATCTAATTCTGGATCATCAGTATCCAGCCAGGCTTCTTTTGTTAGCAACTGATTTGCATTGAAAAATTGGCAGGTTTTTGGAAGGACAAGCTTCAGGAGTATATCAATGTCACTTATGGAGGGAGAAAAAAGGCTCCAGGCTTGTTTTTGCTAATCAGCTTATCTTGAGTGAGCTCAGCTATGACCTGGATCAAAAATTAGAGTTGCTTTGGGGTTTAAAGATGCCCCAAGTCTTGGTGGATACCACGGTCCACTCTCCCAGGTTGCAATGAGGTTCCTGTAGGCTATGCTGAGTAGGCTTGGGTGTCTGCAAGGGATAGACATATAACGCAGGAAAGAGGCATCACTGGTTCATCCATTCACTTGGCATGTGGTCACTGAGCTCCTACCATGTGTTGGGCTTAGTTCTAGACACAGCAGATGAATGTAAACCAACTCTAGCCCTCCTGGAGTTTGTCTGTGATTTATTCTCATAATGGAAAATCCAGACCCAGTGGGTCAGGGGTTGAAGTAATATCAGAGCTCTCAGAAATTTTTCTTTTCTCCAAAAGTTTCACACAAAATCATTAGAATGGGTTCTCATGGGGGCTCGGCTTCTCAGGTGGCTCAGACAGTGAAGAATCTGCGAGCAATGTGGGAGACTTTGATCCCTAGCTCAGGAAGATCCCTTGGAGAAAGGAATGGCTACCCACTCATGTGTCTCACCTAGAGAATCCTGTGGACAGAGGAGCCTGTTGGGCTGCAGTCCATGGGGTGGCAAAGAGTTGGACACGACTGAAGTGACTTAGCACACACACACCCTCATGGGGGCCACTTGGGTTTCAGGACAACTCTGCACCCATCACCAGGCTGCAAGTGGGGTAAGTGGGCCAAATGCTCTGATTGGCCAACTGGGATGATGTTCCCACTCCCAAACCAATCCTGTAGCAGGTGATGAGGATGAGAGCTGCCAAAGGAATAAGTCAATTGATCAGGCCCAACTCGATTGTCTAGGCCTGAAACTCAAGGGGCACTATCTACTCAAACCCATGGATCCAGGGATTAAATGGAGGAGAGTAGGCTCCTCAAGAAAAGTATGGGTGAGTTACCTGCAGAAGAAAGAAAAGGTGCCGGCAGACAAAATCAGCAGACCACCTTTGTAATGGTTAATTTTATGTGTCAGCTTGTCTAGAACATGGTGCCCTGATGCTTGCTCAAAACCAGTCTGGATCTTGCTATGAATCTTCCTCTTTTAAATAAAATTAACATTTAAATCAGACTGGAGCCCACCAGGCTCCTCTGTCCATGGAATTCTTCAGGCAAGAATACTAAAGTGGGTTGCCATTCCCTTCTCCAGGGGATCTTTCTGACCCAAGGATCAAGAACCTGGGTCTCCTGCATTGCAGGCAAATTTTTCACCCTCTGAGCCACCAAGGAAGCCCACATTTAAATCAGTAGACTTTGAGTAAAGCAGATTATCACCATTGGGTGGGCCTCACACAATCAGTGGAAGACCTTAAAAGGAAAGACTGAGATTCCCCCAGAGAGGAAGGGGTCTGTAAACAGACTGCCTCTGGACTCAAGTCTGCAACATGAACTCTTCCCTGGGTCTCTATCCTCCCAGACTTGCCAGCTTCTAGCAATGATGTGAGTCAATTCCTTAAAATAAGTCCCTCCCTCTGAGAAAGATAAGTAGATAGATAGACGGATAGATTAGTATGCTAGGGAGCCTTTAGGATAATGAGAACCATACATGAGTTGCCTCACACAGGAGGTCCTGATGAGGAACATGGCACTACCACTGAACACTAAGGACTTGGGAGGGGCCACAAAAAAGGAGACGACACTGGTCCATAATACATCCTCCCAATCTCCCAGAATTCTCTGTGCTGGAATCCATCTTGGCTGAGTGATGTGTTCGCCCCCAGGTAAGGTAAGGTAAGGTGAAGTCGCTCAGTCATGTTCAACTCTTTGCGATCCCATGGACTGAAACCCCACTAGACTTCTCCGTCCATGGGATTCTCCAGGCAAGAATACTGGAGTGGATTGCCACTTCCTTCTCCAGGAGGATCTTCCCGACCCAGGGGTCAAACCCGGGTCTCCCGCATTGGAGGCAGACGCTTTAATCTCTGAGCCACCAGGGAAGCCCACAAGGAAGGACCCTGAATCAGAGTGATTGGCCAGCGATAACACAGAAACTAATCTCATCACCATAAAACCCGGGATTGTGAGCCACGTGACAGAGCAGTCCTCCTGGGTTTCCTTTCCCTGCTGCTCTCTGCCAGGGTGCCCTTTCCAATAAAGCTTTTTGCTTTATCAGCATATGTGTCTCCTTGGACACCTCATTTCCAGGTGTTTGGCAAGAACCCACTCTCGGCCCTGGAAGGGATCCCCCCCTTCCTGCAACAGATGATAGAGTAGATAGATAGATAGATAGATAGACAGATAGGTATACCTCTATCTCAATCTATCTATCCTAATCCATATCTACAGACAGCCTCTGGGTTCCATGTCACTGGAGAACTCTGATAGTCCTACAGGTGTCATGGGGGGAGAGAAGGTGCTCACCACGTCATACACATTCTGGCCTTTGGACACAACATTTGAAGAATCTTAAATTGCTAGTTGCAGAACCACTGTATCAGTCCACTCAGGGCATAGATTGCCCAACCACACTGAGATTACAATCTGAACAGTGCTCTCTGGAGCCTTGCAGTGTGAACCACCACCCCCCCCCCCCCACCCCCCCCTGCAACTGCCACCACCGCCAATCTGCTTCTGACATCAAAGGTACACCTTTGTGGGTTTGTGACTCCTGCGAGTCCCTTGGACTGCAAGGAGATCCAACCAGTCCATCCTAAAGGAGATCAGTCCTGGGTGTTCATTGGAAAGACTGATGGTAAAGCTGAAGCTCGAATACTTTGGCCACCTGATGTGAAGAGCTGACTCATTTGAAAAGACCCTGATGCTATGAAAGATTGAGGGCAGGAGGAGAAGAGGACGACACAGGATGAGATGGTTGGATGGCATCACTGACTCAATGGACATGAATTTGAGCAAACTCTGGAAGATACTGAAGGACAGGGAAACCTAGCATGCTGTAGTCCACGGGGTCTCAAAGAGTCAGACATGACTTAGCAACTGAACAACAACAACAGCATTATAACCAGTTAGAATGGAAACAATTTACTGATTAAATAATTTATCCAGATTCCACGCAGAGTCTTTTGCCGAGATGGACCAGCTAATAAGGAACATTGATTTTAGAAACCAAAGTCGATATGAGGTTAGGGAAATGTTCTCCTCTTTGCGTGTTCCTGTCTCCTGAGATTTGGCGTCGCTTTGTGTGCTGAGAAAATCAGCCAGGCAACTTGATTACAGAGTCTTCTTCCATTTGTTATTTTTCGGGTATCATTGTAACTGTCTGAAGTTGGAAGGGGTAATGGTGTGGGGATTTCATTAGCAATTTATCAATAAAAATGAAGATTTCTTTCCTCAGGTGCTCATTCTAGTAGATTACTTGTTAGTTTGAGGGGGAAATGGCCTGAATAAGTGGGGTCTAAATTAGAGGGTATTTGCCCAGATCACATTCAAGGCTGAGTAATGAGCCAAATTGAGTACTCAGACTGTGTCTCAGTGTATCTCCTCCATAATCAAGACTCCTCTGTAATTGGAAGCAATGATTTGCATATAGACAATTAATGTAATAAGGTGTCCAAAAACAATTTTTTCCCTTTGAATAGCTCCCTTGTAATTTGGCTCATCTAATTCCTTACTTAGCCCTTTTGTTCAGATATAGTGAAAAGGTGGATTTCAGCCCATCCAGGAGGAATTTACAATATTTTGTTTACTGAGGCTTCCCCATATTGGGGTGCCCCTGACTCCAGAAAGCATATAAGCATGGGTGGGTAGGTGGGTGGAGGGGCTCAACTATTGCATCCAGAACACAGGTTCCCAAGTCTAGCATAAAGCAGGATCTCCTGGAAGTCTGTTCAAGCAGATTGCGAGCATCCTACCCCAGGGCACCAGGGTCAGCAGCTGGGGTGGAGCCCAGTGAGAATTTGCATTTCTGGCAAGTGCCAAGGTGATCCAGAAGCTCTGAAAACCAATGGTATAGAACTCACAAATTCTTCAAAGACAAACTGATGAAAAGTCATTGCCTGAATGGGTTCAGGTTAATAAGTCACAGTGTTTGACTGAGATCTGTCTGATCTGAACCCTGCACAGGTGAACGGTGGTTTAGAAAAATTGCACTAATTTTTACAATTTGCTGTTTTGTCTCTTTTCTTTCTCTTCCAAATCCTGGCATGTTCAGAAAAGCTGATCAGTGATTTCTTTTGCCCAGGTCCTCCATTAGGATGGAGACACAGAATTGGTTAAATGAACCTGATGTTTACCCTTCAAACCACTTCCTTTCTCCTCTGCATCCAGCTCCAATTAGGCCATTGTCAACATTCTGAAACAGAAAACAGCTGTAGAGAGCAGCTGTCAGGGCCACGGGGGTCTTGAGGACCCCAGAGGGGGATCAGGGAGCAGTTTCATGGCGGGAGAGGACAGAGAGCTAAATGCCGTCCACTGGGGCTGGAAATTTAGGTTGATGATGATGGTGATGGTGATGATCATGATGATGGCGGTGATAATGACAGCACAAATTGAAATAGATTGGCACAGGCACCGGGGGCCCGGAGGACTGGGTTAAAATGTTTATTCTGATTGGTCTTGAACCCAAGGGGCAGAGCCTTGCCAAATGTTCTCAAAGAAAGTGATGAATATCAAAATGAGCCTCTGTATTTATCGGGCTCTTGGTTGCACAAGGGGTGACTGGCTGTGCTGAAGTGAAGCAGTCTCATCACTCACGGGGCTGCACAGAGACTTGCAGGGTCCTGACTTTGAGGTGCATGCATCCAAGGAGCTCCCTATGCTTTACCTGGAACAGATCCAGAAGAAAGGGGGGCTCCAGGTGGATGTCCTGCAAGGGGCTGCCCAGGCCTCTGCTTGGTGCTCTGCTCAGGCATAGAGAGGTGATGCCTGCCAAGGACAATCTTGCTGCTGAATTCTGGTCTCTCCCAACGCTCCTGACTGTGGAGCCATGGTGTGTTGCAACCTTCCGGGTCACAATGTCAGCATCCACAAAGTGAGACAGGCTTCATGCTCACCACCCCTGGCCCATCCCCACCACCATGAGAACATGGTGAGTAATGTAGATAACTCAACTTAGACAGGAAAATGCAGTGTAAATCTAGCTGGGTGGGGTGCACAGAGAGCTGGAGATGAAGATGAAGCGGACTTGATAAAGGCCCGAGGAAATGGACAGATCTCTGGGGCCTTGGTGAGTCACCTTGAGCCCTGGCTGCAAGGCTGCTCTAGCCTTGCTCCTCAGCTGGGGCCTCAGGCCAGCAGCATTGTATCACCTGGAATCTGGTTAGAAATGCTGACTAGAAGATCAGGAGCAGCACAGATTCCCCAGACTCAGAATCAGTGTTTTCACCAGATTCCTGTGATTCCCAGGCATGTGGAGGCCTGTGGAACTTCCGGTAAGAGCTGTGCCTTCATACCATTTGATTCAGGTGGACTAAGGAGTTGGATTGATTGGCTGGTGACCACTCTATCACTCTCTAGTTGAGTGCTGGTCAGTGTCAAGTACTGTCCCAACGTGGGGGATGCCAGCCCATGTTGAGACAGGTGTGAACTATTCATAGAATATTGCTGCTGCATGAGTAAGCAAAGGGTGTTGCAGCCGTCAAGCCATCACATCGCAGCCGCCCTGACGGCGCACCCTGAGGAAACTCAGGATGAGAAAACACAGGATGCTGGCCCCAGAGAGCTGGGGAGCACACCAAAGGACTGATGTCACTGAGCCTGGAATCGTGCATTGTCCCATACATAGAAAAATGCTAAATTCCTTAATTTGAGTGATTAACAGCAATTTTTTGATGCTCCTACCTAGTCTTTGACATGAAAACTCCTATATATCCTGGTTCTTTCCTTATCACTTCAGAGCAGGTACCTCATGCCCAGGGTCCCACAGATCCAGGAAAGACTATTCTCTTCCTAAGGAACTGTTTGATGCTCCAGAAGGGCTCTGAAGAGACAACCCTACTATGTGGCTTTAATCCACCACTGTAAGGAGTTAGCCCTTTTTGATGATGGAATTTGCATGAAGCCAGTACCGTGAAGCTAGGGTGATCACTAGGATTTGGTGGGGTGGGGGGAATGGAGAATTTGTCAATCCAAGCCCAGACCTTTACCTAAGAATGTGGTGACACATGATAAACAAAGCATGCCTTGGGAATTGGCAAAGAAATCAAAGATGATGAAAATATTGATTGATCTTATAGCCAACTTTCATTACTCATCAGTTCAGTCCAGTTGCTCCGTCGTGTCTGACTCTTTGCGACCCCATGAACTGCAGCGTGCCAGGCTTCGCTGTCCTTCACTATCTCCTGGAGTTTGCTCAAACTCATGTCTGTCGAGTGGGTGATGCCATCCAGCCACCGCATCCTCTGCCACCCCTTCTCCTTTTGCCTTCAGTCTTTCCCAGCATCAGGTCTCCAATAAATCAGCTCTTTGCATCAGGTGGCCACAGTCCGCAATTTTTATATATTGTTGGCTCGCTGCACAGACAGCAGGGCAGCAGCTCATGCTGATAAAGCTCATCTCACTCATGCACTTTCTTCCTGAGGCGCATCACACACTCCTTGTGCTTAGGACACCAGGCAGCACTTCAGGGCTACACATGGGGCCATTTTATACAGCAAAACCACCAAAAAAAGTTCAGAAATGCAAAAAAAAAAAAAAAAAGAGAGAGAGAGAGAGAGACACTGAATAGACCGCAGAAGGGATGCTTACTTAGGGTCTTGGTGCTGAAACCAGAAAGCAGAACATCCCTCTGGACACCTCAGCTGGAAATGTGCATGGATTTTGGGACAATGTCTGCCTTGACATGGAAACAGCCTAGGTGACCATCAAAGATGGTAAGGACGATGTGGTCCCTATATACAATGGAATATTACTCAGTCATAAAAAGAATGAAAATTTTCATCTGCAGCCACAAGGATGGACTTGGAGGGCGTTAGGCTTCGTAAAAGACATCAGACAGAGAAAGACAAATGTATGACATCACTTAAATGCGGAGTCTAAAAAATGATACAAGTGAACTTGTTTACAAGACAGGAACAGACTCACAGATTTAGAAAAAAATTTTATGGTTACCAAAGGGGAAAGAGGGGATTTCCCAGGTGGCGCTAGTGGTAAAGAAATTGCCTGCCAGTGCAGGAGATGTAAGAGACGTGGGCCTGATCCTTGGGCCGGGAAGATCCCCTTCAGGAGGTCATAGCCTCCCACTCTAGTATTCTTGCCTGGAGAATCCCATAGACAGAGGAGCCTGGTGGGCTAGGGTCCATAGGGTCACGAAGAGTCAGATACAACTGAAATGACTTTACACACACACACACACACACACACACACACACACACAACAAAAAAGCAGCACCCTCACAGATATAGAAGGCAAACTAGTGGTTACCAGTTGCCATTATAAGGATGGGAGAGGGAGGGACACCAAGGAGGGGATGGTGCGTAAAAGACAGGCTCAAGAATGAATTCCCCAATGTGAGGGAAAAAAGCCAATATTTCATAACAGTTGTAAGTAGAAATTAAGCTTTAAAACTTGTATAAAAATTGTCACAGAGCTCTGGGTTTGTGTTCCCTGCGTCAACCTAGAGGGATGAGATGGGAGAGAAGAGGGAGGGGCTTCAGGGAGCGGGGGGATCATATGTACACCTGCGGCCGGTTCATGTTGCTGCATGGCAGAAACCATCACAATGTTGTGAAGCAGCTATCTCTAATTTAAAAATTATACGACAAGTTTAAACATTAGAAAAATGTGTGCTCAGCGTCTTTGGAGAAATGTCCAGGCTCCCCAATTAAAGCGCATCTCATCCTATAAAATGGGAGTGAAGTGAGGTCACTGATCACCGCAGCTTAATTTCCAGCCACAGTTTTTAGAAACAATGACTTGAAAAATAGTGATGGCAAAGTTATTGCAAAGTAAAGGTCACAGAGCATCACAGACGGTGTTGTTAGCGCCTCGGTCCCGAGAGCTTGCCTTTCAGGAGAGCAGCCTCTGAGCCCTAGCTCTTGCTCCCAGTTTTTCACACGATTCAGTTGCTTACTTTTGCCCAGATTCTAGCCCCGAATCTGCCACTGGGGACCAGCTCTAGCAGCAAAATGAAGCCGTGCCCAAGTGGCTCATTCCCTCCGCAAGGGAATCTGGCAGTCCTGACCAAAACCACCTCGGCGGTTACCCTTTGTGCCAGGAGTCCCTGTCCTAGAAGCTCACCTTGAGGATGCACCAAACAGTGTCAGGTAGGTCTTGTATATTGGCAGTTCTCTGAGATGGCACTGGCTGTGACTGCAAAGTACTGGAAACAAGCTGAACGCTCACCCATAGGATAGGCTGGATAAACTCTGGGGCACCCACAGGAGAGAGGGGCTGGCGGCTGTAATGAGGATAAAGAGGCTACTTGTGGGTGAATACAGGGTGGTCTCCAGGATCTCTCGCTTAGCGTAAAAGAGCCAGCATTCAGCAAGAGTTTACTGTGCTCCCCTCACCTGTGTCAATTAAAGCCAAGGGTGTAACTAGAAATGGTAAAGCCACACCCAGATGTCAGCGGTTCCTCTCTAGGAGGACTGTACTCTCCCTGGGCTCTCAGAGGAGCTGCTCATGACCTGAGACACTGGATACCGTAAGGCATGGCCGGTCCACCGTGACTGTGACACGGGAGAGAAGTTGAGTTCGCAGGTGGTAAAAGCTGGATCGGGGTCTTCCCTCTTCAGAGTCACGCAGGTGTCTCTCCTGCCACACCCGGGGCGCCCTGCATGCACCTGACTCCAGGGGAGCGTGAATGGTGAGCTTCAGATCTGACCACAGCTGGAACTTACGCTTCTCTGGCTCTGATGCTGAAGCGGGCTTATAGCAAAGACGGAAAGCTGGAAAATTAATTAAAACTCCTGTGCCCTTTCGGCTGCCACCTCAGAGAGCAGAGAGCCTCGTTTTTCTTGTATAATAAACAAGTGTCTAGTTTACTGCTGTCGGCCAGCTCTCTGTAAACACCTCCTCTTACTATTTCCCAAGCCTGGAGCCAGCTCTTCCTTGATTGATAGATCTGCGCGGAAATGTGGTGGCAGACACCTGTCCCTGTGGGCCCCTCCCACCCCTGAGGATCCTTTAAAGGGGAGGCCTCCAGCCCAAGGGGTCTCCGCTCCTCCTGCATCTCTTGGTGTCACACACTTAGAACTCATTCTCAGCCAGCACACCTCCCTATGAAGAACTATGGTTTTTCCAGTAGTCATGTCCAGATGTGAGAGTTGGACCATAAAGAAGGCTGAGTGCCGAAGAATTGATGCTTTTGAAATGTGATGCTGGAGAAGACTCTTCAGAGTGCCTTGGACAGCAAAGAGATCAAACCAGTCATTCCTAAAGGAAATCAACCCTGAATATTCATTGGAAGGACTGATGCTGAAGCTGAAGCTCCAATACTTTGGCCACCTGATGTGACGAGCTGACTCATTTGAAAAGACCCTGATGCTGGGAAAGATTGAAGGCAAGAGGAAAAGGGGATGACAGAAGATGAGATAGGTGGGTAGAATCTCCAACTCAATGGACATGAATTTGAGCAAACTCCGGGAGATTGTGAAGGACAGAGGAGCCTGGCATGCTGTAGTCCATGGGGTGGCATAGAGTCAGACACGACTTGGCAACTGAGCAACAACAATGACTGGTTTCCTCTCTGCCTCGTGCATTGATCAGAAATGACTCCGTAGCAGAGGGTGGCTGGCAGCTGGAAGGAGGTTCCTGCCTTTTTCTTTCCTGTTGTAAAGTTGTCTCAAATTGGAGGAAAGTAACCCTTTGGGGGTGAAGGGTGGGGAATGGGGTGCAAGGGAGGTGGGGAATCCAGAGTTAGGAAGGAAGGAATCCAAGGAAGAAGGAATCCCCTTCTTCCTTACCTGGTAAAGAGCAAGGTTGTGGGGAGCCTAAGGGGCAGCCAGCCTCAGGCAGGCAGTGCAGCAGGAGATCCGGGCCAAGCAGAGTACAAGGGCCAGAGGGCATGATGGACAGAATGGAAGCAGTGGGCGGTCCTCAGGAGGTTCCTGGGCACCAGAGCCCTCACCTGGGTCTCTGAGGTGATGGACCCTTCCCATTAGAGGTCTTCAAGGAAGACGCCACCATGATTCACTTTTCCTCTTAGTAGAGTCGTGGAATGCCATGGCCTGGAAGTGACCCCTACCCTTGTACCTGAGCCTGTTGCATATGTTGGCCTGCTTGTGACCTCAGCCCCTCCAGAGTTGTGCTCCTGGACCCTCCAGGGTTTGTGCCCCTCAGCTCCTCCAAGGTTCATTCTCATAGGAGACCTCTTTCCTTGGCCTTAGGAAGTCCTCAAAGGAACATTACTGAACCCTGAATTCAGCAAGTTTCCCCAAATAAACAGAGGTCCAGGGTCTTTTGCTGGGAAAGCCAAGAGAAGAGCCCAGCATAAAAAGACTCCTGGGGAAATAAGCTTGGAAAGACGTGCCCACAGTCGAGGGTAAAAACAGAAGAGAGGAAGGCCCCCCCTCAGGCTTGTGGGCAGATGCCCTCTCACGGGGAGATGGACAATGGTCCTGCCCCCTGTGCTCTGCCCCTCGCGGGACAAGGTCTACGGTCCTGATTTGCTTAAAGACACGAGGATCATGTAGTCAGATCACCAAAGATACCCTGAGGCTCTGATGCCCACCGGACCCCTTGACTGCTGTGTGGTTTGCATGGTGTTGGGACACAGGGCACAGGCTGGCCTTCCCTCCTCCAGCCAGGATGGCACACTTGTCGCATCCTGCAGCCCAGCAATATCGGATGTGAAGCTCTGGGCTCCTGATCCATCCTCAAGGGCACAGTCGAGAGCTCAGGACAGATCACCAAGAACGCCTGCAAAACTCCTAGCTGTGGTCCAGTCTTGTTGGCTCGCACTTGCGAGGCGTATAAAGAAGATGCAGATCGTTCTCCCATAGCGAGAAAATGCAGTTCTCAAAGAGGTGTGGGGAAGGCTCTGTGTGGTGCACAGCCTGGTTGAAACCCAGTCAAGTGTCTGCGCTTCTGGTGGTTTGGAGACCAGAAGGCAATTGTGTCTGCTATTGATTTCTCCCCGTGAGAGCTGCTTTGGAAAGCTGTGCGCACACAGCGAGAGTCGTCAAAGACAGGTGAGAAGGTTGAGGATTTAAACCCCGAGTAGAAAACCGATGGCAGTTCTGAGCAATTGCTGTGAAGTTTGTAAGCAACAGTTGAAAATGGGCCTGTGTAAGTGTTTTTCAGATGAGGTTTGTGGGGTAACACTGAATCTAAATGACCCAGCTTCACCAGACATTCTCAGGCTTTTATTAGCACACTGCATATCTGGAAGCGGTTTTTAAAAATAACCTTAAAGCTCCTAAGTTTGTCGGCTAGCAGAAGCCAGTCTTTAGTCCAAAGGTTATGATCAACCCCAGATTCAATAGGAAGTTCGTAAGATACCCTCCTCATAAAGCCAATATTTCATCTTAACTGAGTAAATTGAGGGGAAAGATGATACTGACGAATAGAAAGGAATTTTGTGTGTGTCTGTGTGTGTGTGTTTCTGGATTCGTTCACTAAAAACAGACGTGTGTGAGGAAAGCGGATGACATTTAAAGCAGTACTTGGAGCAACCTCGTAAACTTCTAGCATCCTGAGTGCCTGCATGTTCAGTTGCTCAGTCATGTCCGACTCCTTGTAACCCCATGACTGTAACCTGCCAGGCTCCTTGATCGATGGAATTATCCCGGTGAGAATACGGGAGGGGGTTGCCACTCCAGGGCATCTTCCTGACCAGGGATCAAATCTGCCTCTCCTGCATTGCTGAAAGCCTCTAGCCTCCTGATGGCATCTTCATATAATAGAAACATCTAGAGCCACTCCTGGGGTCCCCTGGCAAAATCCCAGCAGAAGATAAACATTAGGAAACAGAAACTGGCTACAGGTCTCAGCTCCAAGAAGTTGCAAGAAGTCTGACGTGGCCACCCAATAGTGTGACAGGCACATTTCAAGCTGATATGTTATTCATCTGAGATGGATCAACTGGAGACCAACATTGGTTGGACATGGGGCAGCCCCGTGATTTTGTAAGAAGGCTGCTCTAAGACGCTGCACAAGCCTTCCTGTCCACACTCCCAGGAATCTTATGCCTCTAGGTTGAGGGTAAAGACAGCAATCTTTCCCAGGTGGCTCTGTGTAAAGCATCCACCTGCCAGTGCAGGAGATGTGCGTTTGATCCCTGGGTTGCGAAGGTCCTCTGGAGGAGGAAATGGAAACCAACTCCAGTATTCCTGCCTGGAGAATCCCATGGACAGAGGAGCCTGGCGGGCTAGAGTCTGCGGGGCTGCAAAGAGTCAGTTGGCTGAGCACACACAGGAACAGTGATGAGAAAATCCCTCTGATGGTTAATTTTGTGTGTCAACTGGGCTGGACCACAGTATCCAGGTTTTTGATCAAACACTATTTTAGATGTTTAGTTAAAGTATTTTGAGGGGTGAGATTAATTAGCTTTAAATCCTTAGACATTAAGTGGAGCTGATTATACTCTGTAATGTGGTGGTTTAGTCACTAAGTCATGTCCGACTCTTGCAACCCCATGGACAGTAGATTGCCAGGCTCCTCTGTCCATGGGATTCTTCAGGCAAGAATACTGGAGTGGGTTGCTAGTTCCTTCTCCAGGGGATCTTGCTAACCCAGGAATCAAACCCAAGTCTCCTGCATTGCAGGCAGATTCTTTACCAACTGAACTACGAGGAAAGCCCACTCTGTAATGTAGGGGCTCTCATCTAATCTAATGATGGCCTTTAACAAATAGACTGAGATCCCCTGCCTGAGGAAGAAGGAATTCAGCCTCCAGGAAGTTTTTAGACTTGAATTGCAACTCTTCCCTGGGTCTCCAGCATCCTGGCCTGCTCCATAGATTTTAGACTATAAGCTATATATGTGTTAGGATCCACAATGCCATGAGCCAATTCCTTAACGCCATGAGCCAATTCCTTAAAATAAGATTCTTTCTCTCTGTGTGTCTGTCTTTGTCTCCCTCTGTCTGTCTGCCTCCATATACTTGTTGTTGTTGCTTCGTTGCTAAGTCATGTCCTATTCTTTTGCCACCCCATGGACTGTAGCCCTCCAGGCTCCTCGGTCCATGGAATTTCCCAGGTAAGAATACTGGAGTGGGTTGCCGTGACCTCCAGGGGATCTTCCCAGTCCAGGGATTGAACCTGCGTCTCCTGCATTGGCAGGTGCATTCTTTACCACTGAGTCACCAGGGAAGCAACACCCCCACGTGCGTATGTATGTGTGTGTAACACACACACACACACACACACACACACATCCTATCAGTTTTGTTTCTCTGGGCAATCCTGATCAATAGTATCCTAAGGCTTATATGACTTTGAATTGTGGAAACAAACCTCTCAAGAGAACACAGGTCCTGAAATGTCCTCCTTCCTGTGGATCACATACAAGGGGACACATTGAGAGGTGTGATCTGTGACATCCATGAGGGACCCCTTCGGCGTGCTTCATCTCAGAGCAAGGACTCTGGGGTCCACGTGAGGATTTTCCACTGACTGGCTGTTCCTGGACAAGGTGCTCAACCTCACTCAGCCTTGATCGCCTCGTTGGTAGTACAGAGATGATGAGGCTTCCTTCAGGAGCCCCGGGATGTTCACCCAAGATACTGAGCATAGCCAGCGCTTTATAACCCGTGCTGGTGGTATCTTTATTTCTGCTGGGTATTATCAAATTACCTCACTGACATCTAATCAAGTTGAATACAATGTATCATTTCAGTTCTGTTTAAAATAAAAATGAGGTCCTTTTAGATTAACTCCTCTGCAGGGTGTATTCGGGGGCAGCCTGGCTATTAAGGATGCCAGAGGGACTGGCTGCTTGTGCCCAGATCATGGGTGTTAAGTGAGCCCAGTCCCTGAAGAAGGCACTCATTTAAAAACATCCTCTTTGCAAGCTTCCCCAGTCTCCATAATGGAGATGCCAAAGGCATCCGTGATAAACACCAAACTGGGAAAGTAAAAAAAGAATGTGAGAGAGGAAGGTGGAAAAGCTTAGAGACAGCTCTGAGCGATCCAATCTTGAAGTGCAAAATCAAACCTACAACTTTCAACTCCAACATGTCGCAGCCAGAGCTGTCACGTGATGGGCTGTGGAAAGAAACCCACAGAAGCTGCTGCAAATGGTATTCACTCCTGCTTGAGCCAGCAGAGTCTCATCTGTGAACACAAACTCATTAGCGCAGTGATGAGCAGGGCTTGAAATGCAGGGTGTGTTCGAGCTATCTTTAACTCCTATCTTGGCCTGAAGTTGCAAGACAGACGGAAGAATCTAGCGCCTCTTCCCTTCTGCTCAACTGACCGTGAAGAAAAGGGAAGGGACTTAGAGAACACAGGCTGGGGCGGGGCAGAGGATGATAGAGAGGGCACTCCTGGGAGTAGGATGTGCGTGTCAGCCAGAGGCTGCCCAGAATCAGAGGCCAGGAACAAGGGCAACGTTAAAAGGACATTTAGGTAGATTTGGTGGAGGAGGAAATGGCAACCCACTTTGGTATTCTTGTCTGGAGAATCCCACAGATAGAGAAGCTTGATGGGCTCCAGTCCATGGGGTCACAAAGAGTTGGACATGACTGAGTGACTAACAGTAAGTAGATTTGGGGTCTAAAGGTGACATCCCAAGCAACCTGTCACAGACTGAATGTCTGTCCCTCTAAAATCCATATGTTGGAACCCTAACCCCCAGTGCGATAGAGCTGGGGCTTGTAGGAGTTCGTGAAAGTGGAGCTTCATGAATGGGATCAGTGCCCTTTTGAAGAGGACCACAGAGGCCTCACCTGCTCTCCCCACCACGTGCAGACCCAGCTCAGTCATCTTCTCGCTGAGTCAGGAAGCAAGTTCCAAATCTGCCGGTGCCTTCCTCTTGGACTTCAAGCCTCCAGAGCTGTGAGCAGTAAATGTCTGTTGTTCATAAGCTGCCCAGCCTATGGTATTATCATTATAGCAGCCTGCACTAAGACACAAAGATGGATGCTTCTCCTACTGGTCTCATCTGCCAGCTCAAGAATAATGTTCTCAAAAGTTAGAAGACCTTGAGATTAAACCTTGATGCATGCAGATACCAGCTAGAGGTGCATCACTTGGCTTCTCTGAGCCTCAGTTTTCTCTTCTGGGACACGAAGCAGAAATGATCACTTACCTCATCAGGTTGTTGAGGAGAGTCATCAGGAAGGAGCCAGGGGTGCAGCTTGCCATGTAGAAAACACCATTGCACATTAACCCCAACCAAATTGGTGATCTAATTTTCAAATCTTGGGGGTTTGAGCCCTGCTCTGTGCTGCCCTGAGGTTTATTCAGGGATTGCCTGAGGTAGGCGGCTGTGGAAGCCCTCCCCTCCAATGAATTGGCTTTCTAGGAGCTCACTGTTAACCTGCCATCTGTCTTTTTTTTAAGATAGTTTGATTCATGGTTATGCTGGGACTTCCTTGCTGCACGGGCTCTCTCTCGTTGTGGCGAGCAGGGTCCACTCTTGGTTGCGGTGCACAGGCTTCTCATTGCGACGGCTTCTCTTGCTGTGGAGCACAAGCTCTGATGGGCTTCAGCACTTGTGATGCACAGGTTTAGCTGCTAGGTGGCATGTGGGATTTCCCCGGACCAGGGCTCAAACTTGGGTCCCCTGCATTGGCAGGTGGATTTTTTAACCACTCTACCCCCAGGGAAGCCCTTGTCATCTGTCTTTTATGTAAAGTTTCACTTGAGGGCACCTCTTGCGCCCACTTGGCAGCCTCTCAAGCTCACACAGGTGTCCCCAGCTCTGCACTGGTGCCTACCCTCCCCTGGCAAATTGGCCGAAATATAAAACATTGGCAAAGTTGATGTGCTTGTCTGTGGAGAAATACTGCTGGTGGAAATTCAAAATAACAGAACCCCTATGCTGGAGAATTTGGCAAAATCTAGCAAGATCTTATATTCTTGTACCTTTTATCCAAGGAATCTACTTCTTGGGTCTGTTTTCAAAGATGGACTTGGGAAATATGAAAAGACAGGTGCTTGGTCTTATCCATTGTAAGCACTACTCGAAGGAGCAGAAGACAGTCACAGTTCAAATGCCCATCACCAGGAAATGACAGAGGAAACCGGTGTGTATCCATACAATGGGTTATTTTGCAGCTGTGAAAAGAAATGAAGACTATTTCTTTGGGTAGGTTTGAAGCAATTCTAGAGTATAGAGATAAGTGAAAATAGCAGGGTAGACAGTGAAAACAAAACAGCATATTTTTCTTCCTTAAAAATTTTATTTGTTTGCCAAAAGGAGATGGAATCAACTTGAAAGGTGGCAAAGCTGGTACCATATGAGCAACAAAATAATAGTAATGATATTATATTATAGCCTAAAGAATAAAATGTTAGTGTTATGAAAATTGGGATGCTGACTCAAACAACTTATAAAAGAGGGGAAAAAATGGAGACAACTGGATAATTTGAAGAATGAGAGGATATTTTAAGATATTATGGAATTACTATTAAATCTGAGGTATGGTGATGATACTAAAGTTTATATATTTTAAAAGAACCCTTATCTTTTAAAGATACAAGGTAAAGCATTTACATAAGAAGCAATATAATGCCTAATATTTGCCTCAAAATAATCCAAGGGAGGCAGGGATCATTGTAGCTGGATGTTCATTATACAAGGTTTTCTCATTTTGTACTTGCTTGCCATTTTCCATAATAAAAGGATTTTATGTACCAATCTACCTTACTGATTACATACATTTAAGCCACATTCAAGTCATGGAAACTTGTTCTACAGATCCTGAATTGTTGGCCTCTGAAGCAAACTTGTGGAAACTTTCAATTATGTTGTCAAGCAAAATGAGCCATGAGGACCCTTTGGTAGGTCCTCATCCCCTCTCCCCCCATCACATGGCTGCACAGCAGCAGATGGGCCAAAGCTTGGTCCAGGGCGGATGCAGGAGCTCAGGGTGTGGGTGGTACGGCCAGTCATGACTATTGTTAACAAACATGCGGAGTCCAGGGTGGGGCTGTCCAAGCAGCACTGCAAGAGCCTGTCATAGAGCTTACACAGTGGGGAGGACAAAGGCTGTGCACGTGATGCGAATAAACAAGATCTCCAGCCAGCCATATGTGGGGCCAAGATCATAGACGCAGGCATGGAGGTGTCCATGGTCCTGGAAGGTCTCACTGAGAAAGGAATTCTTGAACTCAGAGCAAACACAAGAAAGGACCAGCCTTGCAGAGATCTGAGGAAGGGCTCTGCCTCCTCTGGTCCAGCTCCTTCAGGCTCCTCCTGGTTTCCTGGGCTCCAGCCATGCTGATTGCCTCCCAGGAGGCCCTTACACACTCCTGGCATGAACAGGGCTCCAGGGCTCTTCACCTGCTGCTCCTCTTCCCTGCAGCCCCCTAAGCCATCTACCTGAAAGACCCATTCTCTCCTTCCTAAGTTCAATTCAGTTCAGTCACTCAGTCATGTCTGACTCTTTGCAGCCCCATGGACTGTGGCATGCCAGGCTTCCTTGTCCATCACCAACTCCTGGAGCTTACTCAAACTCATGTCCATCGAGTCGGTGATGTCATCCAACCATCTCATCCTCTGTCGCCCTCTTTTCTTGCCTTCAGTCTTTCCCAGCATCAGTGTCTTTTCCAATGAGTTGGCTATTTGCAGCAGGTGGCCAAAGTATTAGAGCTAGAGCTTTAGCATCAGCATCAGTCCTTCCAATGAATAGTCGGAATTAATTTCCTTTAGGATTGATGGGTTTGATCTCCTTGCAGTTAGGGGACTTTCAAGAGTCTTCTCCAACACCACAATTCAAAAGCATCAGTCCTTCAGTGTTCAGCTTTATGGTCCAACTCTCACATCCATACACAACTCCTGGAAAAACCATAGCTTTGACTAGATGGACCTTTGTCGGCAAAGAAATGTCTCTGTTTTTAATATAATGTCTAGGTTTGTCATAGCTTTTCTTCCAAGGAGCAAGCATGTTTTAATTTCATGGCTGAAGTCACCATCCACAGTGATTTTGGAGCCCAAGAAAATAAAGTCTCTCACTGTTTCCATCTTCTTAAAGGCCACATCATCAGAGCAGCCTTCCTGCTAGAATTTCTTGAGAGCTCATTTCCTCTTCCCCTTACTTGGCTTTATTTTCTCCATAGCATTTGTCATCATCTGACATATCAGCTCCAGGAAAGCAGGGATTGAGTCTGTTTTGGATTCATGTGTACTGCTAGCCTCTGGAATGGTATCTGGCTTAAAGTGAGTACTCAAAACATGTTTCTTGGACAAATAAACAAATACGAGAATACTGTAGAAACTTTTAATTGTGGTGCTAAATAAGACTCTTGAGAGTTTCTTGGATTGCAAAGAGATCAAACCAGTCAATTCTAAAAGAAATCAACTTAGACTATTCATTGGAAGACTGCTACTTGAAGCCTAAACTCTAAGACTTTGGCCACCTGATGTCTATAACTGACTCATTGGAAAGGACCCTGATACTGGGGAAAACTGAAGGCAAAAAGAGAAGGGGGTGGTAGAGGATGAGATGGTTAGACAGCATCACCAACTGAAGGGAGATGAATTTGAGCAAACTCTGGAAGATAAGAGAGAGGAGAAAGACAGAGGAGCCTGGTGATCTGCAGTCCATGAGATCGAAAAGAGTCAAACATGACTTAGTGACTGGACGATGACAACAACAATGCCATATATCAGCTCTGAAATGAAATACAAATTATGTTTTTGTTACTTTTGTAAATGGAAACTGAAAAAAAAACCCTAGTATTAGTAGGAATACTAATAGAAGATATGAAGGAATTTTGTGGAGAAAATTACAAAAGGTTTGTTTTATAACACTGCAAAAGCATAACTAATGCATCATGTTCTATAAAAATAAGTTATCTGCAAATTAACTCATGATGTCACACAATTTCAATAAAAATTCTAATCTTTTGTAATGAGAAAATCGATGAGCTGACTCTACAACTTAAATGTAAAAGCACAATGATAAAAATGGCCAGGGAAATTTTGAAGAAATGAAACAAGGTCCTAGTGATAGCTTACAGTGAACAGTAATGATCTCCGAAGAAGATTTAGCATTGGTACCAGGTACCATGCTTGACCACTCAAGAACTTTTGTGCATCAGAGTTTTATTAAAGTATAAAAAGGGACAGAGAAAGCTTCTGACATAGACATCAGAAGGGGGACAGAGAGTGCCCCTCCTTGCTAGTCTTATCAAGGCCTTATATACATTTATTAGACCCACTCCCACAACATACATCTTAAATTAACAAGATTAGAACAATAGAAAGATCTTTCCAGACTCACTCCCATAATATATATTTTAAGATAACAGGATTAGTCAGGAGATTTTCAAGGAGAAACTATTCCCAAGCAGGATACATTGTTGCTATATAATCCTTAGATTGAACCAGTCCATCCTAAAGGAAATCAGTCCTGAATATTCACTGGAAGGACTGATGCTGAAGCTGAAACTCCAATACTTTGGCCACCTGATGTGAAGAGCTGACTCATTGGAAAAGACCCTGATGCTGGGAAAGATTGAAGGCAGGAGGAGAAGGGTACGACAGAGGATGAGATGGTTGGAAGGCATCACCGACTTGATGGACATGAGTTTGAGCAAGTTCCAGGAGTTGATGACGGACAGAGAAGACTTCTGTGCTGCAATCCATGGGGTAGCAAAGAGCCAGACACACCTGAGCGACTGAACTGAACTGAACTGACAGAATTGAAGCTGAACTGTTTTGTTGTGTAATCATCAGCTCCGGGCTTAAAGAAAAAAATGTTTTATGTGAAAGGAATGTAAAAAAAAAATTTGTCCTTTCTCCTGGAGAGCTTCAGACCCCTATCTCCTCTTTGAGAGCCCTAGACCCCTCTCTTCTCCTCAGGGAAGCCAGACTTCTTATCAACCTGCCTAGGAATTGACGCTCTCACTAGGAAATATGTTGGGGAAGTTGGCCATGTAAGATACCAGAATACATCATGAAGTTATGATGGGTAAGCAATGTGATATTAGTAAAAAGCTAGTGGAATGGAATATAATGCCCAGAATACAGATCCATGCATGTATAGAAAATTAAAACATGAGAAGGATGCTCCTTTAAACTAGTGGTAAAAAGTACCTTATTTAATAAATAGTGCTGGGACGACTGACTATCCCCATGGCATACAAAAATTAGCTCCTATCTCATTATCTCATGTCACAGCCAATATTCAATCCCAGCTGCATAAAGGTCAAATCAGAAAAACAAAAGAATTTCAGTTTTAAAAATATCTTTAAACTTTCCGAATAGAGTTGTATTGTTAAGCAAGCTTTTGTTCATTCGCTGAGTCGTGTTGACTCTTTGCAACTGCATGGATAGCAGCATGCCAGGCTCCCCTGTCCTTCACTGTCTCCCGGAGTTTGCTCAAATTCATTTCCATTGAGTCGGTGATGCTATTTAACCATCTTATCCTCTGCCACACTCTTAAGCAAGATAAACATGCAAAAAGTACTGTCAATAATTGCTAATGATAAAAAATTATTGTCAAATACATGAAATTGAAAAAAAAAAAACACCTTTCAGTCATCAGGAAGTACTATTTTGGAAAGGCAAGGATTTGAGAGAGAAGGTTACATGTAAATCAAAGCAAGACTGCCGTGTGCTCCTTCTCAGATGCATCTTCCATTGCCCTCGTCTCTGCCACAGACACAGTTAAGCAGCCAGGCTAGGTCCTCCTGCTGTCTTTAGCCCAGTTGATCCAGTTTCCCCACCCTTTGCTGGTTGGTGACTATACCTGCCCAGTTCAGCCCATAGAAGAGTAGCAGCTCCCAGTTTTGTGGGAGCAAACCACAACCACTGTAAAGGTGGTGATCCAAGCTGTGGAGAAGGTCCACACTTTCTCCAAAAAGAAAAGACAGACCCTATGGTCATTTAGGGGCTTCCCAGGTCATGTGTGTAGTAAAGAAGCCACTCGGCAATGCAGGAGATGCAAGAGACAAGGGCTCAATCCCTGAGTCAGGGAGCTCTCCTGGAGGAGGGCACAGAAACCCACTCCAGGATTCTTGCCTGGAGAATCCCATGGACAGAGGAGCCTGGCGGGCTGCAGTCTATGAGGGCGCACAGAGCTGGACGTGACTGAAGCGACTTAGCACACACCACAGCAGCATGGTCGCTTGCAGAAAAGACACCCTCAGAGCTGCAAGCCACTGTGCCCAGAGGCCAGGCAAAGGAAGTTACAACTGCTATCACCAAGAAGGCTCAGTCTTTAGGGGTATCCTATTAGCAAAACTTGTGCATGTGATAAAGAATGGAAGTCACTCCTTGCTCTCTACAAATCAGAAAAGGGGAGTAGTCAATTCATGTGGTCCAAGGGTGATGAGGGGAGCAGGTAGAGGGTAGAATGCATCCTTTTTGTCTTGAATACCAGGGACTAAATTGGCTATAAAGAGGCCAGATCTGGAGCAAGGGAGAGGAGTCATGTGAAAGGTCAACATTTTGACCTTGTTAGTTCAAAGGTGGCAGGAGAGGGATGAGGAAGAAAGGCAAACTGGGTGTAAAGCCCTTAAAATACAGTTATAGTGAATTATAGCTAAATTGGAAGGACTGAAGCTGAAGCTGAAACTCCAGTGCTTTGGCCACCTGATGCAAAGAACTGACTCCTTAGAAAAGATGTTGATGTTGGGAAAGATTGAAGGCAGGAGGAGAAGGGGATGACAGAGGATGAGATGGTTGGGTGGCATCAGCGACTCGATGAACATGAGTTTGAGCAAGCTCCAGGAGTTGGTGACGGACAGGGAAGCCAGGCGTGCTGCAGTTCATGAGGTCCCAAAGAGTTGGACACGACTGAGTGACTGAACTGAATAGCTAAATCATACACTCTTGCTGTCTAAATTTCCCATCCACTAAAGGAGGTGGTGGGGGTGCTTATTAAATGTTCAGAGAAATAAGGATAGATGCCATAAAAATCATCTGTATAACAGCTTCATTATTAAAGCAAGTAATCGAAGGGCCCGCATTAAGTTACCTCCAAATATTTCGCATGCACATCTCATCTTTTATCTGTGTACCCATAAATGCCTGATGGATAATGACTGCTATAAAAATAATGAATTGCTTAGGTGAGTTCCTCTTAAAAAAATAAAGGAAATATCAGACATTATTTCCTTGAGGGATGCCACAGCAGAAAATGAGAACTGGCTTCTCCAACTTTGCCAGCTGCTTTTTTCTTTTTCCCCTTTTGGTTTTGTTGTGTTTCTGAAAGAAAACGTCCACATACACCAACATCTCTAGATTTGCAGAAAATTAATTCTGTAGATGATGTGGAAACGATAGCCTATAAAGTTAATGAGATATTACTGAAGGCTGAATAAACAATTAGCAGTATTAGCTGCGAAGATAAACCAAGACCTGTTGCCATCTAACAGAACTGCAACTAATTAAATTGAAAATTACAGCACAAGCGGGTGAAAACAAAAGCCAGTGGAATGGGGGCGAGAATTAACAGAGCTAATATTGCAAATGCAACACTGTTATTAAAAATAAGAAGGAAGGCGGTGTATTAAAACCATCCATCTCCCCCTCCCCCATTCTTCCCTGGATTTTGTTTGAATCATTGCATTTCCCCATTGTCCCTGTCCTTCCAGAGTCTGTTTATGGCCACTCCTCAGGTCTCCAGAGGTGCTAAGTCTGCATTTTCTGCAGTTCAAAACCTGCAGAGCAGCTAGCCCACCTGATTGAAAAAGAGTCCTTCCTGACCCCGCAGACCATCCCCAGTTCCCTGAAGCATGAAACTGGCTTCCTTGTTTCTGAACATGAAGAACTGTAGACCTTCCTGGGGAATAACCATCGTGTTGCAAATCGCATCATTTTGCCTTAGATTTGGGAACTTCATGGCCCATGTTCTCCATGCTCTCAGGGCCATGGAGCTGTATTTCTCACTTAAAAAAAACACACACACACACAAATTACAGTCATCCTCTTTCATAGCTTTGTCTCAGTTCCTCCTTGTCTTGGAGAGCCTGGAGCTTCTCAGAGAGCCTGCTGGAAATGGGGAGGTGGTGTCACAGGTAGATTCTTCCATAGGACGGAGACCTGGGCAGGATAAACGAGCTAGAGGCTGCTCTGCCTCCATGCCCCAGCTGTGATGTAGAAGGTGCAGGAGAACCAACTGTCTCTTTCTGAGACCCAAGATTGGCTGCAGTCAAGATTGTCATTGTTCAGTCGCTCAGTCATGTCTGACTCTTTGTGACCCCATGGACGGCAGTATGCCAGGCTTCCCTGTCCTTCATTATCTCCCTCAGTTTGTGCAAACTCATGTCCATTGAGTTGGTGGTGCAATCCAATCATCTCCTCCTCTGTCACCCTCTTTTCTTGCCTTCAGTCTTTCCCAGCATCAGGGTCTTTTCCAACGAGTTGGGTCTTCCCACCAGGTGGCCAAAGTATTAAAGCTTCAGCTTCAGTATCAGTCCTTCCAATGAATATTCAGGGTTGATTTCCTTTAGGATTGACTGGCTTGATCTCCTTGCAGTCCAAGGGACTCTGAAGAGTCTTCTCCAGCACCACAGTTCAAAAGCATCAATTGAAGATAGGTCAAGACAGGAATGTAAAAAAAAGAAACTTTGTTCAACTTTGTTGAGTATATCCAGGCATCCTCAGGATGCTGGCATCACCTATACCTGGATTAATGTATATGAGATTTCACCTGTACTGAGGGACCACAGGTCACCTCACTTCCATGAGAGCCAGGCACCAAAACTCAAGAGTTTCTCTCTGAAGCTGCATAGGGTGCGCTCTACTGACAGGAGGGATGTCTTGGTGGGGGACAGCTATTGCACAGCTCCACCTTAGCCCACAGAAGAGGGGCAGAGCTACAGAGATCTCCTGAGAGGACCTTGAAAGGTTAGATTTGGGAGGCTCGTGTGCTGTCAGCATCCTTTGTCTGATGACAGCATCCAGAGAGAACCAAAGGACATTTGTCCCATCAGAGGTTAGACCTGCACAAGCCACACTGCCCAGGGGTCTGAGAAGGTCCATCACATGGTCATGAGCATCTCTGCTTCCCACAGAGCATCTCTGCTGGACCTGGAATCTTAGACCTTAACTCCCAGTGGAAGTGTCCTCCCAGTAGTCCAGGCTTCCTCCTCCCATTGTCTCTGACTGGATCGATTCCTTCCCTCAGGGCTCCCAGAGTCTTTTCCATGTTATTGCAACAGGAGAGTGTGTGGTGAGGACCTTCTCTGACTCATAATGTCCTGAGTGTGGACCGCTTAGCTTTGTCTTTACATTCTGTCTTGGGCCTTCCCAGGTGGTACAAAAGTAAAGAATCAGCCTGCCAAGGCAGGAGATGCAAGAGACCCAGATCTGATCCCTGGATCAGGAAGATCCCCTGGAGGAGGAAATGGCAACCCACTCTAGTATTGTTGCCTGGAGAATCCCCAGGGACAGAGGGGCCTGATGGGTTACAGCCATGCGGTTACAAAGAGTTGAACATGACTGAGTAACGGAGCACATATTCTGCCTCATATTCTTCTCTAGTTGATGATGGATGCAAAATTTCCCCAAGAAGAATGCTTCAGGGATTCAGAAACTATACCATACACCTTCTCCCCCTACCCCCCACCCCTCTGCAGATACACACCGCCACCACCATGGCTAGTCTTGGCTGGGCACATCTCAAGGGCTCCTGGATGCTCATCATGAAATTAACACATTTTATTCTGTGACGTTTAATTCTCTTTAGAACAACCTAGCCTTGCTTCCATTCTAGAAGAGTCTCAGAGCCTCTGCCTCCCCTCAGGGTCTTCCCTACTGCTCATGGCAACCTTCTGACTTGCCGCATCTTTAGATAAAGGTCAGTTATTGACAATCTGGCTGGAGAAAAAGCATTATCAAAGAGCCCAGAGGACGGGGGCTGCCATGTTTGATGCATACAGTCTCTTTGATAGATCACAACATGAAGGGTTTTGCTCCAGGCAAACTGCTCTAAACTGTCTGGTTTCCTGCAGGAAAGTGGAGCTTGTTTGGGAGAAAGTTGGAGGAGTAGTCACTGCTCAGCAGTGACCCATAGATGGGCGGCTATCTCAGCCTGCACGAAGACTGAATGACTTAATAAAAATACAGCAAAGCCCACTGTCAACCAGAAAAGAGCTCAAAGAGCAGTAGGAGTATCTGCTTGTAACGGAGCTCTTATTGGATCCACAAAGGGCTGGGACTTGGTGCTAATTGAACCCCTGCCCTAGGTTGCCTTCCACAGGAAGGGAGCTGGGGACTAACCCTGCAAGACTTATTCTGATCCATCTCAACTTCGGAGCACACAGGAATGGTGACCAACTGGCCCTCATTATCTTGTTTACTGATTTATTTTTGGCGGCTCTGGGTCTTGGCTGCTGTGTGCAGGCGCACAGTTCTGGCAAGCCGGGGCCACTCTTGGCTACAGTGCACCGGCTTTCCATTGCAGGGGCTTCTCTTGTTGCAGAGCTTGCCCTAAGGAGGGCAGGCACAGTAGTTGTAACACATGGGCTTAGTTGCCTCATGGTATCACCCTGGACCAGGAATCAAACCCATGTCCTTAGCATTGGCAGGCAGATTCTTAACTATTGACCCATCCAGGAAGCCCGTGGCCCTCATTAGAGACTTTTCTATCATCACAGACACAGATTCCAAACTTGCCTATCACTTGAGAGCCAATGACTCCATTTGCTCAAAACTTGTATTAATTCAGGCAAAAATAATGATCCAAATGAAATACCAGAAGGGACTATACTTGGAAATCCTTCAGTGATGTATCACACATGAGAGTAAAGCTGCGGAAAAGACTTCAGTGTAAATACTGTAATTCTGCCGATAATTAAATAACCTTAAACTGACTCATTATCTTCAGAGTTACATGTTAATAATTTTACTGGCAAACATTTCATAAGTTAATTCTGAAAAGACTTAAGCATAGATAGATTTAATTAATTCCATATTTGCAATAGCTTTTGCTCTTTTAACTCCAGATGATTTCTTGAAAAGTCAAGGAGTGTGTAGACATGTTGCGTAAGTGGCGAAATGACAACATCCTCCTGAAATTATTTGGAAGGGGAGCTTGTGTTAGGGAATGAGGCTGAAGAAAGACAGCTCTCAGTCCATGATTCTGACAATTGCAGGTCACACCTGGGCAAGGGAGGGGCCCCAGGATGGAAAAACTTGGTATCAGTGATTTCCCACCCCCGAGGTTCTTGTAAAATACTGGGAAATGCATCCTTCTGATGCTTTTTCCATATGCCCATAGATGTGCCGTATATAGAAGCTGGAGCTGGTGGCCAAACAGTGATTCATGGTATTTGATGGAAAAATTTAAAATGAAGCCTTAGTCCTTTTCTCAGAAAGACATTCAATATACACTCTCAAACTATCTGCTCTTCAAAGTGTCCAATTCTGGAGCCTGAAGGGAGAACAAGTGCCACGAGACTGGTATTTCAAGGTGTGAAGAAGTGAAAGTGTTAGTCGCTCAGTCATGTCTGACTTTTTCCAACCCTTGGACTGTAACCCACTAGGCTCCTCTGTCTATGGAATACTGGAATGAGTAGCCATTCCCTTCTCCAGGGCATCTTCCTGACCCAGGGATTGACCCGGGTCTCCTGCATTGCAGGCAGATTCTTTACCATCTGAGCCACCAGGAGGGTGTATGTAGTATCATTTCACTGAAATGCTTTCAGCTCTGAGATCTTTGGACAGCTCCCCAGTCCCATAGATGCTCTTTCCTCTCTGGGAATAGATAACACCCAGCCCCCAAAGCTGCATGGACCTGATGGTGGGGTGCTGTCTTTCTTCTCCTGGTTTCATCAGAGAAAAATCTAACCTGAGTAATGGACACACGCACCCTTCATTCTGAGAACTCTTGTGGTCACCAGCTCGTTGCTCTCATCTCTTGTCTTCATTTACTTGAAGTAAAAAAAAATAGATATTGGCTCCTAATTAACCCACCTAACCCTGCAGTCTTAAATATCTTTGCTTTTGTGAAACTCTGGATTAAGGTTAATGATTCAGCTCTGCTTCTAAGCATGTTCTTTGAGAAGGTAATTCACTTGTACTAGAGGAAGCATGTCAAGGCATACCATGGCTGTGCTCAGGGTCGGGGCAATTTGAAGTGACTTTTATTAAGGCAACAGGAAGAGGGCTGGAGGTTGGGTCAGATCCCCAGCTAATTACGGGTACTTTATTCTGGGACTGATTAACATTCAGAGGCAGGGCCAGACCTGGAAGGGAGAAAGGACATGATAAGAAGCGTTTAAACTAAACCCATATATTTCTACTGTGTAGAAGGAAGATTTATCCTTGGGATGAATCTAGCCATGACTTTGCGCTTCCTTTGTGAGTTTAGGAATTAACCTTTTCACTTAGAGCCCCCAAATGAGCCTTACTGAAGGGGAAGAACGCCACTGAGCAGCGAGTGGAGGTGAAGGCGGCCTGGGAATGTGGTTTAGCTGATTTCTCTGAGAGGCTGAAGAAGTGGCAGACTCCAGACCCAAACTCCCTACAGTTGTCAACAATACTGAACTCCATTATGGAGAGAAACAGGCATCATTTCTTGGCTGTGTTAATTTTCAATAAGTGAGTTGCATCAAATCTAATCATGCCACGGAGGGCAGTTTTTATATTTTATAAGCAAAGATAAATCCCTTCCCAATTCACAAGCTCCTTGGTGGCAGTTTGCAGAGGCCTTTGGGGTAGCACACTTTAAACCTTCCTCTCCTATTGTCATCCCCGACTTGTAAGTACCTCTGCAAGATTCATTGTTGCTTAAATAATTGAATCTATTTAAAGACATGAAGCCAATTAACTTTTCAGTTTATGACCAAGAAATAATTTCGCCATGTGTGGTCAGACTCTGCTGAGTATCTGGGGATTCAATTATTGTTCAGAGCTTAGAAAAATCCAAACAGGATCTTAAAGTACGTCAGACTGCCTTTTCCATGGCATTTATCAGGGTAACCTATGAGTCCAGACTTGGTGGGGACACTAAGCAAGCAAAGCGCTGTCTAACATCTGTAAATCCCATTTGGTTTTTCTACCAAAGCACTTAGGCACTGTGAATCAGGGATCTGTGTTTCCATGCTCTAGTTTTGGTGTCATTTGGTTTGTTGCTTACCTGGTGCAATTCTTTTCTTTTCATAAGACACCTAGTGCCCCCCTAGGTCTCTTTCCGGTCTTCATTTTTTTTTCTTAGACCCTCTATGCACATGGGGCTTTCCTGGTTGCTCAGATAGCAAAGAATCCACCTGCACTGCCGGTGGATTTGATCTCTGGTTTGATCCCTGGTTGAGAAGATCCCCGGGAAAAGGGAATGGCAACCCACTCCAGTATTCTTGCCTGGGGAATCCCATGAACAGCGGACCCTGGCAGGATACAGTCCATGGAGTCGCAAAGAGTCGGGCGCAGCTCAGCCACTAATACTATGCACATTAAGGTGTCAGTGATGGATGAGAAGTTTTTTAAAAAGGTAAACTTTTCTTGTGGGAATTTTCATTTTTAATAGGAAATGTCATCTGATAATAAAGAGAAGAAAATGTGGGTAGTTGGGTTATTAGAAGTTACTGCAGGGTGAGAACCCTGAGGACATCTTGGTCCTCTGGGGGCTGGCAGCTCTCTACCACGTGGGCTGAACTCTCTGCATTACCCCTTCCCTCCCACGAGCCCACAGCAGAGCCACGGCCCTGGGGCAAAGAGGAAAGTCGAGATCTGCATATGTGGTCCAGGTGTTATGTAGGTGAACAATCTCCTTCACCTCTGAGGTTTATTCTTTAACTTCACCACCAATTCTAGACTGACTCCCAAATCTGTAACACTGGTCCAACCCTTCTCTCAAACTTCAGAGATGTCTCTAGAATTTTTTAAGTGACATCTCCATTTGCACACCCTCCTCTCTTTATAAACTAAACACGCCCAACTTAATGAATATATGGCCACCATTTACTCAGCTGTCCAAACCAGAAACCCGGGCATCATCCATGTCTTCTTCCTCTCATTCATTCAGCATATCCAACTGGTCACAGACAAGACCATAGTTATGCCCTGAGTCTTTCCTGCATTTGACTCCTTCCATCCTTACCACCACCTGCAGGATTACTGCAGACTATTATCTTTGCTTTCTGTCCCCCGCTTGTTGTTACGTTGCTTACCTCTCAGTCATTCAACACCTTCACAGATGGCACCTCCTCCATGAAGCCTTCCCTGAAATCTTCACTCCTAACCCCCATCACCATAATCATTCCTTCCTTTGAACCTGTCACCTCTTTCTGTCTTGTAGCACACATCCTTGCCTGGCTTACATACAGGTTATCTGGGCACCTGTGTTGACCCACCTACTTTTTTCTTGAGAAGGATCAGGGCTTTTCATCTCTGTACTCCCTTCACTTAAAATGACCCCTGGTCTATGACTGTTAAATGAACAAAAGCAACACTCAGATAAGACCAGAATTTGAAGACAGTTCGGAGGAGGCAACAGGTGCCAGCTGCCTCGTTATTCTCAAGAGAGACTTAGTGGGGAGTTGGACATTTCTGGGGGGTTCTCTTTTGCTGCTACAACCAACTCTACAAATGAGGATTAGAGGGTACAAGGAAAGCTGAAGGCTCAGGGCCCAAATCTCTCCAGTCTTTCTTAACACCAGAAGAGTCTACCATCATGGAGAAGTTACTCTGGAGCATGATCAGGCTTGATGTGCCCAGAGATTATCCCATAACTCGTCAAAGCCTCAACCAAGGTGAACTCTTGTTGGGGTCTGACCAAGCGAGAGCAATACTCTTGGAAATGAACCCTCAGGCAGGTGGCTCTGTGGGTTGGGCTGGTGATGAAGGGTGGAAAGACTCCAGCCAGGAGTATTAGAGCCACGGAGACAAAGCGTGGTTCACATTGTGGCTGCTTTCCTTCCTCTTGGCTCATTGAGGGATCTGTGACCCAGATTGTCCACACGCAATATAACCACAGGGTCCCTTTGTCTCCCCAAATGGGCATTTCTAGTAGCTCCCCTCCTGAAGGGTGCACTTGGGGAGGGGTCCTACCTCAGAAATGGTTTCTACAACAATCTGTGAACAGTGGGTCCTTTGGAGGGCGGGGCTGTCAAGCACCTGGTTTGTTAGTTGCTCAGTTATGTGCAACTCTTTGTGATTCCGTGGACTATGGCCAATCAGGCTCCTCTGTCCATGGAATTCTCCAGGCAAGAACACTGGAGTGCATTGTCATTCCCTTCTCCAGGGCATCTTCCCAATACAGGGATCGAACCCGGTCTCCTGCATTGCAGGCAGATTCTTTACCACCTGAGCCTCCTGACTCAGTGCTATTGAAGAGGAGTTCTGAAGGGTTCCCAGGAAGAACCCACACACAGACCACAGTAACTTCTCCCTGTTTCTGGGATGTAAACAACGTGAGTCTCTGAAAGCAAAGTCTCACCACATGGCAAAATCATTTCTTGGTCATAAACTGGAAGTTAATTGGCTTCATTTCATTAAGTGGATCTAATTATTTAAGCCCCAGCAAAGGTTGTGGTGAGAGTTACTAATGAGGGTGCTTTTGGCTGTCCCCTGCCTCGGGGAACCAGTTGGCACCCCGGTGGCCTGGATGAGTTAATGTAGCAATGATGAAGGGGCCCTGGGGGCCAGGAAGGGAGAGGTTTCACAGAACTGGGGACTTGGGAGCCAACTGCCTGGATTAAGAACTTCAAATACTCCCATGCCTAAATTGAAAATGAGTTTGGAACTTTATCCAACAGCATAAACCAAAGAAGGCAAAGGGCTACAGAAGAAATGAGGCTATCAAGCCCTGGCGGTGCATGCATGGCAGGCCCAGGATTTCAGTCCAGAGCCGAGCTTTGCGGGTGTTCGTGAGCTTGGCCATGCTTCAAGCCGGGTACTGAGCCGTGCCATCGCGATTATTTTCCTTTCAGCTGTGCTAGTGAAGAACCACCCGTGAGCCTTTAAACGAACACAATGACCACACAACAGGAATAAAAGATAGTGCAGAGAATCAAGCAGCGGCTCCCAAATGTCTCATATCCAAGAAAGAATTTGTTTCTTTCTAGGCATGGCTGCGTGTTGCCCACTGAAATAATGAACTGCTGTTAGCTATTCTGTTTTATAATTAGTTATTAAAATCCTAAATTTCAGTGTATTCTGAATCCCAAGTCCAGCGGATAAGGCCTACATCATGAAAGCGTTGTAAAGCATTTTATTTTTGTGCCAGTGGAAACAGACTTAGAAGCCTGTTATTATATAGGACTTCCCTGGTGATTCAGGGGTAAAGAATCCTCCTGCCAGTGCAGGAGATGCAGGAGACGTGGGTTCAATCCCTGGGTCTAGAAGATGCCCTGGAGGAGGGAATAGCAGCCCAGTCCAGTATTCTAGCCTGGAGAATGCCATGGACAGAGGAGCCTGGCAGGCTATGGTCCACAGGATCACCAAGAGTCAGGCATGCACACATATAGACTTTAGGGGGTGGTGTGTGTGTGTGTGTGCCTGCTTCTTAATGACCATAGTCACTATTTTTACAAAATTAAATGTCTTGAGTGGCATGAATGATGATGATGTCAGCAGCTATTGGGATCTTCAGATACCCTACTATGACTCCCTCACCGCCCCCCCCACCCAAGTTCTGACTAACTGGAGAAATAAAACAAAAGTAGCCGATGAACTCACCTGTGAACTCTCTTACTAGTGGAGGCCAGGTTGGATGATCCCACTCTAGCTGTTCGCGTTACAAGCTGACAGTCGTGGGCAGAATGGCCCACCCAGCTCAGGGAGCCCCATGCTGGACCCAAGAGTAGCAGAGACAAATGTGCGCTCTTCCAGGAGCATTCTAGGTTTTTCCTCCCAAATTTGCCATACAGATAAGTCACCTGTCTTCCTGGTGCGAATGAAAAGTGGTCCTGCCCTATCAGTAAATAAGGGGTGCTGCCGCCATCAAGCCACCACTTTGCAGGTGCCCTGACTGTAAGCCCCGAGGGAACTCAGCATGGAGGCAAACGGGCTGCCCACTGCCAAGCCCTCAGCCACTTGGGACCATCACCAACGGGGCGCCCTCGGGGGACTCAGGATGGTGAAAAAACAAGACTGGCCCCAGAGAGTTAAGGTCAAAAGAGTGATTTCAATGAGCCTAGACTCTTGCATCTTCCCATATATAGAAAAGCACTAAATTCCTTAATTTGAGATGTCTGGTTTTCTGTAATAAACAGTAGTCTTTTGGTGTTCTGACACCATAGTCTTTACTGCAAAACTCCTATAAATCCTGGCTCCCCGCTTGCCTCTTCGGAAAGATTCTCAGAGAGATCTGAGAGTCTTTCTCCTGGGCTTGAAATCTTCAGAATGTCCACCAAATAAAACATAATTCTCCACTTCTACATGCCTGTGTGCTGAGTTGCTCCAGCCATGTCCGACTCTCTATGACGCTATAGGCCACAGCTCACCAGGCTCCTCTGTCCAGGCAAGAATACTGCAGTGAGTTGCCAGGACCTCCTCCAGGGGATCTTCCTGCCCCAGATATCAAACATGTCCTGCATGGTGGGTTCTCTACCACCAGCACCACCTGGGACACCTTCTCAGCTTTTAGGTTGTACAACTTTTCCAGTGGGCACTGGAGAAGACAGTGAAGAGGTGGGTGATAAAGACCCTCAGCGTGGGAGGAAGCGTCCTGGCGGAGATTTTATAGAAGCCAGGGATGAGCCGGGTATAGCACTGTACCTACAGGCAGTCCAGTCTCCACGGAAACATGCATTAGGAGTCCCATCGCAGAGATGAAGAGATTGATGCAGTCAGAAAGTCAGATGACTTGCCCAAGATCAGCTAGTTAGTAATGTGTGTGTTCAGTCGCTCAGTCATGTCTGACTCTGCAGCTCTATGGACCACCAGGCTCCTCTGTCCATGGGGTTCTCCAGGCAAGAATATGGGAGTGGGTTGCCATTTCCTCCTCCAGGGGATCTTCCCCACCCAGGGATCAAACCCGTATCTCCTGTGTCTCCTGCACTGGTAAGCAGATTCTTTACCACTGCGCCACCTGGGAAGCCCCAGTTACTGATAGGGTGGAGATCTAAATGCAGGGTTTTAAAGCTGTAACCATTTCAAAAGTGCAAATGTTTATACTTGAAAATTGTGCGGAATCATGGTCTTCAGAAAATGGCCCAGGACTCCTGGGAATTCCCCAGACCTTACCAGGGTGACTTCAGGGTCAAAACTATTTTCATCAGGGCACTAAGATATCATTTTCTGTCTTCACTCTCATTCTGTCATGGATGAACAGCAGGGTTTTCTGGAAAAAATGTGACACGTAGCATCACAGTTGATTGGAGAAGCAGCAAGGGGAGTTCAGCTGTTAACCAGAACTCAAAGGGATTCACAAAAATTGTGAAATGATACCACTCTTCTCACCAACGTTTTGTTTGATGAAACATATTTCACTTTACAAAAATATTTATGTTAATATGTGGTAAACTTCTTTTTTTAGTGAAATAAGGCATATTTAAATTTTTTCTCAGTTTTCGTTTCCAGTATGATAAATCTGAATAGATGTAAATAAAAGTTCTTGGGGAAGAGGGGGTTCCTGCATGTTTTTAAGAATGTAAAGTGTTCCAGAGACCAAGTTTGAGAACCACTGGTATAGACCTTAATTTAACTATACAAAATCTGTGTCCCATTTGGACTTCCATTTCTATGCACTCTAGAGGACTAGTTCAGCTAATAGTCAACTCAAAATCAACTTTGGAGCTTGGCGTCATAGGGAAGTGAAGGGATGAAACCATCATTTTGTATGGCTTATGTATCTCAGAACTCGGGAAAATCTGAAAAACTTCTTTTTTTTTTTTCCTCTTAAAAACTATTGTGAGCTCTTGTGAAGACACATCTAAGACCAAGAAATCCCAGCCTAGAACAGAAACACTTAGTTAGAAATTTATTTTTTGTTTTCTCCACCGTTGATCAGGTAAGCAATCAGGACTCCACATTTATTCTGTTCTTTCTGCCTGAAAAGAATCAAGTAATCAATTTGTGAGCTTCTGATGAAAATCAACACTTTTCAGGGCAAAGCTCTTCTGTGCCACAGAACCACAGAACCAAGGTCATGGTTTGACCTTGGCAAAGACACAGCCATGTGGCCTCTCTTTACCAGCAGCTCCCTAACTTCTGAGGGGGGAGGCTGTGGCGAGTACTATAATTGTGTTGGATTTTAAGTAGCTCAAAAAACCTGAAATAAGTCTCTTATTTGTGGTCAAGCTTATTGTCTTTTGAAGAACTTCAGTGCCTGCAGGGTCCTCGGTTATTAACTTGGTCCAATCCTCTCATTTTACTGGGAAATAAACAGGATCCACAGGAGGAGAGCACCCAGCCCAAGGTCAACACCCATCACTGCTTTGGATGCCTGTTGTGGGTTCTTTAGAAAACCTTGGGGTTCCAACCCTGCTTTGGCAAGTGTCCAGTGACCAGATAGGTACATGTCACTTGAATAGAGGGGCCCAGCAAGGAACTCTCCACACTCATAGACTGTGTCCTCTGCCTGGTAACCCTTCCACCCAGGCCCTGGACCCGGCATCAGAGTTAACGCGTTAAATCCCCTGTTCTCATATTGGTCTCGGAGGCCCTTAGTCTGTGTCTTTGTTATTGTTTCCAGCATCTGGTATAGATTCCTGAGCACACACCTGATACTTCATACATGTTTGTTGCATGAAAGAGTGAGTGAGTGAATGCATAAACACGTAACCTGATGATTGATGGGAGCCGTTTTCTATTTAGACAGGAAAGGGCAGTGTGATTAAAACATTTGGCCCTCTTTGTTGTTTTGTTAAGTTGCCCAGTCGTGTTTGACTCTTTGCAACCCCTTGGACTGCAGCACATCAGTCCTCCCTGTCCTTCACCATCTCCCAGAGTTTGCCCAAGTTCGTGTTCATTTCATCGGTGATGCCATCCAGCCATCTCATCCTCTGATGCCCTCTTCTCCTTCTGCTCTCAATCTTTCCCAGAATCAGAGACTTTTCCAATGAGTCATCTGTTCGCGTCAGATGACCAAACACTGGAGCTTCAGCTTCAGCATTAGTCCTTCCAAATATTTAGGGTTGATTTCCTTTAGGATTGACTGGTTTGATCTCCTGTCCAAGGGGCTCTCAAGAGTCTTCTCTAGCACCACAGTTCGAAAGAGTCAATTTTTGGTGCTCAGCCTTCCTTATAATCCAACTCTCACATCCTCACATGACTACTGAAAAAACCATAGCATACTCCATAGTTTTGTTAACTCTTTTGAAAGTTACAGAACAGAGTAGCTTGCCCTTAGGGGTTTGTATTTTCACTGCTTGAAGACATGAGGAATTGGAATCAACCAAAGATTCTTTCAGGTTGTATGTTCCATGATTTTGTGCTCTGAATTCAGTATATTCCACAGTATTTGGTGGGTATCCACAGTAGCCCAAACCCTCTACCAAATATGGAAATACAACAAACCAGACTCCTGATCTCAGAGTCTTGCTGGGAAGAAGAGAAGGCAATGGCAATTTAATGGGATGAGGGGCTGATGGAATCACAGAGGGGAACAGCTAACCCAGCACTGGGGAGACATCCCACAGGTGGAGACATCAGCAGAAACTGGAAGGATGTGTCCAAACGAGTGAGGAGAAGGCGGCCAGAGTGAGATGGAGGCGTGAGGTTGTTCTGGGAGGTGCAAACTGCGTGTGTAAGGCTAAGAGGCAAGCAAAGTCCATGTTCAAGGATGCAATTTGGCTGGAGTGTCAGGCTTCCTGTCCAGTTTGGCAGACAGCCACCTCAGCAGCCCTGCTGGCATTTATCTGGTCTCTGAAATAATACAACAAGATAGGAATGGCACGGAGGAATGAAATAAAACCCTCTCACCTCCACGGACTGTCCTGACCAACCTCCCCTGAGCAGAACATTCTACAACCTGTCTCCTCCTGACTTCCCCAAATCAGGGAAAATTGCTAAACGAGACAAAATATGGTCACAGGTGTGACCGAGATGGAGATTTGACCTTGCGACTCTGTCTTTAAGGAAGGGAGGGTTTTGTTGTTGTTGTTGTTCCAGTTTGGCAAATTGGCATTTCCATTCCTTGCTACACCAGCTGTTGGCCTGAAAGTTGCAGTTTCATGCAAGAGACCCATCTATCAAGGGCAGGACAGTTTTGATGGTTATGAGAATATATGAAAGTGCTGTTTGGATGATATTAAATGGAAGCAAAGTAGGTCAATATTGTCTGGAATAATGAACTTGAGTTTAATCAACATATCATAAGCAAAATTATTTGGAAAACCCTAGCAAGTTATTGTTGCTGTATTTGGTTATTTGACTGCTTAATCTTCTAATGTATGCACATAATAATAAAATAATTTTACAAGTGGATAGAGCTCATTTTTCTACAATCATACAAGTGTATTTAACAATATGTTAATAAAGCATCATGCTGTATTTGTGGGGAAAGGTTTTTAACACTGTATTCATCAGGTGACATTGAATTGTCCTGCTTGTTCATACCCACAGGCAGCCTAGTGGCTCCTCTGTCCGTGGAATTCTTCAGGCAAGAATACTGGAATGGGTTGCTGTTCCCTTCTCTAGGGGATCTTCCCAAACCAGGGATCGAACCCAGATCTCTTGCATTACAGGCAGATTCTTTACTGTCTGAGCCACCAGGGAAGCCCTTGAATATAAGAGGTATTTAATATTAATAAAAATGGGTAGACAAGTGGAGAAGCAAGCTTGTTTCCCAGATCATTAGTTACAGCAGGGCCAAGGAAAGCCTTCCTTTTGGAGTACTGTGATTGTTCCATGATGCCTAACAACCTTCACAAGTTCAAAGACCACTTCTGCCAAACTTGAGGGAAAAAAGCAAGATGTGAATTATTTACATTAAAGAGGACAGTTTTTCTTTTGTTTTAAATCATGCTGATTCTTATCTTGGTCCCTCTAAACTCTTGCAAACCTCAGAAGAGTCTGAGTGAGGCAGGCAGGAACACAGAGAAAGTTTCAGGTGCTTCCACTGACTGTTTGTCCTCAGGAATAGACTGGCGCCTGTGTTCCAGAGACATCTGTCCTGGCTGCTCAGCCTCAGGAAATTCTCTTCCCCTGGGTAAGTCTTGGCACCTCCCATTTTGGAAAATGTGAGGTCTAAGTGGAGGTATTCCTGATAAGTGAGTACCTGGTACAGGTAAACGCCTTCAAGAGACATTGCACCTCCTGATTATTTTTATTATTGTCATTGTCATTTTCATCACCCTTAATCATCATCAATCTCATCACCACCATCACCAGCCTCGCCATCACCATCAGCATGGTCAGAAGCAGTCTCATCACCATCGACTCTATCATCATGACCACCACCATCATCACCGTCTTCCTCACCATCACCATTATCACTATCATCACATCACTATCTTCACCATCACCATCCTCACCACCATCACCAGCCTCGCCATCAACACCGTCACTATCATCACCGTCATCATCACTCGGGTCAAAGAGGAGTCATCTCCACATTTTAGATGCGTTTGACCCACTGAACTTGATGCATTTTCTTTGGCCAAAACAAAACACATTGGGCCAATTCATCTTTGTTCTGCCCTGTTGGCTTGAGGTCTGGCACCATTTTGCAGAGTGTTGCTATTTCTGTTGACATTTCAGATTCCCCTTGGGTCTGTGACTTAGGTAGCAGAGAAGGTGATAAATTAGTTTGGAAGATCAGGGCATTTATTATAGTCCTGAGGATGGACAGTTTTGGAAAAAAAAAAAACACAAAAAAAAACAAAAAACTGTGCCTGTACACATGCCTGGACCCTTGACTGTAGTCAGAATCATCCATCCATTCCAGGTTAAAAGGGAAAAGGGGCTGGACCCAGTGGTTGTCCAGCACCCATTGCTCTGCTCTCCTTGTGAAAGTGACCTTCACAGTTTAATCAGCTGGTAGCAGAGAACCAGATTGCCTCCTAGTAAAGCATAGTTTGAGATCAGTTTCAGGAATTTTTTGGGTGTTTTTTATCTTTGCAGTGAAGCCGTAACAGCCCTCGCAGCAGCTGGGCAGGCTGAAAAGCTGATGCTTCCGAGCGGCTCATTAGGGTGTAATGGCATTTCTGAAAGTAGATGCTCCTGCGAGGAGCAGGCAGAAGCCTCTTGCAGCAGCAGCTTGATGTATATTCCTCATCAATGAGGTTCTGGCTGATGTACGGGCCGTCAGGGACTGAACTCAGGCAGCTCTGGAATCTGAAGGGGTGCTGAGAGCTCTGTTCTCGGGGATAGGGAGTGGGGACCATTTCTGGGTGTGCAGGTGCAAATGAGGGGTGAGAAGGGCTTGGTGGATCTGATTGGAGTTATACAGAGGTGGCGGAAGAATAGGTTAGAAGCAATTTAAAGCCTTCCTCTACAGTTTAGATTGAGCTGTAAATTCTGACTATAACGCGGCTATTGTATTTGATGGGATTAAAGTTTGGGAGGAAAAGTGGTCTTTGAAGTCAGTAAAATTCTGGATTCAACCTCAGTTTATCTTTTTAATAATCTTATAACCTCAGATAAATCATTTCCTCTTTCTGGGCTTCACTTTATCAGTACCACTGGTACAATTGAGCATAATTTCTTGCATCTTTCGCCACACAGTAAACCCCCCTAAGACAGCTTAATCATATCTTTTGCAGTTCCATGGGTGGACGGGACTCAGCATTGTATGTTCATTTGGAAACTCTCATGGTTACACTCAGACTGTGGCTGTGTTTAGAGTCATCCAAAGTTTGGGCTAGGCCGGAAGGTCAAGGCTGCCTACTTCACTTCTGTCTTAGCACCTAAGCTGGGCTGGCTGGAAAGAATGGGGGTGGGTGGGGTGGAACCTCTTTCTCTCCATGGCTGGTTTGAGCATCCTCAAAGTATGGCTGCCTCAGATTAGCTGAGTTCTCACATGGTAGTCAACTTTCCAAAGACTAAGCATGCTAAGATGGAGAAACCAAAGCTGCCAGTCTCCAGTGGCCCTAGGCCCAGACAGTCACAGAATCAAGTCTGCTGTAGAGCAGTAGGCAAGCAGTCACTGAGTCTATTCAGATTCAAGTGGAGGAGCGAGGACACCATCTCTCCATTGGAGGATGGCAGAGAATCCTTGTGACCATCTTTAATCCTCTTCTACATTGAGAAAATTCTATTTACCCCAAGTACCACTGAAAAGCCCTGGGTCAGGAAGATCCCCTGGAGAAGGGAATGGCCACTCCAATATTCTTGCCTGGAAAATCCTATGGACAGAAGAGCCTGGTGGGCTACAGTCCATGGGGCCACAAAGAGTCAGACACAACTGAAATGACTTAGCATACACATGTGCACCACAAAAAAAAAAAAAAAAATTAATGGAGGGAAAGAATTTTTCTGAGTGCCTGACACAAATACGCACTCAAGAAACACCCGTTCCTTCTCTTTTCACCCTCGTCCTTCCTAGATCTCTTAAAACTGAGGTTCTCACCAGCGCCAGGGTCCTGAGACAGGGTGTCCCTCATTTTTCTTCCTTAGCTGGCAATTATGGGAAAAATCTATCCTTCTAGATTTTAGATTAAGATGGCCATTCTCAGCCCTGGATGCACATTAGAAACCCATGGGAAACTTTCATGAAAGCCAGCTCTTGTCCTCCCCCTAGAGCTTCTATTGTGGCTGTTTGATATGGGCCCCTTATGTATCTAAGCCCCTCCCCCTAGTTATTTTCATGTCTGCAGTGAGAGGGTGGGTGCTGAAGTTCCAAGATTTCTGTGTGCACTTGCAAATATGTTACCAGGAGAGGTGACAAGTTGACCTACCCCAAAATCTGCCAGTACTGGGTGTCAGGGTCAGCCCCACGGAAACAAAACTGGGCTCCAAGAGATTGGGACTCTGCAAAATGCCTTTGATAACAGGTGGTCATTGGAAAAGACCCTGATGCTGGGAAAGATTGAAGGCGAAAGGAGAAGGGGATGGCAGAGGATGAGATGGTTGGATGGCATCATTGACACAATGAAGAGGAACTTGAGCAAATCTGGGAGATAGTGAAGGAGAGAGGAGTCTGGCGTGCTACCTGACTTAGTGACTGAATAACAACAATTAGACACCCAATTCTAGGAGTTCCTGAACAGGGAGGAAGAGACAGGCAAGAAAGCAGCAGGCTAGTGATGAGGGCTCCAAGAGGATGTGAACTGTGCAGAAACCCAGGGGGCCGCTGCTTATGATCACTGGGTGATGCCCTGCCCCCTGATCTCTCTGGTGCCCAAAGCAAATGGAAGGTGTTGACAAAGTCATGCCAAGGTGGGCATCTCCACATCACCCCATCTCCTGCAGTGACTGCTTGAGCAAACTTTCCTCCTCTCAAGATTTAGCAGTCATATTCATAAAGATAAAACAGTGACATGAGGCCCCTATTAAAGAGAACAACCACATTTGGTTTCCATCAAGCCTGGAATGGCGGTGATGGATATAAATAGCTGGCTTTTTGGAGGAAAGTGCTGAGAAGGTACAAATATCACCCACACCTTGAAGGTATCTGCTGAGTCTTATTATTCTTGGGTAATTGGGGTTGTGGCCAGTTACTCTCTCTTATCGGTCAGAGTTTCTGAAGCTGGCACCTCTAGGGTGAATTAGCACCCCCTTCATAAGCTGCCAGGAACCAATTAAAGCTTTCTCTGCCCAAGCATGGAGAGTTTCTTCTAACCTCTCCAGCTTTCCCTCCTCCACGATACCTGCCCTTCCCCGCCCACCACAGCCATCCAGGAGTGGGAAGGCTCTGGACAGAAAGACGGGCAAGAGCAGGTTCTGCGGGTTGCAGGAAAGTGGACAGCAAGTGGAGAGCTGTGATCAGTTTCTAAAGAGAAAATGCACAACCAGTTAAATGCTCTGACTCACCCAAAATAGCAGATTTCAGGTGGGAGCACAGTTGGGAGAGTCAGTTAACCTAAACGAAATGACTCAACTGTCCATGAACGCCTTGATCATCTGACATGACTGAGCAGTGGATGTATTAGGAAGAGAATGAGGCAGGAATTAGGGTGCTTCTTCCTCGACTTGTACTTTTCTCTGTGCGTTCCCTGTCTGTCTTTAGCCTCTTGGGGTATAAAATAGTCCTGAAAGGACTCCATCCTTGTGGTTCTGGGTGCCGCCCGGAACCAGCTTGGAGGGTGACGAGGACCCCAGGGAAGAAGGTATGATGAGAAGAGGCACCTCGAGACACAGAAGGGAGAACCTGCTAACATCTTTCGAAGTCAATAGCCGTGTGCATGGTGGACTCTGATTCGTACAAAGCCTCAAGAATTTATTTTATCTCTTAATGAATAATTCATTTTTGATAATACGAGGTTTTATTAACTTTGACAGTCCATGCTGTGAGCAACGGATTTGTAACAGGCTGTGTGACCTTCCGATGGCCTTAGCCGTGGGACGTGAATGCACCTGTGTACTATCTGTATTAGTGTCCTGGGATGACTGGAGCAGAGCCCTACAGACTGGGTGGCTTAAACAACAGGCATTTATTTTCTTGCGGTCCTGGAGGCTGCAGGTCCTAGATCAATGGGTGAGCAAGGTTGGATCCTCCTGAGGACTCTTTCCTTGGCATGTGGACACCACCTTCCCCTCCATGTCCTCCTGTGGTCATCCCTTTGTGTGTCTGTGGTCTGTGTCTTGGTCTCCTCTTCTTAAGACACCAATCCCATGGGATTAGGACCCACCCTCTCCCCAGTAACCTCATGCAACTTAATGATCTTTATAAAGAACCTCTCTGCAAATGTTGTCACATCTTGAGCTGCCAGGGTTAGAATTCAGCATGAATTTTGGGAGGGGGTTGTCATGATTCAGCCCATAACGCCACCAAAAGCCAGCATAGCATCCTGCCTTGGGGTCAGCAGGGCTGAGCCTACAGAAAGCCCTCTCCTCTCTGTGACCAGCTGCCTTTTCTGTCCTCTCTGCAGGCTGTCGGCTGCTGCAGACTTGGTTTGGGAAGGTTATGTACCTTATAGTAACGACCTTCACCTCCTGGCCACTGACTTATTTAATACAGCAGCTTCTTTTCACCCTCATGGCCATAAACAAAAACAGATTGCACCTCTCAAGTTTAAGGCCTTTGAATATAGAACAGAACCAGTTTTATGGATGGGAGAGGTATACCTCCTCTCAAGTGAGGTTGCGTGTGATAAGAAAGCCCCTCATTCAGCGAATTCCTCCTTCTGGGAGACTTCCTATAAACTCGCTTCCATCTGCAGGGGAGTGCAGCGCAGACAGAATGCTTAGCTCTTGCCCCGATAGGTCTGAGCAAAAATTTTATCTCCCTGATTGTTCACCAAGGATTTGCTGCCTCTCCAGGAAACACTATTTGGCACGTCACATAAATCAAGTCCATCAGCAGATTCAAGCTCATTTGCTTCACGGCTTTCTGATGTCACGCATCTCAGTCTTCCTGGGTGAGCACCCTCCTGGTTCTAGAAATGTCAGTGGTCCCCCATTGCCCCTGCCCCTCCCCAAGCACCCAGCTGCTCTCTCCTACTTCCAGATTAAAGCTTTCTTCTCTGAACACACTGACTGCTGGCCACCCAGACTCCTACCAGCTGCTAACTGCCCTCCAGACACCTGCATCTCCCAGTCGCTGGTGCTCTGACCTGGGAATTCAGAGCACAAAAAGCGTTACCTGGAGTGTGTTTGTTTCCTGAATATTCACCTCATTTCTCTGAAGTTGCAGAAGGCAGAGGAGAGTGAAGAAGTGGCTCTGATCTTTCTGAGTGATTACGAAGGGCCAGGCTTGGGCAGAGAGAACATGTTTTCTGGCCATAGTGTTGTTTTCCATCTTGGCAATTGGGTTTTTGGAAATAAAAGCATTACTTATTTATTGGAATGCCCCAAATATTTTAATCTTCAGGCTTTACTTCCAGGTGACTCAGCACAGCTCCCAGAAATAAAAGCACACAGAAGCAATAGCTGTCTCCTCTCTCTGCTATACCCCCCAACCCAGGCAGGGTGTCCAGCACTGGCATAGAAAGGACAGGGCCCCTGTCACCCCACTTGCTAAGTGATGTCCCTGTCTTTTATAATTAAACCTTGGGCTTCCTGGAAAGCTCTCCTTTCTCTACATAGTGCTCTGGCTTTTGTTTCTCCTTTCTTTGTCCTTGTTTTTGCAAATGGCAGAATAATGTAGAGATCAAGAGCACGCTGGCCAATGTAGGAGGCATGGGTTCAGTCTGTGGGTCAGGAAGTTCCCCTGGAGAAGGAAATGTCCATCCATTCCAGTATTCTTTCCTGGAGAATCCCATGGACAGAAGAGTCTGGTGGGCGACAGTCTTTGGGGTCACAAAGAATCGAACACAGCTGAAAGATTAAACAACAATACAAACAAGAGCATGGGTCTAGAGCCAAGCAGCCTGGGTTCGAATCCCAGCTCTGCCACTCACTAGCCGGTGACTTTGGACAAATTACTTAACATCTTTGTGCTTTATTTTCTTCATTGGTTAAGTGGGATATAATCATAGTACCTATAATTGTTCAGTTGCTCAGTTGTGTCCAACTATTTGCAACCCCATGAACTTCAGCACACCAGGCTTTTCTGTCCTTCAGCATCTCCTGGAGCTTGCTCAGACTCATGTACATTCAGTTAGTAATGCCATCCAACCATCTCATTCTGTCATCCCTTTCTCCTTTTGCTTTCAGTCTTTCCCAGCATCGGGGTGTTTTCTAATGAATCAGTTCTTCATATCAGGTGGCCAAAGTATTGGAGCTTCAGCATCAGTCCTTCCAATGTATATTTAAGATTGATTTTCTTTAGGATTGACTGGTTTGATCTCCTTGCAGTCCAAAGGACTCTCAAATCTTCTCCAACACCACAGTATCTACAATAGCTCCTACTAAAGTGGTGTGAGTCCCTACAGTCCTTGCCCCTCTCCATGTTCTCTGCCTGCCTTTTATCTGTGGAAAAACTTTAGTTGAGGAATAAGTTTAATCAGAGAAGTGAGAAGATGGAGAGACAAAGGAAAGTCTAAGGAGACCAAATAATAATAATGTAGTATTAAGCGCAGTCGAGGATCTTTATTTCCTTCTCAAGGACTATAGATGCTATTCTGAGCCATATCCTGAGAGCTCTCCTATAGATGCTGAAACCCCAGGTGGAGAAGTTAACTACACGAGGACCAGACTGTACCAAGGACATGACCGGCCACAATCATGAGAACTGACCACAAAGAAATGGGAACAAATGAACCTTGGAGCTGAAGATTAATGCTACCTAAAGCAATCAAGATGATGCTGGTCGGACCACTGCATGACCAATTTCAAGACGACTGTCAGAGCCGACTGCTGCTTCTGCAAGCACCTCTGTCTATCAAAGCTGTTGCCCTCTGATTGTCTGGGAGGGAGGGGGAGTCAGCCTTTGGACAGGTGTCCACCCTTTCCCCCACTTGTTGGCACCTGAAATAAAACAAACTTTCCTTTCCACCAACCTGGCCTGTTTATTAGCTTTTGAGCAGCAAACAGCTGGGCTCTACCTTTTAGTAACACTACCACAAAATATTTGTTGTGATAGTTGAGAAGTGAGACGCTTGCAGCTTATTTAGCAGCATCCAAACTCAGGCATTTGCCCCGACATCGCTTTTCTATTTGTTCCATGAAATTCTTGCCCAGGAAGATAAGGCTGCAAATACATAACTCACAGAATCACCAGTCTCAGCAACATCCTGAAAATCTGTTTCGCTGAACAATAGATTGTTCAATGGGGCAAACACACTAATTCATCAAAAATTTGGTCCAAGACCCTGGCCTGGCCATGTCAGCCAGTCCTACACTATTATATCATGGACATTCTGGGCATATCTATGCAGTGAATACCCTCAAACCCAGATCTCAAACCCTGTAAATATTCACCTTTCACCTCCTATGAATTTCTGCCGAGATGTGTTCTCCTTCACCATCTTTAATCATCCACTTGACTCTGTTCCATCAATGGGGCTCTGTTTGCGGGGAAATGTGGCTAATAGGATGAACTGAGTGTCATTCATTTATAATATCTAATAAGCACTTAACATTGCTTGGCGTTTTTCAGGCAGGCAGGTGTTAGTTATCCTTATTATGCTCCATTGTGAAAATAACTTTGATGCATTCAAAGCATTGATTTTTTACACCCTTTGCTCATGTCCAGTGTATGCTCCAAAGGAACCCTAAGTGGACAAGTGAAAAGGACAAAGAAAATATGTCACAGGAAGGAGGTTACAGATGGGTTTGGAGGACACTGGCAGGGCCTTTCAGGAAAGGAGAGAATCCGAGGACATTTTTCGTCCTCCCCTCTGGCTCCCTCCCGGCTGTCAGCACAAGTTGCTTTGGGCTATAATAATTGCCCTCGTCCTCCAGCGATTCTCATGCGGGTGATGGAGAAGGTGGTCTTCCGTGTCTGGCCATCTCAGGATTCAGGGTGGGAGGACTGTGATAAAGGACATTCTCATCCCCATCACCTCACGGAGATTTGAGGACCTCCGGCCCCATCACTACCTGATCACCTGACAATGGAAAAATCTATAGGATGGTGGCATTTTCCTTTTTCCCTTCCTCCCCCCTTTTCTGTGGGGACTTGATCTCATGAAATTCTGTTTTGCCTCCAGGTTGGCAGGAGATGATGAAGATCCATGGTGCCTTCCATAAGAGGAGACCACGGGAGGGACTCACTTGCACAGGTGGGCAGGCAAGAATCCCAGAATATTCTCTTTCCACTTTTTCTAAACTTTCCTGTCTGGATGCCAAGTCTCTCCAGTGAAGGGCATCACAAGGATGTTTCCTAAGAAGTGACAAAAAGTACAAGAAGCAAACATCCTGGCACATGGGCCACTTTTCACGTTTGACCAACAACATCGATTTTCGTCTGTGTTGCTGTTTGATGCTTTTAGATCTGACCCTGCACTGGGAAAAGTTTGGATGGGGGCAGGGAGGTGGTCCCTGCGATAATCACAGTCAGCTCAGGGAGTGACTGTTGACAGGGCTGCCTCAGAGATGCATTCTGTCAAGGGCTGATACCTCTGAACCAGAAACATGGAGAGAAAACTCCTTCTGATGCATGACCCCGTTTCCATCTGGAGGTGGGATTTGACACTGCTTTTCAGATTTATTGGACTTAGTTCTTTCTTTTTCTTTCCCTTTCAGTGTTCACAACTAAATTACCTGCATTTTCTTCTGAGACAGATTTTATCAGGAAAAAAAGCTCCCCTCGTTCCCTTACATGCCCTGTCCTAACAGCCAAGTTGTTGAAATCCTTTTGAAATTCATTTTCCAGAGTAGGACATCCCACCTTGAGAAGAGCTTGCAGGAAGGGCAGAAGTGTCGAAGCCTCTCAACCATTTTATTATTTTAGAATTTTGGGCACTGGAGGGCTGGGCTGCTCTCTCCTGCTTGACTGCATCTGCCCGGAGGGGAGAGAACCCTCTGAGGCCACACTGGAAGTGAGCTGAGCTCCCATCTCCTCAGAGGCAAGTCTTAGCTTGTTTTGCTGGAAAACAAAAACCAAGTGAGAGTCTTCCATGTATGGATGGCACTAGTATGAAATTCGGACTTCCCCAGTGCCTCAGCGAGAAAAAAAAAAAATCTGCCTGACAATGCAGGAGACTCAGTTTCAATCCCTGGGCTGGGAAGATCCCCTGAAGAAGGAAATGGCAATCCACTCCAGTATTCTTGCCTAGGAAATCCCATGGACAGAGGAGCCTGGTGGGCTACAGTTTGTGGGACTGCAAAAGAGTAGAATAGGACTTAGTGATAAACAACAATTGAAATTTATGATAGTTTAGTTAGAAAGGAGCTGTGGCGATGGAAAGTTTGGACAAATTCATAATGCGAACAAGCCTGCAGAAGGGAGGTCTAACTGCCTCTAGTTGGCTGCCTGTTTGCAGGAACTGAGGGAACACACCATTTATTTTATCTATAATTGATTTGCCAATGACGCATCTATCCTGTTTTCTACTAGACTGGGAGGCAGGAGCCTGAGTAGGCTGGGATCAGCACAATGCTTCAGACTTAAAATTATTTGCCGACTGAAGAAATGAATATTTTAATCAAAATAAAGACCCAAGGGAAAATACTTAGTTTTGGTGAGTCAATACATTATTTGACTAATTTATCTCCATTTTCTTTAAAGACATTCTATAGTTCAGAATTTTCACTCATTTAGATCAATGGATCTCAACCAGGAGCAATATTGTTTTCCTGAAGATATCTGGCTATACCTGGAGATATTTCTGGCTGTTGTAAATTGGGAGAGGTGGGTTGGTGCTACTGGCCACCGCCGCCCCTCTCCCTCCCTGCACATCCCCCCTCCCCCTCACACACACACAGCAAAATGTTATCTGCTCCCCAGTGTCAGCAGTGCTGGTGACCTTGACCAAGAGAGGCCTTCCTCTCAGTTCTTCTGGGTCAGGGAACTTGAACTCTGAGACTCTGTGTTAGGACATCGGTGGTTTTCATTGTGCCTCTTGAAGGATTTTGACATTTCTGCTTCCTGTCTACCCTCTCAGACTCAGAGGACCTGTAAGATGGTAAGCTTACTTATTCATCTCTTTCACAGCCTTCACCATTAGTGAATTCGTGTGTCAGGTGAGACATCTCATTTGTGCCCTGGGAGAGTTTCCCCAGGGGAATGGTACTTGAGAATGACAGGCATTTGCCTCCCACTTTTGAGAAAGCCCTGGGGTGCAAGAGAGGCTGAGTGAGAACTGGTGCCATGCAAGGAGTGAAGCCCAAGTGAGAGAATGTTCTGGTGGCCCCTCATGAGTGGCGTGAGACAGACTCCTATGGCGACCCTGCCAGTTTAATAAATTATTCCCTTGGATAGACGGGGAATTTGTCGTCTTGCCATCTCTTCCTGTCTGTTTGGCCAAGAGGTTCATAAAATGCAATTTGAGGCTGTGAAAATTTGATGGGAAATTGTCCCATGGCCACGAATTTGCATGGATTTTTATCACCTCTAGGAAGCCCTGATCTTCACTGTCCACCCATCCCCTCCACTCCCAGGCAGGTAGAGCCTGAGGTGGGAATCAGGGTCTGCACTGGGTGGGCTTTTCCACTGGGTTCACTCAGCTGAGAGACCAAGAGCAGGGCTTTGACTGAGGCAGATGTGGAGTTCCTATTCTAGCTTCATCATGTGTTATCCACATCAATGGGGAACCACTTCTTCCTGGCCTACCCAGTTTCTTTATATTAAAACCTGGTGTAGTGATGCCCAGCCTCTCAGGTTGTCATGGAGACAGAGATAATGTGTGCACAGTGCTTAGCCCAGTGCCTGCCATGAGGCAGCTCTTAGGAAGAATGGCTGCAAACACCCAGAGGTAGCATTTCCTACCGTGGGCGTTAATAGGGTGTAATGCAAAAATGGTGTCTTGTATTCAAAATAGGCTGGGAAGTTTGAAATTAAGTATGTTTCTTTTTTTATGCTAGGACTCCTCAGCAACATTAATATGTAATGCAAATTGGGACTTTCCAAGAGAGATAAATAGTGGGCAGCATTTTCCAAACTTGCTTTATTCATTTCACACCTAATTATTTTGTTCATATATATGCAAAACACTGTTTGAGGTATTCAGGATCATGCAGGAACAAGAAAGAGTGTCAGCTTCATCTCAGGGAAAAATGTGAAAGGAAGAAGGAGAAAAGTAGAATTCAAATGGCTGAGAGGGGTGGTTGGTTACTTCAGATGGGGTGAGGGAGGGCAAGGTCAAGGCAGGGCTCCAGGAAGATTAAGTTGAGTGTTCAGTGACAGAAACATAAGCCAGGGACAGTCAGGGTAAAAGACATTCCACATAGAGGGGACAGAAAGTGCCAAAGCCCAAGCCCTGAAACAAGAATGAAGTTGATGAAGGTCAGAGAGATGGAAAATAGGGTCAGAAAGGCAGGAAGGGCCCCATTTGTATGAGATTTATGTTTTGAAGGATCACTCTGGCTTCACTGCTGTGACTGACATAGCAGGAGGCAAGGTGAGAAGTAGAGAGGATATCGTGGAAAGCCTTGGAGATGACAGGGCTGACACAGAGCAATGATGGGGTCAATCAGAGATGGATGAACTCTAGACCCATAAATGCTGTGTACTTACATGTTCATTCATACAGAATTCCCACATCACAAGCCACAGGTAAGCAGCTCAATGCATGATTACAAACAGAATGTTTCCATGGAATGACCCCCACCTCTGGGTCTGGAGGGTCCCCCTACCACTCCCCTCAAAACCAACCTCACACCCACTTTCCAAGGGAAATCCATACTCAGGGTCTAAAGCCGAAGAGGAGATTTTGAATGCGTACAATGGACTCATACACTATGGAGGCCCCTCTGATTAGCTCGTTTGGTTCAACATCAGGAAAGGTCCACCCAGGTGTTAAGCATCAAGCGTTGCCTGTTGACTGCTCTACAGAACCGCACTGCTCCTCTACACCAGGACACGTGTTCCTTCCACCTTGGATGGTCATTTGCGTGGATTCCCCTTTTTAGCTCTTATGAATAATGCTGTTAAAACATTCTGTAGTAGATGTGTTAGTCATTGAGTCATGTCTGACTCTTTGTGGTTCCATGGACTCTAGCCCACCAGACTTCTCTGTATATGGGATTTTCCAGGCAAGAATACTGGAGAGGGTATCCACTCCTTTCTCCAGGGGATCTTTCTGACCCGGGGTTTGAACCCATGTCTTAGGCATTGCAGGCAGATTCTTTACCATTTAGGCCACCAGGGAAGCCCATTAAAATACTTCATGTGTGAATTTTTGTGGGTACACTTAGTAGTGGAGTTTCTGGGTCATCAGTTCAGTTCAGTTTAGTCGCTCAGTCATGTCCAACTTTTTGTGACCCCATGGACTACAGCACACCAGGCTTCCCTGTCCATCACCAACTCCTGGAGCTTGCTCAAACTCATGTCCATCGAGTGGGTGATGTCATCCAGCCATCTCATCCTCTGTTGTCCCCTTCTCCTCCCACCTTCAATCTTCCCCAGCATCAGGATCTTTTCAAATGAGTCAGTTCTTCACATCAGGTAGCAGAAGTATTGGAGTTTCTGCTTCAGCATCAGTCCTTCCAATGAATATTCAGGACTGATTTCCTTTAGGATTAACTGGTTGGATCTCATTGCAGTCCAAGGGACTTGAAAGAGTCTTCTCCAACTCCACAGTTCAAAAGCATCAATTCTTCTCCACTTAGTTTTCTTTATAGTCCAATTCTCACATTCATACATGACTATTGAAAAAACCATAGCTTTGACTATAGGGACATTTGTTGGCAAAGTATCATCTCTGCTTTTTAATATGCTGCCTAGATTGGTCATAGATTTTCTCCCAAGGAGTAAGTGTCTTTTAATGTCACGGCTGCAGTCACCATCTGCAGTGATTTTGGAGACCCCAAAAATAAAGTCTCTCACTGTGTCCATTGTTTCCCCATCTATTTGCCATGAAATGATGGGACTGGATGCCATGATCTTAGTTTTCTGAATGTTGAGTTTTAAGCCAACTTTTTCATCTCCTCTTTCACTTTCATCAAGAGGCTCTTTAGTTCTTCACTTTCTGCCATAAGAGTGGTGTCATCTGCATATCTAAGATTATTGATATTTCTCCCAGCAATCGTGATTCCAGCTTGTGCTTCATCCAGCCTGGAAAAACACATGATGTATTCTGCATATAAGTTAAATAAGCAGGTGACAATATACAGCCTTGATGTACTTCTTTCCCTATTTGGCACCAGTTTATTGTTGCATGTCCAGTTCTAAATGTTGCTTCTTGACCTGCATTCAGATTTCTCAGGAGGCAGGCAAGGTGGTCTGGTATTCCCATCTCTTTAAGAACTTTCCACAGTTTGTTGTGATCCACATAGTCAAAGGCTTTGGTGTAATCAATAAAGCAGAAGTAGATGTTTTTCTGGAACTCTCTTGCTTTTTGGATGACCCAGTGGATGTTGGCAATTTAATCTCTGGTTCCTCTGCCTTTTCTAAATCCAGCTTGAACTTCTGGAAGTTCATGGTTCATGTACTGTTGAAGCCTGGCTTGGGTAATTTTGAGCATTATTTTGCTAGCATGTGAGATGAGTGCAGTTGTGCGTAGTTTGAGCATTCTTTGGCATTGCCTTTCTTTGGGATTGGAATAAAAACTGACCTTTTCCAGTCCTGTGGCCACTGCTGAGGTTTCCAAATGTGCTGGCATATTGAGTGCAGCACTTTCACAGCATCATCTTTTAGGCTTTGAAATAGCTCAACTGGAGTTTCATCACCTCCACTAGCTTTGTTCATAGTGATGCTTCCTAAGCATCACTGCAAATACAGTGGGTCACCATTAAAAAAAGAAAAAAGAAATCAAAAGACAATTTTAGAACTGAAAAATAAACATCCATAAGTTAGGCACTTAGATGTAATGGAAAGTGGGAAAATGTTTAAAGAGGTACTTTACAAACAAGAATATCCAAGTTAGCCTATTATCTGGGTCATATTCATGTGTTAATAGTAACTTCAGTAGATATTGGGCTTCTCTGCTGGCTCAGATAGTAAAGAGTCTACCTGCTGTGTCAGAGACCTGGGTTCGACCCCTGGGTCAGGAAAAGCCCCTGGAGAAGGGAATGGTGACCCACTCTAATACTCTTGCCTGGAGAATACCATCAACAGAGGAGCCTGGTGGGCTATAGTCTATGCAGTCTCAAATTGTCAGACACAACTGAGCGACTAACACTTTTCACTTTCAGTAGATTTTATAGAATACTTTTCCAAAGAGGCTGTACTATTTTTTTCTCCCATCATCAGGGTTAGAGAGTTTTAATTTCTCCCCTGTTGGTGTTGTCAGGTTTTTTAATTTTCACTGTTCAGGTGGGTCTCTCCTGGTACTTCTTGTAACTATAATGTTCACTCCCTTGATAATTGGTGAGTTTGAACATCTTTTCCCATTTAATAAGCTAACTTGGATATTCTTGTTTGTAAAGTACCTCTTTAAACATTTTACCACTCACCATTACCTTTGTCTAAGTGCTTAATTTGAGGATGTTTATTTTTCAGTTCTAGAACTGCCTTTTGATTTCTTTTTTCTTTTTTTTTTTTTTATGGTGACGCCATTGTATTTGCATATAACTCTTACTCTGAGGGGGAAGAACATTCTTCCACTTTTTCTTTTTTGTTCTTTTCATGTAGCATTATTATTTTTTAATTTATTCTTTGAGGTATAGTTGATTTACAATGTTGGGTTAATTTCTACTATGCAGAAAAGTGATTTAGTTATACACATATATATTATTTTTCATATTATTGTCCATTACGCTTTGCTGTTATTGCTCAGTTGCTAGGTTTTCCAACTCTTTATGACTCCATGGACTGCAGCACGCCAGGCTTCCTTGCCCTTAACTATCTCCCAGGGAATTCTCAAATTCATGTCCACTGAGCCAGTGATGCTATCTAACCATCTCATCCTCTCCCTCCCTCTTCTCATCTTACCCTCAATCTTTCCCAGCATCAGTCTTTTCCAAGAGTCAGTTCTTCATATCAGGTGGCTAAAGTATTGGAGCTTCAGCACCAGTTCTTCCAATGAATGAATATTCAGGGTTGATTTCCTTTAAGATTGACTGGTTTGATCTCCTCTCTGTCCAAGGGACTCTCAAGAGTCTTCTCCAGCACCACAATTTGAAAGCATCAGTTCTTCAGTGCTCGGCCTTCTATTTATGGTCCAACTCTCACATCCACAAATGACTACTGGAAAAGCGATAGCTATGGTTTATCCCAGGATATTGAATATAGTTTTCTGTGCTATATAGTAGGACCTTGTTTTTTATCCATTCTATTTATAGCTGTTTGTCTGCTAATCCCAAACTCCCAATCCACCTCACCCTCATCTGCCTTGATTTATTTTTGTGGTTTCCAGTTCTCTGCCCAAATTCTTTATCTTTTCTTAAATTTCCTGAACACACTAATCACAGGTACTTCAAGGCCTGTGTGTGAAATCTCAACATCTGTGAATCACTGTGGGTTTGTTCCATTGTCTGTTTTTCTCTTGGTTTTCTCCTAATTCTTGCATTTTAAAAAAAGGAATAGGATATCAGAAGCCACATGTATTTAAGAGGGTCTCTCAAGTTTGGAGGGTCCTGAACTTCAGTTTTATCTCTTAAGCACTGTGAAGTTGCTGAAAGCTAGGCATATCTTCTTCAACAACCTTTTCTCCCTAGTTTTTTCCGCCTTGAGAATTTTGCTTAGTAAATCAGCAAATCCCTTCGCAGGAAAAGCAGCGTCCTCTTCTGTATACATCTCTTCTTTCTGGAATACGTGCAGATCACCTCATCCAGGTCATATGTAAGTTGTTCGTAGTTCAAGTTTATGCTTCTATTGTGGTGGCTCTTTCTTCTTTCTCCCTCTTCCTTTCCTTTTTTTTTTTTTTTTAAATTTTTCCTTTTTTAGAGGGGGATAGGCTAGTCTATTTCTGGTCTGCTCTCATTCTCGGTTATAGCCCTTCCTGGGTCCTACCTTGATGCCTCATGTTTACTGGAACACATCTTCTATGACAGCTTGAACATCCCTCACCCGCCCAGCCCTGTGGGACTCAAAACAACTCTTCTCAGCTTCTTAGGCACACAGCCTCCTTTCATTGAATCAGCTGATGCTTCGAGTAGAAAAGTCAGACCAAATCCTTGGCTCTCCTGCCCTTACTGGCCTTCTCTAAGGGACTGTGGTTTCACACAACCCTGTTACCGTGGTGGCACTCAGTTGCCTTCAAACAGATGTTTTTCTTAAAGATATTTTTCCTGAGTTTTCTACGCACAAGAAGTTTTCTATACAAAATGTGTGACTGTCCAAAACAAACTCATCTGTCATATCCAGATGTGGAACACCTGGAGGTATTTTGAAGGGAAGTCAACAAGATGACCTGAGAGATTGTGGGTGTGAGAGAAAGAGAGTCTTCCTCAAGCATAACTTTAAGGTCTGTGGTGGAGAAACTGAAGAAAGGAACTAACATCCTCTGGAGGAAGTTGGAGAGAGATGAGGAGTTAAGATTTGACCTGTTGGGTTTGAGATCTCAGATATCAACGTAGAGAAGTTGATTGAGCACTTGGATACATCAATCTGGAGTTTAAGGGAAAGATTCAGGCTGAACAAGCAAACACAGTTATTGAGTGGGCAGTGGATAATATCCTTGAACTTTTGGAGATATTCTTCCTGAAGATGTAACTACAGAGTCATTGGCACATACACGGATGCTATTTTAAACCACGGAATTGATCTATCACCTAGGGAATGAATGTACATGTAAAGAGAAGAGAACCAAGATCTGAGCTCTTTGGCACAACTTTAAGAAGCTGTGGAGAAGATGAGATAAGAAGGAACCACTGCTGAGACAGGATAAAAGCCAAATAGTACATGTTGTGTGGGAAACCAAGAAAAGAGAACTACCAGTGAAGAAAGAGTTATCATCAGTCTTGACAAAGATGGCCTCAACGGGAAGAATGTGTAGCAATTTCTGGAACCCTCCAAAAGTGTTAGGTCAATCAAAGAATAAGGAGCTAATAAAGAGGCTGAGTAAGAACTTCCCATTAAACAGAACAAAATCTAGCAGTGTCAAAAACTCATGAAGAGACTGATTTCAAGAGCGAGGTAGCATTGGGACTTTCCTGGTGGTTCAGTGGTTATGAATCTGGCTTGCAATTCAGGAGGCAAGGATTTGAAGTGGGTTGCAATTTCCTTCTCCAGGAAATTTTCCTGACTCAGGGTTTGAACCCACATCTCACTTGGCAGGTGGATTCTTTACCACTGAGTCATCTAGGAAGCCCAAATAAGTAAATAAATAAAGAAGGAGGTAGCATCAAATGAGCCAAAAACTGCTGAAAGTTCAAATAAGATAAAAGCATAGAAACCTCCTTTGATTTTGGCTATATGGTGGCCATTGGTGAGCCTAACAAGAGCAGGTTCAATAGAATAGTAGGGATGGATGCCCAAGGCAAAGAGTTAAAGAAAATGTGTTATAAATTGTATTGGTCGGGGTCCTCCAGGGACAGAAAACCACTAGGATGTGTAAGTGTGTGTTTGTGTCCGTGTGTATGGGAGAGAGAGATGGATTTATTTTAAGGCATTGACTTGTACAATGGTGGGGGCTGACAAGTCTGAAATTTCCAAGGCAGGCCAGCCAACTGGAGACCCAGGAAAAGCTGACGCGTCAGCTCAAGGTCAAGGCCATTTGGAGACAGAGTTTCCTCTCCCTTGAGGGAACCTCAGTCTTTTCCTTGAGGCCTTCAGCTGAATCAGTGAGGCCCACCTACACCACAGAGGGTAATCTGCTTCACTCAGTGTCTGCTGATTTGAATCTTAATCCAAAAAACACCCTCACAGAAACATCTAGAATGGTGTTTGATCAAATATCTGTGGTCCATGGCCAAGCTAAGATGATGCATAAAATTAACCGTAAGAGATTAAAAAAAGAAACAGAGCATAGAGGATTCTTTGAGCTGATTCTCTGTGAGCAAGATAGAACTAGAGAAGCAGGTGGAATCTGAGTATTATTTTGTTTCTCCAGAGAAGATATTTGAACATGTTTGATCACAAAGCCTTTATTCTTGGAGTAATTATTAATATTTCGCTGATACAGTATTCTTTGAATATCAGTCTGGGAAATTCTGGCTTAAAGACTCAAAACTCAGTGTGTATCTTTTTTGAAATAATCAGGGAATTAATCACACAACAACAAACCCCACACTGCTTTCCAGCTTTCTCTGTGCTCCATCTGTGGATTCTATCTGATGAGTTTATCCACTGATTTCTGCTAGTGGGATGTTATTAATCTCTCTAGGTTCTGCATTTACATCATGATGGGGTTTCCTGGGGAGGAACAATGCCTTTCATACTGAATGTAGTGACCTAGATATCCAGTATCATGCTCCCAGACAGTTGATGGGTTTAAGTGTGGGATGATCAGCTGTATCATTGGGGTAAGTGGCAATGGCAGTGGAGATTGAGCAAACACACGCCCCAGTGTTAGTTGCTCAGTTGTGCCTGATTCTTTGTGACCCATAGACTGCAGCCTGCCAGGCTCCTCTGTCCATGGGATTTTCCAGGCAAGGATACTGGAGTAGGTTGCCATTTCCTTCTCCAACTGGGGTAAGAGACCATCCCAATGAGCCTACCCCACCTGGAAAGAAGCTGTCTTAGTAAATTCTCAAACATACATAGTGCTTTAAGATTTTCACCGTTCATTCCACCATCTAATTCTATATACTGGCAAGTATTTATTGTATAAAAAAAAAAGATTGAGGAAAAAAATAAAAACAATTTGAATATCACCTCCAAGTCTGTGCTTAATTCCCAGAAAGAAATATTAAATTTTGACCAGAAAAAAAATTCATAGTGACCTCAAGGTCCTCAATGCTGATTTTATTATTAATGGTACAGATGTCTTTGCCCTACAGTTATGACATTAAGGAATGGAAGTTTCCATTTCCAGAAAGGCATTTCACCTGCTTCTCACTTCTGGAATTAGCCCAGACTAAGGGGCAAGCAATAGAACACAGCACCATCACTGTTTAAGTAGAAAAGGAGTTTGTTCAGTAGACGTGGAGCAACTCATGGAATTGTTGAGATTGGAGAGATAAACTCAAGGCATGAGAGCCAAGGACAGCATACATGTTTATGCTGCAGAACAACCTGGGAGACATTATTGAGTCGGCATTGGCTCTTAGCTCTCAAAATTTGCACTGCCAAGTGTCCACTAGGGTTAGGTCTTGGACACAGGAGCCACAAGCCTGCAGCGCTGGTACCCTAGGAATATTTTCCTCCCAAAGACATCTGTACCCCTGTAACTGAGCAGGACCCTATGGGGCCTTCTTGGAACTGACCACCTCCCCCCAGTGTCCTCCACCTGCTGCTCTATAGAATAACGGCAGCCTCCTAGGCCTTCCCTGAATTCCAAAGAGCATTTAATCAGAGAAGTGACAAAATGCAAAAAGGAAAACAGTCAAGCTAGGTAAAATAATAATAGTTCAGCCATTAAAAAAAAGTCAAGGAGGGGGCTTCTCTGGTGATCCAGTGATTAAGAATCTGAATTGCAAAGCAAGGAACACTAGTTTGATCCCTGATCTGGGAAGATCCCACATACTCTAGGGCCCAGGAGCTGCAACTACTGTACCCACATGCCTAGAGCCTGTGCCCCAAACAGGAGAAAGCAATGAAGGAGCAGTGAAGACTCACTACAGCCAAAAAAATAAAACAAATAAATAAATCTGTTAAAAAAAATGTCAAGGACCTTTAGTTCTACTGCAAGGGCTATGGAGATAATATTCTGAGCAATGTTCTTCGAGCTGTTTTGCAGATACTGAAATCCCCACCAAGTGGAAGAAGTTAACTTTATGCTGCCCATAATCACATAGACCCCAGAAGGTTGATGATGTTGACTCCTGATTACCTCACCACCAACCAATCAGAAGAATGTTTACAAACTGATCCTTTACCTCATAATTCCCCTCCCTCACCCTGCCTTTAGAGGGGAGGAGAGAGTGAGATGTATGGAAAGAGTTACATGAAAACTTACATTACCATATGTAAAATAGATAGCCAATGGGAATTTGCTGTGTGGCTCAGGAAACTAAAACAGGAGGGGTGGGATGAGGGTGGAGATGGGAAGGAGGTTCAAAAGGGAGGGGATATGTGTATACCTATGGCTGAGTCATATTGAGATTTGACAGAAAACAACAAAATTCTGTAAAGCAATTATCCTTCAATTAAAAATAATAATAAATTAAAACATAAATCTTTCCCTGTAAACTTTCAGAAAGTTTAGGACTTCTAGATACTAGCTGCCTAGATTCCTCGCTTGGAGCCTGCAATGAATGTTGCATTTTTTCACCACCTTATTTCAATAGATTGACTTTACTGTGCTTGGGCAAGTGGACTCAAGTTTGGTTCAGTAACACCCCCTTCCCTACATCAGCAGATCCTGACTCAAGTCTGACCAAATGTCTCTGGTTGATGGACTCTAAGTCACGAAGTGGTACCCCAGGATGGCCAAAATTGTGAATATGTGCCTTTCTCTGCTTCTATATAAAAGGTGTCTCTATCTCCAAGATCCCTAAGGGAAAATGGCTACATGTAGGAAGGAAGACAAAAAGCTTGGTAACAGAAACACAAATGACAACAACTTGTGCAGCCTGCCCACCTGGCTTCTCAGCATCAACATGTACTCTCGTCCCATTCTTAGATTTCTAAAGCAGTGCTCCCATCTAACATTTATTCCTCTGACATCACTACACATGTACTCCTTGTAATTGAAATTAAAAGCATGACTTCAAGTTCTATTCATCATTGTGTCTACCTCCATATACAATCATGATCTAATCTTAATATTCTATAACCCATGGTCAACGCTGGACTGGAAGAAACACAAGCTGGAATCAAGATTGCTGGGAGAAATATCAATAACCTCAGATATGCAGATGACACCACCCTTATGGCAGAAAGTGAAGAGGAAATAAAAAGCCTCTTGATAAAAGTGAAAGAGGAGAGCAAAAAAGTTGGCTTAAAGCTCAACATTCAGAAAACAAAGATCATGGCATCCGGTCCCATCACTTCATGGGAAATAGATGGGGAAACAGTGGAAACAGTGTCAGACTTTATTTTTTGGGGGCTCCAAAATCACTGCAGATGGTGATTGCAGCCATGAAATTAAAAGATGCTTACTCCTTGGAAGGAAAGTTATGACCAACCTAGATAGTGTGTTCAAAAGCAGAGACATAACTTTGCCGACTAAGGTCCATCTAGTCAAGGCTATGGTTTTTCCTGTGGTCATGTATGGATGTGAGAGTTGGACTGTGAAGAAGGCTGAGCACCGAAGAATTGATGCTTTTGAACTGTGGTGTTGGAGAAGGCTCTTGAGAGTCCCTTGGACTGCAAGGAGATCCAACCAGTCCATTCTGAAGGAGATCAGCCCTGGGATTTCTTTGGAAGGAATGATGCTAAAGCTGAAGCTCCAGTACTTTGGCCACCTCATGAGAAGGGTTGACTCATTGGAAAAGACTCTGATGCTGGGAGGGATTGGGGGCAGGAGGAGAAGGGGACGACGGAGGATGAGATGGCTGGATGGCATCACGGACTCAATGGACGTGAGTCTGAGTGAACTCCGGGAGATGGTGATGGACAGGGAGGCCTGGTGTGCTGCGATTCATGGGGTCACAAAGAGTCGGACACGACTGAGCAACTGAACTGAACTGAACTGAACAGATGGTCCAAACTATAGAAACAACCAACAACCATGGAAATTGTTTGTTGCTATTGTTTAGTCACTAAAGTCATATATGATTCTTTTGTGATCCCATGGACTATAGCCTGCCAGGCTCCTCTATCCATGGAATTCTCCAGGCACGAATACTGGGGTGGGTTGCCATTTCCTTCTCTAAGGGATCTTTCTGACCCAGGGATCAAACCCACATCTCCTGCATTGGAAGGCAGATTCTTTACCATTGAGCCACCAGGGAAACCCACCAATAACATACCTTACAGATAATGGTGAAATCAACAGAAAGAAAAGGAGAAAATTAGTTTAAAAAAAAAAAATATATATATATATATATATATATACACACACATGACTCAGGAAGCAAGAAAATATAGAAATAAGCTACAGTTCTCCTGTCTGTAATTGATGAAGAGACAATGACTTCTAATTATGACTCCTCTCCCCCACTGTTCATCCCATTTGCCTTCAGCCAACATTTTGGCTGGTCATATTCTTTTTAAATTAATTTTTCTTGGAGTCTATTTGCTTTACAATGCTGCTAGTTTCTATTGTATAACCAACTGAATCAGCTAGACATATACATATATCCCCTTTTTTTGATCTCCTTCCCATTCAGATCCCCACAGAGCATTAAGCAGAGTTCCCTGTGCTAGGCAGTAGATTCTCAATAGTTATCTGTTTCATACAATAGTGTCGATAGTTCATTCATGTCAATCCCGATTTGCCAGTTCATCCCACTCCCCTTCCCCATTGGAGGCCATATGTTTGTTGTCTACATCTGTGTCTCTATTTCTGCTTTGCAAACAGGCTCATCTGCACCATTTTTCCAGATTCCACATATAAGAGTTAATATATGATATTTGTTTTCTCTTTCTGACTTACTTCACGCTAGATGACAGTCTCTAGGTCCATCCATATCTCTACAAAAGACCCAATTTTGGTCCTTTTTATGGCTGAGTGACATTCCATTATGTACATGTACATCTTCCTTACTTAAATCCTTCATTCCTGAGGCATCTGAGCCCTTGGTGGAGCTGCCTGCAAACAGTAGCTCTAATGTTTCATTAGGTGTCAACACTGGGCTCCCGCGGACCCCCGAATTCCCTACCCCTCCATCTTGCAATGATTATCAACAACCTACTTCCCTTCCTCATTTCATGCTCAAGATGCATCTTTGAGCCAATATCACATCATTTGTGTCTGTTTGCTTCTTACCTATTGGCTTTAAGATCACACAAAGTCCTCATAAACGGTTATTTGCTACCACTCCATCTTACAACTATAGCTCTCCCTTCATGGGTCAATACACAATTTGGGAATTTCTCCTCTTACTGATGTATTTCTTGCAAGTATATGCTCAGAAACTGGACATACAGAATGGGGATTAGAGTCACTCTCTGTGTGTCACCTGATCCTCTTAATACCCCACCCACAATTAGGATGAGATTGGCCCATTTCTGGGCTTTCCTGGTGGCTCAGATAGTAAAGAATCTGTCTGTAATGCAGGAAACCTGGGTTCAGTCCCTGGATCGGGAAGATCCCCTGGAGAAGAGAATGACTATCCACTCCAATATTCTTGCCTGGAGAATCCCATGGACAGAGGAGCCTGGCAGGCTACAATCCATGGGATTGCAAAGATCTGGACATGACTGAAGCAACTTAGCATGGCCCATTTCTGACAATCCCTGAAGGTCTGAGCATTTCCTTTTTTCTAGTGAATAGCTGAATAGTCAAAAAGCTGCTGGTCTTTTTTGGAGAGGATTAGGAGAAAAATTCATAATTCTTTTTTGTAAGATTATTCCCAGATCCCGCCTCAAGGATGTGTAGCCAACTCATCATTCAAGAGGTCTAGGCTTGTGAATTGACTCCAGTCAGGGCCTTAGGTGAGGGGCCGAGACTCCATGTTGTTATGGCTCTATTTAGGATCGGTTCATCTGGCTTATTCAAATCAAATAGGATCTTAAATGCTGTGTTTCATTTCTACAGGACTCAACATGCATGAGCTACCTCTAGTAATTTATGAACAGCAGACCCTTCTAATTACACTATTTTGGGTCTTAGAATGTAACCACATCTGCTTTGCCTGGATGGTAAAGTGCCACCATGTCCTTTGCCTGGCCAGGCTCTTGGAATTCCTATTTAAATCAGGAAGCCCAATTCCACTGCAGCATCTCTGCATTGCCTGCTTAAAGACAACTGCCACTGCAGTTCTTTTTAAAGTTTCAGGTCCTCCCATCATCAAAGCATTTATTAATGCATTGGTAAAGGGAGTGCTCTGAGCCTTCTGGTAGGCCATAATTAAGGAACTGGAGAGCAGGTAATAAATCTGCTCCAGTATTTTAATCTTCCTCCTCATGGAATCCTTCCTCTACGGTAAACAAAAGAAGGCTGGCATCCCAATTTCATTTAGTGTGAGCCTCTGGTGAAATGCTGGGTCCAGGTTTTGTTCAATCAACTCAGTAAATAGAACAATTTTCAGAGGTTTGACTTAACCATACTGCAACACAAATTTCTGACATATGCACCCATATTAGGAAAAAAATAGCCTGGTCAATATTATGTGCTTCCCTGCTAGGACCACCATTATGAAATCTTAGTGCCCCCTTCCTTTCCTTCCAGACATAATTCCTATCATTAATTTTCTGGCTATCAATTTCTTACTGTTCTTTAGATATTTACCATGTTTTAAAATCACCAAACTTAAAAAAAGAAAAAAAAGATTTTAAAAAACAAAAGAAAATCACCAAATACTATATTAAAGATCACCAAACAATATATTGAATATCTGCATGCCTTCAACCTGACACAAACTTAGTCTTATGCTTTATGTTTTTTTTTTTTTTTGTGAACGTTGGTTTTATTAGTCAAGGTTAGAATTGCAACATTTTTTTTTTTCTGATGTAAATGAACCAAATCTTGAAAGTTCTTTGGTGTTCCAGTGTATCATTGGTGCCGCTAGATCTGGAGGAAAGAAAGGTCCATGTAGGCATGGCTTCTGCTCACTGTGGTCCTCAGGCAGGGTCGTTAAGGCATCTTCAGCAAGTGGGGACCACTCAGTCAGAAAGGGAAGTAGAGCTAGTTTGGCTGGCAAGAAGAGTCTGTGGTGCAGTGACTCAGGCCCCCGTGGTTCATCAGGCTTCTCCCAAACGTCTCTATTCCAGGTCTTGTCTCCAGGGAGGACACTGCTGCCAAACAGTCATGCCGCAGTCTGTCCCATGAACGTTGCTAGACCTGCTCCAGACACTCAGGTTTCGTACAGGCACCCCGCCACACCATCCTCATACCATCCTCTCTGGGCGTCACTGGCTCCCAGGTTTGGTCAGGTGAGTGCATCTGGTGATGGAGCCCAGGAGACATGAATACCTGGCATGTTCAGCATTTCTAATGCGAAGTAATTCTTCTTCCCGTCAAGACCCAGAAAGGTGGAGGGTTCTCCACACATGGGAAAGGGTTTAAGTGGCCAGGCAGCCAAAAAATGGCAAATGCCAACCACTTCCTGGAAAGATTGAGTTTGTTTCCTTCTCTTGTTAGTGAAAATCAGCTTTCAGATTTTTATTTATTTATTTGTACTGGAATGGGTAACCTTTCCCTTCTCCAGTGGTTCTTCCCAACCCAGGAATTGCAAGCAGATTCTTTACCAGCTGAGCTACAAGGGAAGCCCAAGAATACTGGAGGGGGTAGCCTATCCCTTTTTGAGGGGATCTTCCTGATGCAGGAACTGAACCAGGGTCTCCTGCATTGCAGGTGGATTCTTTACCAACTGAGCTATCAGGGAAGCCCTTTTATCTGTTTACTTATTTATTTATTTTTGGTGGCACTGTGCAGCTTGGGGGATCTTATTCCCCAACAAGGGGTCAAACCCAGTCTGTGGCAGCGAAAGCACTGAGTCCTAACTATCAGAGCACCAGCAAGCTCCCCAAATTTTTAATTTAAAAAGAGTAGAAATGAAAATGTATTGGGAAGATCCTAACTTATTTGATCATTTTGGTGATGAGGTCCTCAGAGAGTTCAAGGTTCGTATGGTTAATCCCCTTAAGTACTTATTTATTGAGCATTACCTGCAAGGCATGTATTCTGCTGAGCCCAGTATAGTTAACCCAGAAATGGCCCCAGACCCACTAGATTATTCTCTAGTACTGAAGACATGGGCTTCCCAAATGGCTCAGACAGTGAAGCATTCGCCTGCCACTGCAAGAGACGCAGATTCAATCCCTGGGTCTGGGAGATCCCCTGGGGGAGGGCACATAAGCCACTCCAGTACTCTTGCCTGGAGAATCTTATGGACAGAGGAGCCTGGTGGGCTACAGCGCATGGAGTCGCAGAGTTGGACCTGACTGAGTGACTTAGCACAGCATAAGATACTCCAGTTTTGTTTTCTTGAACCATCCTCTCCAACACACATTTTTCAGATCCACATCTTGGGACTTGTATTAGGCAGGATTCTGCAGAGAAGCAGAACCCACAGGAAGTGTATCTGTTGTTGTTGTTTAGTAGCTCAGTCATGTTCAGCCTTTTGCCACCTCATGGACCGTTGCCTGCCGGACTCTGTCCATGGAGTTTCACAGGTAAGAATACTGGAGTGGGTTGCCATTTCCTTCCCCAGGGGAGGTGTATATAAAAAGATGGAAAGCAACTGGGGTGCCTGATGGTGGAGGCTCTTGGGTAGCTTGACCAGCTAGGGACTCAGGAAGGAGTTGGAGTTCAAGTCCAACACTGTCCGCTGGTGAACCTGGAGGAGTTAAAGCCGCAGACAAAGTCTGATGACAAGTTTGCTGCAGAATTCCCTCTTGCTTGGAGGCAAGTCAGCCTTTTGTTCTCTTAAGATCTTCAACAAATTGCATGAGGCCCAGATTACAGAGGGTCATCTGCTTTACTCAAGTCCATCGATTTGAACGCTATCCTTATCTGGGCTTCCCTTGTAACTCAGTGGTAAAGAATCTGCCTGCCAGTGCAGGAGAAACAGGTTCAATCCCTGGTCCTGGAAGATTCCACATGGCACAGAGTGACTATGCCCGTACACCACAACTATTGGACCTGTGCTCTAGAGACCCTGCTCTGCGACAAGAGAAGCTACCACAGTGAGAAACCTGAGCATCACAACTATAGAATAAACCCTGTTCTGTGCAGCTATAGAAAGCCCAGTGCAGCCAATAAATAAATAGAACAATGGATTCTCTATATATTCTGATGCATTGTCTATAGATATTAAGATAAAGGCAAGCATGTATCTGCTGATACTTTGCAAGCTGATCTGTCTTTATACTTAGGAAAGTCTCTTATTAGTAGGATTCCCTGGTGGCTCAGATGGTAAGAAATCTGGCTGCAATGTGGGAGACCTGTGTTCGATCCCTGGGTTGGGAAGATCCCCTGGAGGAGGAAATGGCAACACACTCCAGTATTCTTGCCTGGAGAATTCCATGGACAGAGGAGCCTGGCAGGCTACAGTCCATTGGGTCTCAAAGAGTTGGACACAACTGAGGGACTGTCACTCACTCATTTTTAGAAAAGAAAAATAAGTGTTACCCCATCCCCAAATATTCCCACACACAATAACATTTGACCTCGTTTCTGGGCACCATGGCCCGAGCATGTTGACACATAAAGTGAACCTTACCTTAAATGCAGATGCCTCTGAGGGCTAAGCCCTGCAGGCTCCTTGGTTCACCTTGTGTTAGGGCTTTGCCGTGGCTCATGGCATCATTGACTCAATGGCCAAGAGTCTGAGCAGACTCCAGGAGATACTACTGAAGGATAGGGAAGCCAGGCATGCTGCAATCCATGGGGTCACAGAGAGTTGCACATGACTGAGAACCTGAACAACAACAATGGATCACTTCCAGGAACTCTCTCTCTCTCCACCCAAATGCTATTCCTTGAAAGCTCTTACTCTACAAAAGAAAGTGTTAGTTGCTCAGTCATGTCCAACTCTTTGTGACCCCATGGACTGTAGCCCACCAGGCTCCTCTGTCCAGGAGCTCAGCTCCAACAAACTAACTGGCCAGGCAGCAGTAGATGGCCTGAGAAGGTGGCATCTGTCCCCATGGACCTTCCTACGAGGAAGCAAATCATCTGTCCTGCTGTGCTCAGCCGGGGCCCCACAGGCTTGTACAGGAGACAGGGCCAGATGTTCTCTTGAGACCTTTTCTTGATCAAGGATTTGATGACACTGGCCCTTCAGTTCTTCTGAACCAACAGCTGCTGATTTCATTCAAATAATCTAATTTGAAATTCTGTTTCTGGAATGCAGACAGTGTTTTCCGCCCAAGCAGAACAATGGGAGTGGAACAGGGGGCCTTCACAGGGGATATTTTGGGTGCTTTCAGACATAGGAGTCAACAATCTGTTCATTCACGGGGGCTCTGACCTCTTGTTTTGAAGGAAGAGAAGAAAAACACGCTGGTTACAAAGAATGTAAATATTTTGCTTTCACCAATTCTCCAGTCTGGACTGAAACAAATGTCATCCTTGAACCTGCCCCCATCCTCTCCCCTCCCTCAAGACATCTTTGAAAAGCCATGATCAGATCATGAAAATGGGTTTAAAATGTAATCACCAGTTTTGAAGAAATAGGTGAAGATGCAGCTCTTCATTTCAGGGAGGAGGAGGGCGTTCTCTCAAATGCTTACAGGAGGCTTTGGAGGATAGACCTGGACCTCTTCCCAAGTGGACATGAGACAGGCTGGGATCTCGGACCTGCAGTGCTTGTACCTAGACTCACCTCTCCTTGGGCAACAAAAAAACTATAAGGGATAAAAATAATTGCACTTGTATACACAGCTAGAGCAAATTATGGGCAAGATATGACAAGACCAAAATGACCAACTGTTACTTCTGAAGAGCCAGGAGCAAAAGCAGGGGTTCGGGCCATTGTACATGCCCCCTGCACTTAGCACCACTGAAGGAGTGGACAAACCAGCTAAGTCGTCCCTCTAGCCCAACCCCTGGACCCACCCCTTCCCTCAAGCCATAGATAAGGAACCAGCTTACTGTGTCCCCCCAACCCCGGGGAGCCAGCAAGGGCCCCTGTTACTTGTTTTCACTCTCCCTGCTGCACCACAGCCCCCAGTAAAGCCTTGCCTGGATTTCTTGTCTGGCTTCTTATCAATTTCTCTTGTTTAAGGAGTCCTAGAACCCTGGTTAATAACAGGTGTTTGGAACTGTCCAGGAGGGAAGGAGACACAGCTGGAGGCAGGGAGATGGGTGAACAAGCTGCGGTCACTCCGTGTGAGGATCCAAAGTGTGAATGCATGAAGGGAACAGAATCTGAAGCCTTACACACAAATAGCTACTCTATGTTTTAAATTTGTGTCTTCGTGATGTCCCTGGCCTTCTGCCTTTGGTGATGGTCAGAGGTGGTATCAATCAGGAACACCTCTGCCTCCTGTCCTGTGTGGCCCAGCTTCTTCATCACAGAGGTCAAAGCTTCATCTCCTTCTTTCTCTGTTGTCTGGGATTCCTCTGGGAAATTTTCGAACGAAGGCTCTGGCTAGATCAGGGATAGCTATGGAGACCGGCTGGATGAATGTTTGCCTGGAAGGGGGCACTGGGACAAGGCGAGGATCGGCTGTGTGAGTTACTTACAGATTTTGTAAGACTACTAAGATTCTTTTTCTAGGCAAAAAAAAAAAAAAACAAAACTGAGACAGGTTTTCCTATTATCACAGAAGCATACAATCAGATTGTTTTAATGAAAAAATCAAATGTACAGATGATAGAGTATTGTGGATTGCTGCCCTTTGGGAACAAGCAATTTATGGCAAAGCGGTTCTCTGAGAAAAAAGTCAGCTGCTCCTCACACATTCCCACCCACACCTCCCTCCCTCCCTCCCCTTTCTGGGGTCCAGAGAAGGGATGCCTTCCACTTCACGCAGTCTTTGGGAGTGTTCTTATCCAGGAAGCCTAACTATCCAATTAAACCAGCAAGAGTCGCAAATACCTGCTGTGAATCCGACATGACGTAGGTACCAGCCTGGTGCTTGGGCTTAGTTGCTCAGTCGTGTCCGACTCTTTGAGACCCCAGGGACTATAGCCCGCCAGGCTTCTCTGTCCATGAAATTCTCCAGGCAAGAATACTGGAGTGGATTGCATGCCCTCCTCCAAGAGATCTTCCCAACCCAGGGGTCGTGCCCAGGTTTCCCGCATTGCAGGCAGATTCTTTACCATCTGAGCCACGAGGGAAGCCCATGTGAGGATAATAATCTCCCTCTTTTCAAGGACAGTAAGGCTTTGCTAAGAAACTAGATGCATGTGGTGTTATCATTTGTAAAACAGAAAAGGAAAAATATATTGTGTGTGAAGCATGGGGCGAGGGCACATTTGCAAGAGGGCTTCAAGGAAGGCTTTATAGCAGAGTGAAGTTAGGACTGGATGCCAAAAGAATTGTGGGGGAAAACGCGGATCTGGGGGCGGGGATGAGGGCTGGCTGGTAAAGCTTCACGGAGGAGGCAGGAAGGTTGTGCACTGACTGATGCTGATTGAGGAGCTTGAAAGAGACCCGTGGGAGATGAAGGGGGAAAGTAACTGAGAGGCAGAAGTGAAACCCTCAGGGGTCTGCTAAGACACTGGAGCAAAGGTGGATGTCCACCTTTGGGCAATGGTTTGGGCAGCTCCAAATACTGGGCTGAATTTGTGCCCAGTAAGTGACCTGTCCTGGGTACAGGGCCCACTGGGACATAAGCAAATCCCTGTCTTCCCAGCAAAAGGCGAAGGATGAAGGTGCTTCAAGCCAGGAGCCACCTGCCACAGATGGAGGAGCCTCAGAAGGGAGTACACGACTTCACTTTGTCCTTCACCCATTCGTTGGTTCATATGTGGTGTGATCTATGTTTCTTTACCTTCGAGGAATGCCAATAAATGTGCTCAGAGAGAGTGGGACAAAGACAGAGACAGGGTGCCTGCCTGACAGAGGAATGTACTTTTAGTGGTTAAGTGGACCCTGTCCACAACCCCCCCAAAGATTATGGGATCCAGGGCCTGGGAGCTTGGACCTGCTGCCTTCTCCAGCCGTGCCACCTACACCAGCATCTCCTATCTCACCGAGTTAATGAGACTCACTTGTTCTAAGGTTTCTATTTGGCCTCCCAGGTGGCTCAGTGGTGAAGAACCCACCTTCTTCACCCAAGACTCAGGAGCCTTGGGTTCAATGCCTGGGTTGAGATGATCCCCTGGAAGAAGAAATGGCAACCCACTCTAGTAGTCTTGCCTGGAGAATCTCATGGACAGAGGAGCCTGGCAGGCAACACAGTCCACGGGTAAGCAAAATGAGCTGGACATGACTAAGCAACTAAACACAGCACATCATGGTCCTCAAGAGCATGCCGTCTACTTGGTGAAAGTGAAAGTCGTTCAGTCATGTCTGACTCATTGTGACCCCATGGACTATACAGCCCTTGGAATTCTCCAGGTCAGTATACTGGAGTGGGTAGCCTTTCCCTTCTCCAGGGGATCTTCCCAACCCGGGGATCAAACCCAGATCTCCCGCATTGCAGGCAGATTCTTTACAAGCTGAGCCACAAGGGAAGCCAAAGAATACTGGAGTAGGTAGCCTATCCCTTCTCCAGGGGATCTTCCTGACCCAGGAATTGAACCAGCGTCTCCTGCATTGCGGGCAGATTGTTTACCAACTGAGCTATCAGGGAATCCCCTGATAGCTACTTGGTCGGCAAGTGCAAAGCCACAGATTTTGGGCTTTCGGGCTATTGTAGATGTTCCAGGATGATATTTATTAGTGACTCTTCTTATTCAGGGCAGCTTGGGATGCCCACACCCCAGTAAGAAGCGCCCATGTAGTCCCTGGTGTGTGACCAGTCATCTGAGACACCAATCTCCCCACACACCCCGAGGGCTCTGACCACACCCACCAGATAATATCATCCAAGGGGGCTGGTCTTTGATCCTACAGTTTAGAAAGAGGTCATCACTGTCCAGTGACAGTAACTCTGTCCTCTCCCTGACTCTCCCTATTCTCCAACATCCTGCAAATACAACAGGACAGGCTCCACTGGGCCACCTGGTTGGACTGAGCATAATGGTTCAGTTTCAGAGTGAATTCTGAGTCACTTTGTTGAAGCTGCCATGTGCCAGGGCCTCAGGGTGGCCCCTGCCCAGAGCAGCACTCACAGAACCCCAAACCTGTACTAGGGGGTCAGATGGAGCTGTGGCCCCAAGAGGTGCTTTGAAGGCAAGGACAGACACAGGGGCCTCTAAACTCTGAAGCTCTGCAGGGCAGCACCCCATCAGAGAAGTCCCATCCTCCTCCAACCTGTGGAGGCAGTGGCAGATTTTATTTTCTTGGGCTCCAAAATCACTGCAGATGGTGACTGCAGCCATGAAATTAAAAGACACTTGCTCCTTGGAAGAAAAGCTATGACAAACTTAGCATTAAAAGCAGAAACATCTCTTTGCTGACAAGAGTCCATATAGTCAAAGCTATGGTTTCTGCAGTAGTCATGTATGGATGTGAGAGTTGGACCGTAAAGAGAGTTGGACCACATGGACTACAGCATGCCAGACTCCTCTGTCCTTCACTATCTCCTAGGAGATATTTTCCATGAAGTGATGGCACCAAAGAATTGATGCTTGAAAGCAATTTGAAAATTGCAGTGCTGGAGAAGGCTCTTGAGAGTCCTTTGGACAGCAAGAAGATCAAATCTGTTAATTCTAAAGGCAATCAACTCTGAGAGTTCATTGGAAGGATCGAAGTTGAAGCTCCAATATTTTGGCCACCTGTTGTGAAGAGCCAACTCATTGGAAAACACTGTGAGTCTGGGAAAGATTGAGGGCAGAAGGAGAAGAAGGTGTCAGAGGATGAGATGACTGGAATCTTAGTTTATGGCCCAAGGGGAGCCCTGGTGGCTACTGACCACACTTGCTCTCAGCACACATTCTTGAAGCATCTGCAGCACTGGCCACACAGAGATAGCAAGGCGGGGCTGTGCCCTCCAGAAGCTCACCCACTGCCCGGAGGAGCTGGCAAGGATGCCCCTCGCTAGCAGAAGTGGTTCCATCAGGAGCACAGAGGTGCTTCCTCCCTCCCTCTGTGTGGCTGACTAGAACCCAAGTCCCAGGAGTGTTGGAGGCTATATTATTATTATAATCAGGACCTAGGGTCATCCTTACTGGTCTTGAGGACACTCCTGGATCCCCCTCAATGCTTCATCCATTTGTGAGGGCCCACAACCTACAGCAGGGGTCTGGGCTTCCTCCCACCTGTGATAAGTGATGCATTGCCAGCCAATCATTCCTGTGACTGTGATCTCAGGGGCCGTCCCAGACAGAGCCAAGCCAGGTCGGCTGTGGGGCGTGTGTGTTGGTCAGAGTCCCAGGCTCAGAGTCCAACGGACATGGTCACAGGCAAACCTTGAATCACCCAGATTTATGTTAAAAAGGTCACACGCAGAGGCATTAAGTGTGCTATTGTGGTGCTCTTTGCACCCTGGGCTTCCCAGGTGGCTCAGTGGGTAAAGAACCTGCCTGCAATGCAGGAGACGCTGGGGGTATAGGTTCAATTCCTGCATTGGGAAGATCCCCTGGAGGAGGGCACAGCAACCCACTCCAGTATTCTTGCCTGGAGAATCCCACGGACAGAGGAGCCTGGTGAGCTACAGTCCATAGAATGCAAAGAGTCAGACATGACTGAAGCGACTGAGCCCAGCACTTGCAGTCGTAGCCACAGAAGCCTGCCCCTTGCACGACACCGAACAGGCAGTCCCTCTGCAGCCCCTCAACTGGCCTTTCCCCACCCAGCGCATGGTGCCAAGTCGCAGGACAGGGGGTCAGTGGGCATCCCTCAGGCTCCCCTCTTCTCCTGGAGATGTCAGACCCTGCCTCGAACAAGCCAGATAGGCCCAGACCTGGTCCCAAGCACTGGAGAACTGATGGGCCTCTGCAGGCTCCTGGGGCAGAATCACAGCACATCCGTGTTGCCAGGCCTCTTCCCCAAGGTTCATATGCGCCTCCCCATCGGTGGCCCCAGCGGAAAGCCCAGCTGGGTACTGAGAGCCGTGTGACTGCATGTGAAGGCAGGTCCTACATAAGTGGGCTCGCATGAACACAGGAGGTATCCAGTCCCCACAAACCTGTTCCTTCTACATGGTTGGGTGGACATTGAGTGTCCCATGCCAGAACTGGCCATGCTCCTGAGCAATCCAACCCCAGTGTCTCTGGAGACCCTCGCTTCAGCTAATGAAGCCCAGGACTGCTCAATGCAACTGCAGTGTTTATAAATAAAACTACATTTCAGTTATCCCAGGAGTCATATTATTTAAAGGAACTTTTCAGGTATTTTTTTTTACCAATTCAATCATGACATAAAATTCTCCCACCCTGGGCCAGGCCACAGCCCACAGAGGTCAACCCCCACCCCACCTTCACAGAGTCCGTGGACTCTTGGGACAGAGGGCTCGTGTCTGCACACAGCCACCCAAGGAACTGATGTCAGAAGGCATGGGTTCCCCATCCACTCAGCATCCCGACACCAGCAGCTGGCTCTCATTCCAGAGTCATTTTTCACCAAGAAATAACATTTGATCATGTCATCAGATTTTCTAGGCAACACCTAGTAAATTACTGGGTATTTACTTTCTTATTAAGTACTAAGTATTTAAATATCTGCTATTTAAGATCCACAGACATAGAAAACAAACATATGGTTACTGAAGGGAAAAGGGAAGAAGGGATAAATTAGGAGTTTGGGATTAAAATATACATATTCTACATAAAATAGATAAACAACAAGGGCCTACTGTACACAACAGGAAACTGTAGTCAATATTTCATGATAACCTATAAGGGAAAAGAATCTGAAAAAGTATTATGTATATGTACAAACGTACACGTGCTAAGTTGCTTCAGTTGTGTCTGACTGTGTGTGACCCCATAGACTATAGCCCACCAGGCTCTTCCATCCATGGGATTCTCCAGGCAAGAATAATGGAGTGGGTTGCCATTTCCTTCTCCAGGGGATCTTTCCTACCCAGAGATCATGAACCCCTTCTCCTACAAAGTCAGGTTGATTTTTTACCACTGAACCACCAGGGAAGACCCAAATAGCTGGTATTTAAAAACCTGTTGTGTAAACACCTGGGGTTACACTGTGCCTACCAGGAGTTTACCTACCTGTTCCCTAGTAAACCGCCCATCACGTCACACATGCCACACTGCTAGGCAGTTTGTGAGGAGCAGCATCCAGGTGGGTGCTTGGTGTTCTGCTAGACTCACTTCTTAGCTAAGTGACTCACTGTCCCACACCCACCTCACTGTCCATAACTTAAATCCAAAGCCTAACAAAATGTCAGTGGTCACCGTAGAACCAAGTCAGCCGTGCCTTGTTTTGTTGTTGTTTTTCCTGTGATCTGTATCTTGCTATGCTGAGCACAGAGGAGGGGAGGTTACTGAGCTGGGCCTGGGGCTGTCAAGGACAGCTTTGGGACTGGAGATGTGGTCAGGTATTGCTAGATGGGAGGAGACCAAAGGAGGATGGGAAGGTCCTGGTGGAGGGGGGCGTGGTCAGGCTGCAGTGAAGGAGGAAGTGTGGAGAGAGAGGCAGAGCTGTGTGCTACAAGCAGGGCCTTGGAAGCAAGGAAGACGCTTGGTCCTCCACTGGAAGCAGCTTCAGAAAGGATGAAATGGTAGAATCACCCTGTCCACAGTCTGAGCTCTGGTGGAGCAGGATGAGTTTGGCTCAAGTGTGGCTGAGACAAGACAGCAGGGAGGCTGTGCTGCTGGATAGACAGGGATTCCACCCTGAGCATCATTTATAGCCTGCTGTGTGCCCTGGACTAACAGCTTGACTTCTCTGAGCCTCAGTTTCTCCATCTGTAAAATGAGAACCATAAAGGGACAGAGCAAAGTTGCAGCCAATGCCCCATCCCCTATTATTAAGATGCTTTCTTGATGGTCTGAACAGAGCTCGGATGGGGTGGGGGCACTGGGGTAGAGAGCTGCGTCTGCAGTCACTCACACCTGACACTCTTCGTGTACAGAGCTCACCAGAATCTCACTGGAGTCTCAAGGTGCCCTTGGAAGGTTGCCAGCAGGTGTGACATTTCCCTGGGCCCAGCTGCCAGAGTTGGGTGTACAGAGTGATGTGTGAATTTAGACCCAGAACCCACTCACGCTCATCCCTGCTGAGAGTAGAGCTGTTTCGAGGGTGGGCAGGAGCAGGTTGAGACGCTTGGTCAGGACTTCAGGTGGATCCGTTTGGATCTGTTGAGTGATTCTGGGCTTCTGCATCCAGGATTGGCCTGAGACTCCCAAGACCAGCCTCTGGGCTCGAGTGATGAATTCTGTCAGTGAACTAAAGATGCCTCTTTCTGAGCATCTGCAGTTTTCTTGGAGCTTGCTGATGAGGGCTTCCCAGGTGGTGCTAGTGGTAAAGAACCCACGTGCCAATGCAGGAGATACAGGATTCTCAGGTTCAATCCCTGGGTTGGCAAGATCCCCTGGAGAAGGAAATGACTACCCACTCCAGTATGCTTGCCTGGAGGATCCCATGGACAGAGGAGACTGGTGAGCTACAGTCCATATGAACTTTGTGGGCAGCAAAGAGTCAGAGCAACTGAGCACAAGATGCAAGATGAGGGTGACCGGCACTGTCACTGGAAGCTTGGTGGGTCTGCCCCCAGCGGGCTTCAGGACCAGCCTGGAGAAAGCGAGAGGCAAAGCCCCGCTCAGACCTGGGAGCTGGGGGACAGGATCTGGGCCCTGCCCCCGCTTCCAGCTCCCATTTCCAGAGCCAGATCCTGGAAGTGTCTCCAGTGGCTGGGACAGGCCCCCAAGCATAGTGATGATGAAACAGGGGTCCTAGGAGGAGCTGTGGCCAGGCCTGGGGCACTTGGTCAATGATGATCCCCCTACGCCAGGGTCTGGAACAATCCAGTTCCACCCAGAACCCACACAAAGCCTGGCTCAGAATAGGCACCGCTACTTCTGTGCTGGTGAGTGAAGGAAGTCAACGGAAGGAATGCCTGTGGTTAGGTGGATATCGCTCACAGATATGTCCAGAGAGAAAAGAAAATGTCTCCTTGGCCCCTGTGGGCTTGACCTGGCGTGAAGCAGTGTGACCCATCGTGGGATCGTTCAGCCTGAGGTTCTGCTTGGAGACACTGGCCCAGAGCCCCAGCCTCGGCCTGGAAAGCACACAGGGTGTTTATTGAGAATGGGCTTGGTACCAAGACTCACAGGTAACTAAATAGACATTTCTCCAAAGAAGACATACGGATGGCTAACAAACACATGAAAAGATGCTCAACTTCACTCATTATTAGAGAAATGCAAATCAAAACCACAATGAGGTACCACTTCACACCAGTCAGAATGGCTGCGATCCAAAAATCTGCAAGCAATAAATGCTGGAGAGGGTGTGGAGAAAAGGGAACCCTCCTACACTGTTGGTGGGAATGCAAACTAGTACAGCCACTATGGAGAACAGTGTGGAGATTCCTTAAAAAATTGCAAATAGAACTACCTTATGACCCAGCAATCCCACTGCTGGGCATACACACCGAGGAAACCAGAATTGAAAGAGACACATGTACCCCAATGTTCATCGCAGCACTGTTTATAATAGCCAGGACATGGAAACAACCTAGATGTCCATCAGCAGATGAATGGATAAGAAAGCTGTGGTACATATACACAATGGAGTATTACTCAGCCGTTAAAAAGAATTCATTTGAATCAGTTCTGATGAGATGGATGAAACTGGAGCCGATTATACAGAGTGAAGTAAGCCAGAAAGAAAAACACCAATACAGTATACTAACACATATATATGGAATTTAGGAAGATGGCAATGACGACCCTGTATGCAAGACAGGGAAAGAGACACAGATGTGTATAACGGACTTTTGGACTCAGAGGGAGAGGGAGAGGGTGGGATGATTTGGGAGAATGACATTCTAACATGTATACTATCATGTGAATTGAATCGCCAGTCTATATCTGACGCAGGGTGCAGCATGCTTGGGGCTGGTGCATGGGGATGACCCAGAGAGATGTTGTGGGGAGGGAGGTGGGAGGGGGGTTCATGTTTGGGAATGCATGTAAGAATTAAAGATTTTAAAATTTAAAAACTAAAAAACTAAAAAAAAAAAAAAAAAGACTCACAGGTCCTATATACACATTAACAAAGGCTCAGAGAGGTTAAGTCTTGCGCCCAGGAAAACACAGCAAGCACATCAAATCCAGGTCCTTCTGATTTCATGGCCTCCAAACCCCTTGTGCCAACACCTCAGGCTCTACCCAAGAGGATGGACCAACAATTCTGCCCCTCCAAGCCCTCTTCCCCAAGAGCCCTGGCCACCTGCTCTCTGCTCCACTGCCTCCCTCCCCAGGCCACATGCCAGCTGTCTACCCCTCCACCCCTCCAGATGGGCCCTGGAGGTTTCCAGCCTGAGGTTCCAGCCTGTGCGCCTGGACACTCACTGTCCTGGGCGGGGAGTCTGTGGCCCCTCAGAGATGGGGACTGTTCCCTGGCCTCTCTCAGGGCAAACTCAGGGCATGGTGTGAAGTGGGACTGCTCCTCTGTTGATCAAAACACCTTGCAGGAGGGCAAAGGATACAGAACGCTCCTCTTTGGCTGTTGTGTTGCTCAATCCATGTTTTCTGTGCAGCAGCAGACAACTGCCAGGTTCCCAAGTCACTTTATCATTATTATTGGAGTAAAATTGCTTTGCGAAGTTGTGTTAGTTTCTGTTGTGCAATGAAATGAATCAGCTGTGTAAAGTGTGTTAGTCACTCAGTCATGCCCGACTCTTTGCCGCCCCATGGACTCTAGCCCACCAGGCTCCTCTGTCCACAGAATTCTCCAGGCAAGAATACTGGAGTGAGTTGTCATTTCCTTCTCCAGGGGATCTTCCCCATTGAGGGATCAAACCTGGGTCTCCTGTATCGCAGGCAGACTCTTATCTTTTGAGCCACCAGGGAAGCCTGAATCAGCTATCTGCACACATATAGCCCCTCCCACGTGGGCCTCCCTCCCACCCCATCCCCATCTCACCCCTCCCCCACCTCACCCCTCCCCCACCTCACCCCTCCCCCATCTCTCCCCCCCACTTCACCCCTCCCCCGTCTCACCCCTCCCCCATCTCACCCCTCCAGGTCACCACAGAGCACGGGGCTGAGCTCCGTGCTGTGCAGCAGGTCCCCACTAGCTGTCTGTCTTACATATGGTAGTGTATATATTCCAATCCAACTCTCCCAGTCCATCCCACCGTCCGCTTCCTCCCGTGTCCACATGCCCGTTCTCCCTGTCTGTGTCTCTGTTCACGCCCCGCATGTGTGCTCATCTGCACCATTTTTTCTGGATCCTATGTATGTGCTGGTGGTTTAGAGTCTATGTGTATGCATTAACATATGACCTAGGGACTGCCCCACATTCACACGCCTGCCTCCTCCTTGTTCCTTAACCCCTCGCCTTTTCATGGTTCAAAAGTGACTGTGGAACCCAAGTTACTCCTGAACAATGGAAAGAGGAGGGGGTGAAGAACAAGGTGGATGCAGGCGTGTGGGTGGGGGGTGGGGTCCCCAGATGCAACGTCCTCCATCTCCATCCCACTGTTCCCCTCATCCCAGCCAGTGAGTGAAACAAACCAGACCCAGCGCTTGGCTCTGTTGTCTTATTCCAGTAGACTGTTCATCCCTCTTCGTCTCTCCTTTTTCATCCTGAAACAAACAGAGGAAATCACACCCTCCGATTTCTGACGCCCCCGATCCCCCAGATTCCTCATCTGTTCCCCTCCTCCCGCTGCTGTCAGGAGCACTGGCCGCTGACGGGAACACGTCACGGACGGATGTTACTCTTAATGCTGAGAAAGCCAGAGAATCAAGGTCAGCATGTTTTTGTTTGTGACCAGGGGCAAGCAAAGGGGAGTCAGCTGTGTTTGTGGAACCCCCTCCCAATTAGCCTGGCAATCCAAGGGTCTCAGTATAAGACGCACTGCTCAGGATGTGTGTGTGGACTGGGGACCCCTCCCTGATCCTCTGCTGTTGGCATACTGTCCCCATTGGGGGCTGCTTTGCCCTGGCAGGCTCGGCAATGCACCCCTGCCTGAATGAGACAGGGGACCCCTGCCATAGCCTGACCTCATGCCACCTCAATTCTCCCCAGACCCCAATGGGACCACAGTATTTTCTCCCAGAAAATGCTAGAATTACCGCAATGACTCATCCAATTTTGTTTTTTGTTTTTTTTTTTTTTTAAGTATTTATTTATCTATGGTTGCATGGGGTCTTCATTGCTGCTTGCAGGCTATCTCTAGTTGCACTGTGGGGGCTGCTCATTGTGGTGGCTTCTCTCGTTACGGAGCACAGACTCTAGAAGGTGTGGGGATCAGGAGCTGTGGCTCATGGGCCCTGGAGCATGTCACCTGCTCTCTGTAAACAAGGGCTCCCAGATAACCATGGTAATAACTTTCACAGGCGTGGATTTCCACCTTAACCTTAATTCCCCCAATAGCAGAATTTCTATGGGACAAGAGGCCATAAAGCCTGGCCACAGAGAGGCAGCCTTCCCAGCTCACTCCCTTGCCCTGCCATCCACTCCTTTCCTTCTCAGAGAAAGAGAAGGAAGCTGCAGGCAGACGGCTCCCCATCCCCCGCTTGCAGCCTTTGTGCTGTAAGGAGGCTTTGTCCCGGATAAGCCCAGGCTCTTGGGGAAAGGGCTGTCCTGAGAATGGCTTTCCTTCACTGGCGTGGATACCTGAGCTGAGGCCCCAGATGAGTCATCAAAGGTCAGGCAAGTGTGTCAGCTTCCATCTGACACCCCTCTAGACCCTTCTGGTCTCAGGGGACCCTTTAGTTTCTGCCAGTACTGTCTCTGCGTTACTTGTTTTCACACTTGTCAGCCTGGTAGGTTTCCAATTGTTTTTAACAATCTTCTGTTTGAAGAGAAAGGGACTGTACCCAGTGGTGTCATAAAACCCAGCATCTCAGCTGGCAAAACACAATTCCCTTTAAAGCCTGAGAATGAAGATTGTCTCAATGGCTCAAGGCAGAACCTGCACAGACAGGGGAGTGCAGACTCAGGCAGTGAGGGAGAGGTTTGTGTCATAAAAAAAAAAGAAAAAAGGTTGTCAGTGTGGATGTGGGCACAGGAAGGGTGGATGGAGCTGACCCGGCACCTTTCTAGGGCCGCCTTGCATGGCATGCCGGATCTTAGTTCCCTGACTGGGGATCAAACCCCAGTCCACTGCAGTGGAAGCACAGATTTTTTTTTTATTTTTATTTTTTTAGTTTTTTAGTTTTTTATTTTTTAAATTTTAAAAACTTTAATTCTTACATGCATTCCCAAACATGAACCCCCCTCCCACCTCCCTCCCCATAACATCCTTCTGGGTCATCCCCATAAGATCTTAACCACTGGATTACCCAGCACCTTTGCAGAGAAACTAACACTAAAACTCAGATGAAGGGAACACCTTCCTTGCTAAAACCTTAGAAAAGGACCTCTTGTTTTGAATGGCACCTGTGTTCCAATAAATGGCTGGGTTCTGGGCAGGTGGGTGGATTTGTTTAGCAAATTTCATTAGAAATAATTGAGCCATCTAGTGCTGATGAACAAAGCCTCTCACATGTGAGTTTTTACACAAACCCTGAGGACCAGAGGGGTACTTGGGAGTCCTGTCTTCATGGAGCACAGCTGATGGGGACTGGGAACCCACTAGCAGGAGAGGCCCTCTCATCCTCCAACCAGAAAAATGGGAGGAAATAGTCAGACTCAGCTTGTCTCCAAGTGAGGTTTGATAAGGAGGCTCAGATTCCAACTTCTTTACTCTGTTATTCTTCACGCCCACGGGGCTGTAGGAACTGGATGTCTGCAGAAGCAGAGAATGGGGGATGTCAGGCTATGACAAGGTGAGACCCACTCACTGTCTGGAGAGCTTCACAGAAGAGGTTCAGTCCCTGATTTCAGAGTTGTCTGTCCTCAGTTCTTATGAAAACAGGGGCCCCAGGGGCTTTGTGTCCTAATTGGCAGGATCGTAGGTGGTGATTTTCCGGATAGAGGTCAGGAGTGTGGACACCAGTCTTATAGGCACAGTGAGCATTATTGTTTGGGGAGCAAACTTAGTCTGCTTGGTGTCAGATGTATCCTCCAGTGAATGGAATTTGGCTGAAGGCTGTGGACACCTGGGTTCCACCAAGGACAGCTCCCCATAGCCAAGTACCCACTGGGGTCTATGGACACTGCCCTCTGGAGGGGTTCCCTTTCATGTTTATGAAAGTTCTATCATCTGCCCTAGACAGAAAAGTATCAGAATGTATTGTTCATTTCATCTGTATTTTGGAGGCATCTGCTCAGAATGAGTTTGATATTTTCAGGTTTCAAGGGGTCATAGAAGAGAACATGAGAATGAGACCTTTGGTTCTGAAGTTACTGCACATGCCCAGAATTCAGTTCAGTCAGTTCAGTCACTCAGTGGTATCTGACTCTTTGCGACCCCATGGACTGCAGCATGCCAGGCCTCCCTGTTCATCACTAACTCCCGAAGCTTGCTAAAACTCATGTCCATTGAGTCGGTGATGCCATCGAACCATCTCAACATCTGTCGTCCCCTTCTCCCACCTTCAATCTTTCCCAGCATCAGGGTCTTTTCCAATAAATCAGTTCTTTGCCTCAGGTGGCCAAAGTATTGGAGTTTCAGCTTCAGCCTCAGTCCTTCCAGTGAATATTCAGGACTGATTTCCTTTAGGATTGATCTCCTTGCAATCCAAGGGACTCTCAAGAGTCTTCTCCAACACCACAGCTCAAAAGCATCAATTCTTCAGCGCTCAGTTTTCTTTATAGTCCAACTCTCACATTCATATATGACTGCTGGAAAAACCATAACTTTGACTAAATGCAGAATTATGAATCTGTGAATCCATATGCATATAATTATATTAACATAACTGAAGTATATGTAATATTTAATAATCATATTAAAGCAAGGCGTGAGGAATCCATTGAGCAGGGTGGTCCTTCTAACCTTAATGACCCTCACGAATGTCTTGAAAAGGAACTTAGCAACATTGAGTTCTTGCTTCCAGGTGTTTTGCACACCTGATCTCAGTCTCTAATCCAGCAAATGGGGGTCCAGGGGCAACTCCAGCAATCCTGCACAAGATACAGTTAGGGTATCTTTTTTTATCTATAGACTTTATTTTTCAGAGCAATTTTAGGTTCACAGAAAAATTTAGCAAAAGGAAATGACAATCCACTCCCGTATTCTTTCTGGGATAATCCCATGGACAGAGGAAAGTGGAGGGCTCTTGGGGTCACAAAGAATTGGACGTGACTGAGCACACACACACACACACACACACACACACACACACACACACACACACGTGTTGCCATGTACTCCTGCCCCTACACACACAGCCTCCCCCACCATCAACCCACCCACCAGAGAGATGTGTTTATGCATTTGTTATAGTCAGACATACCTGGATAACCCACCTACCTGGATACTACCTACTCAGATACCTACATACCCGGACCTTGCCTGGAAATTCTGATGGACAGAGGAGCCTGGAAGGCTACAGTCCATGAGGTTGCAAAAGAGCTGGACATTATTTAGCTACTAAACAACGTCTATCTTCTTACTGTTGAGTTTTACAAGTTCTTTGCATATTTTGGATCACAGTCCTTTATCAGTTGTGTCCTCTTGGGAATATCTCCAACAGGATGAGACCCTGTGATTGGAAAACAGTGACCTTGGTTATCAGAGCTCTTACTGAGTCTCTGCCCTGGGTCCAGGTGCTGACCAGGGCACTGGAAAGGAAGAAATATGCTGTTAATGATGTAGTTCCCGTATGGCCCAGTGAATTTACTGCCCAAGCACCCAACAAGCACTGGGTAAAACCGAGGACACATGTGCTTGGGGGAAGGTCCCTGTGCGCAGGCAGTACTTAGAGAGACCTCAAGACTAGAAGAATCTCAAGCGTGACTTCACAATAACTTACTCTCAGGAAGGTAGCTGATGTGACCGATGCTTTGCCAAGCTTCAGGCTAAGTGGATTCCAGGAACCATTTCTGCTTCTCATCAGCAGCAACCTGTCTGGCACATGGTCAATTCCATCCTCACCGTTAAAAACTAACCTTCCCAAGGTTGCCAAGGACTCCACATTGCTGCATATGAGAGACCTGTCTGTCCTCATCTCATTAGGGCTTTCAGCATCCTTAGCACAGCAGACCCTCCATCCTCCTTGAAGCCCTCTCTCCTCCCACCCCCACCCTCTCCTGGACTCCTCTGCTTCCCCACCTACTTCTTCCCAGTGCCCTTCTCTGTCTCCTGTCCCTTGATCCCATCTTTAAAGGTTAGAATCGCCCAGGTCACCATCTTACCTCTTCTCGTCTCTATCTACCCCCATCCTAAATTTCCATCAGCATTAAACAGTCCCCATAAGTGATGATTCATGAGCATTTTCTATCTTCTCCCTGGGGCTCTAGACTACACACCCAGCTGCTTGCTTGACTTTTCTACTTGAAAATATACCCTGTGCCTGAAGCTTGACCTGTCTAAACAGGGGCCCCTTTTCTGCCTATCCCTGTCTCTTTACTGGTCTTCTGCACATCCAGGGTCTACTCTCCAGAACCCTCCTTTCAGAGCAGGCTTGGTTGAACTTAATGCTCTTATATGTAAATTACATCCAACATTCCTCTCCTTAACACTTCGATTATGACCGGAGAGTAGTCTTCACTGTTGGCTCAGTGGTAAAGAATCCACCTGCCAATGCAGGAGACATAGGTTTGACCCCTGGTCTGGGAAGATCCTCTGGAGAAGGAAAGGGCAACCTGCTCCAATATTCTTGCCTAGAGAATTCCATAGACAGAGGGACCTGGAGTGCTACAGTCCATGGGGTCACAGAGTCAGACATGACTTAGCGACTAAACAAGAACTATGTCCTGAGAGCTTAGAATATACCTAATCCCCTTGGCAAATCCAACATGATCCCCTGTGGCCTGGTCTCTGCTCCTCCCCCAGGCACTAGCCAGCCTTGGGGCATTTTAGCTTCCTTAAGAGGAGCGGTGGCTGCATGGGTGCAGGAGGGCCTAGAGGAGCTATCCCATGTTGAAGGTCAGGAAAGGCAACGGTGAGGAGATACCCCTCATCCAAGGTAAGGAGCAGTGGCTGTGCTTTGCTGAAGCAGCCGTGGAGAGATACCCCACGCCCAAGGTAAGAGAAACCCAAGTAAGATGGTAGGTGTTGCAAGAGGGCATCAGAGGGCAGACACACTGAAACCATACTCACAGAGAACTAGTCAATCTAACCACACTAGAACCACAGCCTTGTCTAACTCAATGAAACCAAGCCATGCCTGCGGCGCCACCCAAGATGGGCGGGTCATGGTGGAGAGGTTGGACAGAATGTGGTCCACTGGAGAAGGGAATGGCAAGCCACTTCAGTATTCTTGCCTTGAGAACCCCACGAACAGTATGAAAAGGCAAAATAATAGGATACTGAAAGAGGAACTCCCCAGGTCAGTAGGTGCCCAATATGCTACTGGAGATCAGTGGAGAAATAACTCCAGAAAGAAAGAAGGGATGGAGCCAAAGCAAAAACAACACCCAGCTGTGGATGTGACTGGTGATAGAAGCAAGGTCCGATGCTGTAAAGAGCAATATTGCACAGGAACCGGGAATGTCAGGTCCATGAATCAAGGCAAACTGGAAGTGGTCAAACAAGAGATGGCAAAAGTGAACGCTGACATTCTAGGAATCAGTGAACTAAAATGGACTGGAATGGGTGAATTTGACTCAGATGACCATTATATCTACTACTGCAGGCAGGAATCCCTCAGAAGAAATGGAGTAGCCATCATGGTCAACAAAAGAGTCCGAAATGCAGTACTTGGATGCAATCTCAAAAATGACGGAATGATCTCTGTTCGTTTCCAAGGCAAACCATTCAATATCACGGTAATCCAAGTCTACGCCCCAACCAGTAACGCTGAAGAAGCTGAAGTTGAACGGTTCTATGAAGACCTACAAGACGTTTTAGAACTAACACCCCAAAAAATGTCCTTTTCATTATAGGGAACTGGAATGCAAAAGTAGGAAGTCAAGAAACACCTGGAGTAACGGGCAAATTTGGCCTTGGAATGCGGAAAGAAGCAGGACAAAGACTAATAAACTTATACCAAGAAAATGCACTGGTCATAGCAAACAACACAAACAACCCTCTTCCAACAACACAAGAGAAGACTCTACACATGGACATCATCAGACGGTCAACATCGAAGTCAGTTTGATTGTATTTTTGCAGCCAAAGATGAAGAAGCTCTATACAGTCAACAAAAACAAGACCAGGAGCTGACTGTGGCTCAGATCATGAACTCCTTATTACCAAATTCAGACTTAAATTGAAGAAAATAGGGAAAACTGCTAGACCATTCAGGTATGACCTAAATAAAATCCCTTATGATTATACAGTGGAAGTGAGAAATAGATTTAAGGGGCTAGATCTGATAGATAGAGTGCCTGATGAACTATGGAATGAGGTTCGTGACATTGTACAGGAAACAAGGATCAAGACCATCCCCATAGAAAAGAAATGCAAAAGAGCAAAATGGCTGTCTGGGGAGGCCTTACAAATAGCTGTGAAAAGAAGAGAGGCGAAAAGCAAAGGAGGAAAGGAAAGATATAAGCATCTGAATGCAGAGTTCCAAAGAATAGCAAGAAGAGATATGAAAGCCTTCTTCAGTGATCAATGCAAAGAAATAGAGGAAAACAGAAGAATGGGAAAGACTAGAGATCTCTTCAGGAAAATTAGAGATACCAAGGGAAAATTTCATGCAAAGATGGGCTCGATAAAGGACAGAAATGGTATGGACCTAACAGAAGCAGAAGATATTAAGAAGAGGCGTCAAGAATACACAAAAGAACTGTACAAAAAAGATCTTCACGACCCGGATAATCACTATGGTGTGATCACTAATCTAGAACCAGACATCTTGGAATGTGAAGTCAAGTGGGCCTTAGAAAGCATCACTATGAACAAAGCTAGTAGAGGTGATGGAATTCCAATTGAGCTATTTAAAATCCTGAAAGATGATGCTGTGAAAGTGCTGCACTCAATATGCCAGCACATTTGGAAAACTCAGCAGTGGCCACAGGACTGGAAAAGGTCAGTTTTCATTCCAATCCCAAAGAAAGGTAATGCCAAAGAATGCTCAAACTACCGCACAATTGCGCTCATCTCACATGCTAGTAAAGTAATGCTCAAAATTCTCCAAGCCAGGCTTCAGCAATACGTGAACCATGAACTTCCAGATGTTCAAGCTGGTTTTAGAAAAGGCAGAGGAACCAAGATCCGCTGGATCATGGAAAAAGCAAGAGAGTTCCAGAAAAACATCTATTTCTGCTTTATTGACTATGCCAAAGCCTTTGACTGTGTGGATCACAATAAACTGTGGAAAATTCTGAAAGAGATGGGAATACCAGACCACCTGACCTGCCTCTTGAGAAATCTGTATGCAGGTCAGGAAGCAACAGTTAGAACTGGACATGGAACAACAGACTGGTTCCAAATAGGAAAAGGAGTACATCAAGGCTGTATATTGTCACCCTGCTCACTTAACTTATATGCAGAGTACATAATGAGAAACGCTGGACTGGAAGAAACACGAGCTGGAATCAAGATTGCTGGGAGAAATATCAATAACCTCAGATATACAGATGATACCACCCTTATGGCAGAAAGTGAAGAGGAAGTAAAAGGCCTCTTGATAAAAGTGAAAGAGGAGAGTGAAAAAGTTGGCTTAAAGCTCAGCATTCAGAAAATGAAGATCATGGCATCTGGTCCCATCACTTCATGGGAAATAGATGGGGAAACAATGGAAACAGTGTCAGACTTTTTATTTTGGGGGCTCCAAAATCACTGCAGATGGTGACTGTAGCTATGAAATTAAAAGACGCTTACTCCTTGGAAGAAAAGTTATGACCGTCTAGATAGTATATTCAAAAGCGGAGATATTACTTTGTCGACTAAGATCCGTCTAGTCAAGGCTATGGTTTTTCCAGTAGTCATGTATGGATGTGAGAGTTGGACTGTGAAGAAAGCTGAGCATTGAAGAATTGATGCTTTTGAACTGTGGTGTTGGAGAAGACTCTTGAGAGTCCCTTGGACTACAAGGAGATCCAACCAGTCCATTCTGAAGGAGATCAGCCCTGGGATTTCTTTGGAAGGAATGATGCTAAAGTTGAAACTCCAGTACTTTGCCACCTCATGTGAAGAGTTGACTCATTGGAAAAGACTCTGATGCTGGGAGGGATTGGGGGCAGGAGGAGAAGGGGACGATAGAGGATGAGATGACTGGATGGCATCATGGACTTGATGGACGTGAGTCTGAGTGAACTTTGGGAGTTGGTGATGGACAGGGAGGCCTGGTGTGCTGTGATTCATGGGGTCTCAAAGAGTCGGACAAGACTGAGCGACTGAACTGAGCTGAACTGAACTGAACTGAAGGAGAGTGGGCTTTGCTCTGCGTTTCTCTCCCTGGAAGGTTCTGCCCCAGCCTATCTCCGTTCAGCTGGCTCACAGGACAACCCCCTCCTAAGCCTGAGTCTCAGTCTGCTCCAGCAGCTATGACAAAGTACCCCAGACTCTGGGACTTAAACAACAGAGGCTTATCCTCCCAGAGTTCTGGAGGCCCAGTGTTGACAAGGCCATGCTCTCTCTGGAGGCTTCTGAGAGGATTCCTGGCCCATCCAGCTCCTGGGGAATCCAACGGGCCCGTGGCTTATGGCCACATCCTCTGATCTCTGCCGCATCTTTGGTGGCTTCTCCCCTCTCTATGTCAAACTGCCTCTGCTTCTCTCTCATGAAGTCACACACGAGCGCCTGTAGGGTGCACTGGGCCAATTTAGGACAAGCTCCTCCTCTCAGGGTCCCTCTGCCACAGAAGGTCAGGTTCACATGTTCTGTGAGTTAGGATGTGGCCATACCTTGGGGCCACCATTCAACCCACTACACTCTGCTTTGTGTTTCTTAAATAAACAGGAACCACTTCCTATATGAGTCTATTGGGGAGGAGGAAATTACCTCCTCTAACCTTTTGAGATTAAAAGATGCTTACTCCTTGGAAGGAAAGTTATGACCAACCTAGATAGCATATTGAAAAGCAGAGATATTACTTTGCCAACAAAGGTCCATCTAGTCCAGGCTATGGTTTTTCCAGTGGTCATGTATGGATGTGAGAGTTGGACTGTAAAGAAAGCTGAGGGCCAAAGAATTGATGCTTTTGAACTGTGGTGTTGGAGAAGACTCTTGAGAGTCCCTTGGACTGCAAGGAGATCCAACCAGTTTATTCTGAAGGAGATCAGTCCTGAGTGTTCATTGGAAGGACTGATGCTGAAGCTGAAACTCCAGTACTTTGGCCACCGTGAAGAGCTAATTTTCACTGGAAAAGACCCTGATGCTGGGAGGGATTGGGGGCAGGAGGAGAAGGGGGCGACAGAAGATGAGATGGCTGGATGGCATCACCGATTCGATGGATATGAGTCTGAGTGAACTCCAGGAGTTGGTGATGGACAGGGAAGCCTTGCGTGCTGTGATTCATGGGGTCGCAAAAAGTCAGACACGACTGAGCGACTGAACTGAACTGAACCTTTTGAGATCGTGTGGCTGGACTAGTAAATAAAATTGACATGAGACAGATGAATAGGAGAACAAGAAACAAATTTTACTTCTTTCACATGCAGGTTCCACAGAGATGGGATCTATGAAGTGACCAAAGCAGGCAGCTTTTATACTTTTTATATGAAGAAACAATACATTTGTGTGGAATGACAGGACAGAGAAACTCAGGTTTCAGTGCTCATTTCAAGAAGAATATAAACAGCTTTAGTCCATGAAAGAGGTCACCAGGTTTGTTGACATGTTTCTCAGTCCCAATTTCCAGATCTTTCAAGGTAAATTTGTCCTTCTACCTCCAGACTCAGGGAGAGCACCTTTCACATGAGAGATGTATATCCTGCTTTCAGAGAGACAGAGAGTCAGGGTGTCCCTCTTGGGCTGGCTGTTTCTTAAGTAAGTTTAATTCAAAATAATCATGAGCCAAGGAGGCACATTTGGGGATGGGCTGCCCTGGGCCCCCGTAGGCTTTGGCACATCTCACAGGCAGGTCCAGCTGCCTTTTTCGGCAGCATGACATTTGCAGTAGCTTTTCTGTGTGTGGCAGGGATATTCTCAATATGAAAAGGTAAGAATTCAGTGTTTGTCTAGAAAATAACACCCGGTCCTTCAGGGCAGGAGGGGAGGTGGTGGGGCCCTGAGGGGCTGTGGCTGCTGAAAGGGGTGAACTTTCCCTGGAAGGAGTGAGCTGGAAACTGGAGAGACAGAGTTTGAAGGAGAGGAGCTCAAGGAGGCCGGCCAGCAGCCTTTGGATGGAAACGACGGAGCCATGAAGTGTTCCCCCCAGCAGTAGGGCCTCCTCTCCCTTCATCCAGAGCGGGTATGTGGACCTAATTGCCAACCCAGCCACCCCAGTGACAAATGCGTCCAGTTCCCCCCGGAGTGGGCAGCTGGGGACAGAGGCCAGAGACACTTGTCCCATCATAGTCCTCCTGGGTCCGCTCCGAGGCATGTATATCAGCACATGGCTCAGTGGTCTGCTTTCTTGGGACCCAGAGGCCCCTTCTTTCCCTCCACAGAAACCCCTCCAGATCCAGCTGTGGTGTGCATGGATTGTCCATAGGGAAAAAGCTCAGATCACAGACACTGAAAAATGAAAGTCCATTTTCTTGCTGGGAGTAGGAAGGACAGACCATCAGCAATGAAAACACATTTCCATCCCTCCCTTCTTGGAGCTTTGCTTCTCTGAAGACAAGACTGAGTGAATGCTCACTTTTCTCTTGCTAGAAAAGCAAAATGCAAATAAGTCTTCTGAAAGATGCTTCCATGTATAAGATTTTTGTGTGGCTTTCTACAACATACAAGGAAGACAGAGGGACACACAGATGGTGAGTAGGAATTGACCAAGTGAGTCCTTGACTGTTCCTTCAGTTCTACCCTAGACCTTCTGCATAAACTGCAGTCAGGCTATAACCACACTGGGCCTCTTTCCTTTACGTTAAAGCATGACCTGGTAGGAAAAAAAACAAAGCAAACAAGAAGTCAGCATGAGTTTTCAAACCAGGCAGAATTGCATTCAAATGCTCTCCTGCCATGTCATCTTGGGAAAATTATTTAATTATTCTATTCCCTGAGCTGAAATAAACAAGTATTAGACTCCTCATCAGATTGTTACAAAGACAGAATCTGAAAATGTACCATCCAAACTTGCACAAAACCCCTCAAAACCAGTAGTTTTTCCTCCTTTCCTAAATGAAACCAAGGATTAAATGACGGAGTGAGTAGCCCTTTGAAAATTGGTCCTTTGCTCTCAGCAGTAAGGAGCAGAATATTTTCTTCTCCATCAGTAGGAACTCATTTTTTACAAGCTTTAGTAATTTAAGTTGAAAGAATATTAAAACACTTTTAAAAGCTGCTCAGAAATGGTATATTTCCCCCATTGCTTAAGAGGAGGGATTGAAATGTTTTACTTTCTAAATGTGGTGTTCAATTATCAAACCAGCCCAGAAGGGTCCAAAAAAAAAAAAAAAAAGTTTGTCACTCAGGCGTGTCCAGTTCTTTGCAATCCCCTGGACTAGTTCTCCAGGCTCCTCTGTCCATGGGATTCTCCAGGCAAGAACACTGGAGTGGGTAGCCATTCTCTTCTCCAGGGGATCTTCCTGACTCAGGGGTTGAACCTGCATCTGCTGCATTGCAGGCAGATTCTACACCATCTGAGCCGCAGAGAAAGCCCTAGAGGGGTCAAGCCATTTGTGAATTCCTGCAGTGACTTTTCTGACCTGTGTACCTATAGTGGCCTGCATTCTCATTACACAGCCTCTCTTTCTCCTTCTGTGACACTGAGCTCATTGAAGGTGGCACCTTGTTTGGTCATCGTTTGGAGCCATGAGGGCTACAGGGAAAGTTCCTGGGACTCATTTCAGTGAGTAGAAGCACACACATCTTTCTAGGAAAACACACATATTACTTTCTCCTGCCCAGCTAGACATTAGTTAATTAGTTCAGTTATCAGTCATGTCTGACCATGCAACCCCATGGACTGCAGCACACCAGGCTTCCCTATCCATCACCCTCTCCAGCCAGACCTGGTCTATACTAACTCTGAAGTTCATGTCGGTTAAGAATCTTCTGGTCATAAACTGTCAAAACCCCACTTCAAGCCAGCTGAATCTAGGAGGGATGTTTATGAGCCCTCTTAACCCTATGACCAGAGGTGGAAGAGCACCAACATCCAGCAGCACCCAATATTTTCTGACTAGTTCCTGAGAGCTGCGGTAACAAGGCACCTCAGGCTGGGGGACTTACAGTACCACACGCTGGTGCTCTCACGCTTCTGGCTGCAGAGGCATCAGCAGGTCTGTGCTCGTCTGGAGGCTCCAGGGGATGGTCCTTTTGTGCATCTCTCCTGGTGGCTCCTGATGACCCTCAGTTTGCAGACCCGTCGCCCCGGTCTCTGCCTCCATCACACGGTCATCGGTCATCTTTGTTCTGTGTGTGTCTCTGTGTGTCTCCTCTTCTTATAAGACCCATGACATTGGATTTGGAACCCACTTTGCTCCAGTACGGATGCACTTTAATCACACCTGCAAAAATCCCACATTTGGAGGTTCCAGGTGGGCATGGATCTGGGGACCGAATTCAACCCATAGCTCCTTCCCTTGCTTGATTTCTCTTGGTCTCTCCTCACTGCTTCTAGGTCTCATTCTAAGGCTGATTCTACCCCCATCATTGCAAAATGATGCTCAGCCAATGCCGCCAGCCCTGCATCCTCCCTTAGCCAACACAAGAGTGTGTCCAGCTGCCAGGAGGAGGCCCCCCTCCCCTGGGTAAAATGCTTCTCCCTGACAATACCCAGAATCAAATGGTGCTTAAACACCTGAATAATTTAAATGGCAATTCAAGGAGCCCTGCCAGCAGAGATGACAAAATGACACTCCAGACCTCATCCAGCCACTCTGCATCACCCCTAGGGGCTAATCAGGGACCTGGCTTTGTCTTTCAAAGAGCTGGAGGCACTCTTATTGTCAACCCTGCTTTGTTCCCTACCACATCTGAAGTGCTTTCCTTGTTTCCAAATAAATAAAACAGCAGTGATGAACTGTCATTTCACCAGCTTTCAATTAGAAGGAAAAACACACAGGAAGGTGGGAATCAGCTCAGATGTGGGGGAGGTGGCCTCCCATGCTGGGTCCCTCCGGCTAGGATGGGGTGGGTTAGAAAGAGAGCAGCCCCCAGGCCAGCCACACATCCTGTTTGGGTCAAAGGTGAGACACAGACAAGGTGTTCAGAGGTTTTGAAGTTCTGCGGTCCCCACCTGGCTCTCTCCTCTGTCCCTGCCTCTCCTCTGTTCCCCCTGCTCTCTCAGCCTCCCCCTACCCTGTCCCACCCTTCCTCTGCCTCTGCTCTGAATCTGTCTGTACGATCAGCCCAGGACAACAGCTGCTTTGACAACTGAGGTCAAAGTCTTCTCTGGGCTGTGCACAGCTGGGTTCTGGGTGGCCCCATCAGGGGGTGTGCTTTGCAGAGAGACAGTCTGGGATGGGGAATCAGACTCCTGCCCAGAGCTGGGGTTGCTCACACTAGAAGACCACCCCTGAGAACACTGGGGTGGTGGAGCTCCTGGGCAGAGCAGATAAGGCTGCACTGAAGTCTCTCCATTTCTGTAGAGCAGCCCACCTCCCAGGTGCCAAGTCACCAGCATGGGGGCCTGCATGGTCCAAGTGAGGGGGACGTCGGCAGGGGCGATGCTGGGGACACTTTCATGAGGGCCTCTTCTGCTGTCCTCCTACTTCCCCCGCCCTACCCCACCCTGGGGCCGCAGCCAGTCCTGCTGTGACTCCCAGGTATCCACAAGGTCCCCTAAGGTAGTCAGCAACACGATGAAACGCGCACCATTCAGCGCCATCATTCCAAGATGGCGTCAGCCTCTAGAAGGGTTCTCCTGTCAGTAAACAGAAAGATAATGTTAGAACCATGCAGGATGCCAAATGAAAACACAAGAATTATCAGGTGCACGAGGGGGACAGGGAGTTGGCAGTTCTGCTGTAAATCAGGTCTATGCTTTGCACTTTACATGTAATTGTTATCTTGCTCTAGAAGTAACTGATAATACAAACAGTGATCCAATTTGTCTCACCACTCCTCCCCTCATCCCACCCCTACCTTCAACTAAGAGCTGATATAAACTCTGTGCCTCTTACACCCTATTCAGCGGGGGCAGAGAAAGTGCTTTTAACTCCACTCAGTCAGTTCGGGATCCACTCAGTGAAGGAAAGTTAGATTCCAAAGTCTGCAGAGGTTCTAAGTGGCGACTTGTCACCTTGGCAACAAAGGATGCTGCCCTCCTTCTCCACTGACTCAGCAGCCTGGACCGCCTCTCTGCACCCGCACAGGCCCCGTCCTCCTGACTCTGGTCCCTCACCAGCCATTCCTTGTACTGAACTTTCTTGCTCACCTACTGGATGGTTCCTCGACAGTACCCAGATGGATGCAAGATATCCGGAGGCGGAAGAGCAGCCCCAGCCCTCAGACAGCACCGTCAGCCTTAGGGACGTGCAGTCGCCCTGCCTCTGAGAGGGGTAGCCTCTGGCCCACCTTGGCCATATTCCCCTCCTTGGCAGGTCCCCACCTGCATCCTCACGGGCCTTCAGGATGCTGCCAAGCCAGTGGGGACCCCGGAGCCTGTGAGAACAGGCGATATGGAAACCCAGCACCTCCAGGTCGTGTTCCCATCTGTAGAAAGAGAGGCGAAAAGCGGCCTGCAGACCTTCATCATGGGGATGTGGTTAGACAAAGTGTGCCCAAGGCTGCATTCGTTTAACTGGGCCTGAGTGAGACCTGCCCTGTGGCCAGGATGTAGCTGACAGCTATTGTACTTCCTGTGTGAGCTCGGAGCCAGCCTGCAGAGGCTTGTGTGCGTGCATGCATAGTCACTTCAGTCGTGTCCGACTCTTTGTGACCCTATGGACCATAGCCCACCAGGTTCCTCTGTCCGTGGGATTCTCCAGGCAAGAATACTGGAGCGAGTTGCCATGTCCTCCTCCAGGGGATCTGCCCAACCGAGGGGTCAAAGCCACATCTCCTGCACTGGCAGGCAGGTTTTTTACCACTAGCATGACCAGGAAAATCTGTGGAGGCACCTGCTTAGCACCAGGGGTTCAAAGGTGAAGCTGTGGGGTCTTCGGCTCACTCTAAGAGCACACAGTCCACATCCCTGGAAGAAAGGATTCTTGCAGAAGAGTGACTCACCCCGGTGCCCTAGGAAACCACACGCAACAGGAGGGCGCCAGCTTCAAAAGCCTGGACTGGGGTGAAGGGCTGGATAAGGGGGCAGGAGGAGAAGGGGGTCCCCAGGAAATGGCTCCAGAGCTGAATCTTCAAGTGTGATGAGAATATAGACAAAGCAGGAACACGGGGACAGTCAGGGAGGCTGAGCATTTGGACCACAGAGGACAGTGTGTGACAAGGTCCCATCCCATAAGAAACTACAGGATGTGCGACAATGTGGCGAGAACTCACTGTGGTGAAGTGTCACGTCTGAAACTGGAGCAAGTAGCCTGAGCTGGAGGGGAGGGTGGATGTGACGGTGGGGGGCTCTGCGTGCTGTGGAGGAGCTCAGCCTCTATCACCCAGGCACTGGGAAGCCACAGAAGACCTAGAGAAACAGCAGCAGTGGGCTCAGAGTGAACCCCGAGGCAGGGAGCTTTGAGGGGCAGGTGGGGAGCAGGGAGAGCGAGCGGTGGGGCAGGCAGAGCTGATGAGCCCTGAACCCAGATGGAAAGGGTTGAAATAAGACAAGGGAGAAAGGCTAGAGGTACAGGGCAAGATCTGCAGAATCGACACTGATGATCAGGAGTGAGGAAGAGAAACAGAAGCAACATATATCAGGGTATATACGGTAGAACTGCTGGTGCTGCTGCTGCTGCTGCTGCTGCTGCTGCTGAGTCGCTTCGGTCGTGTCTGACTCTGTGTGACCCCATAGACGGCAGCCCACCAGGCTCCCTAGTCCCTGGGATTCTCCAGGCAAGAACGCTGGAGTGGGTTGCCATTTCCTTCTCCAATGCGTGAAAATGAAAAGTGAAAGTGAAGTCGCTCAGTCCTGTCTGCTTCTTAGCAACCCCATGGACTGCAGCCCACCAGGCTCCTCCATCCATGGGATTTTCCAGGCAAGAGTACGGAGTGGGGTGCCATTGCCTTCTCCAGAACTGATGCTACACGATTCTAACACAAGGGATGGATGTCGTAGGTTCATTACAGGATTCTTCACACCCAAGTTCCACGGCTCTCATTCATCGTGAATGTCTTTCCTCTACTGCACACAATTCCACTATCTGGGAAATGAAGACACAGCCCACGGGCCCAGAAGGTCCTGTGCTACCAAAGGTGTCCACAGGTGTCCACAGATTCAGCTTTGAGTTCTGGCTCAGTTTGAGGGCAAGGAGGAGCCTGCTTGGAGGGGTGATGGTTTAAGCCAAACCTGGGAAGAATCAGGACAGGGGCCAGGAAAAGGAGGTGCAGGTGGAGGGAATGAGGGGGGCGGTTCAGATCAGTTCAGTCACTCAGTCGTGTCCGACTTTGTGACCCCACGAACTGTTGCACGCCAGGCTTCCCTGTCCTTCACTATCTCCCGGAGTTTCCTCAGACTCGTGTCCATGAAGTCTATGATGCCATCCAACCATCTCACCCTCTGGAAGGAGGCGCTAAGAATAGTCATCTCACAGGGGTCGAGAAGCACGTGGGAGGACACTGGGTTAGACTGCATTGGGTGGGAGGATGGAGCCCTCTGGGGAGATGGGGGCATCCTCCCAGTGGGTTGGGCTCAGGTGTAGACACAGACTCGGGTCATCCTCCAGGTGACATGAATCCTCTGCCCCTCTCTCTCTGGACCCCCTAACAATCCCGCTCTGAAGGAAGGCCCAGGGGGCTCAGCTGCCGCAGAGGGGCGTCTGCATCAAGAACCAGAACATCCCTGAACCCGGACCCGCAGGGCTCAGAAGGCTGAGTCCAATTCCAGCAGAACCCCCCACCCCCTCCTGCCACACCTGGCTTTACAGGAAGCCATCAGGAGGCTGTTTTGATTGGCTCATTTCAGCGGGCTCATTATGTTCACAGGGAACAATTTCTAACAATTTTCCTTGTCACTCAGGGTGCTTGCTGCTAGCTGAGTTTCTCGGGCCGTTATAAATACATTATCAGACACGTTCTGCAAGCACTTGCAGGTAAAAATAAACCCCCAGCATTTGCATCGTGGGGCACAGATGTGAGATGGCTTGGGCGAGATGTTTGCTCTCCGGGTCCTCCCTCCCTGGGGGGGTGAGGAGTGGCGGTCGGAGCTGCATCACCCCACGAGGCTGGGCCCAGGGCTCAGGGGCTTAGAAAGCTGGGTTGTGTGAGCCTGTCCTCATTCCTCTTCATGGTGGAGGATCAGGTAGGAACTGTTTGCGATATGAACCACTGGACGGGGCCCCAGTGACACCATGAATGCACGGGACCCATAGGCTGGTGGCACCTGCACTGTCTGCTTTAGACTGTCTAGGGAAGTTCCCGACGAGCAAACCCTCAAGGCAGACCTGCTGAACTTGGGGCTCTGGGAGTCCACACCCACATGTCCTACGGGCAGACACAAAGGACAGAGTCAGGTGGCAGAGCCAGAAGAACCAGCCCCAAAGCATAGTCTGGCACCATCTCACTGGGTGCTGTGGGTGGCCTAGGCTTCCCAAGCCTCAGTTTTGTCATCCATGAAATGGGCATCGTCAGGCTTATCATGTAGCACTGCTTGATGTTCAGTTTATGACACAGCCTTTCACAGTTGTCCTTAAATGTTGTAGTGTTTTTAACCGCTCACAAGGAAGGAAAGGTGCCCACTCTCATCTCTTGAGCATGTGACCGAGAGCAGATTCCGTCATCTCACTCAGGCTCCTGTCTGTTGCCTGTGGATTTGTGTCAAGTGCTAAGCTCAGTGGTATTGGGTTTGTCTCTATAGGGTGTCTAGAGCTGCAAGTGCCTTGGGCCACAGGAAAGAGCAGGGGCCACGTATCTGTAGGGGGGACATGGATCCCTGTTGGAGAGTCAGAGGAGAAGAGCTTCAGGGATAAGATGGAACTCCAGGCAGTGGGGAGAGGTCACAAATCTTTGCCTGAAGAAACGAAGTTACAGGGAGGGTGGGCAGATAGAGGTAGACAGGTTAGACACTTGGCAGACAGGTAGGACCCTGGAGTAGAGTCGGGCCCCTGGCAGACAGGTAAGACACCTGGTAGAGAGACAGGGTGGAGCAGGGTATCTTGACAGTCCTTTCAGACCGTCCACGGTGATGGAATTCTACACGGGTGGGAACCTCTTCTCCTGCATCCTTCCTCCCCTTTGACTGCGCTCTTGTTGGCTGAGTACTAACCCCATGCCCACACTGCGCCCTATCAGCTCATGGTATCTTAGCAACCCCAGGCTCTGTTCTGTGAATGGATGGCCAACATTCAGGAAGCCTGAGCCACTTCCCTGGTCTGGGACCCAGATCCTTCTGATTTCAGGTAATGAGAAGGGTAGTTATCTACATGCCAGTGTGCCTAGTCATGTCCGACTCTTTGCAGTCCAGTGGATTGTAGCCCTCCAGGCTCCTCTGTCCATGGGATTTCCCAGGCAGGAATACTGGAGGTGGGTTACCATTTCCTTCTCCAGGGGCTCTTCCCTACTCATAGATCTAACCCATGTCTCTTGTGTCTCCTGCACGGGGAGGTGGATTCTTTACCACTGACTCCAGAAGAGAGAAATAACAGCAAAGGTACGATGAACTTTCTAGAGTGATAGAGACATTCCATATCTTGGCTGGATATTGGTCATGTAGGTGTGTACATATGTCAAAGTTTATTGAACTGTACACTTAAGAGCTTTTGATTTCAGTGTACTGTAAATTAGACCTTAATTTAGGAACAACAGCAATGTAACTGTCAGATTGCCTGTATCAGAACAAAGTAAGCAGAGTTTGGACGGTGTGTGTGCTGATCATTTCACCTGTCCCTTGTTCATAGTGAAAGGAGGGCATTAAAGACAATTAAAATGACATATTTTTGAAGTATTTCTTTGATAAGTGGGTTTTCATATATGTGTGTGTGCTCAATCATGCCCAACTGTTTGCAGCCTCATGAACTCTATTCCTCGGGTTCCTCTGTTCATGGAATTTTCCAGGCAAGAATACTGGAGTGGGTAGCCATTTCCTCCTTCAGGGCATTGTCCCGATCCAGGGATCAAACCTAGGTTTCCTGCACTGCAGGCAGATTCTTTATCACTATGCCATAGGAATTCCCTAGGTAGATCCATTGGAATTTTTCTGAAGAACAAGCATTTTGTTTCAATAGACTCTTAATATCTAAAAATTTTCTGTAAAATTACTTGGTCTTTCATCAAAATTGCATATTCTTTTGCTAATACATTTGAAATTGTTGACACCTTACACTGACTTCTCTCTTCTAGACCATAACATATTTAATTGAGACAATTCTCTCTTCGCGGGTGCAGGGGGATGTGGTAAGCTCAGAATAAGCAAATTTTGCTCTCTATAGAGGGCATGTTCACGGGTTTTGTTTTTCCATGGTTGAAATGTATAAATATTTTACCCAAATGCATTTACAGAGGCTGAGAGTCTTTCTTCGACAAACAGTCTTACAAGATAAAACTCATCAAATAAGTTGTCTGTTTTGAAGTCATTTGAATGTTTCTCCAAATTTAGATGCTGCAAACTTGTAGATCTTTTAATTTGGTTCCATTCTGGCATGGAATATAAATTTGTTTAATTAAAAATAGGGTTTCATTAAAAGATGCTTTCTACTAGTAAAGATATTCCAAAGCACAATTATGCAATTTTTAAATTAAATCTGAGGCTGTCGGGGCTCACATGGTTTCATTGGTTCCCTCCCTCCCTTGCTTGCATGGGGATAAATTTAATGTCTTCCTGTTTGCAAGCTTTGTTCTCAATAATGATAATTTTCCAAAAGCCTCAAAAGCTGAAGTTTTTGTTGTTGCGTTTGCTCTCCTCGTTGGATTATTGAACGCAGCCAAAACACAGAGGATTTGTTTACAGAAGGGTTCAGTGCTGTTATAGGACACTCTAGATTGATTTACAAAGAAGCTCTTCAGAGGCTCAAACATTTCCAGACTCTTATTCATGGTGAGCAGCAAGAGAGAACCGGTACTGCCACACTGAAGGGCTTTTTAAAATTCAATATCCGCTTGTCATAAAATGTTGCAATTCAGTTACTCTAAGTATATACAGATACACAGTTGTAAATTTCCAACAACTGTAACTTCTATCACTTGACTGTTAGATTGTCTCAACTTTTCAGACACAAGTTTGAATTACCTGTGCACCACAATGTGTTCCTCCACTTCCGTTTCGTATGTTTTGTGAAATGGACTATTTCCTGCCTTATCAATAAACAAGGATGTCACAGCCATCAGCTATTCTGGCCCTCCAAAAGTGAGTTTCTGAGCTTGGAGGATGCCCAGAAAGAACAATGCCTGCATTCTGGCAATTATGAGGCTGCTGCCACTCCCTATGGTGATTGAGAAACTAAGGATGTGAAAATTCAGATCCAAGGATGTTGGCCATCGATAGCTGAGATGTATATGAAAGTAATGACTTCACTGAATCCAGACCTTTAAATCTTCTCGTACACAGAAAAGCACTAAATTCCTTAACTTGAGATATCTGGTTTTCCTTAATTTACAGTAATCTTTTGACATTCAGGCTACCTGCCTTGTTTCTAACTACTATATAACCTGACTCTGCAACTCCATGCCCACCCCCCCCACCCCCCCCACCCCCCCACCACCCCCCCCCCCCTCCTCCCCCCCCCCCCCCACCCCTCTCCTCCCCCCCCACCCCCACCCCTCTCCTCCCCCCCCACCACCCCCACCCCTCTCCTCCCCCCCCACCCCCACCCCTCTCCTCCCCCCCCACCACCCCCACCCCTCTCCTCCCCCCCCACCCCCACCCCTCTCCTCCCCCCCCACCCCCCCACCCCCCCCCCCCCCCCCCCCCCCCCCCCCCCCCCCCCCGCCCCGGCCCCGCGTCGCCTCCTCAGAGCAATTCTCTCAGAGTTCCTTGAGATGCTCTCTCCCAGGCTTGAAGTCCTAAAAATTCCCCCGGAATAAGACATAACTCCATTTCTAGGTTGTGACTATTTTCAAGTCAACAGTTTCTTACTTTAATAAGAATGTGCCTTCCAACTTGAAACTCGTATCAAATATACGTTCAATTATGACCGCATCAACTAAACAAACAAATTGCACAACCTAAACGTTGAGAATTTTATTTTATTTGTCAGAGAAAAACTGAGCACTCAAGCTCGGGACACAAACTCTCAGCTCAGGGGGACTGTTCCTAAGAGGTAAGGGAGGAGCCAAGATATACAGGGGTTTTTGCAACAAAGACCAGGGAATCAGGACACCAAAAGATGTTAAAACCAGATATCTCAAGTCAATGAATTTAGCACTTTTCTGTAAATGGGAAATGCAAGAGTCTGAGCTCATTGAAATCATCCTTTTGATTTGCACCTTAGCTTTCTGGGGCCAGAATGCTCTTCTTCCCCATCCTGAGTTCCCTCAGGACTCACTGCAGTGACGTAGGGGTGGCTGTAGTGCCTGGATGGTTGCAATGTTCTTTGTTTTCTGATAAGGCAGGCAGCCTTGTTTTATTCACGACATAATACAATCAATCAATTTTACCCTCAATGTGGAATTTTCAACCGATTTTGCAATAGCACTCAGCGTAGTCTCAGGTGTTTTGCCTCCAACAGAATGAAACCCTAAAGCTGTAACTTTTTAAATATAAATTTTATTTATTTTTGGTTGTGCTGGGTCTTTGTGGCTTCGCGGGCTTGTCTCTAGTTGCAGAGAGCAGGGGCTGCTCTCTAGGTGTGGTGCGTGGGCTTCTCACTGAGGTGGCGTCTCCTGTTGCAGAGCACTGGTTCTAGGGCTCACGGGCTCAGAAATCGTGGCTTCCGAGCTCTAGAGCGCAGGCTCAGGAGTTGCGGTGAATGGTCTCAGCTAGTCTGTGGTATGTGAGATCTTCCCAGATCAGGGACTGAACCCATGTCTCCTGCATTGGCAGGCAGATTCTTTACCACTGAGCTACCAGGGAAGCCCCTAAAGCTGCATTTTTAGTTTAGCAAATGAACCACGAAATACTGAGCCCTTCTTGGAATTCACAGATTTTGTATCAGAAGTATCTGATGTCATGACGTCAAACTGGCTTCCTTTCCAGTTCCCAAAGCCTTCTTCTACCAGGGGCCCTGATATATTGTTGGCTAACTGCTTCATCCTTCCTCCATGCCCAAGGAAATTTAAAATCTGAACTGAGCAGCCTGAGTTTGGGAATGTCACCTAATGCTCAACCTAAAAGTTAGAGTTATGTTTTATTTGGCGAACTTTCTGAGGACTTCAAGCCTGGGACGGAGCATCTCAGATAATACTGAGAGGGGCAAGGGGAGGGGAGCCGGATATACAGGGTTTTTTGCAACAAAAGACTAGGTAATCAGAACATCAAAAGATTACTGTTAATTAAAGCAGATCAGACATCTCAAGTTAATGCATTTAGAGCTTTTCTATGTATGGGAAGATGCAAGAGTCTGGGCTCACTGAAATCATTCCTTTGATGTGCACCTTAGCTATCTGGTGCCAGGAGCCTGTGCTTTCTCATGTTTAGTCCCCTCAGGGTGCACCATGGGGAGGGTGTGGCTGTAGCAGCTGACTGCTAGATGTGGGTGGGGAGCATGGGGGTCCTGCTGCCTCCGTCCTGAGTTCACTACGGCCTCACAGTCAGGGTGGCCATAATGTGGTGACTTGATGGTTCCTACATCATTTGCTTACTGATATGGCAGCAATACTTTTCAATCACAGGAGGAACAGTATTTGATCTAAATTTAAAAAAAAATCAGCATTTGATCTAAATGAAAAATCTGGCCTTACGGACACACATGCAAGAAGCCTTCTATAGCCACACATGGTAAGCATCCATCTTTGAGCAAAATCTTCTTAAATGACCACTAAGGTAGGAAGTCGGAGAAGGCAATGGCACCCCACCCCAGTACTCTTGCCTGGAAAATCCCATGGATGGAGGAGCCTGGTGGGCTGCAGTCCATGGGGTCGCTAAGAGTCGGACACGACTGAGCGACTTCACTTTCACTTTTCACTTTCCTACAATGGAGAAGGAAATGGCAACCCACTCCAGTGTTCTTGCCTGGAGAATCCCAGGGACTAGGGAGCCTGGTGGGCTGCCGTCCATGGGGTTGCACAGAGTCGGACATGACTGAAGCGACTTAGCAGCAACAGCAGCAGCAGCAGGTAGGAAGTAGGGGCTGCCATACAGTCAGCATCCTGCCTGTGGCCCACAGGCAGCGGGGCCATGTGGAAGGGCTCTCTGCAGCAGCTGCAGCTTCACTGTAACTTTAATGACCGACAGAAGCTCAGCCCCCGCTTTTTCATTAAATGTGTACTTTCATTATTTTAGCTCATTGCTGCCCAAAGAGTTCATTACAAAAATTTTTAAGCATTAGCAAATAATAAATACTTGGTGATATATTTGCTCTGATGGTAAAGAAAGGCTCATTTGTAGCCAAGTCTGTGGCTGCTCCTGTTTATCTGTTCTGAGCAGGACTGTGAGTGCGTGCTAAGTCTCTTCAGCCGTATCAAACTCTTTGCAACCCCATGGACTGTAGCCTGCCAGGCTCCTCTGTCCATGGGATTCTCCAGACAAGATTGGGGTGGGTTGCCATGCTCTCCTCCAGGGAATTTTCCTGACCCAGGGATCAAAGCCCAGTCTCTTATGTCTCCTGCACTGGCAGGTGGGTGGGTTCTTTATTTCTAGAGCCACCTGGAAAGCCCCTCTGAGCAGGACCGCTGATCTCTGATCTTCACTGGGCTTCACACACTTCTGCTTGGAGGGTCCCTCTGGCCCCACTGGCCCCATCAGCTACCAGCTGGGGGCTTTGAGGTCTTCCAGGTGGTGGTCCTAGCCACAGCACAGCTGGCTGTCCACCAGGTCCACCAAGGGAGGGCAGTAACTCAGGACACTCCTCTCTTCACCTGAGGGAGACCAGATGGAGGATGTACTTCCTGCCACTCATGCCCAAGAGGTGCCCCGTGGGGGTCACCACTCAGAGGCCGGAGAAACGTCCTGAGTCTGGAAAGGGTTGGAAGCAAGGCTGCTCTGTCATCATCGTGGTGTTTCAGCTTGAACCACATGTTAAAACTGCTCACGGCCTGCTTCTCATGCACTAGGAGACAAGAGCATCTTGGAAGCCTGGGGCCAAAAGCTGGCATCTGCCGGACCACACGGCTATTTCAACATGAACATCGTCATGATACTCTGTTTGAAAATGAAAAATCTGGCATAAATGCCAAACTGATGGGGTGTCTTACAACACAGTAGACTGGGACAAAGGTCACCCTTATGGACTCAATGCTTGTCCCCCCCAAATCCATATGCTGAAATCCTAACCCCTAATATGATGATATTAAGAGGTGAGGCCTTTGGGGTTGATGAGGCCATGAGGGTGGAGCCCCATGAATGGAATTTGTGATCTTATAAAAGGGACTACTTCTTTGCCCCTTCTGCCACATGGAGGCAGAGCATGGAGACGGCCATCTATGAACCAGGAAGCTGGTCTCACCAGATACCAGGTGCCTCAGCCTCAGACATTCAGCCTCCAAAACTGTGAGCAATAAATATCTATTGTTTGTAACCTTCCAAGTCTGTTATAGCTGCTGGAATGGATGAAGACAGTCTCCCTCCTGAGGGACAGCTGACCACCCCTATCTGGGGGTGTCCATCTTCCTTGAGCAGCAGCAGCTGCAAGCCTTTCCCCTCCAGCCCCTCTGGATGGTTGAGCTGACCCTGTGCCTATTATCAGCCCCTCCTGCGATGACAGACACAGTCTTTAGTACTGTCTATCTTTCCTTAACACATACCCCAGAACTCTGGTAGATGTTACACATTAGAATTTCCAACAGCAGGAACACCGGCTCTTCTGAGGCCTTCTCCATTCCAAACCTCTAAATGAGAAAGTCCATGGCAGGGCTCATTTGGGAGGTTTGAAGAGCTGGGCCTGGACTTGGGGTCCATCTCTCTGCTCTGCTGGCTGACACGTGCCTTGACTCCAGAAAGAGAGGTGGGGAAACCTGGCTCACTGTGCGGGGATGAGGTCCTGTGAATGGAGTGGCGTGTACTCACGGCCTGGAGAGGTTCCACAGCCCTGCTCCAGTCACATCTCCTCCATATGGCTGGGGTGCAGCTGGCTGGATCCTCTCATCAGGACACACAGGGCTGGGGCACATGGCTCCTCCTAGGGAAGGAAGCTGTACAAACTTCGCCACCTTTGGGCAGGTAACATCTCCCATCCTGCTAGTTTTCGCAGATGTGCAAATGAAAACCCAGAGTCTTCCTTTGTCTCAGCCAGAGTCACACAGCTGCTTGGCTCGGGGTGGAGGTCTGAGCTCAGGTGTGTCTGACTCCTGCATCTGTGTCCAGGTGAGCATCAAATCCTACCTGCTCTGCCTCGTTGGCTCACTTGAAGGTCACCCCAAGCCTGCGGCAGCTGCTGCCTCTGCATGAGGTCTGCTTCTCTGCTCACCAGTCTCACCCTGTGCCCGCCACTCGCCAGCATGACCAGGGACGGTGGCGAAGTCACCTCCAGATGTGGCTTCCTCCAGGCTCCTCCCACCCAAGCAAGAGAGACTGTTCTTAGCACACAGAAAGCCCTGTCTGGAGATGGGCTGTGTTTGGAACTTCTCCACTGGAGCAACCCTGGGAGGAGGCTGTGGCTGGCATTCCCAGAGCACCTCCCACGGGGGTTAGTCTGTCTTACGACAGAAAGGAAATCAATCCTCCCAGAGCTGTTTTGCACGCGACGTGCGTTGAAAGAGGATACAGGGCAATTTGTCCAAATTACAAACAGGAAGACTTTCCAGATGGATCCATTGCAATTAATGGTGAAGCTTTAATTCCAGGCGCTTGTGTGACAAGAAGAGTGACAGATGCAGAGGAGCCCGGCCCTCCCGCCCCCTCCCCCTCCCCCTCCCCCGCCCCCCTCCCAGGCTCCCCAGATCTGGCAGTGAACTGAGACGCTGAAAGCTCCTGTGGGAGCCTGCCCTCCCTCACCAAGGGTTTCGCTTTTATGGAGCACCTCCTATGTGCGCAACAGAGCTGAACACAGTCAGTGTTTTTAGGGTCTGTCCAAGCAGGTCTGGGGCAGAAACGTAAGGCTGGACCTGACCCAGGGGATGAGGTGAGGACAAGGTGACCGGGCTTTGGAGTCTTCCTCCATGGGCTCCTGCTGCCCTAGAGCTGAGTTTGGGGTCCTTTCATTCCACCAGAGTTTACACCTCCCCCCTTATGTCTGGACACCGAGCTACCTGGTGTGCATGTAGAGACGACAGAGGCGTGATCTATGGCCACCCATGTGGAGGAAGCACGAGAGAGAATTATCAAGTGAGCTGCAGAGGCTGCCCTGGAGTCTGAACAGGGCTGGGGCCCTTGATCTGGCCAAGATGAGACTGGTCAGGGTGAGATGCAAGCCCGGCCAAGCTGGGGAGGGATCTGGGGAGGGTTCCTACATCATTTGCTTACTGATATGGCAGCAATACTTTTCAATCACAGGAGGAACAGTATTTGATCTAAATTTAAAAAAAAATCAGCATTTGATCTAAATGAAAAATCTGGCCTTACGGACACACATGCAAGAAGCCTTCTATAGCCACACATGGTAAGCATCCATCTTTGAGCAAAATCTTCTTAAATGACCACTAAGGTAGGAAGTCGGAGAAGGCAATGGCACCCCACCCCAGTACTCTTGCCTGGAAAATCCCATGGATGGAGGAGCCTGGTGGGCTGCAGTCCATGGGGTCGCTAAGAGTCGGACACGACTGAGCGACTTCACTTTCACTTTTCACTTTCCTACAATGGAGAAGGAAATGGCAACCCACTCCAGTGTTCTTGCCTGGAGAATCCCAGGGACTAGGGAGCCTGGTGGGCTGCCGTCCATGGGGTTGCACAGAGTCGGACATGACTGAAGCGACTTAGCAGCAACAGCAGCAGCAGCAGGTAGGAAGTAGGGGCTGCCATACAGTCAGCATCCTGCCTGTGGCCCACAGGCAGCGGGGCCATGTGGAAGGGCTCTCTGCAGCAGCTGCAGCTTCACTGTAACTTTAATGACCGACAGAAGCTCAGCCCCGCTTTTTCATTAAATGTGTACTTTCATTATTTTAGCTCATTGCTGCCCAAAGAGTTCATTACAAAATTTTTAAGCATTAGCAAATAATAAATACTTGGTGATATATTTGCTCTGATGGTAAAGAAAGGCTCATTTGTAGCCAAGTCTGTGGCTGCTCCTGTTTATCTGTTCTGAGCAGGACTGTGAGTGCGTGCTAAGTCTCTTCAGCCGTATCAAACTCTTTGCAACCCCATGGACTGTAGCCTGCCAGGCTCCTCTGTCCATGGGATTCTCCAGACAAGATTGGGGTGGGTTGCCATGCTCTCCTCCAGGGAATTTTCCTGACCCAGGGATCAAAGCCCAGTCTCTTATGTCTCCTGCACTGGCAGGTGGGTGGGTTCTTTATTTCTAGAGCCACCTGGAAAGCCCCTCTGAGCAGGACCGCTGATCTCTGATCTTCACTGGGCTTCACACACTTCTGCTTGGAGGGTCCTCTGGCCCCACTGGCCCCATCAGCTACCAGCTGGGGGCTTTGAGGTCTTCCAGGTGGTGGTCCTAGCCACAGCACAGCTGGCTGTCCACCAGGTCCACCAAGGGAGGGCAGTAACTCAGGACACTCCTCTCTTCACCTGAGGGAGACCAGATGGAGGATGTACTTCCTGCCACTCATGCCCAAGAGGTGCCCCGTGGGGTCACCACTCAGAGGCCGGAGAAACGTCCTGAGTCTGGAAAGGGTTGGAAGCAAGGCTGCTCTGTCATCATCGTGGTGTTTCAGCTTGAACCACATGTTAAAACTGCTCACGGCCTGCTTCTCATGCACTAGGAGACAAGAGCATCTTGGAAGCCTGGGGCCAAAAGCTGGCATCTGCCGGACCACACGGCTATTTCAACATGAACATCGTCATGATACTCTGTTTGAAAATGAAAAATCTGGCATAAATGCCAAACTGATGGGGTGTCTTACAACACAGTAGACTGGGACAAAGGTCACCCTTATGGACTCAATGCTTGTCCCCCCCAAATCCATATGCTGAAATCCTAACCCCTAATATGATGATATTAAGAGGTGAGGCCTTTGGGGTTGATGAGGCCATGAGGGTGGAGCCCCATGAATGGAATTTGTGATCTTATAAAAGGGACTACTTCTTTGCCCCTTCTGCCACATGGAGGCAGAGCATGGAGACGGCCATCTATGAACCAGGAAGCTGGTCTCACCAGATACCAGGTGCCTCAGCCTCAGACATTCAGCCTCCAAAACTGTGAGCAATAAATATCTATTGTTTGTAACCTTCCAAGTCTGTTATAGCTGCTGGAATGGATGAAGACAGTCTCCCTCCTGAGGGACAGCTGACCACCCCTATCTGGGGGTGTCCATCTTCCTTGAGCAGCAGCAGCTGCAAGCCTTTCCCCTCCAGCCCCTCTGGATGGTTGAGCTGACCCTGTGCCTATTATCAGCCCCTCCTGCGATGACAGACACAGTCTTTAGTACTGTCTATCTTTCCTTAACACATACCCCAGAACTCTGGTAGATGTTACACATTAGAATTTCCAACAGCAGGAACACCGGCTCTTCTGAGGCCTTCTCCATTCCAAACCTCTAAATGAGAAAGTCCATGGCAGGGCTCATTTGGGAGGTTTGAAGAGCTGGGCCTGGACTTGGGGTCCATCTCTCTGCTCTGCTGGCTGACACGTGCCTTGACTCCAGAAAGAGAGGTGGGGAAACCTGGCTCACTGTGCGGGGATGAGGTCCTGTGAATGGAGTGGCGTGTACTCACGGCCTGGAGAGGTTCCACAGCCCTGCTCCAGTCACATCTCCTCCATATGGCTGGGGTGCAGCTGGCTGGATCCTCTCATCAGGACACACAGGGCTGGGGCACATGGCTCCTCCTAGGGAAGGAAGCTGTACAAACTTCGCCACCTTTGGGCAGGTAACATCTCCCATCCTGCTAGTTTTCGCAGATGTGCAAATGAAAACCCAGAGTCTTCCTTTGTCTCAGCCAGAGTCACACAGCTGCTTGGCTCGGGGTGGAGGTCTGAGCTCAGGTGTGTCTGACTCCTGCATCTGTGTCCAGGTGAGCATCAAATCCTACCTGCTCTGCCTCGTTGGCTCACTTGAAGGTCACCCCAAGCCTGCGGCAGCTGCTGCCTCTGCATGAGGTCTGCTTCTCTGCTCACCAGTCTCACCCTGTGCCCGCCACTCGCCAGCATGACCAGGGACGGTGGCGAAGTCACCTCCAGATGTGGCTTCCTCCAGGCTCCTCCCACCCAAGCAAGAGAGACTGTTCTTAGCACACAGAAAGCCCTGTCTGGAGATGGGCTGTGTTTGGAACTTCTCCACTGGAGCAACCCTGGGAGGAGGCTGTGGCTGGCATTCCCCAGAGCACCTCCCACGGGGGGTTAGTCTGTCTTACGACAGAAAGGAAATCAATCCTCCCAGAGCTGTTTTGCACGCGACGTGCGTTGAAAGAGGATACAGGGCAATTTGTCCAAATTACAAACAGGAAGACTTTCCAGATGGATCCATTGCAATTAATGGTGAAGCTTTAATTCCAGGCGCTTGTGTGACAAGAAGAGTGACAGATGCAGAGGAGCCCGGCCCTCCCGCCCCCCTCCCCCCTCCCCCTCCCCCGCCCCCCTCCCAGGCTCCCAGATCTGGCAGTGAACTGAGACGCTGAAAGCTCCTGTGGGAGCCTGCCCCTCCCTCACCAAGGGTTTCGCTTTTATGGAGCACCTCCTATGTGCGCAACAGAGCTGAACACAGTCAGTGTTTTTAGGGTCTGTCCAAGCAGGTCTGGGGCAGAAACGTAAGGCTGGACCTGACCCAGGGGATGAGGTGAGGACAAGGTGACCGGGCTTTGGAGTCTTCCTCCATGGGCTCCTGCTGCCCTAGAGCTGAGTTTGGGGTCCTTTCATTCCACCAGAGTTTACACCTCCCCCCTTATGTCTGGACACCGAGCTACCTGGTGTGCATGTAGAGACGACAGAGGCGTGATCTATGGCCACCCATGTGGAGGAAGCACGAGAGAGAATTATCAAGTGAGCTGCAGAGGCTGCCCTGGAGTCTGAACAGGGCTGGGGCCCTTGATCTGGCCAAGATGAGACTGGTCAGGGTGAGATGCAAGCCCGGCCAAGCTGGGGAGGGATCTGGGGAGGGCAGGGCCAACACGGTCACCAAGGAGGGGGGAGAAGCCTGCACTGGCGATGCCGATGCGGAGGTTGAAGGAGACGAGGGTCCTGCCCTCCGGAGGCAGAGATGGAGCAAGCACAACGGTTCAGCTCCCACTCAACTCACTGTGCTTGTGCAGAGGGGGTCCTGAGAGCTGATGGCCGGATATTCAGGAGTTTTGTGAGCAGGTTGCTCTGTGTTTTGTAGCTTGAACTGGCTCCCTTGGGAGTATTGACACCGTGGAAATCAGCAAAGACAGCAAAACAAAGCATGTCCTTTTTCTTCCTTTTCCAGCCAATTCGTCAGCAAGGAGGAGGAGGCAGTCCTCCAGGAGGAGGGGAGCAGGACAGGCATGGGGTGCAGCAGTCCAAGGGGGTTCGCAGGGGGTGACTTGGGGGGGTGGACCGCAAGGAGGGGTGACCGGGCCAGCTCGTGGAGGAGCAGCAGCCGCGCCCGGGTGCAGGCTGCCACGGCCCACATGCAGCCATCTGGCTGTCTCCTGCAGGTTTGTAGAGACTGTGGGTCACAGCTGGGAAGGCTCTTCCTTTGTGGGGACAGGAGCAGTCAGTTTCACAAAGGAGCCTGCACCTTCTCGGCCGTGCTGGGGGACAGGATGGCTGGGAAGGCTGGACTGGCTGCACGTGTAAAAGCCACCCCTTTCCCCTGCCATGTGGACAGTGAAAACACTCCCACGGTCAGCTCTGTGTCTCCAAGCAGTTAGCATGGATTCTGAGATGTTCCAGAGTGAGGAGCTGAGGGGGTGGGTAGAAAGTAGGGTCACTGGCTCCACTCCACACAACAGGGCCTCCCAGCAGAACAGAAACAGGACCAGGTGGGCTGGCTCTGCACCCCCATGTGGAAGCCGAGGCCCCCCCTCTACCAAGAAGTCCAAGCCCTAGGTCCCTCCAGAACTCACTCACTGGGTTTCGAAGCAACAAGGTTTTTATTGTGCCACTTGAAATTAAAATCTCTCCATTTTGCAGAATTGTCAGCTGCTGGAGGAAATAAAACTTCATTGGCTTAATCATTTCAAGACAACATTTCAAGATGGGCGGTGACATGCTGGGGAGTGCAAGTTGCCCCACTTTCAGCAGAGACAGATCACGGTAAACGATTACACCCATAAGTTCCGTTTGAGGGTTTAATGGAACAAGCCTGCCCTGCATTGATAAATAGCTCAGGCAGAGAAGCAGGCCATGGGGGCGAGGCTTCGGGGAGGGAGGAGGAAAAGGAGGGGCGAGGAGGGAGGAGAAAGAGAGGAAGGAGGGGGTGGCCTCTGCAGGGAAGAGGGAGGAGGCGGATCTGTCTGCTGCAGCTGCCATAGCAAATACAGCAGACTAGTCCATGCAGTCGCTAAGAGTCGGACACGACTGAGCGACCTCACTTTCACTTTTCACTTTCATGCATTGGAGAAGGAAGTGGCAACCCACTCCAGTGTTCTTGGCTGGAGAATCCCAGGGATGGCGGAGCCTTGTGGGCTGCCATCTATGGGGTCTCACAAAGTCGGACACGACTGAAGTGACTTAGCAACAGCAACAGGGGCTTAAGAGGCAGACACATGGTACGCACGGGTCTGGAGGCTGCACCTCCAAGATCAAGGCCCCTGCAGACATGGTGTCTGGTGATGATCTGCTTCCTCTCTCGCAGCCCTGCCTCATCTCACTATCTTCACCTGATCTCTCCTGTCTTTCATAAAGGCACCAATCCATCAGGAGGGTTTCACACTCAGGATCTCCCTTGGCCCTGCCTCCTGATAGTAGCCCACTGGGAGATAGGATTAATTTTTTTTCTTTTTAAAATATATTTTTTTTACTTATTACTCTTTCCAGGTGGTGCTAGTGGTAAAGAACCCACCTGCCAATGCAGGAGACATAGGAGACTTGGCTTTGATCCCTGGATCAAGGAAGATCCCCTGGAGGAGAGCATGGCAACCCACTCTAGCATTCCTGCCTGGAGAGTCCCATGGACAGAGGAGCCTGGCAGGCTACAGTCCATAGAGTTGCAAAGAGTTGGAGATAGCAACAATAACGTTCAATCTGCCACAGGTGGCCCCCAGGACAACGCTCGCTGGGAGTCATCCCCTAACCTTCAGTGACAGGGACCTGCTGTTTCATCGGTTCTCCGTTGGTGTGTGGCTTTGCCTCCAGGCCGCCCAGGGCTGTGGCTGCAGGCCCCCACGTGCAGGGAGAGGAAGGCAGGTGGCATATGCTGACAAGTCCTGTCCTCAGGCCGCGGGGAGCCCAGTCTCTGGGGGCAGGTCCCAGCTCTCCTTCTGCTCCCTCATCTGTTACCAGCTGTTACCACGCAGGATGCCCAGCTGAGTGTGAACTGCAGAGAAACCACACGTACGCACAGGCTGGTGCAGGGAACCCATGCCGCATCTGCAGTGCATTCATACAAAGTTACTGTTTATCTGAAGTTCATGTTTCACCAGCATCCTGTATTCTGTCCTGCAGCCTTTGACCCAGGCAGGCCTCAGCTTCCCTGAGCCTCAGTTTCCTCCTCCCCAGACAGTGTCTACCTGCGGAGACAGGATGATTCCAGGAGGCAGGGGCTGAGCCCAGGGCAAGCCTGCTTAGCCGGTGGTGGGTAGGTCTTGGTTGTCCTTCCAGTGTCCCAGACAGCCGGTAGACCACCACATAGCCAAGCAAGGTGACCACATGAGGGCAGGCTCAGGCCAATGGTGGAAGAAGTCCATTAGTTAAAGCCATGGGGCGGGGGGATGGACAGGAACACCACCACAAAGATACAGGCTTGAGAGAAGGCTCCGGGTCAAGGAAGACATGCCCTGGTGTGGGGACGGGGGTGGGGGGTCCGGGGGTTGGGAATCAGGTGTGGGAGGACTTTGCTTTAGCATGGGGATGGAGGCCCTGGGCTGCTGGGAGAGGCTGTGAAGGCATCTGGGATGGAGGCCTGGGCAGGCTGGCTGCTGCCCTGAGGGTGGGATGGGGTGTTGAGCTGAACCGTGTCTAGGGAGTGTCCTGGGTCCAGGAGGGAAGAGGGCAGAGTAGGGGTCAGGCCACAACCTCCAGATTTGCCAACCACGATATAAGGTCCTAGCATGGGATGGGAAACTCCAGGTATCCAGCAGATAATGGAATGGCTGCTGGCCACCTTGTGAGACCTGCAGGCAGAATTCCAAAGTGGCTGAACGACTGTGGTTCACCCTGGAGCCTGGTCAGAATGGTAACTTGCCTCTCGCCCATGGACCGTTGGGCTTCTGTAGATGTCATTTAGGTCCCTAGTCGGCTGATCTTGAGCTCAAGTCCATGGAATTCTCCAGGCCAGAATACTGTGATGGGTAGCCTTTCCCTTCTCCAGGGGATCTTCCCAACCCAGGGATCAAACCCAGGTCTCGCACATTGCAGGTGGATTCCTTACCAGCTGAGCCACCAGGGAAGCCCAACAATGCTGGGGTGAGTAGCCTATCCCTTCTCCAGCAGATCTTCCCAACCCAGGAATCAAACTGGGGTCTCCTGACTTACAGGCTGATTCTCTACAAGCTGAGCTACCAGGGAAGCCCTGTCCAGGGATAAGACTGACCCAACTGGGAGAAGGTTCTTACAAGAGGGACTGGGGCCCTTCCCAAGTCACAGGCTCAGTGTCCTGCTGGCTTTGAGGAAGGAAGCACCATGAATTCTACAGTGGCAAAGAACTGAATTCTGCCAACTATGGGAACTCGGATGAGACTCTTGTCCCCATCAATACTGTAATGGAAGCCTTGTGAAACCACACCAAGGACCCAGCCTCTGACTCACAGCAATTGTGAGATAACTGACAGGTGTTTTAGACGCTGAGCCAGTGATGATCCCAAAGCACCATAGAGGCTGTGCGTAGCCATGCATGAGTTCAAGGAGTGGGCAGGTGGCCACCAGACAGGTGTGTTGGGCTGGGACTTTGGCCTGGGTGAAAGGGTGTGCCGGACCACTTGCACTTGGGATCTGGAATCCACTATTCCATGTCTCCAGACAGACTAGGAGATGGGCATCATTCATTCATTCCAACACATTTTATGTAAAAAGCAAAGACCTGGTGGTGCTGCCCTCAAGGGGCTTAGACGCAGATAGAAAGGACCAGTATTAACAGGTGGACAGGTGGCAGCTGGGGTGGGTGGTCAAGGACTTGCAGTGCAGGGGGCTACTGGGAAGGGGTTGAGAGTGCTGGGGCCCTGGGGGGCCTCCTGGAGGGAGGATTTGGTGCAATTGATTGGGAGCTTGGTGAGCTAGTCCCCAGAGAAAATGGAGGTGAACCTTTCCTCCGATCCACCAGGGATGCAGGCTGGGTTGGACCCCAAGGCCTTCCCTGACCTGAGTCAGGTGCCCCCCTCACCTGGGCCAGGTACACTCAGGGAGTGGCCTCCTGGGGCTTTCATCAGGTCTCCTCCCACGTGTGCTTCTACCTGGGGGTCAGAGGTTCTCCAACCACCAATTTCTGATGAGGGGGAAAAGCAGGGAAAGGATGTGGAAGGCAGTGAATGAAGGGAATGGGCCCTTCCTCTTTCATTTAAAGGGGCCCAGGCTTTGGCCATCAGCCCATTTCTATAATCTGAGGACCCAGGTGGTGCAGCCATAGCCACTAATGTCCCCGGCTCTGCTTCTTCCTCTGTCTCAATTAAGATCCGAGTTTCCACGGGGATCCAGAAAGGTCCTCCTGCCATCCGAGTCTTCTTTCTAAACAAGGCACTGCTCTTCCTTGCTCTCTGCACAGCAGGAAATTTGCATTTTTAATGCTCAGTGCTGCATGTATTGATTGAAATTATACTGATTTGCATTTTCGAGGTGGTCAGCCACTGGAGCTGTTTTTTTTTGATGTATGTATCTTAGAAAATGAAGCCATAAGCCATAATCATGAGTGACAGAGGACCTGGAATGCGGAGGCAGCTTCTGGAGCCCTCCTTGGAGTAGGGGCTGCTGGGGCTCCTAGGGACACCAGCTCTTGCCCAGGAGCTAAGGCTTGGCGCCTGGGGTAAATGCTGAATATCCTTCCCCGAGGGGTGTATCTTGCAGTGTTTTATAGGGGGACTGACAATTAGCCAGACTGCCAAGGTCAGAGGACTCTAGGGTCATTCACCCAAGACCACATTCACTTCTGACACCAACACCAGTCGGGGGTGGGGGCAGAATCCTCAAATCACCTTTAGGTTTGATAATTTGCTAGAAAGACTCACAGAACCCACTAAAGCTGTAACTCATGGTTACAGTTTCTTATCGGTCAGAACCAATCAGGGGCAGAAGCATGGGAGGGTAGAGTCTGAGTGGGCTCCAAATACAGAGCTTTCATTGTTCTCTCCGCATGGGGTCAGGACACCCCGTCCTCCAGCATGAGGGAGTGACAACACATGCCGGGCATCACCCACCAGGCAAGCTCTTCTGAGCCCTGTGCTCAGAGCTTTCTCAGGGCTCCACGGTAGGCATGACTGATTGATTGACGATGGTTTGATTGGTGACCGACCCATTGAGTGCCCACTAGGTCCATCTCAGTCACCAGGCTGGCTGAGATGGCAGGACCCAGAGCACCTCTACCAAGTCATATGGGTGGTCTTTCCAGCATGACCAGCCCCATCCCAATGGTGGCCCTCCTGTCAGGATGACAGGTCACCTTCCAGAAGCCAAAGGCAAATATCAGACCACTCTCAGTTGCCATTCAGTTGCTAAGTCACGTCCAACTCTTTGCGACCCCACAGACTGCACCCCACAGACTGCAGCACACCAGGCTTGCCTGCCTGTCACCATCCCCCAGAGGTTGCTCATACTCATATCCATTGAGTCAGTGATACCATCTCATCCTCTGTCACCCCCAGACCACTCTTCAGACAAGGCCAAATTTTTCACCATGCAGAGGACTTCACGGGACTCACCCCACCCAAGGCCAGGCCATACCCCTACAGCTCCCTCTGAAGGACCCCAAGGCAAGGAGGAGTTTCAGACCGTCAGAGAAAGAGTCCTGAAGCCAAGTGGTGTGGCCGTGGGCAGGGGCTATGGGGCTGTCTACTGCCAAACAAGAAGGATGAATATACCCTGAACCAAGCCAGGGGGGTGGAGACTGGCACCCCAGCAACGTTTCCCAGCTGTGCCCCCATTCACCCACCTGCCCTAGCTCTTGCTGCCTCCATCGTCGGGAGACCGTCTGACCTCAGCCACACTGGGCTGGCCCCTCCTCCTGAACTCAGTCTTCTGTGTGGGGTCACTTGCACAGTGAGGTCTCCCTCACCGCCCTGCCGAGGAAGCCATGAGCCCACCCCTGCTCTTCCGGTTGCTCTCAGGCCCATTGTTATTGTTGTTGTTTAGTCCCTAAGTCATGTTCCACTCTTTGCGATCCCATAGACTGTAGCCAGCCAGGCTCCTCTGTCCGTGAAATTCTCCAGGCAAGAATACTGGAGTGGATTGCCATTCCCTTCTCCAGGGGATCTTCCCGGACCAGGGACAGAACCCGGCTCTCCTGCGCTGCAGCTGGATTGTTTACCACTGAGCCACCAGGTAAGCCCCTTGGGCCCGTTACTTTTATTTCATTCACAGACTTGGGTGTGGAGGGTGGAGGGATATTAGTTTCCTACTGATGCTCTAGCAAACGTTCATATACTTGGAGACTTGAAACACTTATTATCTTATCAAATATGTAAAAATCTATTTTCTTGTAGTTCTAGATTTCATAGGTCCTATGATCAAAGTGTCAGCAGGACGTCCTGCCTCCTGGAGGCTCGAAGAGAGAATTTCATCTTGCCTTTTCTTGTTTCTAGAGATGCCAGCATTCCTCGGTTTGTGGCCTCTCCCTCCATCATCAAAGCCAGTAGGGCAGCATCTTGCAGTCTCTGACTCTGACCCTCTGCCTTTCTTATACGAGGACCCTGTGATGATGCTGAGTTCTCCAGATAATACAGGACAGTCTCCATCTCGGGATCCTTCATTTACTCCCATCCATGAAGGTCACATACTCATGGGTGCTGGAGGTGAAAATGTAGACATCACTGGGGCCATTATTCAGCCTATTGTGGGAGAGATTATCTATACATTATTTTTATCTACATGGCCTTCCCAGGTGGCACAGTGGTGAAGAACCCACATGCCAATGCAGGAGACACAGGAGATGGGGTGGAGGGGGGAGGGGGTTTGATCCCTGGGTCAGGAAGATCCCCTGAAGGAGGAAATGACAATTTACTCCAGATTTCTCACCTGGAAAGTTCCATGGACAGAGGAGCCTGGTGGGCTACAGTCCATGGAGCTGCAGAGTCAGACCCGACTGAGCACGGATGCACACGTGCATATCTATACAGCGTCTGCTCACCAGTTATCTGCCTCACTACCCGCACCAGGCTGCACATCTCCTGAGGGCAGCAGCTTGCTCATTTCTGCACACCCAGGCCCTGTTATGAGCTGGCACATGGCGGGGGTCTGCACAGATGCATGAGGTAAAGGAGAGAATACAGTGTGAGAGGCAATGGGGGCGCTTGCTTCCTGCCTGTCCCCCAGCAAGTTCAGAGAGACAGTGGGTGTGGGGCCCAGCGAGGGTGGGGGCGGTCCCTGTGCCGTGAGCTGCAGAGCTTTGCCTGGGAGGCCTGCCGTGGGACTGGTGGGTTGTGCACCAGAGCCTGGACACGGCAACCCTGCTTCTGAGGAGTGCGGGCAAGTGGTCCAGGGGAGGGGGTGCTACAGGAGGTCACAACCCACCTCAGAGGCTGGTTCTCCCATCCTTGGCTGCACGATATGGAACATAGAGGTACCCCCTCTCTCTGGCTGTGCCCCACCCTGGGATGCTATTCAAGTAGTAGATCTGTGAGCCGCAAATAATACCATGACCAGACTGGGTAACTGAACCCCAGGAAGAGCTCAGGTTTGGGGATGCCTGGATCCCTCTTACAGCCTTGTACCAGGAAGAGAGCAGAGAGAGACTCAAATTCAACAATGTTTGGTCTGTATCAGAGGGTTTGGGGAGGCCAACCCCTCCCATCCCATCAGCCTCCTCTCAGGTTCCAGAAGGTACAGCCTCACTGCTCTCGGGTCCCTGGAGAGGCCGACGAGAAGTGTGGACGGCAGTAGGTGGGCTCATGTTAATCGGAGATAAACAGCCGTCTCCACCTCCTTCTCCGTGGTCCTCCCACCAGGATCCCCATCTCTCCTCTCCTAGAAGGTGGGCCTGCTTCCCTTCTGAGTGAGTCAGACATCCTGAGCTATTGTGTTTTGCTTTTCATTTGTTTTTAAAAGTCTCCAGAGCCCAAAATAGCATAATCTTCCTTGGGCATGTAAAGATAATTTATGAGAACTTGGCCTGTCTCTACAAGCATGGATGGCAGAAAGGAGGAACCACCTGAGGACTGTGTCTGCAAGCAGCCCTCATCCAATGTCTCTTCTTGGCTAAATTAGCCTCTTGTTCTCCGCCAGGTAATCCCAGAGTGCAGCCAGAGCCCGGCATCCAGCCAGATTCTCGTGTGTCATTTGTTTCTAGGAGGAATCCATCACTTACAATGTTTAATGGCAATGAAAGGAGTTGTCTCCTCATTGGGGCCTCCCATCCTTCAATTTGCTGGACTGTTTTATGTGACATAGGGGAGGGAGTGTTCCAGGTGACCCCAGGGACCTTCCTGCAGACCAGAGCGGGTTTAAGAAAGCCTACTCCAGCCTCGGCTGGGGTGACCTGAACTGCCCACCTTCACACTACCCACCCATTCACCCTGCTCATTCACCACCCACACAAAACACAGCTGCTCAGCACCCGAACTGAGCCAGGCAGTGAGGGTGGAGCTTCCCAGGGCAGTATCTGGGTGTTTGCAAGGACCAGTTACTAAGAAGGTCAGTTCCAGTTCTTCCCTGGAGGAAATGATGGTCCAGCAGGAGGAACAGAATATGATGAGGGTGGAGATGAGGATGACAGAAGAAGGCAGGACGAGGATGGGGAGGAAGAGGCTGGCAGTGGATTGTGGCAACAAAGAGAACACATGGTAGGCTGTGGACCCACAGAGGAGGGACGCCTAACCTGACAGGGAGGCTGGGAAGACCTCCCAGAGGAGGTGAGACTGTGCTGAGTCCTAAACGACCAGGACAAGCTGGCCAAGAAACAGAGGAGCGAGGAGGAGGCACTTTCCAAGAGGGTCCACTGGCTGGTGCACAAGCCAAAGGGCCAGTAAGACGGTGCAGGGAGCAGGACATTGACAGTGCAGGCCTGGGACAGGCGGTGTGGGGCTGAGTACCAAGGAACGTACCTACAGGGAAAGAAAGTCCAGGCCCTGACCAGCCGGGTGCTGCTGTTCTGCATTGTATGGGAGAAGTTGAAATCCAGTGTTGAATTGTAAGCCAGGAAGTGACTTCACCGGGGCCATCATCCACTTCACCATAGTTACTGAGTATTTATTGAGTATTTACTGTGTACCAAACACTTCCAAGGGTCGAATCTATGATGACTCATACAATACATAGAGTACTCAAGAGATAGAAACTATTACTTAACCTCTTTGTATGGAGCACAGAAAGGTTAAGTAACTTGCCTGAAGACAAACAGTTAAAATTTCTGATGCAAAGCCAGGGTTTGAACCCAAGTCGTGTCTGGCCAGCACCTACATCTTCACTGTGCTTCCTTATAACAATACTGTTCGGGTTTCCCTGTGGTCTTTGAATGATGCCGTGGCTCCTGGGAAGAAGGTGGGCTTGAGAGGGACAGAGCTGGCTGCAAAGGGTCTCAGAAGCTTAGACTCTCAAGGAAATGCTTTCTGTCATGTGTGGGGGGGTACCTTTTTCCCCTGACATCAGTGCCTGCACCCCACTTGACAGACATATCTGCTCTCGGGGACCTCCTCAGCCTGTTAATCATGCCAAGTGGAAATCAGAGATTTTTCTATCAAGAGTCTGAAAGCCCCGTTTTCAAAGGATGCCTCTCATTGTACGAATGAATAGCCATCTCCTTATAAAGCATTCTTCTTTGAAATTCTGGGATGAAAAGACGAGCCCAAGTGATTGGAGCGATGGTAATGTCACACAAATCACCATCCTTGTATGGTACCAGGATTCTCATTTTGATGTTGGGGGTGGGGAAGTGTGGCTAATTAGTGTCCTCTGACTTCATGCTCCAAACCCGAGCTGTGCCCTTCCTACAGCAGGAAGACTGCCAGCCAAGGAAAGTGGTGCATGCAGAAACAGGGCTCCGGTGAGGGGATGCTCTCACCTTGGGCTTTCTCCTCCCTGCTCTGGGCCTTTTGAAGATCTGGCAAAGATGCTTCCGTGTCACAGCAGGAACCCCTGGGACCCCGAGGACTTAAACGTATTGGAATCCAGGACAAACACTTCTCAGCAGCTCAGGCCACGTGTCCAAAGTGCACTGCCGGCCTCAGGAGGCAGTGATGTCTGTTCTGCCCCAAATACGGGGAAATCCCTCACCTTGAACCAGGTGGCGCATGCGTGAAGTTGCTGATACCCAGAGCAGGGGTAGGGGAGCTGTGAGCCATCATCCCTGGGTGGAATGGTCAGGCCAGTCACTTAGGATGCCCTTGGCCCTCTGAAGCCCTCCTCCATTGCTCGCTGGGAGCACGGAAAGCTGCCAGGAGGAAAGGGAAGGCACAAGATGCTTGCATCGCCAGACCAGCCCTGTCGAGCTGCAGAAAAACAAGGAAACACCAGCAAAGAGAGGAGGAGAATCTTAGGAACTGAGATGTGCTCACTCAGGCATGCTCGCCACAGAGAGTGACCTGCAAAGAGCAGGCAGGATAAGACAGTGCTTCCCTTTATGCATTTCGACACCGAGTGCCCTTGCTGGTCACCTCCTCCCTGTACTGTGGAGGGGGAGGTGGGGAGCATCCCACAGGCCTCAAAGCAAAGGACCTTTGGGGTTATCCCACCTGCTCACGAGTCAGAGGTACTGAAATGAGGCAAGAAAAGACAAGATTCTTCAAGACAGCTCTTATAATGGGGTGCTGTTGGGGCCAGTCTGGGTCACTGACTTTCTTGACCCTGAAAATTGTCTGTTGCTCAGTAGTGTCTGACTCTGTGAGACCCCATGGACTGTAGCTGCCAGGTTCTTCTGCCCATGGGATTTCCCAGGCAAGAATACCGGAGTGGGTTGCCATTTCCTTCTCTAGGGAATCTTCCCAAAGCAGGGATTGAACCTGAGTCTCCTGGTTAGCAGGCAGATTCTTTACCACTGATCCGCCAGGGAAGCAAAAGTAGCAGCATGCCCCTTGCTCTCCAAGCAAAGTGAGTACCAAGTGGTCACTCTGGTCAAGCAGGGTGCCCAGAGGCTACAGGAATAGTCTGGTTAACAGAAGAAGAAACAAAGATTCCATCTGAGTTCCAAACCTTGCAGAAAATCCTCCTGAAATGCCTTGTCGCTTGGCCTCCACTGGAAACCTATGCATGGACACGAGAACAGGTCTCTTAACTGTGGGCAGAGGCTCCTGTGATCAGCGCTGCCATTGCTCGGGTCAGAAGCAGGTGGAATGCACAGAATTTGACTAGCCCTATGTCTCCCTGTACAGCGTGGCATCACCGTCCGTGCATGGCCCTTTTAAAAAAATATATGTATTTGTTGAAGTACTGTTGATTTAAATCATTGTCAAGTCTTATATTTAAGCCTTTAAGTTTTGAGTTTGTTTTGAGTAAATTTTTAAAAGCTTAATTGGAGGATCATTGCTTTTCAATGTTGTGCTGGTTTCTCTTGTACAACAATGTGAATACTATCACTACATACATATCCGCTCGCTCTTGAGCCACCACCCCACTCCCCCTTGAGTATATTTTTGTGTGTGGTGTGAGGGAGTGTTCTAACTTCATTGATTTACATGAGCTGTCCCGCTTTCCCAACACCCTTGCTGAAGAGATTGTCTTGCCCCCCATAGTACATACTCTTGCCTCCTTTGTTGAAGATTATGGTGTATGGGTTTATTTCTGGGCCCTCTGTCCTGTCCCATTGATCATCATGTCTGCTTTTGCGACGATACCATGCTGTTTTGATTCCTGTAACTTTGTGGTATGATCTGAGGTCTGGGAGGTCCAACTTTGTTAGTTTACCTTAGGGCTGCTTTGGCAGGTTTGAGTCTTTTTCGGTGATTATTAGTTCCACATAACTTCCCTCGTCTTGAAAAAGGAGGCCCCATGACACTGAAGAACGAGGAGATGATGGAATCCTGGACACAAACCCAGTCGGTGGGGGTGGGGAGGGATCAGATCCACTCTGGATTCATCAGCTTCTTGTAAGGGCACCAACCCCATCATAGGGTCCCCGCCCTCAAATTTATCTAAACCCAATCCCCTCCCAAAGGGCCCACCTCCAAACACCACTGCACTGGTGGTTAGTGCTTCCACATAGGGGTCTCCGGGGACACAAATGTTTGGTTCACAGCACTTCCCGACAGTCAAGAGGCCAGCCGACCAGGAAGCAGGCAGGCGGGAACCAACAGCTGTCAGGAAGTGACTTTGTAACTCTGCACCCAGAACTAAATCTCTGCACTGCAAGTTCCCTTGGAGAGCAGGGGGATGTCCCACACCACACCCAACCCCTCCTAAAGATGGGCAACAGCCACTGAACACTGACTCCACACCCGACTAAGGACGGCATGACTGCAGTGTGCATACCCACTTCGCCACACTGGCTGGGGGAGCTGGGTGTCAGCCACAGGGCTAAAGGGCTATGCCTCTGTGCTGCCCACCTGCCAGCAGAAGACTCCAGAACACACTCCGCGGACCTGCCCCTGGGTGCCTCCCAGAGCAGCTGTCTGGGCTAATAACGTCCTCACTTTAAGGGGTGCTGTCAGGATAAATAGCCCAAATTTATCAAGACTTGACTCATCGTTAACCAGTTTATAATGTTAGCTGGAATTAATAAAATGATCACCATCATCGCCATCACTCACTCATAGATGAATTTTTGAATGAAGGGGTAAATGGCTATGCTAACACTGCACAGGTTTTACAGGCTGAGCCAGTTATTGAGTCTGCATCTCCTTCCTCACTTAAAAATTACCGTTATTAATGTAACTAACATTCTTACTAAAAATAACATTTCCAAATTAAAAGGACATTGTGTGAGACATCCGGATCATCACATCTGAATCTCCATTCCGTCGGTTGCAACATGTCGTTTTGGTTAACGTATCTAAGGAAAACTCAGCCTCAGACATCGGTGTATAAGAGATGAACGTTTTAATAGATTTTTCAAATAATTGTGGGTATCTTGTCTGAAACCACATGGAAATTTGACAAGTTGTGGTTTCTTAATGGTTAGTTGCAAGGTGGAATTCCATGTCTGTGCCTTTTGTACTGTATTACATTAAAATCCACTGGTTTATCTTACTTTGAATGGGTTTTTACCCATGCATGATTTTTAAACAGCTTTATTGAGATTTAATTCGCATACTACAAAATTCAGCCATTTAAGGTGTACAATTCAATGGTTTGGGCATATCCACAGATATGTGCAGTCATCACCTAGTCAGTTTCAGAACATTTTCATCACTTTAAACCATCTTAAACAGAAATTGTACCCTTTAGTTATCACTCCCTATCCTCCCCCTGCCCAAAGCCCTGAGCAAATAGTAAACTCTTTCCTGTCTTGTTCTTGTTCAGTCGCTCAGTCATGTCCAACTCTGTGCTCTCAAGGAGCAGCGTGCCAGGCTTTCCTGTCCTTCTCTGTCTCCCGGAGTTTGTTCCCGGTTCTGGACATTTCTCATCAGTAAATCACACATGCCGTTTGTCTGCTTTCTTTCACAAGCATCATGTTTGCGAAGATCACACATGCTGTAGCATGTGTTGGGGCCTCATTCCTTTTTAAGGTTGAACAGTCTTCCATTGTATAAGGATCCACATTCTGCTGTCCACTTGTCTGCTCGTGAGCATTTAGGCTGTGTCCACCTTTGGGCGATTGTAAGCAAAGCTGCTATGTGCTTGCACTCCCACATTCCTGGATGGACTCTCACTTCTCAGTCTTAAGACCCCTGGTGGCTTCAACCTCCCAGTTGTGTGCTCAGTTGCTCCGTCATGTCCAACTCTTTGCGACCCCAGGAACTGTAATCTGCCAGGTTTCTTCTGTCCATGGGATTTTCTAGGCAAGCATACTGGAGCGGGTTGCCATTTCCTTCTCCAGACTCCTAGGTGGTATCTCTTTGATGCTCAACAGCTTTTGACAGCGTATTAAAAAGCAGAGACATCACTTTGCTGACAAAGGTCCATGTGGTCAAAGCTATGGTTTTTCCAGTCATCATGTACCAATGTGAGTTGGCTCACAAAGAAGACGAAGCCCTGGGGAACCTATGCTTTCAAATTATGGTGCTGGAGAATAGTCTTGAGAGGCGCCTGGACGGTAAGGAGAGGAAATCAGTCCATCCAAAAGGAAACCAACCCTGATTATTCACTGGAGGGAATGAAGCTGAAGCGGAAGCTCCAATACTTTGGCCACGGGATGCAAAGATCAGACTCATTTGAAAAGACCCTGATGCTGGGAAATATCAGTGAACATGAATTTGAGTAAACTCTGGGAGATAGTGAAGGACAGGGAAGCCTGGCATGTTGCAGTCTATGGGGTCGCAAAGAGTTGAACATGACTTAGCGACTGAACAGCAACAAAGCTTTTGATGTGGGAGCACTTGATTGATTGAGTCAGCATAGAACTTATAGTCCAAACCGGGACACCTTGAGAGTGAGACAGAGCGGTGTGAAGAGGTACTCCAGAACAATAGTCTTAGCCTGTCTAGGTCAACCTGTTTGCCGAGAGCCTCCCCTTTGGACAGTTGTGTGTCCCTGGTTGACAATCAAGTTCTTTTAATTAATTAACTAATTAATTAATTTGGCGGCATTGAATCTTAGTTGAAGCACATGGGATCTTTTGCTGTGGCTTGCAGGCTTCTCTAGTTGTGATGCACAGGCTCTCGAGCACGAAGGCTCAGTAGTTGTAGCATGCAAGCTTAGTTGCCCCGTGGCATGTGGGATCTTAGTTCCCTGACCAGGGATTGAACCTCTGTCCCCTGGCTTGGAATGTGGAGTCTTAACCACTGGACCACCAGGGAAGCCTCAACAATCAACTTAGACATTATACAGATGAGGCTAGCTGCCCCTCTCCCAATTTTCAGGCAAGTTTTAATAAGCCGATGATGCCTCGATCGCAGAGAGCTTACTAACCTTCCCACATGGATGTTTGCGGCTTGGAACTTGACCCAAGGAATCTAAGGATGATGACAATCCAATCTCATCAGTCCCTTAATCCTAAATCTGGGTTCCAAAGTGATGTCTAGCCCACATTTTCTGAAACTCACTAGGCTGAACAAGAAAACAACCCGAGAGAAGGGATCTCATTTGCCTGATGCAGCAATCATGGAATACAAGTTGGCTCAATGAGCACGTGAATCGAGGAATGGCTGACTCTAGGCTGCTGACTGCTCTGCCTGGAGAGAAGGTGACCCAGATCTGTTTGTCCTTGTTTTCCTACCAAGTTGCTCAGAGGCACGGGCAGCTTCAGATCCCTCGCAGCACTCTGCAGAACCCTGCCTACATTAGGTCTCACTGTTCTGTTCAGACACGTATTACTTTCGTCAGTATGGCTTTCCTACCGTGTGAGTCTCCAACTCTCCTCGGAGATCCAGACACCATTATTCCACAGCCACTCACAGGACCATTTGCTACTGTAGGAAGGAGGGCCAGGGATGTAGTTTGCAGGCTTCTAGCCTCTAAGAGCAGGAGAGAGCTTAGAAAGGAGGCGATGGTGCCGAGTACCAGACAACAGCCAGTCAATGACCTTCAGAAGGTTTCCAGTGGACAATTATGCGTTTCTATCTTGTGTCCTGTTTATGGTCTGGATTCTTCTCTAAACTGTCTCATGAAGAAGGTGTGTTTAACTGATCAAAGTTTACCTGGTACTTAGAATCATGCACAATAAATCTTTGATTCATGAAGGATAAACTAGTAAGTAGCTGATATCTGTCCTCAGCTGTATGCCAGCTGCACTGACAGCAGCTCCTTCCTAATCATGGCAATGATTTATGAGCATCTAATGTGGCAGGAGCATCGCCCAGGTCATATGATTTAAATCCTCCCGAGGTTTGCTCCTTCCGGTCTCATTTGCAAGATGTGAGAACCATGGTAAAGGAAATGACATAACGGTCTGAGATCTGGTAAGTGGTGAAGGCAGCACTTGACACTATCTGTCTGATGTCAAAAAAGAGGAACAAATGGAATCCATATCCTTCTGATTACTGTACACGTCCTTTTTTTGGATACAAATGTCACTGTTCATTATGAGGGTAGGGGCAGTTTCAGTGGTATCCAGGCTATTGCTTCAAAAAGATACCCTGGATTGCTGATGTGTTTGGGAAGCCTAAGTTCTCAAGCTCATCTGGGATGCTGTGGGCCTGATTCAGCTTTTAAACACCTGCTCCAGACACAGCAGACCAGGCTACCTTCTCTGGAGCCCTTTGCTGGCTCCTGCAACAGAGGAGAACTCTGGGCATCAGACATGCAACCCAGACGAGCCAGGAGTCACTGTATCCTGGGAAACATGTACCTCCTTACTCAGTGAAGCTTCCAGAAACTTCAGAACAAAGGAGTGATGAATTCCTTAGCTTCAACTCTCCCATCCCCAAGGCAGGAAGAGCTCAGCAAAAGAGGCGACATTGGTGAACCAGGCGTATATCAAGATGTTAAGGGGGAAAGGTGAAGCCGGTACAGGAGATGCAAGAGCCCCAGGTTTGATCTCTGGGTTGGAAAGATCCCCTGGAGAAGGGAATGGCAACCCACCTCAGTATTCTCGCCTGAAAATCCCATGGACAGAGGAGCCTGGTGGGTTACAGTCCACAGGGTCGCAAAGGGTCAGACATGACTGAGCAACTGAGCACAGCACACCGTGAAGACGTAAAACCCTGTGTTATGTTTCTATTTAGACTCTTGATTCTGGATTGATCTCAGTCATTCTTTTTTGTTTTAATTTTAGTGACAGTTGATAAAATTCTACCCTAGGAAATGTAGAATCTTAAAACAGTGAAGGCCTACAACTGAATAACTACCAGCCTTACAGGTAAGCAATGGCATGCTCTCAGTGAGGATCACATTTGGCCAAAATTTACAGAAAACTGGGACCAAATGAAGCTTGAGCTAATGCGAGATCTATTTCCCTTGCCAAACAGGAAGTCGGTGGGCAGGTAATTTGGGATGCATGTGGCTGTCCACCACGCCGCAGTGGCCCAGACTCCTTCTGTCCCTTTACTCTGACATTTTGGCATGCAGCTTCCACTCTCATACCTGTCACCTCATGGTCACAACACGGCTGCTCCATCTCCTGCCTCCTATCTGCATTCCAGGCAAAAATGAGGACAAGAAAGAAGGCAAAAACAGGTGCTAAAAAGTCAGCCCCCTTCTAAAAAACTTCACCAAGCGTCCCATCAAGCAATTTCTTCTTATATCTCATTGGCCAGAACTGCATCACAAGCCACCCTCAGTAAAAAGGAGGTGGGGAATACGTGAACTTTCAGCCAAGCACATTTATCACTCCTCCCCACCTCCCAACAAAGTTCTGTTAGTAAGACAGACAGGGGCATAGATATGGGGTGGTCATCTGGCAGTGTATAAATGCAGCCACATTCCCTAGAGGTCCAAACAAAGGTGAACCTTTCATACAAGCATAGTTCTAAAGATGGGATTAGGGCCAGAGTTGATTATGCAGGGGACCAGCTCTACTGTGCATCAGAAAATCATGATCCCGGGTAGTGATTTGTAGAACTTGAGTACTGAACTGCTTTGAACACAGGTTGTCTTCCAGGGTTTCGGCTTTTTAACATACTCAAAAAAAGAAAAAAAAAAAAGAATAAAACCCATAGGACCAATTAAAAAAAAAGAAAGAAAGAAAGAGGATGGTGAAATGGGTCTCCATCAAGAGTCCTTCGTGTGTTGTACTAGAGAGAGCTTCAGCATTGGACATCCCAGACTGGATCACTGAGTCATCCCTCCCCTGCAGGGGGATCCTGGACAATCAGCTTTGAAGTTCTGAGGCATATGCATGTGATCAGGCCTGGCATTCAGTCAGCATGGTTGGAAGTAGCCACTCCAGATATTACAGAATTGAAACACCTTCCTACGAGCTGCAAACAGCCCCTCTACTCCCCAGCACCCCCAACCACCACCTCTGGTCCTCTCCCGGAAGCCCTGCATGACCCCATGGCTGTGGACAACCTTCATCCCAGTGCCCAAGCTGCACGGTATGAAATGCTTTCAATATACGCCCGTGTATGATAGTATCACCAACCTCTCCGGCTTGCGGCGGCACTTAAATGAGGTCAGAAATGTAAAATTCTTCATGATGAAGAATTTAAAATTCTTCATTCATCTTCCACGCAAGGGTGACTTTCAGGCTACGCTGGGCATTTGCTCTGCACCGGCGCATTCAGGAAACGACAAGTCTTCCTCCCTCCTTGGCATGTTCTGGAAACCTCTTCAAGCCGAAGATAACAGCTCTGACAAGGCACTGTTAGAGGAAGTGGCTTTTCTGCTCAATTACTTTCTGGATTGGCTGAGAGCAGCCCAGATGAGCTGCTGCTGGGGGAAGGCAGGGTCCAGTAATTATTGACTGAGAAAGGAGGCCACGGAGGTATCTTAGAAATGATGGTGATGACAGTGGTGTCCATGGTGATGATGGTGATGGTGATGATAATGATGATGGGGATGGTGATGATGAAAAAGATGGTGATGGAGACGATGGTGATGGTTGCTTTCGACTAATCCCAGCTCTCTCTTCTAGATAGACATACAGGCCCTAAAGATGCATTATCTGACCATTTGTATAGTTAGGGATAAAGCCAATCAGCCCCACTACCCAATCATTAGCGACAACTGTCTGCCTCTGAGTTTCCAGCATTAACCAGATGCCTGACTCTTGGGTAAGGGATAATGTTTAGACGAATTCTTGCAGCCTTGAGGTTCAAAAATCCATCTAGAGTTCAGAGATAGAAAAAAAGCATGCGAGCACAACATGCTTGCGAGAAAACATGCTACCTTCCTTTGAACAAATGCTGGCATTGTCAAATTTAGGGGCTCTGTAAAAATAAAATATTAAACCTTCTGGAATTGTTGGCACCTATCAACTCTGAATATTCATTGGAAGGACTGTTGCTAAAGCTCCAATCTTTTGACCACCTGATGCAAAGAGCTGGCTCATTGGGAAAGACCCTCATGCTAGAAAAGATTGAGGGCAGGAGGAGAAGGGGAGGACAGAGGATGAGATGGTTGGATGGCATCACTGACTCAATGGGCATGAGTTTGAGCAAACTCTGGGAGATGGTAAAGAACAGGGAGGTCTGTCCATGGTGTCGCAAAGAGTCGGACACAACTTGGCAACTGAACGACAACAACAATGACTCATAAGTAGAGGTGTCACCTGCCTTTCTCTGGGGGAGGTTTCCATTTCCTCAGCCCGCTGATGCCAGCCTGGCTGTGCCACCTCCTGAGGGTAGCCTTAAGGGCCACAGTGAGGTTCTGCCATGACCCTGCGCTTCATGATGGGGTGTGCAGCTGACAGCAGCTCCTTCAGGCTGGTCCCGAGTGAAGACAACGTGCAGGAGGACTGATGGGGCAACATGGTGGTTTTGAGCGTGAGCGGGAAATCACCCTGTATCGGGTTTGGTCACCAAGCTCTGCAGGTTGTCTGTTGATGCAACAGTTTCTGGTCTGGGCTGAACGATGCGGTTGATGAATTGATTTGGAAGAGACAACAATAGCTCAGAATCCAGGGCATCCAATTCGGCCCTTCCTGCTTCGAGCCAGGGGTCCCTGGACCTGCCAGGAGCAGCGACCCCTCCAGGGTCAGCCTTCAGCCCCTGTGCACCCACCCCTGACGGAGGAGCTTGTCCCCCGGGAGCCTCAGTCACTGGTATTTTTTCCTGCACATCCTCAGGGCTCAGTCAACACAATGAGGGCATCCTCAGTCTCTCTCCTCTCCTCCTAGAAGGAGTGGGACTTCTGGGGCTAGCAAGTGATGTCCCCCGGTCCCTTACTGCATCATTGAGTGTAACCAATGAGCCCCTGACCTGCCCCTAACCCCGTTGATTTTCCTTAATACCCAGTTCACCCATCTAAAGCCCCATCCTGAGAACTCTGTGAAGTTGGGTGGCCCTTCTTGCCACCACGGTCCCCATCTACCCAGGGCCCAGAATCTTCTGGAATGTGAGGCAGGAAGGAATTTTCCTCGCATCTCTTCTGGAATTAGTCACCGTGTCCCAATTCTTCCTCCTGGTTTCTCTGGCCACTGTTGTCTCCCCCAGCCCTCACACCCCCACAGCAGAGGTCTCCCAACTCCCCTCGACACAGGCACAACTACAGAAACTTTGCAACACGGGACAAAAGCCTCAGACTTTGCTTCATTTAAAAATTAAAAAAAAATTGCTCATGTATTTTTGGCTGTGTGCATAGGCTTTCTCTATTGTGGAGAGTGGGGGCTAAACTTCCTAGTGGTGCAAGGGCTTCTCACTGAGGTGGCTTCTCCTGTGATGGAGCACAGGCTCCAGGGTGCCTGGGCTTCAGTAGTTGCAACATGCTGGCTCAGGAGCTGTGGCCCATGGGCTCAGTGATCGTGGCGCATGGGTTTAGTTGCTCCATGACACGTGGAATCTTCCTGGACCTCCGGCATTGGCAGGCAGAATCTTATCCACTGCACCACCACGGAAGGCCAAAACCCTCAGATTTCAGACTCAGTCACAGGAGAATGTGTAAGGATTCAGCTGGGTAGCCCCATCCCCAGGCACCTCATTGCCTGGCTTCCCACCCATGTCTGTCCACCCTAGACCCTCTCCTCTCCGGCTTCATGCCCCAAACCTCCAGACCCTGTAATGCCAAAGGACTGCTAATTGAATGGTCACTTCTTATTGCAACGGGGATGGACCCTCCTGGTCTTCATCCTTGCCCATTTAAATAGAACAGGAAAGCTGGTCATCACAGAGAGTTTCTAAAAGGCTTGAAGTGAGGGTTTTCTTTTTCCCAGATCAAATTCTCAGGCAGCCCTCATGGGAATCCACTGCTTGATCAGAGGAAGCGGAGGGACCATATTTTTCTCTCTCTGATACACATGCGTATTTGACGGGTAGTAGAGACCCAGCATCTCCTTTGGCCAGGCCCAGGTTGCTGGACAGTGGCCCTCTGAATCATTTGATCAGAGGGAGTCTCAGTTTCCCTCCCAGGCTCTGACCTGCCCACAGCTGGAGTTGGGGGGTAGGACTCCAAAGTCAGGGGCACTTATCCTCCCCCACTCAGGAGGAAAAGTGACTTGGACTTCCTTTCCCAACCTTCTGACCCCTGGAAAGTTTTAATGAGTGGAGGAAGCTGGAAAGGCAGGGGGGCAGGGGTAGAGAAGACTGTGTGAACGCTTTAAAGAGACATAATAATTTCAATCAGTATTTCCCATCCATTTAAAATCACAAACGTAGCCACTTAATCAAATGTCATGCTTAAGACACATTTACCTCCTTGGGAGAAAAATGAACAATGGCAGCTCAATTTGGCTTTGGATGGGTTTTAAAAATAGTCAGGTCTGTGAAGGCCATTAGGTAAATGGTCTAAGAGCTTCAAAGAGGGCCTCCCGCTGGGGGTCGGCCAGCTTCTTTGTTGGGAAAATAGTGCAGGGCAGAGAGGGCTTCCAGAGGCTGGGGCCAGTCTTGGATTCCAGGTCCCTGGGTGCAGGCTTCTCCTGGGCAGCGGGCAGGGGGGGAACCTGATGATCTTTCAACAATGGGTACATTTGAAAAGTGCCCTTTTGCATTTGTTGAAGCTTGTAGGCATGTGTCTGTGCCTGTGTGTGTGCGTGCACGCTGGTGTGCTGGGTGGGAGATGACTTACACCATCCCCTCCAAACTCCCAGGAGAGGAGAAAAATGGACTGGTCAGAAATATGAGATGCCATCCAAGCACAAGAAACCAGTTACATTAACAGTGAAATATGTCATTGCTCTTAGTGTTAGTCGCTCAGTCATGTTCAACTCTTTGCGACCCCATGGACTGTAGCCCACTAGGCTTCTTCTGTCCATGGAATTCCCCAGGCAAGAATACTGGAAAGGGAAGCCATGCATTTCTCCAGGGGGTCTTCCTGACCCAGGGATTGAACCAGGGGGTCCTGCAATGCACGCAGAGATTCTTTACCATCTGAGCCACCAGGGAAGCCCAATATGTCATGATTTTATTCTCTTTCAGCACATACAAATGGCCATGTTGGGACTTCCCTGGTGTTCCAGTGCTTAGGACTTCACTTTCTACTGCAGGGGGTGTGGGTTCGATCCCTGGTCAGGGAGCGAAGATCCCAAATGCCTTGCAGCCAGAAAAAACAAACAAACAAACAAACAAAAAACAGAAGCAATGTTGAAACAAATTTAATAAAGACTTAAAAAAAATGGTCCACATAAAAAAAGGCTTTTAAGAATGACAATATTTGCATCAAGAGAAAAAAATAAAAACAAAATAAGAGTTGTTCTCTTTGGAGAATTTGCAGCTGAGTGGTCAGTGCCCCAGGGAAACAGAAACTGGTAGGTCTTTGTCCTAAATCTGACTTTCCAGCCTGGGTGAGGGCAACCTCCCTCCCTCAGGTGTGGAAGGTGCCCCGCCAAGTCTTGGTGGTTCCCTGCTGGGTAACTTCCCCTCCTGACTGTCCCTGCCCCCAGCTCTTTCCAGAAAACACTTCCATTTGCTGTCTTCTCAGCCCTGAGGTTCCTACCTGAGGTCTGGGGATCCCCTGGGTATGTGGGTAGAATGCAAGGGGTCTTTATACTTGGATGGTGAGAAAAATCACGTAAGTCCAGCAGAGCAAGGCGGTGTGACATACCTGAGACCATCAAACAGAAACTGCAGACATTTCTCTTGCATCACCACGACTGTGGATGGCTCAAAATATTACTGCTGCATGTCCGGACACAGCCAAATCATGGCACACTTTGAATCTGGCAATTCATCCTCAGCGTAATAAAAAGAACACACACTGCTATATGAAAAATGCATTTTAATATCTTGGTGTATTTCAGTACACTTGGTTCCCTAACAATCCTGTGCATTTTAGTTTCTATGCACTTAAAAACGTTCTGAGACGAGGGTTTGCTTAAGGGTGCTGAAGGGGTCCTTGGAGCAGAACTGGTCGGGAGACCCCCAGGCTCACCTGGTCGAGCAACCTCATCAAGGATTATTCTGGCTCCTGAAGGGCCTCCCTGGTGCAGCACTCCCACTTTATCCCGCTAGGTGGCAGCAGTGAAGTCACCGCTTCTCTCCAGGCCTCAGGGGCCCAGTCCATAGTTCCAGGACCTCCCTTTGGGATCTGTCCACCCCCTTAAACGCTCAAGCAGAGAGAGGACTCCAGGTGAAGACCCGCCAGGGGTGGTCAGGTAGGTGAAATGCTGATTCAGCCTGCCGCTTCTTCGGACAATAATAGTGAAACAGTGTGAGGCAACCTCATTTAACCCCCACAGAAATCTCTGTGGAAGGGAATATGGAACCCATTTCACAGATGCGAAAACTGAGGACCCAAAGAGGTTGATAATGTGCCCAGGATCCCACAGAGAGTAGACAGTGGCACCTGGGCTACCTGCGTCAAAGACTTAGGGTGATCTGGCCACCACACCACCCTGTCCCCTGCCCTCTCCTCTAGGACCTTCTCAGGGAGGCAAGTCACCCCCTTCTGTCCTCCTGCCTGGGCAGAGAAGACCCTTATGACTTTCAAAGTCCTGGAGGCTCAGGGATGAAGTTGCCTGCCTGGGAGTCCACAGTTCCAGGGACAAGCACCGGGCCTGGCTCCACCCCACAACCATCTGCCCCCTCCCAGGGAGGCCTCTCTTGATAGAGGGGGTCTCTCCCGCGGGGCTGGGGTTACAGAGCTTCACTGGGAGAGGCACCTGCATAGACCACTGGTGCCTGCCCCTCCCTGGACCCCCGCATCCACACTTGCCACACAGGAGCTTCACTAGCTGATTTATAAGGCCTGGTTTGTGCACCTCGGGCCGCTGAGAGTTGGAAGCAGGGCTTTGTCGCGGCTGCTCACGCTCACGGAGTCGGCCTTCAGCGCGGAGTTTCCCCCGAGTCTCTTCCCGGTGTGAGGGACCCCGCCGCGGGCCCCTTCGCCTTTAGTCAAGGCCTTGCAAGGACAACCTAACCAGGTAGGCACGGGAACTCCAGGAACCGACAGTCCGGGACGCCGGGGTCCTGGAACTCTCCGGGGTCCTCCTTCTTCAGGGCTGGCCGAGCAGCAGCTGCAGTCGGGCGATCGGGCGCAGCCAGACTCCCAGTCCGGGGGGCGGTTGAGGTTTTGGGGTTCGGGACGGGACGGGACCGGTGAGGGGACAGAAGATGGTGGAGCTCTGACCAGGGACGCAGAAACTTCTCTCCTCGGAGCCGAGACAGGGGTCCAGGCCGCGGGGAGAGACGAGTGCCTAGTAGCGGACCCTCCCACCTTCCTGACTCCAGCGGCCGCTTCAGCGCACCTCTCTGCCTGGAGGAAACTTTTCTCCCAGTCCCCGCCCCAGGCGCCCCCAGAGTACTTCCTCGGGAACGTCCCCTCCCCCAAACCAGCTCTCCCGGGGCACTGGGCGCACCGGTAACCGGGTCAGAACCTCGAACCGCTTCGCGTGCCATCCGGTTACCGTGGCAACACCATCCGGCGGCGCCCGGCGGTCCAATCCGAGCCCGCGGCCTCTCTCGAGCTTTTCCCAAGGTGGGGACCGGGACGAGGCCAGAGCTGGGGAAGGGGCGGCCGGGGCCCCGCCTGCAGTGTCTCCGGGGCCGGCACAGCCCCGCGCGGAGAGGTGGGCCACCGCGAGGCGGGGCGGGCGGCAACCGGCAGCCGGGGCCGGGCAGGGGGCTCGGGCTTCAGTTCGAGGGGCGGGGGAGCGGGTGACGTGAGCCGGGCCGGGCGGGCGGAGTTGGGGCCCGCTCGGGGAGGCGGGGGCGAGCGCGCGGAGAGGCAGACGCGCGGAAGGAGGCGGCCGAGCGGCGCTGGCGGCTCTGCGGCGGGCGCGGTGGGCGCGGGCGGCGGGGCTCCGGGATCCCCGCGCGCCTCCTCGGCGCGGCGCCGCCGCCGCGCGTCCCCACGCCCCGCGCTCCACGGCGCCCTCGCCCCGCGCACCTCCCCCGCCCGCCTCCTGCCGGCCTCCGGCGCCGCGTCCGTCTGCGGAGCGAGCGCTCAGACGGAGCCCCCGGCCAACTTGAGCGGCGCCGAGCGGCGGCTGGAGTCCCCGGCAGAGGCCCCCAAGTCGGCGGCACGCGCAGGGGAGACGCGTCCGCCAGCGTCGTCGCCGCCCGCACCCCCGGACCTCGCCGCCCCCTCGGCGCGGGGCTCTGGCCGGATCGAGAACCGCGCCGCGAGACACGCACTGTGCGCGGCGGCACCGCCCGCCTCCCTCTTCGCGGCTCCGGAGGACGAAGCCGCCGCTCCCCGATCCTCGCCGCGCGGCCGCGGCGCCGGAGTGCGCCCCTCCCGGGCCGGCAGCCGGCTCCCTCACCTCACCGCTGCCTTCTCCGGGTCACTCCCGGAGGGGGTCGCGAGCCCTGCACCCGGGCTCAAGGATGTGCGCCCCCGCGGGCCGCCCCGCCTGAACCATGCGCCCCAACGGCGGCGGCGCGCCGGCCGGCATGGAGCCCCGCGCGGCCGCGCTCTGACTCGCTCTGCGCCCCGCGGCCGGCGGGCGGCGGGCGGCGGGCAGCGGGCGGCGGCGGACCGAGAGCCGGAGACCGGCGCCGCGGGACGGAAGCGAGCGGGCGCGGGCGCCGCGCAGATGGCCGGGGCGAGCGAGATCTGAGGCTCTGCTCCCCGAAACGTGACCATGTGGATTCAACAGCTTTTAGGACTCAGGTGAGCGACCCGGCCAGCGCCGGGGTGCGTGTGGGCGCGCGGGTGCGTGGGTACCGAGCTGGGCTGAAGCGGCGCTTTCCTCTGTGTTGCGAATAAAGCGAACCCCTCTCTGCTCCTGCGAGAGGCCAGCCAGTGTCCCGGGATCCGGGTCGGGCCGCCGCTCCGGAGCTTGGAGCCCCGGAACCGGCTGTCCCGGGTTCCGCGTGTCCGGGTCGGGGCGCCCGCCCCATTTCTCCCGGTTCTGGGGCCGGCCGGGCGCGCCCGCGGCTCCAGGCGCCAGCAGCGCAGTGTCCTGGCCGGCCGCCCCGGCGCGCCGCCTCTTCGGGGCCCAGGGGAGGCGCGGGCCGCTGGGCGCGGCGGGCTGTGAACCCAGGGCGGGGACCGGGGCTGCCAGGGAAAGCCAGGGGCTCCAGGTCTGGCGAGAGCTCGGCCGGCGGAGTTAGAAGAAACCGAATCCTGACAGCCACGCCGCCCCTCTTTTCCCCTTCCTCGGGGCCCCGGGGCTGAGCAGGGGCCTCCTGGGCTCCCAGCTGCCGATCCAGATGTTTGCCGGTGACCTCCGGGCCCGACGGGCGCGCACAGCTGGCGGGCAGCTGGGGCGGGAGACGTTGAGGCGCTGGGGGAGCGCGGGAGGGCACCCTTTCTCCCCTACGGGCAAACACCCTCCAGGAACGCCCCGGGGTTTGCCTTTGTCCCGGACTCCAGGGCCGTTTGAAACCGGGAGTTCGAGCTCGATGCCCCCAGCAGGGGTACCCAAGAAGACCCTTTGGTGCAAACTTTGTTCGCCTGCCACGGCTCTCTGGTTTTAGCCCTGCTAGGAGCCAGTCGGACACACTTGTCCCCTTGGCTGGGCAGACGGCCTCCGATCAGTCGCCCTCCCGCCGGGGTCTCGGCGGAGCTGTTGCGTGTGGGTCCCAGGTTGCATCGGAGAACTGGAAGGACGCAGGCGGAGACTGCGAAAGCCAGCGTGCGGTTCTCGAGTCTGTCCACTGGGATGCACTGCACTCCCGCTTTGGGGAGAAAGGGGCCCGGTCGTCGCCGGAGCCTGTGCCTGAGCCTTCCCCACCACCAGCCGATAAAAGCTGGGGGAAGCGAGCTGAGGGGGGAATCGAGTGCGCGTCCTGATTTTGATAAACTGGGAGACGACGGAGCCTGCAAGGCGTCTCCTAGCTACCCTTGATTTATGAGATGATTCCCCAGTCCCGGGGCAAAGCCTGTTGGAAATATCTAGTGAGAATTGTCCAGTGTTATCTTTGGCCTTTTTCTTGAAAGCGGCGTTCCTTGTCTGGGTGGCCGGGTCGTGTTCGGCGGCCTGGGCTTTAATAGGTTAATACTGAAGCGGGTTGCGCTGGATATTGGCTCAGCCTGAATCGATGTCCTGTACTCAGACTAGATAAGGTTTAGGCTCAGCCGCTCTGGGACACAGACTCAATGGAGCGTCAGGGCAGCTCTGCCCGAGTGACCCCTTCCAGGTGCCCTCGCCTCTGCCTGCCGGGTTTCAGCCAGACTCCAGAGCCTTCCGAAAGATAAAGGGGTTCCCCCTCTTTGGGAGAGGGTGCTCCTTCAGCTCCTAGACACCTCCCCAGCTGCTGTCTGGCACGGCCTTCCTGATTGACTGCCGGCAAGTTATTTGAACCGACATCTTTCTTTATTACTAACTTGCTAGATTGAAAGATTAGTATATTTTGATAAAGAGAAAAGTGAATAAATATTACGGGAAAAAAGAATCTCTCTGGTGGTTCAGAATTCACTAAAACAGTTCATCTAACGCATCCCTGAGTGAGGTCTACTTGGGCTTTTGCTTTAGGAAATAGTTCTGTTGCTGATTTTGAAGTTTGACCTTTTGTTTTTTTCCCTTCAGTGTTAGCACAAGAGATTTTCTGTAAATGTGCCTCTGAGGACGGGCTGTCACCTTTCGGTGAGGCTGGCAGGAGAGAGCTCTGTCATGTCTGAGAGCCATCCCCTGGCCGGCTGGCCAGAAGAAGGGGCCGTGCTTGGAAGGTCTGTGTTTCTGCATCTCACCAGGCACAGCGAAACAGTCACTAAAAGCCAGGAATGGCTTGCCTGGGACCTGCTAATGCGTTTTTCCTTGAAGGCAGTCCATTTCCTCTGCTCCCGAGTCCTTCCATGGCTCCCCCAGGTGAGCACCGGGCATTGTGCTGCCCGGCTTCCAGCCTGGTTAGGTCAGGCAAGCATAAGACATGGGGCCCAGGTGACAGCAGATGGCTCTGGGCGCGACCTGAGTGAAGACTCTCAGCTCTGGCTTGCGAGACAAAGTCTGGGCTAGGATTTCTGCTTCTGCTTTGGAAAGGAGCTGTGCGTGGTGCCTTTTCTTCCGAGGAGGAGGAGGAGGAGGAACAGATTGAGTGTTTTGGAGCTGTTTTTATGCCTTTTTGGTGGTGGTTGTAGCAGAGCTCCAAAGATACCTTCCATCCGTGCAGATAAAGGTATCTTTTGAAGGTGGCCTCAGAGCCCTGCCAGCTGCGTCCGAGCTCGATCTGGGAGCAGCTTGAAGGGGATGCTTACTCAGCAAGCGGCACAGATTTTAGAGTTTGGCCGCCTGCTTGTGAGTGGCCTCTGAGGCCACAGCCCTCCACGTAGCAGCTTTCTCAGGGCTTGGAGCCTGCCAAGCACTTGCCAGGTGTCCTCAGGGGCACAGTGGCTAGCCAGCAGCAGGCTCCTTGCAGGCCTGGTTCCTGTCCTTCTATCTGTTCTTCCAGCCTAATGTTCTGTTGGCCCTTCTGTTCCGGAGGCCCCGGGTGTGCCTGCGGTGGGGGAGGGTCTGTAGCAATTTAAGATGACTCTTCTTTCATGGGGGTTCACACAGGTCCCCACTGGCCACACGGTACCATGCTTGGGCCTCTGTGCACAGTCCCAGTGGTTTGGTTGTCCCCATCGCTGCCTGTAAAGTCCTCTAGCAGCTGGGGCCCTGCAGCTGGGCTTTAGAGGACCAGGTCAGAGGCTCTGTCCACAGACGTCATCCTCCTGGTCAGTCTTGGTTCTCACTCACTTCCAGCTGCTGGCACCAAATTGATTACCACTGGAGCCCCTCGAGTGTCAGTGGCTGTGACACTCATCCAGGACAATATTGCTGGAATAAATCATCATTTCAGGAGACAGTTCACATCTTTTCTGCCACGTGGGTGCATCTCCCCTCACCGCTCAAAGCTCCCCCACTCCCCAGGGAACACACTGTCCACGAAGAGCAGGGGGCAGTAGGCTCCTCCCAGCCTGTTGATTGATTTATTCTTTGGTTGATTTATTCTAATCACCTGCTTCTTTTTCTTCTGTGCATCAAAGAGGCCAGTAAGTGGGGAGCAGGGCACAAGCTGAGACAGCTCCTCGCCTCCCTGAGATGTCTGTCTCCCAGTCCCTGGAGAAAGAGCCGCCTTCTTCCCCGTGCAGCCTGCATCCTCCTAGCCGGGTCGCTCAGAGGGAACAGTGGTATCCCACCCGCCTTGTGGTCCCCAGCCCCAACACGGACACCATCAAGGTGTTTGGCAGGTGTGGGCTGGGTGTGCTTCTTGAGTTCTTCGCCCCTCAGACATTGTGTGGGGAGATCACAGGGTGCACAGAGCACGCGGGGCAAGGCTGCACCCTGGGTTGTGATGAAGTGGGTGGACACCAAGCCCCAACCCGGCCGACCACTGCCCAGCCTCCCGGAGGCCCGGGCTCCTGTCTGGGGTTACGTAAGAGTCATCTGCTTTCCAAACGTAGTTGCCAAGTTTTCTTCAAAGGGCTACAACTCAGTAGAGACCAAATTGATGTAGAGATTAGCTTGGAAAGCCAAATATATCCTTGATCTAGATTTTCACGTTTGAAGTCTGGCTCGAGAGGGTTTCTCCTGCCTGATGCCAGTCAGCCAGGAGGGGGAGGCAGGAGGAGGACTCGTTGGGGCTACAGCAAACAGACCCTGTGGCCCCAGACTCCACTCTCTCTCAAGACCCCCCTTCCAGGAATTCAGAGGAGCTGGTGCGTCAGGAGGCCATCCAGCGGGGAGTGGTGGTTACGTAACTCAGATTAACTCAGTTCATAGAAAGTCGGAGGATGCAGTGTTCCCATGTTGGAGCTCTGGGAGCCCTTGGGTCCTGGCTCCCCCGGTGGCCATTCATATAGAGCCTGGATTGTTTCTGGCTGCTTGGAGGAGGCTGCTCTGGCTCCTTGTTGGGAACAGCACTCTCTACCAGCAATGAGCCAGGCACAGTAGGGTACTTCTTCAGGGCCTCTTCCAAAGCCCCTTCCAGAAGAGCATGCAGGATCCATCCCCTACTGCTGGTGGTGGTGGGTGGGGGTAGTGAGCTGGATTGTCTCCTAGCAACCTCTGGACCAGCAGAGTTAATTGGGATGTCCCAGCAGGTGCAGGGAAGTAGCCAGGTGATGAGTGATGTTTCTCTGAGGGTGCTAAGAGGCTAGAAGCCCCCCGTTCATCTATGGGCATCTTCATAGTAGATAAATACCTCCAGCATGATCCAAAGAGAGCTCGGGTGGAGGACAGTGGGAATGATGGCATCTGTTTTGCCCTCGTTGGTCCTGACCCACTGACCTAGGCACCATCAGAGTGTCATGTGCTGGCAAAGAACAGGGTCCTGCTGCTGTACCATGGGAGACTAGGGGATCAGGGGGTCAGGGGTGGGAATCAGGGGGCGGGGGGATCAGGGGGCTGGTGGAGGGTTGGGGGGCTAGGCTGGAGGGACTGGGGATTATATTTGCGTCTCCATCCCATACGTGCACTCTGAAATAAGCTATTACCTTTATTTCTCCCCTCCCGCCAAGACAAGGTGGGTGGCAGCCGTGCTGGGTGCATCTGTGCGTCAGCCTTCTGCATACGCCGCTCACGCGCTGGTTCTGTCCACTCACCAGGGTTTTGGTCATTTGGTGCATGGTCTCTTGGGTGGTCAGCCAGCAGAGCCCACTGCCTCTGCCCTCTTGCCGTTTTCAGCCCAGATGGGCAGGGGCCTGGACTCTGTGTCTGCTGAGACCTCCTGCCTGACTCCCCAGCAAGTCAGTGCTTGGGCCCTGTGTGTGACCTCAGGGGTTTCAGCTGGCACTGGAGACTCGGGGATACTGGTGCACCTGCGCTCAGGCTTCCTGGTTGATGCTGGAGAGGAGCCCTGGTCTCTGGACTGTGAGTGATGAGGGCAAGGGCCGTCTCATCCTTCAGCACCTCTAGAGAAGAGTGCTGCTGCTGCGCAGATGCTTAGGAGCTCTCTGCAAATGAGTAAACATATCCACTTGGCACAGTGCCCATGCTTTTTCCAAGTGTTGCCCTTGTAGTTACTTGGTCTTGACTCTAAGCTAAGATCCAGGAAAGAAATGCACAGCCAGAGCCAGGTTTAGGTTGAGACTCTTTCTGCCCCCCCACAGACAGAGACCTTCTTCAACCCTACTTACTGGTGCTCACAATTCCACCATTAGAGATTCATTCCTTTGGCTTGAAACTTCATCACAATTGGAATGCAGGCATGTTCAGGAAAAACTATCTGAGCTACTGATCTGATAATAACTGAAAGCACTCAGTGGGATAGTTTTGAGTTACTATCAGTTCAGTAGGAGTGAGAGCATCCAATTTTTAACTTTCTGAGAGGAAAGGTGAGTGTAGAAGAAAAGAGAACATGAAGGCAGGTGGCACAGGTCTGGCAGTGGGGGCTAAGGTACCACCAAGGGAGGCCTGAGAGGCTGGGGCATAAGTTGAGGGCAAAAAGCAAGCTCACTGGCCTTCCATGGGCTGAGGTCTCCCCTCCCCTGGTCTGTCTTGGGGGAATAGGGACAGTTAATGTGCCTACTAGGGATTAGTGGAAGACAGGGCCAATGCATCTGAAAGAGAATATTCTGGTCAGTATAGGAGTGCAGGTGGGCAGCTGGAAGATGTTGAGGAATGTTAGTAACACATAGGCACCTTAAGCCATGTCTGTTCTTGTCTTAAATGTGAGCTGTGGAATTTGTACTGTATTTGGATAAAATATGCATGCTTTTTTTAAAAATTGAAGTATAATTTTCATAAACATTATATTAATTTCAGGTGTACAACATAATGATTCCATACTTGGATACCTGTGAAATGAGCAACACAGGAAATCTAGTTAAGATTTGTCACCATACATAGTTACAGAATTTTTTTCTTATGGTAAGAACTTTGAGGAGGGGGATAAATTAAGAGGTTGGGATTAACATATATGCACTACTATATAGAAACTAGATAATCAACAAGGCCCTGCTGTATAGCACAGGGAACTATACTCAGTGTTTTGTATTAACCTGTAAGGGAAAAGAATCTGAAGAAGGATATAAACAGATAGATAGTTGTTGTTTAGATAAAAACTCAGTCATGTCCGACTCTTTTGTGACCCTGTAGACTGCAGTCTGCCAGGCTCCTCTGTTCATGGGATTTCCCAGACAAGCATACTGGAGTAGGTTGCTGTTTTCCTTCTCCAGGGGATCTTCCTGACCCTGGGATCTCACCCATTTAGGCTGCATTAGTAGATGGATTCTTTACCACAGAGGTATTGGGGAAGCTTCATAGATGGAGCTTTATACATATATATCTTTGCTGTATACCCGAAACTAACAAGACAGGGTAAATCCACTATAATTCAACTTTAAAAAGAAATTAAAAAACAAAACAAAAAAGAACCTTTAGGATCTATTCTCTCAACAACTTTCAAATATGTGATTCAGAGAACAGGCTGGTGGTTGCCAGAGATGGGGGGTGAAGGGTGGGGAGTGGGTGAAAGGGTGGACGGGTCAAAAGGTGCAAATTCCAAGAATGAAATAAGTCCCGGGTGTGTCATGTGCAGCTTGACACTGTAGTTCAGGAGAGATATCTGCTGTAAATGTCTGTACAGCACAGAAAGATGTCCTGATCCCTGTCTCCACTTATCTCTCTCATTGGGCTTGCTCCTCAGCTCCTGAGTGCTGGGGCATGCCCCACCCTGAGCAGATGCCGAGCAGACCCAGAAATGAGTGGATTTCTCCTCTTCGAGACTCCTCACTCCAATAACGGGGGCAGGCAAATGAGGGTAAAACACCCTTATTGGGGTGAAGAGGAGCACTGTCCAATAGAAATATAACGCGGGCTACACTGGTATTTTGAAATTTTTCAGTAACCACATTAAAAGAAAAATGTAACAAGTGAAATCAGCTTGAATGATATATTTAATTTTTCAGTATATGCAAAATAGCATTTCCACGTGTCATCAGTCTAAAATAGGATTAATGAGGATTCCTGTTACATTCTTCCCCTGCTCTGAGGCTTGGAGATCAGGAGTGCAGTTTGCTTTCATCTCTCCCTCTGGACTTGCTGCATTTGGGGGCTCATATCGGACACTTCCGTATGGAAACTCAGAAGTGAGAAAAGCAAGTGTTTGGAGACTGCCACCTCCCCAGCCAGTGTGTCATGCTGGCACCGTTGCTCCATTAGTGAGAGCTCCGAGGAGGGCCAGTCTGGCCAGCAGCCCTCCTGATTCAACAGCGGGCATTTGCTGATGCCAGCTCTATGCCGGGTCGGTGCCAGGGCCAGAGGCAGAAGGATGAGCTGGGGTGGGGGGCATTGGCTGCTGCCATTAGGGGTCCTCGGCTTGGAGAGGGGGGTGGGCTGTGCTAGCATGTCCTGTCCTCCATACCTACCATACCATCAGGGGCCCCCCACCAAGGGACCCCCACCAAGGGCCCCCCAAGCTGTAATAAAACATTTTTGGGGCCCTGAAGAGGGGATGGCAGAGCTGTTCCTTTGTAACAGAGGTGTCAGAGGCCAGGGTCAGCTGATGCAGAGGGAAAAAGCCAATGAAAGAGCCTAGTGAACACAGAAGCTGTGTTGCCCACCAGAAAGGAGCGCTGACCCCCAGGATGAACAACCACAATCAGAACCTGGCTTCTGACAAATGCTCAGAGAGACAATAGACCCCAAGGGGCTGGTGGGCAGCTGATCAAAGCTGCACAGGTACAAGGGGGCTCTTGAGCAGATTTGGGGGCAGTGTCCTTGCAGTGACCAGCCCACCCTGTGCCTTCAGGAAACACTGATGGGGATCTCACTAAGTGCAAGACCTTGGCTCTGGGCACACTTCTGGGCAGTGGGGTGTGATCTGTGAGGGGACTGCACTTTGCTGAGGTGCCCTGAGTTACCTGTTCTTGAGTGTTAAAGAATTTGTACTGTGGAGCAAGTCCACAGTATGGGAGTCTGTCTGTATTAAATGGTAAACTCTTTGAGCTCTGAGAAAAGTCTCTTTTTGATATCATTTAAATCTTTTTGAATGTACTGACTCAGTTAAGCAGGGCACAGATTCACTGTTGTTCAGTTGCTAAGTTTTGTCCTACTCTGTGTGACCCCATAGCCTGCAGCACACCAGGCTCCTCTGTCCTCCACTGTCACCTGGAGTTTGCTCAGATTCATGTCCATTGAGTCAGTGATGCTCTCCCACTATCTCATCGTCTGCCACCCGCTTCTCATTTTGCTTTCAATCTTTCCCAGCATCAGGGTCTTTTCCAGTGAGTTAGCTGTTTACATCAGGTGGCCAAAGTATTGGAGCTTTAACTTCAGCATCAGTCCTTCCAATGACTATCCATGGTTGATTTCCTTTAGGATTGACTGGTTGAATCTTGCTCTCCAAGGGACTCTCAAGGGTCTTCTCCAGCACCACAATTCAAAAGCATCACTTCTTCATCACTCAGCCTTTTCTATGTTCCACCTCTCACATCCGTACATGACTACTGGAAAAATCATAGCTTTGACTATATGGACCTTTGTTGGCTAAGTAATGTCTCTGCTTTTTAATATTGTGTCTAGGTTTTTTATAGCTTTCCTTCCAAGGAACAATCATATTTAATTTCATGAATGCATTCACTGTCCATAGTGATTTTGGAGCTCAAGAAAGTAAAATCTGTCACTGTTTGCACTTTTTCCTCTTCTATTTGCCATGAAATAATTGTAAAATCCCTAAATTCAAACTTAGGGAACTTTGGGGCAACTTAGATGACGATTAAGTGGCTTCTTGTGCCCGAATCCAATGATGCAGCCTTTTCAAATGGATCTATAGGCTCTACCAGCTGTTGTGAAGATTCCAGCAAAAGAAGGGTGAGGAAGGAGTAGTCATCAGTGTCTGTAGAAGAGGGATCTCAGGAGTTCAGTATTGATTGATGGACCTCAGTATATCAGGGCCCTGTGCAGAATTTTCATGCTATTTCATGGAATCCCTGGTCCTGAAAAAAGAACATGTAGGTTGGAGGAAGGGAAGGTCTCATGGAGAAGTTCTGACAGCCGGAAAGTGTTATTAAAAAGCTATCATTCTCAATTCTTTAGATCAATATAATTTATGAAAATAGACCAAGAAAATCCTTAACAGAGTATTAAGAAATAGGTAAACTTAGCAACATGGAAAAGAAGCATATGGGGGCTTTCAAGGTGGCTCAGTGGTAAAGAATCCGCCTGCCAGTGCAGGAGATGCAGGTTTGATCCCTGAATCAGGAAAATCCCCAGGAGATGGAAATAGCAACCCACTCCAGTATTCTTGCCTGGAGAATCTCTTGGACAGAGGAACCTGGTGGGCTGCAGTCCATGGACTCATAAAGAGTCAGACATGACTTAGCAACCGAGCATGCACGCAAAACAAAGTATGCACCGTGACAAAGTGAAGTTTATACCATGGATGCAAGGATGGTTCAATATTTGGAAGTCAGGTAATGTAATGTATCATAAGAAAAGGCTAAGGAAGAAAAATCGGAGGATCATATATGTTTAATAAATTCAGAACTTATCTGTGATGAGAACCTCTAGGAAAAAGGTCTAGGAGTGCATTGCCTCAACTTGATAAAGGACGTTTATAAAAACTACCACTGACTTGATAGTTAATGCTGAGAAACTGGATGTTTTTCCCCTGAGATGAGGAAAAAGTCAAGGATATGCGCTCTCACCACTGTTATTCAACACAGTGCTGGGAGTTCTAGCCAGTGTGCCACAGGAGAAAAGGAAGTAAAAGACATACAGAAAAGGAGAGATAAAACTGTTCGTATTTGTAGATGATACAATTATCTCTATAGATATGATTATCTACATAGAAAACCTCCTGTAATCTATTTTAGAAAACTCCTAAAGTTAATAAGTGAATTTAGCGAGGTTGCAGGATATGAGATAAATTTACAAAAATGAATTATATTTCTATTATCAGTGAACACACGGACACTGAAATTTAAAAATGCAAAACCGTAAGCGGTTACAGTTGCTAAAAAATGAAATATTTCAGTGCAAATCTAATAAAACCTGTTATGCTGACGCCTTGTATTCTGGGAAATACACAATGCCAGTGGAAGAGTCAAAGAAAGTCTGAATATATGAAAGACATACCAGGCTCATGTACAGGAAGACTCATCATAGTATAGGTTTGAGGATGTCACTTTTCAGATTGATGCAGAGGTTTAGCACAATTCTAATCAAAATCCCAGCAAAATATTTTAACACATAGATAATTCTAAAATTCATATAAAAAGGTAAAGGAACTAGAATAACTAAGCCAATTTTGAAAAAGAATGATAAAATAAGAGGCATCGGTCTATCTGATTATGACATTATATAACTACTGTTATTAAAACTGTGTAGTATCAGTGAAGGGTTAGATTCACAGATCAGTGAAACAGGAACAAGGAATCTAGACTCCCACAAATACACACAACTGACAGCTTTTTCAATAAATGATACAAGAACAAAAGGACGTTTATAGGCAAAAATAAAACCCTCACTTTATACAAAAGTAACCCTGGATACAAAGTTCTGGATCCCAGAATTAAATATAAAACATGAAAACACTAAAACTTTTAGGAAAAAAAAATCTACAAGATGTGGGGCTTCCCAAATAGTTCTTAGACTTGACAGCAAAAGCACAGTCCATAAAAGGGGAAAATGATAAACTGGACCTCATCAAAATGTTTGCATTTTCTCTGTGAAAACTTTTTAAGAGGATGAAAATATAGGCTGAAGAGTGGGAGAAAATATTTGCAAACCACACATTTGACAAGGGGCTAATATCCAAAATACAAAAAGACTCTCAAAACTCACAAAGACATCTCAAAAAAAAAAAAAAAGATACAAGCTAATTAGAAACAGGTAAAGCCATGATGGGACATTCATCAAAGAGGGTGTTTAGATGGTAAAGAAAAAAAAAAGGCATGTGAAAAGAGGGTCAACATCATTGGCTGTTAGAGAAATGCCATTAAAACTACAATGAGACTTCCTTATCTATCTACCAGAATGGCTAAAATAAAAAATACTGACACCAAATTCTGACCAGTATATGGGGACCCTGGATCACTATACACTGTTGATGGGAAGGTGAAATGTTCCAGCCAGTCCACAGAGCACTTTGGCAGTTTCTTATTAAATTAACCATGCAACTTCCTTGAAGTTGAGCATTCCACTCTTGAGCATTTAGAAAAATGAAGATTTCTGTCCACATGAGAAATTGTATATAAATGCTTATAACAACTTTATTTGTAAATAAATTCTCAAATTGGAAACAATCCAGGTGCCCTTCAGTAGGTGAATGGCTAAACATATCATGGTACCTTTACACCATGGAATACTGTTGAGCAATAAAAACGAGGAAGTGCTTAGTATGCACAGCTGCCTGCATGAACCTCCAGAGAGTTATGCTGGGTGAAAAGAGGCAACCTCAAGGGTTACACACTGTATGGTGATTCCACAGTCTTCTTGAAATGAAAACATTATAGAAATTATAGTTCTTGTAATTATAATTATAGAAACACAGTAATAATTGTCAGAGGTTAGAGAAAGAAGAGAATGGCTATAATAGGACAAACTCGGAGGCCCTCATGGTGACGGGAAGCTTTCTGGCTTGATTGCATCTGTGTCACTATGCAACTTATTTTGTTGCTGTTCAGTCACTAAGTCGTGTCTGACTCTTTGTGACCCCATAGACTGCAACACGCCAGTCTGTCTGCAACACTATCTCCCAGAGTTCGCTCCAATACATGTCCATTAAGTCAGTGATGCTATCTAACCATCTCATCCTCTGTTAGCCCCTTCTCCTTTTGCCTTCAGTCTTTCCAGCATGGGGATCTTTTCCAATTAAGTTGGCTCTTCCCATCAGGTGGCCAAAGTATTAGAGCTTCAGCTTCAGCATCGGTCCTTCCAATGAATATTCAGGACTGATTTCCTATAAGATTGACTGGTTTGATCTTGCAGTCCAAGGGACTCTCAAGCGTCTTACCAGCACCACAGTTTGAAAGTATCAGTTCTTTGGCACTCAGCCTTTTTTATGGTCGAACTCTCACATCCGTGCATGACGATTGGAAAAATCATAGCTTTGATTATATGAACCTTCATTGGCCAAATGTTCTCTCTGCTTTTTAGCACACTGTCTAGGTTTGTTGTAGCTTTCCTTCCAAGGAGCAAGCGTCTTTTAATTTCATGGCTGCATTCACCATAAGCAGTGATTTTGGAGCCCAAGAAAATAAAATCTGTCACTACGTCACTTTTCCCCTTCTATTTGTCCTGAAGTGATGGGGCCAGATGCAATAATCTTAGTTTACCCAGCTTATACATTGTATTGTAGTTTTGTAAGATGTTACTGTGGGGGAGCTGGGTAGGGGTGTGCAGTATTTCTTCCTATCATGTCTTACAACACTTGTGAATCAACTCAAAAAGCATCGTTAAAAAAACTAGTATTCTCTACCACACTGTCAAAGGCTAGCATCTGATTGTGTGTACGTGTCCCCTCTTTAGGTACCATGTATTTGAATTTAATGACAAGTCATGGGTGATGTGAAAACAGGTAAATAAAAAATTTACAAGATTTGCTATGGCACACTTTTTATCATGCTCAATACATCAGCGTGCACACTTGCAGTGCTGCTAATGTGATGATATCTGTTAGCAGTGATGGTAGTGAATGACCTGGTGCATAATTATTGGATAAGAAGAGCTGTCCGGATTCATGCATAAATCAGGTCAGCTCTGAAAATAGCGCAGGCTTTCTGGGGACAGTCCTGCTTGCCTGCCCTGGCACATAGGGTGGTATCAAGACTGTATTCCAAGGAAACACAAACAGTTGGTTTCCTGTTTTTCGATCAGTAAGACAAGAGCCTCAAGTTTGTGAAGGCACAATATTCCTTTGTATCTCTGCTGTTTTCACTTTCTTTGGTCTTTATGATAAAAGAACTGGTGTGTGTGTGTGTGTGTGTGTGTGTGTGGTATGCACACATGTGCTCTATTAATACTTGTGGAATGAAGTTGGATAATGCAGTGGGAAACTCCGTGTCAGATTTGGCTGTGAACTGCTGTGATTCCAAGAACTAGACCCTTTACTTCTCTGTTTCTCTCCTTTTCTGTCCAGCTAGGAGGCGCTGGAACACAGTGTTCCAGACCTTTCCATAACCTGGACTTTAGCAGATGACCAGCCAATCAGCACCATCTCAGTCTGTCCTCAGGATCCACGTGACAACCCTGCAAGGCAGGTGTTGCCACTCTGATTTTACAGAGGAGGAACCTGAAGTTCAGAGAGGTTAAGTGATTTGCCCAAGGTGACTCAGGTGGCTGGTGGAGGAATGTGCTCCTCCCACTGTCCTTTATGGCTCTCATGTTTTATATAAAATCTACTTTTCACTCCCTTGATTTAAGTCACATTTTGCCCTTCTAGGAAAAATAAAAATGAAAACAAAACCAAACGTAAAGTGGAGAAGGACCCAGCCACTGTGATGTCATGTTAGCACTCTGTGGATCTAGCTAGCCCTGACTCTGAGGTGGTAAGTCCTTCCTGCACCCAGAATTTTAGGTAAAAGCTTTGTAGTCTAAATCAGAGGTTATTTTGCAGCAAAGAATTCATAAGATGTCATAAAAAGATGAAAACTCAGACTTGTGACACAGATACAATTATTTAATCTATTTAATAATTTAAAATAAGTATGTTACCAAATTTAAGGAAGCCTCTTTTGAGAGCTCTTGTGAAATTAAACTTGAAATTAATGGGTTGAGAAAGTTTGGTTTAACATAACTTGTAAATCTAGTCTAGTACCGAAAGAATTCATAATGGAAGTTGGCACATCCCATAATACTCAAAAGCTCTCACGCATGGGATTATCTGAATGGTTGACTCTGATTATGGTGCGTATGTATATGTACATGCAGATGTTTAATATGTAAGCTAAATAGATGGACATAGCTAAATACAGTACATTTAAGAAAAAAAAAAAGCTTAGTCTGGATAAAAAGGATTGCCCACCATGTGTGTGTTTATTGAGGTATAGTTTACGTACCATAGCATTCATCCATGTTAAATGTACAGTTCAGCTTCTAGTGAACTTACTGTGTGTGCAGCCATCTTTGCACTTATCTTAGAGCATTTCCACCACCCTCAGTGAGATCCCTTGTATTGTTTACAGTTAATCCCATTCTCACCCCCAGCCTCAAGCAATCTCTTGCCTGACTTCTGGCTCTAGATTTGCCTGTTCTGGGCATTTACTATGAACAGGATCAGACTTTCTCGTCTGGTTTTCTTCACTTAACATAGGGTTCTTGGGGTCTACTTTGTGGGCTTTTTAAATTTCTGATTAGCGTTCCATTTTTTGGACATACCACAGTTGGTTTATCCATTCATCTGTGGACGGGTCTTTTCGCTTTGCTATTTTGTGGCTGATACAAACAATGCTGCTGTGACCATTCTTTCCATTTCCCTCCTGATCCCATGCTCTTTGTACCCATCCATATAAATGCTTTGGCAGGGGTGGGGTTCAGAGATGCCCTTAAGGCGTTACTCATTTGGTGGAAATGCACAGGCCAGGTATCCAGGCTCCACCTCTGGGTTTGGATTTGCTCCTTCCCTTTGATCTGAAGAGAAGAGCTGACTGCACAGAAACCTTTGTTTATTCATTCATTTTTCATTCGATACACATTTATTGAGTGTCAGCTGTGTCTCGCCATGGTGCCGCATCTTGGCGAGATAAAGACCCGGACAAAGGTTTCCGTTCTGCCTTGGTACAAAGATACTGTGAAGGGGAACATTTTGTTCATTGGAACAAGGGCTCCTAACTGGCCTGGGGCTGGTTCACATGGCTGGAGGGAGGCAGCCTGTGGCCTAGGGGTGGAGGGGTCCTGCAGATGGTCCTGCAAAAAGTCCCCCAGCCACAAAGCACCCTCCTGCTGCAAGTGGCTGGTGTGGCCCTCGGGTCTCCCAGGGAGTCTCAGGGAAGCAGCTGTGCTTTTTTTGGGGTCCTATGCTTCCTTCCGGAGGGCAGTGGCCATTTTAAGGAAATCTACCACCATGGGACATCTTAAAACAAAAGCTATCATTTCAGATGAAAGAGAGAGTGTTTGGTCTGGTTTTGCTGTGTTGGCTGCAGAACCCCCAGACCATCCTCTCCTGCTGGGGGTGGGTGGGGAGCCTCATTCTCAGTAGTCAAGGTTGGCCGTGAGAAGTGGCCGTGATTTGGGAGATCGAGCTGGGCAAGTCCTCACCTGCTTGTCCTTCTGTAAGTGAACCTTTGGGTGGAGCTCCACATGGTCCCATTCGAGCATCCATATAACCCACTTTGATGAGTCTCATCACTCCCCCTTCGGCCCGGCTGTACCCGTGATCAAAAGTGAATGTTCCCCCTGGGGATCCAATCTCCCAAACTGTTGCAGAAAGTCACCTTAGGCCGGGAATTACCCAGGGATGCCCGATGGGCTTCATTTGCGCACATCCGCTGTTTTATAAAACTGACTTTTCTAGGTGATCAGTGAGCAGACAGGGTTCTGCCTTGCAGGCTAGCATGGAGCCTCCAGAAACCATGAGGCCAGGCTGTGACAGAAGTCTCAGCCTCCAGACCAGCTGAAGACCACGTTCTCACGCTTAGCAAGGAGCACATTGTGATGAGGAAGGATCCACCCTAGAGTCCGTTTCTCTCACTCCTCCCACCCCCTGTCTTTTGTAAAGAGAAGATTCAGGACTGTACCCAGATGCTGAAGAGAACTGTGCTTCCTGCTGAGGGACACGGTGGCTTTCAGAATGCAAGGATTCTTTAGGGAGCCAGTTATGCAAGACAAGAGTAAGCATATTTATTTTTATGACACCACATTTCAAAACCCCAGAAAACATTGACGGAATGGCCCCATTAGGCGCTGGCCCCTAGTGCTGTGGCATGGCACTGGGCAGGTTTCTGGGGGGCACTGGCAGGCCCTTAATGAAAGCCCGGCCTGGGGCTAGTTGACTGCCTGTTACTGCTCTGGCCCCAAATTCCACCTTCCCTCAGCATCTGCAGGCTAATTCAAGTGTCTTCACAGAAGCCCGATGCCTTCGAAAAGCTGAGCCTCAAGCTCACACAGCTGGCATCTGTCTCCCAGGTTCTTGTCCCCAGGGTCACGGGAGAGGTCAGGGCTGTGGCTTTGTTACACCAGCCACCAGATGGCCCCCTGAGGGTGTGATGCCCCAGCACTGCAGCCCAGGCCAGTTCTGGCCTGGTGAGGCCGAGGGAGTTTCTCCTGCAGCTTCATTCTGCGGGTGCGGTGACCTGCCCCCAGGTGCAGTGCTGTGCTAGGCACGGAGACAGGGGACTTCCCCCAGCTCTGCAGGAACTCTTCATCAGAGTGGGAGCAGCGGTGCAGCTGGAATTGCAGGAGCTGAGAGGAAGAAGCAGAGGGCTCTACCTGGAGCCACTGGGAAGACTTCCTGGAGGAGGTGGCACTTGGCCCTGTCTGGGAAGAGGAGGAGGAAGAGGGTGCAGCTAGGCAAAGGGAAAGGGTGGCCGCTGTTGACCGCTTCCAGCGCACGTGCGTCACAGCCAGCCACCTGGGGGTACCGAAGGGTCAGTGACTTTCTGAGGACACCCCTCCCACCCCCGCCGCCAGGAGGAGTGTGGGTGCCAGGAGTAGATAGAGCTAGGTGATTAGCCAACAGCACAGAGTCAGGGTGGAAATTTCCAGCAGGAAAGGGAAGATGGGAGATTGGATCCTCCTCAAATGATGTCACGTGTCGTCCAAACCTGTGTAGCAGAAAAGATGCAGGCCTTCTTACAGTAACTTCAAAGAGAGAGCTGGTGTGTGGAGGTGTGTGCGTGGAGGTGTGTCTCTATATGGGGTATGTTTGTGTGGGGAATATGGGTATGATGGTGTGTGTGGGTGTCTGTGTGTTGCGGGAGGTGTGCATGTGTGTGTACATTTGTCTATGAATGTGGTGCTGTATGTAGCTTTTGTGTTTTTGTGTGTGTCTGTGTATATGGGGATTGTGTATATGTCTGTGAGTGTTTTTGTATGTGGGGTGTGTGTTGTGAATGGGTGTGTATGAGGAGGTGTGTATGTGTCTGTGTGTTATGGAGGCATGTGTATGTGTGTGTATGTCTATCTACAGGTATGGGAGTGTATGTAGTTTTTACGTGTCTTTGTGTGTGTCTGTGTGTATAAGAGTGCATGTGTAGACGTGTCGATTTTTATATCTGGGCCTATAGGGTGTGTGTGTGTGTGTTGTGTAGGGGAGTGGGTATGTGGCATCACTAGACTTGAAAATCACCAATTAACAAATCTTTGCCCTTTTCATCCATCAGCTCTCAAGCAGTGCAAAAACTTTCACAAAATCTCTTAATAGCTCTCCAGGGTCAGCAAACATCATTAGCCTTATTTCACAGACTGGTAAACTGAGGCAGAGCAAGGGTGAGCAGTGTATCTCAGCTCACGCAGAGTCACAGAGGATCTAGCCCAGACTCTCGGGCAGCCAGCGGTCCAGCCCCGGCCCTGGGAGGGGGACTCCGGGGACAGCATGGCATTTCCTTGTCTTATTCTGTGTGTCCTTGGGAGCCCCAGCCTAGGAGATGGGACATCATCCATGCTGATGTCCATGGCAGCTCTGAGAGATGATGGGAAGGGTGGGCTTCGAACCAGCTCCTCCCATCATCCTAAGGCCCTCCTCCTCCCACCTTGTATAGGAATTCCAGAGTCCTTCTGAGCTACAAGCAGAAAGAATGCATGTCAGTGGCGCAGGGAATATTTGGATCTCACAGGAAGGAGTCAGACTCAGCCAACACTCCTTTCTTTTTCTTTTTTTTTTACTGATATGAAATTCAATGGTTAACAAAACTAACCATTTAAAAATGTACTTTTCAGTGGCATTAGTGCGTGCACAATCCTGGGCAGCCATCAGCACTAGCTAGCTGCAGACGATATTCGTCTTCCAAAGGGAAGCTTGGTACCCATCAGCTGTCACTCATGCCCCTCCCTCATCCCCTGGCAACTGCCAGTGTACTTTCAGCCTCTAAACTGTCTATCCTGGACAGTCCCTGTAAATGAGATCATGCAGCACCTGACCTTTGGAGCCTGGCCCCTCTCGCTCATCCACACGGCAGCCCGAGTCAGTGCCTCATTCTTTCTCGTGGCTGAATAATACTCCACTGTATGGGTGGACCGCATTGTATCTTCCATTCATCCACCGATGGTGATTTGGGTTGCTTCACCTTTGGCTACTGTGAATAGTGCTTCTGTTCATGTGAGTGTACAAGTGTCTGTCTTAGGCCCTGCTTTCGATTCTTTCAGGTGTGCGTAGGTGTCAGCACTTCCCACACACGACGTTTATGCACACCTACCTGGGTTGGAAGCAGCTGCACTGTTTGCGTGATCTTAGGCAGCTCCCGTGGTCCCTCTGAGTTTCCCCGTGGGCTTGGGATGGGCTTGTCACCCCACGTGGGGCTGGGAGGAGGGTCACTGTGTGAAAAGCACAGCCCAGTACCTGGCTGCCCAGTGACAGAGCCACCCCCATCTCCACTCCATTACAGAGAGCCAGGGTTTCACTTTGCCTGTGGTCCCAGTACTGGAGTGCCCGGCATGGAGCAGCTGTTTTCATCTTTACTCCTGACACATCCCCAGGGAAGAGGCTCGGGTGAGAAGCAGCACTTTTTATAAGCTCTGCACTAAAGAGGGATTATGAGCCATTTTGGGAGTGGATTAAAGCAATTGCCCCTGGGATGGATCTTATTCTCAGTGACTTCTGCTTTCCCCTCTTCCTGGACCTCAGAGCTGAGTCGTGTGGTCTATTGAAAACCACCTGAACCAACGTTTATCCTTTTAGTTGAAAAGCCAGCCTGGACCGTGCAATCACATGGGACCTCTGTGAGCCAGCCATGGGCCTGAACTTGGAGCGTCCCCATAATGACTTCCTGAGCCTGTTGCCTTTCCTTGAGAGCTGTGTCTTGCCAGCACAGAAGTGCAATGCCCACTCTGCTGCTGGCTCCTGGGACACTGCTACCCCTCGAGTCCAGTGCCTAGGTCCCCAAGGAGCAAGTGGGTGGACGTCTCCCTGTCCGACCCCATCCATCTGCAGTTGTTAAAGAACCTGCTGGGCAGCTTGTCAATAAAATGTGTAAGAGCGGGAGCACAAAGGCATCATATTCCAGATTAACTGGAATACGGGTTCCCAGAATGTTATTTTGTCCTCTCCCTTTGGGAGGAGGGGAAAAGGCAAATAACTTACCCAGTATGTCGACAGGAGGGTTTAAGTTTTAGGGAAGCGTCTTTTAAGGGATGCCCTGGCGTGGAGATGGTTTGAGAGAATGCCCTGAGCCTTATGCGTCGTTCCCCATCTTGGAGATGGAGGTGATAGTAACACTTGCTGGCATTTCATAGAGTTTGCCTCACACTTCCCATGCATTGTTGTTCACAGCCACGGGTAGAGTTGGGTGATTTTGTTCATTTCATAAGTGGAAGAAACCGAGGTCCAAAGCATAATAGTGATACTAATAATGACATGAGGATAACAGTTTTCATAAAAATAGCAATAGCAAGCAGCTGTTACCAGGAGCTTACAGTGTATCATACCACAAATGCATCGTCTTTCTTAATCTTCACACAGACTGATGGGAGCATCAGAACATGGATCTTCTTATCTGACAGGTGTGGGACCATGGGCTCAGGACACGCCCGCCTTTCCCAAGCACCGTCTGGGCGGTGGAAGAGACGGACCTCTCCCAGATCCTTCAGTCCTTCTCTAAATGTCTTCCTGATTCTGCGCTCACAGCGTATCTCCATTCATCAAAGGATGCTGGCATGATGACATGGAAACCTCGTTAGGCATGCTTCTAATCTAAAAGATATTGGCCCATTATTTTTCCTGCTTTTGTAGATCCGGAGACTGAACAAAATTGAATCCCTGGGTAACCAGAAAATGTAATTAATGGGAACACAGAGTTTCACAGAGAAGCTGGTTGGAGCCTGCTTTCATTGTGATGGTCTGAGCGGGGACCCACAGTGCAGACCTCCCACGTGCACTTGGGTGCGGTGGCAAGAATGAGACTTTTGGAAATGAGCATTCTCCTGAGCACTGTTCTTCCCCACTGAGTGGAGTCTTCCAGAACCCTCCCCCACCTCCCTGGTTTCTGTGGTTTGAGGCTCTCTGAGGTGCCTGAGCATCATTACAACATGTACATTTAATCTAAACACTGCCTGTCTCCTGGGTGTGGACCCTTGGCATTGGGTGGGAGGGCATTCAAGGTCACTGAGACCTTCCGTGGCTGGACCTTTTGGTTGCTGAGTGTCACCAAGGTTATTGGACCCCATATCAGTGCATTATGAAAAGCTACCAGCACACTGAACAAAAATGAAAGAGCTGAACATCTAGAGGCCACAGGGCTACAAGTGGTCAGATGTTCCAGCATTGGGGGCACTACAGGAATGGAAGATGTTTCTGCCTGAGCTTTGCCCATGTGGTGTTGGGATATGGTATGGCCCTGTTTGGGATTCTGCATCGTGCTTCTGATGAAGTCTGAGGGTCTGGGAAGCACGATGTCTGGCAGAAGCTCCTCAGATGGCCCCAAAGCAGCCATTTCTGGGGACCAGAACCCACTGTAGAGGCACTTCCATTGCAAATGCCAGCTCTCTCCAGTGCCATTTCCGGAGACTGGACCGTGTCTCTCTGGTGCTCCACAGGGTCTCCAAGGGTGAGTGTCCCAGTGGATGATGGTTGAGACTTGTGGCCCCCTTGCAGGTCCTGGGCTTTGACTGGGATGCGATGCTCTGCCCTGAATCCATCACCTGACACACAGAGGGGACTTTGCAGAAGTAATTAAGGTCACTAATCAGTTGATCCTAGAATAAGGAGATTTCCCTGGATTATCCAAGTGGCTGTAGTGTGACTGTGCATGCCCTTAGACACTGAGGCAGAAAGACGGAGAGATGCAGAAGCCAGGCAGGGAGATTCCAACCATCACCAGGATGTGACGTGGTGTGGAGATGGAAATGACCACCCACTGAGGAAACGGGGACTTCAGTCCTGCGACCATGGGGACTGGACTGTGCTGGCTGTCTGCATGACCTCAGAAGAGGATCTTTCCCCAGGGTCTCCTGGGGAGAAGCAGCCCAACAAAGTGCCTTGATGTGAACTTGTGCACCCCTCTGGGCTTGGACCCACGGAGGTGTGGGCTGATCCCTGGCTGGTGGTTCAAGCTGCTAAGTTTGTGGTAATTTATTACACAGTGCAGCTGACTGATACAAATAACTTAGGTAAAGAGGTGTCCTAGATGTCCAGTTTTCTTATGTCTGCTCCTCCCCTCTTGTCTTCCCCCCATTCTGTTCTCTCTTCCCTTCTCTCCTAAGGCTTTATCAGAATTAGTGGTTCCTGAGATTTGGGATCTCTGTAGACTGTATTGAACTGTGTTGCCACCACATGAGGCTGCCAGATAAAATACAGGATGCCTGGTTATATTTGAATTTCAGACAATTGTTTAAATGTACCAAATACATTTTTGGTAAAAGTTTGTCCCAAGTTTTGCATGAGATATCCTTACATTAAAAAAAAAAAAAAGGCTAAAGCTGTGGTTTTTCTGAAATGCAGATTTTATTTTCATTTGCTAAATCTGGCTGCCCTGGACCCCGAGATTGCAACCAAGCTGAGGGACTAGCTTGCAGCACAGGCTAATGGGTCAGGGGAGGGCATTGGAGAGGGGATTCACAGAGAACCTTTGGGGTTTTAGGAGCTATTATGTAGGTCAAGGGTCAGCAAACCAAAGTCTGAGGGCAGTATCCCACTCCTGCCTGATTTTGTAAATAAAGTTTTATTGGCACATGGCCACACCCACTCATCTGCATATTGTGACTGTTTTTGTGCTGCAAAGGACAGGATTGCATGATTGTGCCAGGGAGCCCTGCCCAGCTCAGCAGCCTGAAATACTTGCTCTCTGGACTTTTACAGGAACAGTTCGCTGACTCTTGGTGGGTTCAGAGGTCAGAGGGAAGGCAGAGGTGCTGGTGGTGAAATGAAGGACTGAAGTCAGATACAAGGGGGGGCTTTCTGACCCAGAGCACAGCTGGCCAGGCTTTTGCACACAGCAGGCAGGAGCTCTTGGCCCCCAGGGCTCTGGTTTGATGAGAAGCTTATCAAGCCAGTTTTTGTTTGCACAGAGGACAGGGCAGAGTAAGCAGGCTACACTCTTCTCTGCCTCCCCGTCTCTGTATTTTGGGGTCTCTGGCAGAAAGTTCTGTGCAAACAAAAGCCTCCTTTCATCTGCATGTGCCTATTTCTGTCTCGTTGCCTACTTCTGCTCTTCCTTCTTGACATTCAGCGTTTTCAAACACAGATTCTGCACAGGGCATGAATCATGTTGCCATGTGGCCATGGAGACGTTGTCTGGGGCGCTGGCTCCAGCATCCTCCTGCAGGCTTGGGGAACACACTCCCTTCCCCGTAGAGTCCAGGTGTCAGAGCCTCAGGACAGGAGGAGGGGGCAGGACCTGGGACATAGACCGTGTCCCACTCTCCAGCCCCTGTCCCTCTCCTGAGCCCCTTGAGGACCAGTGATGGGAGCTGTCTCCAGGACCACCGTCTCTTCCTACATGGGCTCCTGTGTTTGGGAATCCCTGGACCACTCCCACTTCTGACACCAGCTGTAGCATTTGAGGGTCCTAGGACCACCCTCAGGTTCAGTAAATTACTAGAGGGGCTCCCAGAACTTGGAAAGGCTCTTGCACTCACAGTTAAGGTTTATTACAGGGAAAGGATGCAGATTAAAATCGGCAGTGGGAAGAGACACATGGGCAGAGCCCGGGAAGGAGCCAAACCCAAACTCCCAGTGGGCCCCTCCTTGTGCAGTCAGGACATCGTCCTCTCCTGGGGACAGTGTATGATGGTGCACCTGCAGCGTTGACCCCAGGAAAGCTCACCCGAGTGAGGCTTGGTGTCCACAAAGTTTCCATTGGGGCTCGCTTGACTGCCCAGGTGACTGGCCTCCATCTCCACCCCGTGAAGGTCAAGCAGATACCATGTGACGGACCCCTGAGTCATACTCTTGAACTATTTGGTGGCCAAGCCCCCCAGGAAAAAACACAGGCATTCTGATCAGGCAGGACATTCCCAGAGCCTGGACGCACCTCCCAGGGGCCATGGGCAAAACCAGACCTCTCAGGTCAAGGTTAAATCCTTTACTACACAGTGTCCTTTACACCAGGGTCTGAGGGTCTTGCAGAGTCTCACTATGGATAGAGGTGTAGCCAAAGCTGGTTAAACGCTGGTCTGCATACCTTCAGGGCAGAGGAACTGGGAGAAGGTAGAGTGGCTTCTCCCTGAGTCAGCATGACATCCTGGGTGTGCAGTGGAGTTGCTTCGAGAAACAGCATCAGAGCTGCTTCGTTTCTTGCCGGGACTCAGACGCCTTCACTGGAGAGGAGACTCGCGTCCTTGCCCAGGGACAGCAGCCCTTGCCAGCCACTCACTGCCCCTCCTCCTCCTCTGGGTCTGGACACCCAGCCTCCCTCAGAAGAGGACTCTGTGTTGCTTGGTTTTCAAGCTGCAGATATCGGTGGGCACCATGCGTTGGCCTCCTCATTTCATTTTCGGTGCCTGTGTGTTAGTCACGCTGCTCCGATTTCCTCATCTCTTAGGCACTCGCTCTTGGTTTTTTTTGTTGTTTTTTTTTTTTTTCTTATTCTTTTTTTTAACCAGTTCCAAAAAAAGATGATTTGTGTGAAGGGAGTGAAAATTGAGTTTATTTACGACAAATTCAAACTTCGGCGAAGAATTCCAGAAGAGGCTACTGGCTCCTGAGATGGGTCTGGTTGCATCATCATTGTACATGATGTTTCCGGTCCAGCTGGCCAGTGAGACGCTGACCCTCACTCCTGTCCTCTTGGGGTCCCTGAGGTCGACTTCTGCACCGCCCCTTCTCAGAGTCAGGAAAGTTCGCTTTCAAATAATGCACACATCAGAAAGAGAAGGTGGTTCCTTGGGGACTCCAGCCCACAGGGTCTCTGGACATTTATGAGGGGGTGGAGGCAGACAGGCTGAGGGAGGGAGATGGGAATTTTGGGTGCCCTTCCTATCTGTCATCCAGGTTCTGGGGCTGACAGTGCTCAGGCAGACCTTGTCTTCCAGTGTCTCACTGAGGGTCAGGCACCAAAAAAGGGCACTGTGAGGATTTCTAGATGCCAACTGGGGTATGGCATTGTTGAATTTGCTAAGAGGAGAGACTCTCCAGAGTCCCTTGGACAGCAAAGAGATCAAGCCGGTCAATCCTAAAGGAGATCAACCCTGAATATTCACTGGAAGGACTGATGCTGAAGCTCCAATACTTTGGCCACTTGATGCAAAAATCTGATTCATGGTAAAGATCCTGATGCTGAGAAAGATTGAGGGCAGGAGGAGAAGAGAGTGACAGAAGAGGAGATGGTAGGAGGGCATCACCAACTCATTGGACATGAGTTTGAGCAAGCTCCATCCAGGAGATGGTGAAGGACAGGGAAGCCAGTTGTGCTGCAGCCCATGGGGTCTCAAAGAGTTGGACACAGCTGAGTGACTGAACAGCTAAGAGTAGGGAAAAGAGATGCAGTGGTGCTGGCTCCAGAAGTTATTTTTCAAAAAGAGCAGTGGACAAAACTTCCACTGATGGGTTGCTGTTCACTGGGTCTGAATAGAAGGTCAGCCTTTCACCCAGCCGTGGGTATTGGAGCTTGATTTGTAGATGGAGAGGGGAGGAGGTAAGAGTCTCCTCTTGCAGGAGCACCAGCTCACTCCCCTTTCCTTGAGTCATCTGACTCCTTGGGACCAACCATGATGCCCTCCCAGCCCTGCCTGCCTGGCCCAGCCCTCTGTGGAGAGGCCGGCAGCCCTACTGGTGGTCTTGCCCAACCCCTGGGGGCAGGTCAGAAGGTGACTCAGACACCCTAATCTATATCACCATCCTCCTTCCTGTTCCTTGGCAGAGATGACCAGTCCCACTCAGAGCCATGGAGAGAACTCCAGAAGTAGGAGCGACCGTCGGTAGGGCCCCGGTGCCCAGCATTTTCCTTTGTCCTCACCCTCAGGCCCCTATGTATGTTCCTGGCCATCCTGTGTTCAAAGGCCCACCCCCCAGGCCCCCCCGAGACAGTTCCTTGTTTGTAGGACACTGGGGAAATGTGACATGGCCTCGCTGACTCTCACGTCCTTCATCGGGGACAGACAGGTGTCCCAAGAGAGCAGGGCTGTCAGTCTCACTCCTGCTGGGTCCCCGCACCCAGCACAGGCCTGGCGCATCCCCAGCAGCTGTCTACCACGGGGTTAATTCACTCAGGGATGGACGGGTGGGTGATGGAGGGGCTGAATACACAGAGACACGGAGATGTTTGTGTGTCTAGGAGGAGGGAAGGCTTGGGAGAATCAGGAGTCAACCTGGGCCGTGTGAGCTGAGGTCCTCCGTCAGCAGGGCTGTTTGGGACGGAGGGTGGTGTGGACTTTGTGATGGGATGGGAAAAGTGGGCAGGACTCACAGGGTGGCTGAGATTAGTTCAAGGTAAACAGTGACATAATCTTTGCAGGAGGTGTCCAGTGATGCAATGAACGGCTCATAGAGAGAGTGAGTTCCCAGACAGAAGAGGCATACAAGCCCAAGCTGAGTTGTCAGGGACAGTACAGAGGGGCACGCCTGTGGAAAGTTGGGGTGGGCTGTGATCTATGGTGCTTTCCAGCTCGTCGGGCTCCTGAAGGCTAAGGGCTCTGACCTCACGACCTGCTTCTTCTAATAGAGAGGCTGCCGATGTGGTGTGTGCAGCCCCTGCCCAGCCTGCTGCAGAGATTAATTGCTTTTCTTGGTCATAAATGAGCTGTTCAAATAGAGGAGGGTCTCCATGAGAGCTGGCCAGTGGCTTTTCTCTCCTCTTCCAGACGGTACCCCACTGTCTCCTGGCTCACTCTGCTATGCCAAGTGGATGGCAGAGAGGGGATTAAGAAGGGAAAGAAGGATTAAAAAGAAAACAAACAAACAAAACACTCTAACATCTGAAACCAAATCTGGCCGTGCAGTGGGCGTGAGGCCCTGGTTTACGGGAGACTCTTTTCCAGTTAGCCAGCCGAGATTCATGCGGGGCGGGAGAAACTTGCCTCATACAGAGGAACCAGCAAATATGCCAAATGAACATGACATAAATTAAGAAAAAAGTTATGTGTGAGCCTGTGCTCAGCTCATTAAGAGTCTGTAGTAAATATGTACCATGAATGATGAAAATGAACCACTGTATTTGTCTGTCCACGATGGTTTTGGAGCCAACTGTTGGTTCAAATCAGAATGTCAATTCACTAATTTTTTTTTTTAATGTCTATTTTTCATTTAGTCTGCATTGGGTGTTAGTTGTGGCCTGCAGGCTCAGTAGCTGTGATGTGCAGGCTTAGGTGCTCCGTGGCACCTGGGATCTTAGTTTCTTAGCCAGGAATCAAGCCCACGGCTCTTGCACTGGAATGCTGGTACTTCACCACGGGACCACCAGGGAAGCCCCTTGATTCACTAATTTTAAGAAGAGATGTTAGGAAATTCCCTGGCTCTTGAGTGGTTAGGACTCTACCCTTTCACTGCCAGAGCCACGGTTTCAATCCCTGCTTTAAGATCTCACAAGATGCATGTGCTCAGTTGCTTTAGTCATGTCCAATTCTTTGTGACCCCATGGACTGCAGTCCCCAGGCTCCTCTGTCCATGAGATTCTCCAGGCAAGAATGCTGAAGTGGGTTGCCATGCCCTTCTCCAGGGGATCTTCCCGACCCAGGGATCAAATCCACGTCTCTTAAGTCTCCTGCATTGGCAGGCAGTTTCTTTACCACTGAGCCACTGGGGAAGCTCCACAAGCTGCATATCCCAGCCAAAAAAATAAATAGTAACTGTATATTATAAATACAAGATAGAACTATGGAGTAGGGTGCTTTTTGTTTTTCTGAGTAGTGGGTTTTCTCCCTGAAGACAGCTTTTTGAGTGTGGATCAACCTGGGGCCCAGTAAGTGGTGGGTTTAGCAACCCTCAATGGGACTTAAATGGAAGAAAGTAGGGAAAACCCCTAGACCATTCAGGTATGACCTAAATCAAATCGCTTATGATTACACAGTGCTAGTGACAAATAGATTCAAGGGATTAGATCTGATAGAGTGCCTGAAGAGCTAAGGACAGAGGTTTGCCACATTGTACAGGAGACAGTGATCAAGACCATCCCCAAGAAAAAGGAAATGCAAAAAGTCAAAATGGTTGTCTGAGGAGGACTTACAAATAGCTGTGAAAAGAAGAGAAGTGAAAGGCAAAGGAGAAAAAGAAAGATATACCCATTCAATGCAGAGTTCCAAAGAAGAGCATGGAGAAATAACAATGTCTTCCTCAGTGATTAATGCAAAGAAATAGAGGAAAACAATAGAATGGCAAAGACTAGAGATCTCTTCAAGAAAACTAGAGATACCAGGGGAACATTTCATGCAAAGAAAGGCACAATAAAGGACAGAAATGGTATACACAGAAGAGCTATATGAAAAAGATCTTCATGACCCAGATACCCATGATGGTGTGATCACTCACCTCAAGCCAAACATCCTGGAATGTGAAGTCAAGTGGGCCTTAGGAAGCAGCATGATGAACAAAGCTAGTGGAGGTGATGGAATTCCAGTGGAGCTATTTCAAATCCTAAAAGATGATGCTGTGACAGTTTTGCACTCATTATGACAGCAAATTTGGAAAGCTCAGCAGTGGTCACAGGACTGGAAAAGGTCAGTTTTCATTCCAATCCCAAAGAAAGGCAATGCCAAAGAATGTTCAAACTACTACACAATTGCACTCATCTCACACGCTAGCAAAGTAATACTCAAAAATTTCCAAGTCAGGCTTTAGCAGTATGTGAACCATGAACTTCCAGATTTGAACAAAACCAGATTTAGAAAAGGCAGAGGAACCAGAGATCAAATTGCCAACATCTGTTTGATCATCCAAAAAGCAAGAGATTTCCAGAAAAACATCTACTTCTGCTTTATTGATTATGCCAAAGCCTCTGACTATGTGGATCACAACAAACTGTGGAAAATTCTTAAAGAGATGGGAATACCAGACCACCTCACCTGCCTCCTGAGAAATCTGTATGCAGGCCAAGAAGCAACAGAACCGGACATGGAACAACAGAATGATTCCAAATAGGGAAAGGAGTGCATCAGGGTTATATATTGTCAATCTGATTATTTAGCTTATATGCAGAGTACATCATGCGAAATGCCAGACTGGATGAAGCACAAGCTGGAGTCAAGATTGCTGGGAGAAATATCAACAACCTCAGATACACAGATGATACCACCCTTATGGCAGAAAGAGAAGAAGAACTAAAGAGCCTGTTGATCAAAGTGAAGAGGAGAGTGGAAAAGTTGTTTTAAAACTCAACATTCAGAAAACTAAGGTCATTGCTTCCAGTTCCATCACTTCATGGCAAATAGACAGTGAAACAATGGAAATGGTGAGATACTTTATACCTGTTTGAGCCCTGAAGGTCAAGAACAAGCTGCTGACCAGGGCCCTGGTGGGTAGCTCTGTGCCATGCGCCCCCAGCTCCTCCCCATCTTAAACGTATCATCCAACTTCAGACAGCACCCTCATGCTTGTTCTGTACCCCACTTCCTGATGCAGCCATTTCTCTCGACGGCCCTCGTTGCTGTCTCGTCTGCTGTACTTTTACTTGATTTGTGTCTTGCCTGTCTCCCCTTCCTGGAATGTAAACTCCACAAGGCAGAGGGTTGTATCTTGTGTCCCCAGACCCCAAACAGAGATGTCTCAGAGCAGACCTTCAGTAAATATTTGATGGGTCAATGGATGAATGAATGAAAGATCCTCATGTCTTTGACTTTTAGGTGGGGGCCACCTGAGATAATAAGTGACCCCAGCTGATTAGTTTTCCAGGGCTGTCATAACAAAGGACCCCAGTGACCCAGATATCATGTCTCTGGATATTTACCCAGAAGAATGAAGCTTATGCTTACACAAAACTCTAGACATTATACTTTACCACAATTCTATTTGCAGTAGCCAAAATGTAGAAATAACCTAAATGTTCTTTGATAGGTGAATGGTTAAACAGACTATGCTGTCCAAAAGACAGCAGCCTTGAGACCCAGAGAAGAGCTAAGATTTTAGTTCAGGTCCAAAGACAGGAAATGCCCGATGTTCCAGCTCAAAGCAATCAGGTAGAAAGAGGTCCTGCCTCCTCAGCCTTTGTCTTTTTCAAATCTTCAACTGATTGGGTGAGGCCCGCCCACAGCAGGGAGGGCAATCTGCTTTACTGAGTTTCAGATCCAAATAGTGATCTCATCCAGGAACCCCCTCACAGACACAGTCAGGATAACATTTGGCCAGATGTCTGGGGACCTCATGGCTTAGACAAGTTGGCACGTAAAATTACATATCACACCAGTTGTTAGACTTCAGTACGACCTCTTCTTGATTACATCTTCAAAGACCCTATTTCTAAATAAGGTCACATTCTGAGATTCAGGGGGATGTGGATTTGGGAGGATGCTATTCCCTTCCCCTACTATACACCCAGGGACTTCTCTTGTGACTCAGCTGGTAAAGAATCCACCTGCAATGCGGGAGACCTGAGTGTGATCCCTGGGTTGAGAAGATCCCTTGGAGAATGGAAAGGCTACCCTCTCCAGTATTCTGGCCTGGAGAATTCCATGGACTGTATAGTCCACAGGGTCGCAAAGAGGTGGACACAACTGAGAAACTTTCACTTTCACTATACACCCATGGGAGGCAGAGGCTTGGAAGGAGTTCAGTTGTGGGTCCATTGGGCCCACAGCCTTCTCCTCAGTAGATGCTGTGTGTGAATGAATGTCACGGGACTGCACAGAGGCCTGACCCTGCTGGCCCCAGCTCTGGGCACCATGCAGGTCATGGCTGTCCTCTTTACTCCCTTGCAAAACCTTTCTTGAGGCTGGTACAACTGCTGGGCAGAATTACAGATGTATCTTCAGGTGTGCTGGAGTTTTTATATCTAGACAAATAAAATTTGTTTCTTCCCCAATAAGAATGGCAAAGTCGCTGTAGCATTGCTACTTAGGTGCTTAGGTTCCAGCACAAGCCTCTTTCCAGACTTGTTTTTATGTGGACTTTTGGCTGAAGGGGAGTCTAAATAGGCCATTTCTCTGCAGGATTATAGTCTTATTCTTATAACCTATACAATATACGAGCTAAATAACAGGTCTTTGACATTAGAATTTGGGTGGATTTGGAAATATTGTGAAGATAAACTTCTGAGCAAGTTCTGTTTGAAAAAGAGTGCTTTCCAGCACCTGTTATTGGCTTAAAATCCTGAGGGGAAGAGTTAAATAAATCAACGAGACAGGTGCAGTTTTTAGATTAAACAGCCAAACTCGTACAAAATCCCTTTGTCTAGACTGGACAAACGTCAAGTGTTATTTCAGACGTTTTGATGAAATGCCCACTGTTAACCCACAGCCCGCTGAATGCCCACACTGTTTGGAAAAACCCCTTGGACGTTCGTGTTTTCAGCACCACGGACAGTGTGCAGAATTACCGCAGACCTCGATGGAGAGGGGTGTGCGCTGGGCCACGCTGGCGTCCCTGTCTGCCAGCCGCAGGCCGAGGAGAGGGGCCCAAGCGCCTGCCAGAGCCAGACTGGGATGCCAGCCATGCCTGCCCCTCTGGCCAGCCTCCAGGGAGACCCACGAGGTGCCAGGGCTTCTGGGGATGGACCGAGGCAGGGCTGGGTGCTGTCCTTTCTGGGCCTCTCTGCTCACACTCCTAAGACGAGTCATCTGGGGCAGAGGGGACTTGACTGCACAGAGGTGGTCCCAGGGCAGAAGCCGGCTCCTCATTCTGGGAATCTCTGTGCCCCATAGTGGGTGTGGAGGAGAAGGCCTCTCTAGAAACAGTGCATCTTGAATTGTCACTTCTGGCTGTGTCCCCACACAGGATAGGCAGGCCGTGGGCAGGAAGCTGCGTGCTTGGGATCTGATGGGCCCGAATGGGGATGCTGCTCAGCTCGTGATGTAGGTCTCCCCACCTGCAGAATGACAAGGGTGATACTAGCCATGGTGGCAACGTCTCTCAGCTTGCTACATGCTGGACACCACACGGTGGTCAGTCCTCAGCACCCCTGCAGTGATGCTCATGTTACTCTCTTGAGGCACAGAGAGGGTGAGTACATCCTTAAGGCCACACAGCCCAGAGAGCCCAAAGCTGGGATTAATCTGTGGAGTCTGGCTGAGGGTCTGTTATCAGACTATGGTCTGATAACACCATAGTCCCTTGGGGCTCTGATGCTGTGGATTGGGATCTCGTAACTTCAGAGATGCTAAGCATGCGGGCAGCTCGCATCTTAGGATCACGGAAGCAGAGGTGCTGATGTCATGGGGCTGTAGGGATGGTTGATGAGGGTCTCTGTGAGTGGTGACCCATCGTCACTACTGAGGTTGTCATTACTACAAAAGCATCTCCATGCTGGTCCAGCCTGACCACCTGTCTGGCTTCCACCTGCCCTGTGGGGCTTCCTCCTCTGACCCTGCCTGGGCCCACCCCCATCTGTGTCTGCACCTGGACCACTTTTCTTCTGATCTCCTGGCTGGAGACCAACCACATCAGCCCTCAGAGGCCAGCTCGCGCCCCCACTGCCTCAGCCCTGGGGCATCCCAGCTCCCTGTACCAGGCAGCTCATTAGTGCCTGCGGAACATCTACCTGGTTTTGTATGATTTCAAACCCAAGGTGTCTTCTGTGTTTCCTGTAGCCCCACCCTCACAACATGCAGAGCCATGCTGAGCCTTCGTGGGGCCTTGGACGTGGGTGTGACAGTGACGATGATGGCGATGATGATGCCTTTGTAAGGAGTGAGGATGCATCATTGTCATGGCCAGGACCCTTCTACCCCGTGGAGCTCAGTGGGTGGTGTGTGGGCTCCACTTGCCCCACCTGCCAGAGCCCCAGTGCTGTGTCACTGGCAAAAGTCAGATGTCTGCTTCTCAGATCTGGACTGTTACCTGCTGTGTGGCCTTCCATGCATTACTCACCCTCTCTGGGCCTCATGCCCATCATCTGCAGAATGAGCTAATAACTGCATCTGTTTGTCAGGGGCTCGGGGGAATTAAATTAAGGCCTTTGAAGTGCTGTGCACAATGCCTGCCCCTGGTGCTCACTCAGTGAAGGGCCACTGGCATTCCCACTCAGCCTCAGAGCCCGGGAACCCCAGCCCTGAAGAACTTGTGAAAATGCAGATTCCCAGGCCCAGGGCCTCTTGATTCCCTGGGTCTGAACTGCAGCCTGAGAATGTGCATTTCTTCGAGTTCCTGGGTGTTGCTGGTGCTGCTGGCCCTGGACTCGCCCTGAGAACCTCAGAGCCAGCTTGTTCTGCTTCAGTGGCTCTTCTGTGACTTTGGTGTGTGGAAGACAAAGGGACTCTGCAGACATCAGGGGGCAGAGGTGTGGGAGGTGCCTCGCGGTGGTTTGGGGGCATGGCTTCCTGTGCCGCGTGCCCTCGACCCTGGGCCTCGGGGGACTCTAGCACGTCTTCTGGCCTCAGAGCTGGAAAACTGCCCTGAGACCCAGGATGAGATGAAGTCGTCGCTCACCCTTTGTGTCATTCAGTTCGCTTCCATCTGAGGTCTCTCCTTGTGCCGGCTCCAGAGTGAGGTCTGGGGCCATGGAGGCAGGGAACGTCAGCCCTGCCCGAGAAAGCCTCGTGAGAAGGGTCAGGAGAGCGTGATGCACAGGGCTGGGGGCCTGGGGAAGGCATCCAAGGTAGGCGGGAGGCCGGGGAGCAGCTATGAAGCCAGGGCGGGTGGGCCTCTCAGGTGTGCGAGGGCAGGCCGGCCTGGCTCACTGGGCGGATCCAGTGTCCTGTCTCTGCAAAGCTCCAGTATGTGCAGGGCAGTGAAGAAGGGGTGCGTTGCGGCTGTTTCAGGGCAGCTGTTACATAGGTGGTAATTGTCCTCAGTAGAAACTGTTCTCCATTTCATTTGCTGCTGGCTCAGCGTTTCCTGTAGGTTTAAGAGTGCACAGTGCAGGCTGGCAGGAAGGAGCGGGCCAGGAGACCCCCTAGCACCTGGAGCTGCCTGCCATCTCTGAGCGAGGCTTTCTAGCTATCAGCTTCATGAACTGAGGGAGGCAGAGTTCAGGGGAGTGAGATGAGACCGAGGGCAGCTCAGCAGCCTGCCTGCCTGGCTGCCTGGGGGAGGCATAGGGTGGGGTGGAAGGGCGTGGAGAAGCTGTGGGGAGGGGAGGGGAGGCAGCAACCTGAGCAAATTCTCTGCACATCCTGATTCCAGGGAACTGTTTACCTCCTGCTTCTCAGACATCCCAGATCCGTGGCTTCTCTGGGTGGAATCCTGGGATGAGTAGTTTTTGCAGGTCACCTAGGGGTCATCACTGGTTTTCAAATAGAGCTGCATCCTAACCATCAGAGACAGTCTGGCATCTCTCCATTTCACAGATGGGAAGGCTGAAGCACCGGATATCGACTTGTTCAAGGGCAGCTTCCCAGTTGGCGCTAGTGGTAAAGAAGCTGCCTGCCAGTGCAGGAGACGTAAGAGATACAGGTTCAGTCTCTGGGTCAGGAAGATCTCCTGGAGAAGGAAATGGCAGCCCACTCAAGTATTCTTGCCTGGAGAATCCCATGGACAGAGGAGCCGGGTGGTCTACAGTCCTTGAGGTCGCACAGAGTCAGACACGACTGAATGATTTAGCAGCAAGGGCAGCTAGTAAACACAGAGATGGGATAGGACCATCTCGTGAGCTCACCTACCCCTGGAGGGTCGGCCAGTTTCTTCCGGGATAGCAGGGCCTCATGGTGGCCTCAGAGGATGGACTCAGACCTGGTCCCAGGCATTGTCCTCAGCTCTCTGAAAAGTCAGGAAGACTATTCTAGCCTCCTGCTGCCGGAGCATCCCCTCTCAGCAGGCCTTCTCTGCCGGATGTGATAGTGGCTGAGAGACTGTCCACGCTGTCCCATGTCTGTGTGACAGCCAGCCTTCCTGGGCTCCAAGAGTCTCTGTTAGTCCGATTATGTCCAGAATCGGGAACTGTGAAATGCTTCCAGCCCATAAATCATAAAAAACAAGGACATAACCTTGCTTCTTTCTGCACTATCAATACATTACCTAATTCAATCATAAAATGGAAGAGTGGTTCCATTTGTATAATTCCATAGGAAACATCAGCAGATCTTTGCATTTTAAGTGCTGCCTGCATGGCCTCTCCACGGGCCATGCAGGGTCCCCTTTGATGAAATGAGTGTCGAGCAGAAAAGGGTATCGAGGAGCTGCTATGACACTGCCTTCATGCTTATTTAGGGGATCTTTTAAGGCCTCACTGCTGGGGTTTATTTGCAAATGGTCTGCAAGCTGCTAACAATTTGTGTTTCACAATTTGTGGGGCCTGGTAGCAGCCAGGGTCCTAACTAATAACACTGACAGGTCATAAATGTGGCATCTTTGTCTTCAAACTGCTGTCGGCAGGCACTGCTTCCTGAGAGCAGGAACTTGGGGCTGAAGTCCCCTTCCCAGGCAGGGGATAGGTAGGCTGGATGAAGGCCATACCCTGGCTCCTTCTTAACGTGCACTGTGGGGCCTCCCTTCATCCCCCCCAGCAACACCCCCAACTGCAGGGGCAGGTGCTGTGGGCAGCCTGCCATCAGCCATCTGGTCAACCTGAGGCCACAGGGCTGAAGGTCTGTTTGCTTGGTTATAGCAGCCTCTACCAGGATGGGGATGACGGGAAGAGTCAGATGACAGACACAGGGACCCAGGCAGCCATTGAAACACTCACCAAATTTGACAGAATCCCTTTCTTTAGGGATTGCCCCTTGTTTTGCCAGGCAACCCAAACTATAGCCTGAATGTCAGGGTCTTTTCTACTTCTCTGAGGTCTTTCCCTCAAAAGCATGTGCCAGGCACAAGAGAGCTGATGGTTACTGAAGTGATGAGACAATTGAGCCTCCTCTTTACTTCCTCCTTAAGTTTACTTCCTCCTTGCTAAAAAAGCAGAGACATCACTTTATCGCCAAAGTCCATGTAGTCAAAGCTATGGTTCTTCCAGGAGTCAGGTACGAATGTGAGAGTTGGACCATAAAGAAGGCTAAGTGCTGAAGAATTGATACTTTCAAATTGTGGTGCTGGAGAAGACTCTCGAAAGTTCTGTGGACCACATGGAGATGAAACCAGTCAGTCCTAAAGAAAATCAACCTGGAGCGTTCATTGGAAAACCTGATGCTGAAGCTGAAGTTCCAGTACTTTGGCCATCTTCTGCAAAGAGCCAACTGATTGGAAAAGACCGTGATGGTGGGAAAGATTAAGGACAGGAGGAGAAAGGGGCAACAGAGGATGAGATGGTTAGTTAGCATCACTGACTCAGTGGACATGAATTTGAGCAAACTCTGGGAGACAGTGGAGGATAGAGGAGCCTGGCATGCTGCAGTCCATGGGGTCACAAAGAATCAGACACAGCTTAGTGACAGAATGGCCACAACATTATTTCCTCCTGAAAGCCCTTGGTGGGGAGGGTGTCCTCCATTCAGGGCTGCCTTAGCAAATGATCACACATGTGCAAATGTCCCAGGGCAGCTGTACCACTGGCTGGGATTCTCAGAACAACAGAAATACATCCTCTCCCAGATCTGGAGGCTGGGCATCTGAAATCAAGGTGTGGGCAGGGCCGTGCTCCTTCCAGAGGCTCTGGGGGAGGGGCAGGAAGATGCTTCCCACCTCTTCCAGCTCTTGGTGGCCCAGCATCCCTTGGCTGGTGGCTACATCTCTCCACCCGACATGTCCTCCTCCTCCATGTCCAAAATCCCCTTCTGCCTTTCTGCTGTAAGGATACTTGTCACTGTATCATATGTTCCAACGAGTCCAGGATGACCTCACCTCCTGATCTTTAACTTAATCACACTGCAAAGACCCCCTTTCCAAATAAAGCACAAGTCCGGGTGGTTGGAGGTGGCCATCTCTTTTGCGGGGACACCGTTCGGCCTATGTAGCAGCTCTGGAACACCAAGCTCCTGCTGTGAGCTGGGGACTTTGCATCCATCATCCCTGACCTTTCTGAGATCCCACCAGACACCTTCTGTCCTTTGAAACTTACAGATGAGGACACCAAGGCTCACAGTGGGCCCGATGCACAAAGGTATGGCCCGGGAGTGAGTGGTTGAACTGGCCCTCAACCCAGGATGGTTGGGCTTCAAGGTCCAGATTTCTACTTTGATAACTGTCTCCCTTCCTCAAGCTGGAACCTTGAGGGGGCCTGGGGTTAAGTTTTCTTTCTTCTCTGAGAGTGTAAACCCCTGAATTCCTTTGCGCCCCCAGCAAAACCCCCTTTCCAAAAGAGTGCCCCTATTCACAAATATTCAGTCTCAGTAAGTAAATGAAATGATAGACCCCAATCCTCCTGGATTGCTCACTGGTGCCGAGGGAGCAGGTAAGCCTGGGCCAGGTCCCCACTGAGCCTCTCTGGTCAGGAGGCACCAGTAGGAATTTATCCCCTTGCTGCTATTCTGCCATCTCAAAGCCTGCAGATAAAAAAAGGAGATTAGCTGAGATGTGGATGTGGACAAACCATTCTTCTGAAATGTTTTGTCCACTCTTCTCAGCTGTGATCAGGACTACTGCCTGGCTCTGTGCAAGTGAGCCCCTGATCTGTGTGTCCCCTGGCCTTCCAACAGTCACCAGTCCCTCTGGTCCATCGGCATGACTCACTGGCTGTGTCAGTCCTGCTTTTAGGATTTCAGGCTCCAAGCAGAGGTAGTCATTGCTTCTGCAGAGGGCTCAGGGTGGATAGAGTTAGTGTTCCCGAGTTGGACCAGCATCCTTGCTGCCCACACCCTGCCCCGAGCTGACCAGGGCAGCTGTCATTGTGATCCCCTGTAAGGGAACCTCCCATTCCCTCCACCCTGGATTATCAGGACCAAGAACACTCTTTGTAGAATCCATTCAACAAACATAGGACAGTATTTGATTTTTAGAGCCACGACCATAGTGAGGATGTGGGATAGAGGGCTTGAAAACTTAAGAGATCTTTGTGGGCAGTCACCATGTAGCGCAGTCCTGGGGGCATTTAGAGAAGCTGTGGATGGTTTTTGCAATTTCCTAGGATTATTTGTTGTCTCAGCTGAAAATTCAGAAATTGGCTCTCCTTAAGCCCCACACAGAAAAGTATAGAAACATGGGCATTCCCTCCATTGGCCTTAATGTACCGATCTAGCCATAACATTGTGTCCATTGTGAGGTCAACCCGCGTGGGCACAGCCTGGTGGGCATGGGCACAGCCTGGTGGGCAGCCTCTGGACTGGGGCTGGAACCCCTGGGGTTTACATGCTGGACGCGAGGTCCTGGTTTTCTTTTTGATTGTAAATAAAAGTACCTGACAGCTAGTCTGCTTTCGTCATCAGATGGTGGGGGTCAAGGGTTGCATGGTACCAGCTGCGGCAGGGAATGGAGACAGTTCAAAGGGATGATAGCGTGAGTTTCTGCCCTCCATGACTAAGGCTTCTTTAAGAAATGAAGATGTTCACAAGGGAATTACGACCACTCTGGCTGTGGCTGCGAAACCCTGAGTTGAATTATGTGATGAACGTGGCTGTCATTTAGAGAAGGCGGAGCACCCAACACCTGGTGGTCAGTGCAGACAGAGAATGGAGGGAGGCACCCCACAGATGGACCAACACAGGTGTCGTCCGTCCGTCCATGCATCCATTCGCCCGTCCCATGTTTGCATGTGGGGTGTTGCCGGGGAGACTGGGATACAGACCAGGGCAGAGCCCACAGCCTCGGGGGCCCCCAGCCAAGGAAAGGGGTGCAGCTTTAAAGGACTGCTGATGCAGGCTGTGGCTCCCAGAGACTTTCTCTGGGCCCACCTTTCGTGGGACATAGGAGGTCGTTCAAGGCTGGCAGGAGCTGCTGCAAAAATGGGAAGAGGGCCGGGGAAGGGGCGTGCTGAGTGGGGCCAAGACTGGCCTCGCAAGCCCCGTGGGGTCAGATGTAGGATGTAGGGGCACCGTTTAGGGACGATGGTGCCTGGCCCAGGGGTTGGCCAAGCCGTGGGAGCGTGCACGTGCACTCGGAGTGACCACAGGTGTGCAGCCTGAGAGGCGGTGTGGGCCCATCCCCTGTCTCTCCCAGGGTCCAGGGAGGTGATTCCTCCACTGTTTGGTCAGACCTCGGGCCGGCTCAGTGGGCCCAAGTCTCAGCTGGGGCCTGGGAGGGTCCAACAGCGAGCTGGCCTGACCGGGGTCTGTCAGCTCTTCGGTGGGCTGTGGGTCCAAAGAGAAAAGAGGAGGGAGGAAGGGAAGGAGGGAGATAGACAGACAGGGAGAGAGAGGTTGATGTCCTTAGGTGAAATGCAACATGTGAGAAATGTAAATATACATTCAAACATAGGCTTATTTAGTGAAAACACCCAAGGTGTAGCTTCTCACTAAAAACAAACAAGTGATTAACTTGGAAATAGAATTCTGAAACAAAAAAAAAAAAGCCCGAATTGACGTTTTCTCTCGTCGTTTATCTCACCGTGGAGATGATCCACATACTCGAATTGGATCAACTCACAAAATGCACAGACTCCCTGAGAGTATCGTCACCCCCATGGATGGGGAGACTGAGTTCCAGAGGCACTACAGGCCCTGAGGACCCCCCCTCAGAGCAGGCACGTAGGCACGCAGGCAGCACGCCCATTGGAGAGACCCGTTGGGGCTCAGCCTAGGGGAGCTTAAGAAGCTCTTGGTGAGTGGTGGGAAGATGAGGTCCCATTCTCTGTGACCATGTCTGTGGGGTGGGGGGACTCGGGCTCCTGGCTGACTTGGCATGCTGGCCCTCATCCAGAATACTCTCTGTTCCCTATGGAGTGTCCTGAGGCCGCAAGAGGGAATGGGGCGTCCAGAGCAGCTCCTGGCAGAGCTCAGATAGAGATATGCCTACATCCTTCTATCCCAGAGAAGGTTCAGACACAATTACCGATAAATCAGAACAGCGCTCCCAGTATGAATTCAACTGATTGAGGTGGTTAAATTGTTTGCCCTTGTCAAAGGGTGGCCCGATTAACAGCCACACAAGCAATTTGATACACCTGAAATGCCCACTTTCCTACTTTCTGAGCGGATAGCAGATTGAGGGGAGCCTGGCGGAGCCCCCCAGGCAGGCAGAGCCTGGACGAGAGGCCCGGCCCACCCTCCCTGTGAAAGGTAAAGGGAATTCCTGGAGGATTTTATACACATAGCAGGGTGAGGACCAGACTCTCCATTGCCCGAGACCCTCCAGCAGATTTCTGCTGAAAGGGGTGAACACGGGAAGCCGGGACTAGATGCAAGTTGAAGATGGGGTCCTGAGGCCTGGGGCTTGGATTTGCTCCTTTACGGAGGGCTGTGCCTGGAAGCGGCTTCCCTGGTGGCTTAGTCGTAAAGAATCAGGCTGCAATGCAGGAGACCCAGGTTCTATCCCTGGGTGGGGAAATCCTTTGGAGGAGGGAATGGCTCCCCACTCCTGTATTCTTGCCTGGAGAATCCCATGGACAGAGGAGCCTGGTGGGCTAATAGTCCATAGGGTCACAAAGAGTCAGACACAACTGAAATGACTTAGACACATGCATATGCCTAGAAGAGTCTGGATTTCAGCCTTGAGATGTGATAGGGCTATGAGCGCCTAGAGTGAGCTTGAAGGACCATGTGCTTTCCACTCCATGGAGAGCTGGGCTCCCGTGAAGGGTGTCTGTGAAAGATGGGGGAGGGATGGAGAAGCAGGCTGGTGGGCAGCATCGCTGGAGGGGATGGGAGCCCCCGGTAGAGACAGGTCAGAGAAGAGCTTTCTTCTTTCTCCCCTTCAAAGGGAAAGAGGGTACTTGCGTCAGGTGGGCTGCCTGGCCCAGGGCAGCATCCCCAGGTTATAACACAGGACCTGCTCAACTCCAGTGCATCCATGTGGACTTGATGGATGTATATAATATTTCCTGCCTCCTGGCAAGACAAACAAGACCCAGCCCTTCTTTGGAGGAGCATAGTCAAGGGTGGGGTCTCCCCACTGACCATGGCCAGACATGTGCCCAATTTCCCCAGGAGGATCGTGCAGGGGCTTCTCCCAGCGAGACCCCGCAGGAGGTTTTCCAGGCTCTAGCCCCTATCACTGATCCCTGGGCAGGGCTGGCCACTACCCTGCCCTCTCCTCAGGGGTCTGGGATGCTGAGCTGGGTCTGCAAAGGCATCCAGAGCTTTCCTCCCTTCACGACATGTGTGACTTCTTGTATTAAAGACGGGGACCCAGCGAGTGGCCATCGGAGCCTGCACGGCTGCTGCTGCTTGTCCTCAGGGGTCTGCAACCTGGAGCTGCCCTGGGCTCCCCGAGGAGGCCCCTGGGAGCAGGAACATCACTGTTGCTCTGTGTCTGCACCTCCGGGCTGCAGGCCTGGTTGAGAGGGGCAGGGCTCTCCCTGTTTATGGAGCATCTGCCCACCCTGGGTCCTAGATTGACCTTGTTTCATTTACTCCTTGCCCCAAGGCATCCTGTCCATTTCACAGGTGAGAACACTGACAGCTTAAACCCCTGCCCAAGGCTGCACGGTCCATAAAAAGAGACAGGCCTTTGCAAGTTCTCTGGACATTCGAGGCCCTTGAACTGATTCTAGTGGAAGGGAAGTCCTCAGTGTGTATTGACCCCAGTCCTCTACAGGGGGACATGCCCTAGGGCTGGGAGAGTCCAGCTGCTCTTGGTAGCCATGCCTCCTTCCCCCATCCCTCTCAGGCTGGAACTGGGCAGGGCCCCCAGCCACCTTCCTTGTCCCTCTCTGGGCAGTAGGGCTCAGCCCTCAGAGGCTGTGGGGGGTGCAGGTCGGTCAGCAGGGTCTGGGGCTGTGGGTGGGCAGCCTGGATTTCCCATCTCAGGAGGCCTGTCCTCTGCATTATCAAGGCAACAGGTGATAATAGGAACAACAGCACTGGTGCTCCTGGGGGCCAGCTCTGCACATGTCACCACATCTCCTCGCACCACCTCTCCAAGGGTTAGAGGTCATCCTTGTCAACAGAAGAGGGTGGAGATGTTGTCTCTTTGTTTCCAGATCCCCAGAGCCGATCACTGTAGCTGCTTAATCAACGTTTGTGCAATAATTGGATTAAAACAAGAATTAGGAAGCAAAGTGTTATCAATGTTAAATAAGAATCAGGTTCAATAAGCATCCACCTTAGGCTGCAGATTTCCTCCCTCATCCCAGTTCTGGGAGTTTGGTGGGGCTGGATTCCTCTTCCGGTTCCCAGGAGAAAGCATCTGAGCAAACCCAAGAAGCCTCTGTGATGCTACCAGGATGTGGAGACGCATGTAACGGGATTGGGGTGGGAGGAGAGGCAGTGGCCACCAATGTCATGGGTAGGCGCTGGGAGAGATGGACTCTGAGCTTCAAAGGAGACCTGGGAGAGAGAAGGGTGGGGGTGGGAGTTAGTCATGGGTGGCTTCCTGGAGGTGGTGAGGAGGTGATAGGGGCTAAAGCACACCTTCCTTGGAAGTGCCAGAGCTGCCACCCCCACTGTCTGCAAAGGGGGCCTTCCTTCCACAAGTGAGGCTGACCACAAGTGCGCTGGGCACCGAGGAGCTGAGAGAGAGAGTTGCCTACCTGCGTTAGGTTCCTGGGCCCCAGGGCACATGTGATCATGTCAGGAATGTTTGTCACGACTTGAGGGGTGCCATTCTCATCTTCTTGGTGGAGGATGGCAAAGCCCCCAGGTGTCCTGCAGTGCCCGGGACAGCCCCCCTCACTGCCCTACCCCAAAGAATGGTCCAACCCAGATGTCCATGTGTGGAGGCTGAGAACCCCAGTGTGGGAGGGAGGGAGGCATGGATGGAACTGCTGTTCAGAGTGGGGGTGGTGGGGAAGGGGCGGGGGGCTCCGAGGGCAGAATTCTGGCTGTGCTACCTGGTAAGTGGTGGTACCCCATGGCTATGCTGATGGCAGGGGTCTTACAGGGCTCAGGTTGAGTTCTGCTGTGAGCTGGCTGTGAGGGTGGTCAGGCCCGGGACTGGAGAGCTGAGTCTGGACCGATAAGGTGGGGTCGTGCTTGTGAGTGACCCCTGCAGGGACAGTATCTGGAGCCGCAGTGCCGGGTCCCAGGAGAGAGTGATGACAGGGACCCGCAGCAGTCACTGAGCCCTGAGCCCCCGTGGTGGGAGCAGCAAGAGAGAGCACCCTGTCCTGGTCAGCTCAGGCGCCGTAACAGCCACTGCAGGCCTTAGTCCTCTCCTGATCGTGGAGGCCAGAGTCTAAGATCAAGGTGCGGGCGGGGCTGGATTCACATGGGGCCTCTCTCCTTGGCTTGTAGATGACCAGCTTCTTCCTGTGTTTCTACATGGTCATCCCCCTGTGTGTGTCTGTGTCCTGATCTCTTCTCTTATACCACACCAGTCATAGAGAATTAAGATCCCACATCCATGAGTCATTTACCTTAATTACTTCTGTAGGGACCTCACCTCCAAACAGTCACTTTCTGAGATATTGGGGGTCATGACTTAACATATGAATTTGGGGGGACATGGCACAGTCTGTAGCAGAGCCTCAGAGGGAGGGAAGGTTGACCCCAAGAGGAGGCATTGCTTTGGGGGGACGCTGCTCTCAGAACTGCCAAGGGTTCATGACTGATGACCCCCCAGCCTATCTCCCAGGTCTGATGCTCAGCTCTGCTGGTCTGATTGGGGAAGAATTTCCCGTGTTTCATCCCCAGGCCGGTGGTGACCATCCCATTAGCTATACGCCAAATTGTCTTGCGGCCAAGCTCTGGACACCCCACTTGCAGACTCGGGTGACATTGTGCCCAGGATGGTGGGCTTCATGGCGCGGCCCCTGGAGAGGATGCAGGGTGAACCAGAAGTGGAGTGACTGCAGGTGTGTGGGCACCTATGTCCATGTGTGACCATATGTATGCACACATGTAGTCCAGGCTCGTGTGGCCTGCAGGGGGAGCACCTCTCATGGGTTGGATGAGTCCAGAGTCCCAGCAGGATAGCTGAAGAGGTGAGATGGAAGTGCCCCGGGGAGGCTGTCTACCTGAGCCCCCAACCCAGACCCGCTCAGTGCTCTTTGTATGTAGTGAGTTCCCTGTCAGCGTTTGTATTTAAGCTGAGGCTGGAAAAAGCCATGGATGGTGGCGGTTACAGCACAGATGTCCATCAGGCAGGATGTCCCCTGGCACTGTCTGGCCAGCTGGTGGCTGGGCCCTCCTCACTCTGTACGCAGGCCCCAACATAAGATGGGACCAGGCAGCTGAAAAGTGGGATTGAGTCCTGTAGGCGGGTGTCCGGTCCCCCAAGCATCTTGCTGACATCTCTGAAACATCCATCCCCTCATTGGTAATGTGGGAGGACTGGAGTTGCATCTCTCGGAGGGTGTGGATGGAGTAAATGGGAACTGGGGGACTGTTTGGGCAAGCGCTCGGCTCCTATTTGTCTGGTGTCTTTCCCAGCACTTGGGGGCACCATTCCCCGGTCCTGTGGGACTCATGCCAGGCCCCTCCCCATCTCTACTAGGGATGAGTGTGTTGGGATGTCAGCAGCAGAGCCTCTGTCCTCCTCATGTCTTCCCGACAGGGACGCGGGAACTTGCAGTCATAGAGACAGAACGGTGACCTACATTGTAGGATTTGCACAGATGACTTCACGGACTTCCGGCTATGCCAGCTTGTTTTCCAGTTAGCACTTTCTTTCTCTCCCTCGTGGGCACTGTGGTATTAGATGGACCAAGGAGGAGCCCCTGACCACTCCCTGCTCCCCAGATCCCCTCTCCACAGGGCCTCGTGGAGGCCACTGTGTGGTCCCTCAACCACCTGCAAAGGCCCCATTTCATCTCAGCCTCACTTACACTCAGGTACAAAAGACTGAGGATGGTCATGTGGTTGCAGCTGGGCGTGGAGACGGCTGCCTCTGGACTTCCGTGCTCCCTGGTCCCATTAGGTGGGCTGAGTCTACTTTCACTGTGAGAGGAGGACCCTGCTTTTCCCTCCTGCCTGAAGTCTGCCCATCACAGACTCTGGAGGACCTTCAAGGTCATCTGCCCTCCCCCCACCCTGGTCGGCTACAGGGGCTTCTCCGCTGGTGGCTGATGAATGTTCGTTCTTCCTTTGTACGATGCTCCTGTTCCAACACTGGTGCCGCCCACGAGATTCGGAACCTCCCCAGGTTCCTCTGCAGTTTCACCTCCTTCATACCGCTCGCTGCGAGCCTTCAACTAGCGCCTTCGTCTTCCTCACGGTTTATCCTGATGCTCAGGAGCCCACCACGGTCAGCCACACTGAGCCCCTCTGAGCAGAGGCTGCAGCTTTCCCTAAGGGGTGGTCCCACGGGCCCTAGGGCTTGGGGTTGGCCTGGAGACCAGAGGAGAGAACTAGAGCGTCGCAGCCTAAGCTGGTCCTTGGGCTCCTCCGGCCGTCCACCCGTTCTGTCGCTGGACACAGAGATTCTCTGCCTTCACCGCCCGTGGCCTGAGCCCAGCCTCCTCTTCAGTCCTAGGCAGCAGTGTAGCTGGGCCCTTTCCTGGGAGCTCTGCCGGTGTCTTGTCATTGCCACCCTCTCCCGCACAAAGTGGGCAGGTGAACACCTCGGGAGATGGTGTGCAGGGGAGGTGGGGTGACCTGCCCCAGGCCATACACTTGGTGAGCTGGTGGCGGAGCTGGACTTCTGGGCCGCGTCTGCCTAACCCCCAAGCTTTCCCTCAGCCTTTTCACTCTTCCTTCCTCGTGTCCCACCCTCGCCACCTCCACCACTGTCATCCTTTTGCTGTCTCTGCAAGGCCCACGGCAGCTCTGCTTCTGTGACTCTGAGAGGCAGAGACGCCTCCACCGTTCGCCCCTGTCCTTCCTGATTGGCTTACAAAGTACCAGGCACCTGTACTGGACTTCGTAAATGCGACATAACGATGGCAACAAAGCTGAAATAGACATTTCCCATGAGGACAGAGGGACTTCACTGGGTGTTGTGGAAGCTGACATCATTTATCCTTCTGAGTCCACTCTCCGGGGACAAGATCAGCATTAAGGAGCCATCTACTGCCAGGAGCAGCGTCGGCTACTCGGAATGTTCTCCACGGGGAACACGTGTGTTCCCCAGTGCCAGAGAGGTGATGGGACGGTTCTCCAAACCTGAAACCCTGGAGGAATGCGTCCTTCCCAGAACCGGCTTCCCTCCGGGCTGAATATTTACCTCCTTCAGCGTCAGCTGCTTTCAGTTGTATTTTTAAGAGTCTTCTTTCCAGAGAAAAACACAGCTACTATTTTTGTGCTTTTCTTTCTTCTGCAAGATGAGAGTAACAGCCGTTCTTCTCGGAGGGTTACCGTGCGAACGGCATGAGACAGTTCGTGTTGAGCACTGAGCCCAGAGCCCCACGTGGAGCTGGTGCTCCGTCTGTGTGCGTGATGGTTCTGGCGCCCGCCCCGCCCTTTCTGTCCTCGATCAGCTCTGTTCAGCGCAGTTTTCCATAAATACGCATCTGTGCCGTGGTCCTTATCTCTTCACATGATTGCATAAGAATTTTCTTGTGAGCATCTTCCTAGCCTGGCAGGCCTGACACGTGGTGCCCGGGACCCCTGTGCTGAAGAGTCAGCTGGCCTACAGCATTCCTTCCCCCCCACCCCATCTTGTGGAGTATTAGTCACTCAGTTGTGTCCTACTCTTTGCGACTCCATGGACTATAGCCCGCCAGGCTGCTCTGTCCATGGGATTCTCCAGGCAAGAATACTGGAGTGGGTTGCCGTCTCCAGGAGATCTCCCCAACCCAGGGGTCAAACCTGAGTCTCCTGCATTGCAGGCAGATTCTTTACCGTTTGAGCCACCTGGGAAGTATCATCCTATGTCTCTTGTTAAAAATGGATAGAATTAAAAAGTAGAATTAAACTGAGCCCTACGGAGGAGCAGGGTTTCCCACATGGCTCAGTGGTAAAGAATCCTTCTGCCAATGCAGGAGATGCAGGAGACACAAGAGTTGCAGGTTCGATCCCCCTAGTCGGGCAGAGTTCCCAGAGAAGGAAATTGTAACCTGCTCCAGAAATCTTGCCTGTAAAATCCCATGGAGAGAGGAGACTGGCGGGCTACATACAGTCCATGGGGTCACAAAGAGTCTGACACGACTGAGCACATGGGTGAAAAGCAGGCGGTGTTCCCCAGCTCTCAACCCTGGATGCCTGGGGAGCATTCCAAAATGTTATGATGCTGGGCTCCCTCCCCAAAGATCCTGATTGGTGAGTCTGCTGTGGTGGGACTGGAGCTCAGAGTTTTGTAACCATCCTTTCTCCCAATTGGATGGTTCTCATGTGAAACCAAGGCTCAGAACCACTGCCAGGGGTTTGGAGAATCGACTTTGCCTTTCTGGGGAGTTCTAGTCTTTGTTCTGAGTTGGCTTTGGTGATGATGAAGGTTTACCAGACATCAGATTCACCTCCAATTCCTATTCAGGTTTACCTTTGCCCTGAGAGAGATGGAGAAGACAGGCCTGACCAGGGGATGGACCAGCTCCTGACAAGGGCCCGTCTCAGACCTTTGCTTCCTTCCTGCAGAGGAAGCATGGGAGGATGGCTCTGGGTACCTGGCAAGATGGGCTGGCAGATTCGAGGAGGCTGCTCAGCTGCTGGTCACATCCTGGGTGCTGCCCAGACAGGGCACTGACCCCACGCTGGGGGGACGGTAGCTGAGCCGAGGGGACTGACTGGGCTGGGGGGCGCTTGGTGGGGCCACCTTTCTTGGATGGCCTATATGCTTTCTGGGTGCATGATGGCTGCAGGAGGGCAGTGGGGGCCTGGCCACAGCAGCAGGGGCTGTAACATGAGACACGCAGAGACCCTGCTCCCCACTTCCAGGGAGAGAGCGTCCCGCCCACAGGGCTCCCCACCCACCGCTTGTCACCACTTCACTCCTCCGGAATGCTTGCGGGCACGTTGCCCAGGCAACCAGAATGCCAGCGCGTTGCTATCCTTCAGTCTCCTCTGAGCACCTGCGAGGCCTGTCGAGCAACAGCCCCCGTGCCTCAGAGTTCTGTGCACGCCCTGCTCTGGAGCACCCAGGGAAGGAGGATGGGTTCCTGGGTGCCATCCTCAGCTGTGGTGGGGGGTGGTGGGACCACGTCTGGGAGCCGAGCCTGAAGTACTCACCATGGAGTCCCTGACACACCATGGTGCGGGCACCCACGTTCACCCCATTTGATAGGTGGGGAAACTGAGGCTCAGAGAGGTTTCACTCATTGCCCGTGCTCACACAGCTGGGAGGTTGGAAGTCAGGTCACCAGCCCTGAGCCCCTATGTCAGCACCACACCAGGCCACTTCTGGAACTCCAGGGCTTTGTGATGGAGGCCTGTCCTGTGCACGTGGAATGTCTTGCAGCCTCCCTAGCCTCTGCCCACTAGATGCCAGTAGCAGAGCCTCCCTCCCCAGCTCCTGGTGCCCAGGAACGTCTCCAGACCTTGCAGAACATCCTGTGGGGGCGTGACTCCCCTGGGGAGACACTGACGGCATGAATGCGCTCAGTTATCTGGAAGGCGTCACTGACACACAAGGGCTTGTTATCTTTTGCGAGAGTTCGTGAAATGATTCCCTGGAAGCCGCAGGGCCCTGATGGCTGGATAAGGCTGAGGGTAGGGATGTGGAGTCCTACCTGCCCAGGCTCGGCACCCACCCAGGCACCTCCCTATGGGTGGACCCTCTGTGCAGATGGTCCAGGGAGTAGAGTTGCCACGGTTACAGCTTATCATGAGTTTGTTCTTGCTCTACTGCTTCTAGTGTGTCCCCGGCCCCAGAGGTCTAGGGCCGTTGGGACCTAGTTTCTGAGCACAGAGATCATGAGTCCCTGAGTCCTGGACTCACAGTGACCCCAGCCAGGCCCCTTCATTCCTGGGTCTCCTGTTGCCCACACCTGGGTAATGATGGTTTGGGATGAGGGCACCTACACACAGATGCTGCAGGACAAAGGGGTCTATCAGGAGACTGATCTTCCTGTGCTTCGCTCACTGTGAGGCACCGGGAAAGAGAGGGTGCCAAGTGGAGGGTGCTGAAGGGCCCGCAGACCCAGGACTGATCCCACTCTCCAGGGAAGGAGAGTAGCCAGAGATATCCTGTTGCCTGTTGTGTTGGAGATTTATTTCCAGGGCTGCTCCCTCTCCACGTCCGACATCGTGTGTGTGCCCGGCATCCATGGGGGCCTTGGAGTACGAAAGCTCAGGCACCATGAGCACCTTTCCTGAAGGGAAGTGAAGTGAAGTGAAGTCGCTCAGTTGTGCCCAACTCTGCGACCCCATGGACAGTAGCCTGTACCAAGCTCCTCCATCCATGGGGTTTTCTAGGCAAGAGTACTGGAGTGGGTTGCCGTTTCCTTGGGAGGCTTTAATCCCCTGAGTCCTGGGGCTGAGCACGGAGCAGCTCCAGCAGGACATCATGGTGATATCGGGCTGGGAGCACTGTTTGAATGAATCAAGGCTGCATTTGTTTCATTAGGAAAACTGAACCAGTGACACTTTCCAGAAGAAAGTGTGTGTTCCCTTCTGGAGCCGGTATGGAGGGGTGGAAGTTGAGGCACCTGTGTCCATGAGCAGGGAGGGTGGGTCTCTGCTCTCGAGAAATAGTCAGAAGCTGCTGCACTCTATTGTTGCTGTTGGGGATCCAGGGTACACAGGATGGAAGGGGGCCCCTCGAGTGCATCTGGGCACCAGAGGGTCCCGTGTGGAGGGGGGAGATGGACATACCCTGGTGCTGGAAGTCCTTGTCCCACTTTCTCCAGGGCAGAGAACCTGGGGCAACACTGAATCAGGTGACACAGCTTTTCCTGCCCTGGGTACCAAGCTCTCCCGCCTCAGCTAGAACCGATGCTGTTGCTTCCTCATGGGATGTATGTTCCACCAGGAGGAGAGGGTGCTGAGTCCACCTGGAGTTTCACTTTGCCCGAAGGGCAACGTTAAGCGTGACTGTCCTCTCCCCTCTGTCCCAGCCTTGCGATCTGGGACATGACCTCAGAAGACTCACTGCCACCTCCATCCACCCCTGACCCAAAGCCTGCGCTCCACGGTCTCTGGTCTTTTTCAAAGAACAGAATTCTGCCATCAGTTTCTAGGAGAGGGCAGCTCTGAATATCCTGAGAGAGAATCTCATGACTTGTTCCTCCCAAGCCTCCCTCCAGCTCCCTGAGGGGGAGATCCCATGGCTGGGCACCCCAGTGCCTTCCTGCCAGCCCACACCCCCAAAGCACTTGGAAGGTAGGTTTGAAAGGAAGAGAAAATCCTGCCTGTCACCACTGTCCTCTCTGTTTGGGACAATGACTTGCTCAGATTTGTCCCTTTCCACAGAGTATTAATAAGCAGAGACATCACTTTGCTGACAAAACTCTGTATAGTCAAAGCTATCGTTTTTCCTATAGTCATGTATGGATGTTAGAGTTGGACCATAAAGAAGGCTGAGTGCTGAAGAATTGATGCTTTCAAATTGTGATGTTGGAGAAGACCCTTGAGAGTCCCTTGGACTGCAAGGAGATCAAACCAGTCAATCCTCAAGGAAATCAATCCTGAATATTCATTGGAAGGACTGATGCTGATGCTGAAGCTGAAGCTCTAAAACTTTGGCCACCTGATGTGAAGAGCTGACTCATTGGAAAAGACCCTGATGCTGGGAAATATTGAAATCTTTGGAATAACATGGAAATAAAGAAGGCAGGAAGAGAAGGGGGCGACGGAGGACGAGATGGTTGGATGGCATCACTGACTCAATGGGTGTGAGTTTGAGCAAACTCCAAGAGATCGTGAAGGACAGGGAAGCCTGGCGTGCTGCAGTCCAAGAGATTGCAAAGAGTTGGACATGACTTAGCAACTGAACAACAACATGGCTTGGCTGCTGGATGGATGAGATTTGAAGAGTTAAAAACAAAGTGGGTTTTCTCCCTTGAGTGTTTGCTGTGCTTGGGGTCCTGCTTCCTGAGATGAGCATGTGGAAAGGGGACAGTCATTACTTTTCAGTGGGGACTCCTGGCTGACAGGACATCACAGGGGGCTGAGGTCATCAGCAGTGGTGGGTTGTGCTGACAGCAGGGGCCCCCAATATCATGTGATGAGGAGGCTGCTGCAGTTCTGTGTTTCCTCCTAAGAACCCATCAGGCCAGACTAACCTTGAGAGAAGCACCAGACCAATCCCAGCAGAGGACCGTCCTACAAACTACCCAACCCATCCTGCTCAAAACTTTCAAGGTCGTCCAGAGAAAGTGAGTCCGAGCGTCCATCACAGTCTAGAGGAGCTTGAGGAAACGTGATGACTGATGTCACATGGGGGCCTGAGCGGGATCCTGAAAGAGAGAACTGGTGAAACCCTAATACAGTGTGGAACTTGGTTCCTGGTCGTGGGCCTGTGTGTTCTAGTTTTGATGGATTCATGTTGGTGATGTAGGATGTTCTCATAGAGGACTCTGGAGGACTACACAGGAGTTCTCTGTGCCCTTGTGCAATTTTCTGTGAATCTAAAACTGCTCTGAAAGCTACCATTTGCAGCCCCTTGGACAGTAGCCTGCACCAGGCTCCTCCGTCCATGGGATTTTCAAGGCAAGAGTACTGGAGTGGGTTGCCATTTCCTTCTCCAGGGAATCTTCCCAACCCAGGGATTGAACCCAGGTCTCTCGCATTGTAGACAGTTTACCATCTGAGCCATGAGGAAAGTCCAAAAGCTACCATATGACCCTGCAATCCCATTCCTGGGTGTATACCAGAGGAAAACATGATCCAAAAGGATACACACACACCAGTGTTCATTGCAGCACTGTTTACGATGGCCAAGACATGGGAGCAACCTAACCGTCTATCGACAGAGGAATGGATAAAGACGATGTGGTCCATATACACAATGGAATGCTACTCAGCCATGAAAAGAAGGAAATAATGCCGCTTGCAGCAACATGCATGGACCTGGAGAGTGTCATCGTGAGTGAAGTAAGTCAGACAGAGAAGGAGAAATATATGACTTCCCTTTTATGTGGAATCTGAAATGATGCAGATGAACTTGTTCACAAAATAGAAACAGAGTCGGAGACTTGGAGAAGGAACTTATGGTTCAGGGAGGGGGATGGACAGCGGGCGGGATGGGAAGGGGTAATTAGGGAATTTGGGATGGACATGTGCACACTGCTATGTTTAAAATGTGTAGTCAACAAGGACCTACTGTATAGAACAGGAAACTCTGCTAAGTGTTATGTTGCAGCCTGGATGGAAGGGGAGTTTTGGGGAGAATAGATGCATGTATATGTATGGCTGAGTCCATTTGCTGTTCACCTGAAGCTATCACAGTGTTGTTAATTGGCTATTCTTGAATACAAAATAAAGTTTTTTTAAATTTAAAAAAGATAAAACTGCTCTAGAAAGCTTATTTAAACAAACAAACCGATAAGTGGCGTGGGATGGAGAGGCATCTGCACGCAGGGTCATGCTGAAAGTGGGGCAGGTAGACTGAACAGGGGTCCCAGGTGAAGAGATGCTCGAGTCTGCAGGGGATTGGGAGTGTCCACTTAGGAACACGGACTCCCCCAGAGCCAACTCTGTGCTGGAGGAAGCTCATCTGTGTCTTTCGCACATGCATCTTTGGAGTCATTTCAGGTTGTACCCTGTCAATTATTGATCACAGACGCACGGTTCTTCTTAGAAGGTGTGGAGTCCTCCATGCCACTGCTCCAAATGTGTCTAGGGCCTGTGAAGCAGACGCAACAAGCCCACATTCAGGCCAACCTCAAACAGAATTATTCCTACCATGACTTGTCCCTCAAGCCAGCTGATGACAAGCCCAAGAGCAGACATGGAAGGTGGGGGTCTCCCTCAGTCATCTGGTGCTGAGATTGCACACGGGGTGCTGGTCACTGCCTGTGGCAGGGCTGGGACAGGCTGGCCACCTACCTGGCACCTCTAGGGTCCTGTCCCATCCTGGAGATTGTGGTATGGCCTCTGAGCCGTGCAGACTCAGGGCTCCTGCATGAACTTGTGGTCCAGGCCCGGTGCTCAAGCAAGTGGAAGCCAGCTGCTTGCGGGAGGCACCCTTGCAGACGCCTCGCTCGAGAAAAGTGCACCCTTAAACGGGAGAGACGTCTTTGTCTCCCTTAATTGACAGTGATTTTCTTCAGTGAAGAAAATACACAGAAGGTATCGAATTGAATCTCAATTTGCTGAATCTTATTAAACCATTCTTGGGGAAAAAAAAAAAAACTCAATAAAAATTTAAAAGGGAGAGAAGCAAAAAGCCTGCAAACTAGAAAGTAAAGTGAGATGGAGCTGTAGTTCCCGATTTTGGAGCAGTCAGGTGGGGGTGACTGGGGTGTTTGTTCTTCATTTGAAAGTCTGGGCTGGGATGCTGCCGTGGGGGAGCCGTCTGTCATGGAGTATAGATGGGCAGCTGGACATTCAGGCAAGGATCATGAGGACAAACCTGAAGTCTCAGCCGCAAGTTTATTGCCAAGGCCGCCTCTGACCCCAGCATCCTTTCTTTCCTCCTGCCTGCCATGACTGGGAGCAGGACTGGGCCTCAGTGCAGGGCCCCCCAAGCCTGTCTACTCTACCCTGGCACACACCACCTCTTCAGATCCAGTCTGCTGCTGCTAAGTCACTTCAGTCGTGTCTGACTCTGTGCGACCCCATAGACGGCAGCCCACTATTACACACCCTAAAATCCACTCCTTTAAAGTGCAGATGTTAGTAGTTTTGATATATTCACAAATTTGTACAACTGTTGCCACTATAATTCTGGAACATTCTTATCGCCCCTAAAAGAAATCCTGTAATCATTAGAGTTTAGATAGTAACTCCCAACCTCCCTGCCCCCAGCTCCCGGCAACCACCAGTCTACTTTCTGTCCCTGTGGATTGATTGATTCTGGGCATTTCATGTAAATAGAATCGTGCAACATGCAGCCTTTTGTAACTTCTTTGTGATGTCTTCAAGGTCCATCCATGTGGTAACGTGTATCAGCACTTATTTCCTTTAAAAAAAAAAAAATTCATTGGAGTGTAGTTGCTGTACAGTGATCTTCCCAGGTAGCTCAGCTGGTAAATATTGTGTTATTTTCTACTTACAGCAAAGCAGATCAGCAGTGTGTTTACATATGTCGCCTCTTTTTTGGGTTCCCTTCCCATTTAGATCACCATAGAGCACTGAGCGGAGAAGGCAATGGCACCCCACTCCAGTACTCTTGCCTGGAGAGTCCATGGGGTCCATGGGGTCGCTAGGAGTCAGACACGACTGAGCGACTTCACTTTCACTTTTCTCTTTCATGCATTGGAGAAGGAAATGGCAACCCACTCCAGTGTTCTTGCCTGGAGAATCCCAGGGATGATGGAGCGTGGTGGGCTGCCGTCTATGGGGTTGCAAAGAGTCGGACATGATTGAAGCGACTTAGCAGCAGCAGCAGCAGAGCACTGAAGAGAGTTTCTTGTGCCACACGGTCAGTTCTCCTTAGTTATCTGTTTTATTCATAGAATCAGTAGTGTGTATATGTCAGTCCCAAATCTCCCAATTCATCCTGCCCCCATACTTCTTTCCATTTTATGGACTGTAGGGCTGGGCCACCTTTCTTTATCCACTCATCAGCTGATGGACACTGAGGCTGTCTCCCCTTTCCTCTGTTAGAAATAATACTGCTGTGAACATTCAGGTACACATTTTTGCTCCCAAGAGTGGAATTTCTGGGTCCACTGGTAACTCTCAGTCTTTGAGGAACTTCCAAACTGTTTAATGGCTGCCGCATTTCACGTTCTCACCAATGATGCATGAGACTTCCTGTCTCCCCCGTATCCCCACCAACACTTGGAATGGTCTGTCTTTTTGCTTGCAGCCATCCATGTGGGGGTGAAGTGGTAGTATTTTGTAAGGGGTCTGTGGAGGCCCCAGAGTTTAGGGGAAGCTGGCCACACCTCTGCCTGCACTGTGACCTGACCTTGGTGAGTCACCTGCCAGCCCTGATGGTCAGTGGCATCCTCAGCAGTGTTAGCAGCAGTCTCAGGTGCTCCCAGCCCCCACAGATGTGTGGGGTCCTCTTGAGAATAGGCTGATGGCACCGTGGATGCCTTCCTGAGTGAGAGGATATGTGATTCTCCAAGAACCCCTTCATCATAAACTGGGTGTGGTGTTTGGGGCTTCCCAGTCCTGTGCTGAGCAGTGTCACAGCAGAGTGTTCCTTGGGTCCTGCCTGGTTTCAGGGCCAGCTGAGGGATGAGGACAGAGGTGACCTGCTGCCCCTCACATGGTCCTTGCAGACCTGGCTGAATCCCCTCATGCCAAGGTGCGTCTTCAGCCCAGCGTGTCCCCACACCAGTCCAGGAAGGTCCAGATTTCACGTAGAGGCAGCAGGCCTGCTGATAGAGCAGGGGGTGGAGCCTTTGACCCTTGTAAAGAGATGGGTGATGATGGGTCCCCTGTAAAGAGGCCACAGGATCAGCCGCTGACCTCCTTGTTTGAGGGGCTTGCTCTGTCCCCACCCTGAGCCCTGCATTTCCTGGCTGCTGGGGGTTGGGGGGTAGGGTGGGTGGAGTCTCTGTCCTGACCTGTTCACCTGGCCTCCTGTTTTCCTTGTGAACAAGTCCACCAGTTCAAAAAGAAAGAGACTGGACTGGAAGAGGAAAAAATACATCTAGCTCTCCCTGCCATTGTGATGGCCTGGCTTTTCTACATAACAGCTGGGTGGCATGGAAAAGAGGGTTTCCATGGTAACCAATTACAGCTCATGATTGGTGGAAAATGGCAGAAATATCCTGCGTGTGAAGTTATGCCGGGCAGGCAGGCACAGGCTCAGGGGCTGCTGTTTTAATTTCCTGGGGTGATACTTCTCCAGGTAGAGGTGGCAAGTGGGTTTGTGTATAGCTGCTCTTCATTCAGCCTGGTGAGGCCCGATGTGACTGTGGTACCTGGGGGTGCCTGGAGAGGCCTGGGTATGCAGGTACCTGGGGAGGCCCGAGGGTTCCTGGTCATACCTGGAGGGGCCTATTGGTGACTGGTGGGGTACTGTGAGACCTGGTGAGGTGGTGGTACTTGGTGGTGCCTGGTGAAGCCTAAGGTTACAAGACAAGGCCTAGTGGTATCTGGTGGCACCTACTGAGGCCTGGTAGTACCTAACAGGACCTGATTGTACCTGGTGTAGGCTGGTGAGACCTGCTGAGACCTGGGGGCTCCTGGTAGTACCTGGAGGAGTCTCGGGGTGCTTGATGGGATGTGGTGAGGCCTAGTGACACCTGGTAAGGTGGTGGCACTTGGTGGTGCCCAGTGAAGACAGGTTACAAGATGAGGCATGGGGGTTCCTGGTGAAGCCTGGTGAAACCCAGTGATACCTTATAAGGCCTGGAGGTGTCTGTGAGGCTGAGGGTGCTCAGCACTGCCTTGTGGGTGCCTGGGGGTGGCCAGTGGCATCCTCCAAGCTGAGATCACACCTGCTGGAAGCAGTGTCTCACTTCCCTGGGGGCTGGACTTCCCTGGGGGCTTCTAAACCTCAAGAGTCCACAGAGCAGCTGCCTTCGGTGTGTGCCTGGGGGACCCCTTGCTGACCTGAATCTCTGTGTGAAGCTGGCCTGGTCCCTGCACTGCCCTGGGCTGGCCATGCCGAGAAATTGCACACCGGCAGCCTCTTGATGCGGAAACATTAGCATAATGAGCAGTTCCTAATTTCTGCAGCCAAGCACTTTCTCGTTCTGATTAAAAAACCAAGGCCTTATTATTCTGGGATCTGTCCTTTTTGGCAATTAGCACTCATTAATACAAGTTTGTTTCTTTCAACACACGGACGTCCAGGGGCACAGCACCTTTCTGGGTGCTGGCGAGCATAGGTCAGCCCCAGGCACATGGACAGCCTCATACTCACTCAGGGGCTGAATTAGTCACTTTTAAAGTCATATCACAGCCTGGCTAAGAAATGCTGTCGAACTCCGCTTCCACAGGCCTGGTTCCGAGCAGCGTTTGGGTTGGCAGCTCAGCTCACTGAACACACACACCCACCCCTGCCCATCACCATCCCTAAATTCTGGCTTTGTGTCAATTTTCAGATTTGACATTGGTGCTGAGCTCTGATTTTGAAGGGCACCTGTCCCCAGCCCTCATTTATCTAACTAAGCAGGTGGGAGGACCTGGGGGCCGGGTTCCCCTGCCCTGCGTGTGGCTGCATCCTGACCTGGCTCCATCCTGCCCAGGCCCAGCGCATGCTCAGCCCTCTGCCCTGGCTGAGGGGTGTGCCCTCCCCAGCCTCCCCACGCTGAGGACGCAGGGTTTGCCAGGGCACCTGCATGGGAGGTCAGTGTCAGCAGAGCAAGCACTTGGTGGAGTTGGTGCCTTGATGAACTTTCCACTTCCGGGCAGCACATCTTCTGAGTGAGATCCAGTTCAGTTCAGTTCAGTTCAGTCCAGTCCAGTCGCTCAGTTGTGTCCGACTCTTTTCGACCCCATGAATTGCAGCACGCCAGGGCTCCCTGTCCATCACCAACTCCTGGAGTTCACTCAAACTCACATCCATCGAGTCAGTGATGCCATCCAGCCATCTCATCCTCTGTCGTCCCCTTCTCCTCCTGCCCCCAGTCCCTCCCAGCATCAGAGTCTTTTCCAATGAGTCAACTCTTCACATGAGTGAGATCCAGAGGTGGCCGCAAGTCAGCAGCTTTCCCTGTGCACACATCACGGCATTTGAGGCCACAAGCCTGCTTTCAAATAGACGTGTCCGACTGAAATAGGAGGCGGAGGGGGTGGGGGTGGCAGGGCCCAGGGCCCAGCTGGAGCAGCAGGTGTGGGACTCTGTGCCCCATGGGAAGCCCCACGGTCTGAAACCCCCGTCCCTCCAGACCTCAGGACTGGCAGCTGTGGGCTCAGCATCACTCACCCTGGAGTGGGGACTTCTGTGACCCAGAGCGACGTGCCGGGCCTTGGGCGTGGTGTGTGGACACATTCCTGGCTCTGCTGTCCCCTCCCTGGTTCCCTCTTGGTACCTCTGTTTTATTCTGGGTCAAACCAAAGTGGGATGGAAGACCCCTGAGGTCATCATCTCTCTGGGGGCTTTGGGGACTCAGTGTCCCTCCTGTAAGTGGATTCTTTGACACCATCATCTGGCCATGTACGGGAGAGCTCCTGGGAGGAGAAGTGGGTCCTGACAAGTGAGGTTGGGCCTGTCCTTCAGCAACGCTAGCAGAACAGACATGAGTTGGCCTTTGAAGGGGACTAATGAAGGGTTTCATTCCTCTTTGGAAGTTGGGGTTAGTGCTCGTTACTAGGAGAGTGTTTCCTCGACCTGGAGTGGGGGTGGAGAGAGGCCCCCGGGTGGAGGCCCCCACTGACCCTCTTCTCTCTTTCCCATGCAGTTCCATGTTCATCCGCTGGCCCGGCTGCTCCCTAGGAAGCCATGCTTGGATCCTTATAGCCATGTTTCAGCTCGCCCTGGATCTGCCCGCGTGTGAGTCCCTGGGCCCGGGCCCCGAGTTCCGGCTACTGCCTCGGCCACCCCACCGGCCACCTCGCTTGTGGAGTTTTAAGAGTGGACAGCCCGCCCGGATCCCCGCTCCTGTGTGGAGCCCCCGGCCGCCTCGCGTGGAACGCGGACACAGTCACGGACAGATGCCGAGTCCCCGGGCCCGACGGGCACACAGACCCAGGGATCAGGAGGCCACTCTTGGGCCCAAAGGGGGGCTGGCCAAGCCCCCAGCTGCTGCCAAATCCAGCCCTTCCCTGAGCTCCTCCCCCACCTCCTCCTCCTCTGCAGGGGCCAGCGGGGCCCCCACGGACCAGCAGGCCCTCCTGCGGCGGGGGAAGAGGCACCTACAGGGGCCCGCTTTCAACAGCTTTGACTTCCTGGGCAGCAGGCCCACCACGGAGACGGAGTTCATTGCCTGGGGGCCCACAGGGGAGGAGGAGGCCCTGGAATCCAACACATTCCCGGGCTTTTACGGCCCCACCACGGTCTCCATCTTCCAAACGCGGAAGACAACTGTGGCCACCGCCACCACCACCGCCACAGCCACCACGGCCACTTCCGTGACACTGCAGACTCAAGGGGTCACTGAGCCCCTGGACCCCAGGAGTAGGATCCCAGTTGGGGTAAGCACAACGGAGCCTTCCACCAGTCCCAGCAGAGACAGTGGCCGAGACAGCCAGCCCCCGCGGGTTCTGGGGGAGACCTCAGGTACGCCCACCTCTTCTCTGGTTGGATTTGGGTTGTGGGGTGCTTTGGGAGGGTATGGCTTACAAGTGATGCTGGGATTGTCTGTTTTCTAGCAGGAGCACCTAAAGCCATAGTACCTGAGGGCGAGATGGGGAACTTTGTGTCCATGAACTTGCACATGTCCATGTCCTGGCAAAAAACGGTTATGCTCTACGAGGAGTGGCCAGGCTCTTCTAGTAGATTAAGCGAGAAGGGAGAGGGTCTCTCCCTAGTAGTGACCTAGAGGTGGGCATGTACCCGCCCTGACTTTGTAGGGGATTGTGAACCCCACCAGACATTGAGCAGCATCTTCTCAAATGCCAGAACTTAATCTCCTGAACCAGCCTGGGAATCAGGTGTGAGCACATCTGCTGATGAAGGTAGGGTGTGTGGCATCTTCAGAAACCTTCCAGGGTGCAGCCCTCTGGAGGGGCAACTACCAGACCCACCCAGAGTTAGGAATTACCTTAAACAGCAGGAGAGGCGGAGGCCAGGTTATCAGGAGGAATTCCCTTCAGTGTTAGCTGAGGCATTGCACACTGACTCGGGCTCTGAGGTATCTTGTCCCTGAAGTCAGGTTGAGAGGTGTTTGGAGGATGGAGGTCAGACAGGTGGGTTTGGTTCTTCTGCCTGTGTCATTCTAGGTGCGTGCACAATTAGCATTTCCTGGTTTTGAAATATCTACTGCATCGTCATTTTTTCTTTCTCAACTCCTCCAATTGCTTCAAAGGGAGTAGCCCTTGGAAATCTCCCAGACCAAAGCACTTCCCTTCTCTAGTAGCCCCTTGTATATACCTGGCTTCAGGCCAGCCAAGGGGCAGCCCAGAATCCTGGACCCATTTGTTCCCACCCACTGCTAGCATCCTTGGCTTCTGTGAACAGGCCATGGCCCCAGACCCCATCACGACTTTCAGGTTTAGTTCGGAACTGTCCATGTACATTCTTGACCAGTAGCAGTATTTGATAACTTGTAATACAGGACACAAATTCCAGGGCATAAGCAGGAAGGTGATGGGGGCACTGTTCAGTCTCTCCCACCCCTGGCTTGCCTCTCTACTTCCTTGGGGTTTAGAGCTGACATGGGTCCTCTTCAGAACCCAGAGGACAGAGAGAATTGCTCCTCAGGATCCCTGTGCAACCCGATTACCATGCTGTCCCTTGCACTCTGTGTGTGCATTAGATTTTGCAAACTGGCCGGCAGGCAGGCTATGGTCATTAGTTGGACAGGAGTGGGTGGCTTTTGTTCCATGACCTACTTCCTCCCTTCACCTGGACAAGAGAGCTGCAGTTTTTATTCTGAGCAATTCTTCCCTAGAGAGCAACATATCTATGGACGCAAAGCCAAGCTCCATCTTAATGCTGGGGCCCATGGGTCAGGATGGAGGGATGGAGGCCGTGAGCTTGGGAGCATCATGGGTGAGGGTCTGCAGGACTGTGCTTCAACCGTCTCTCCTGTAGCCTCCTTCTGGAATCCACAGACACACAGAGCCTGCCATTCATTTCTGTGCCAGGCACACAAGTGGCCATTTACAAAGCATTAGTTTTTACCTCAATAAACTCCCAAGCCATCATCATAATAGAATCTAGTGGTGCGTTCATTTATTGTCATCTCCCTGCCTACGTCACTTACTATATAGACGTGGATGAGAAAACGAGTTCCCATTTCTTCCAAATTACATTTGTTATTACTAAAGTTAAACGCCTGGGACACCATTATAAGGCTTAGCAAATTAATTCACAGTACATTGGATATTGCTAATCCAACTCGACAGATGCTTATCTTGGAAAAGATTTATGGTTCTTCATAATATAATCTGGTGCTAGATTAATTTGTTTAGCACAACAAACTTAAATGGGGGAAAATATGTGTGTTTGCTTTTAATGCAGAGAAATGCTCATTCTGGGAAGTGATGCTGGATGCTGAGGAGGGGCACCCCACCATCCTCAGCTTTGAATTCAAGGCAAGAAAAGAGAAAATGCAGAGATGATTCCCCTAACTGGGCTCCTCCATGCTCAACTGGTCCTGCAAAAGTGATCCAAGCCCTAGAGCATCAGGAGCCCAAGCAGGGGTCTTGAGAATCCCCCTAGTGGTCAGATACATACCTAAGCCCCCCCAGCTCTTTGGAGTATGACCACTCCTCACACTTCTTGGCCAGCAAGGGTGGCCTTGGGGATCCCAGAGCAGTGGCCTATGGGCCTGTGTGAGCTGTAGTGAGCAGTACCTGCTTCTAAGCTGCAGATCTGCTGAACATAGCTGGATGATTCTGGGAAAGTTCCTTCCCTCTTCGCTATATTTTCTTCATCAGCATAATTAGAGCTTCAAAATATCTCTCCTAAAAGGTTGCTGTGAGGCCTCCGTAAATCAACCCTGAGTACAAAACACGGTGCCTGGCAACCAAGAATCTTCCATTTTCACCGGTTGTTTTTATACCCAGCAGGAGTGACTCCAAGGAGAGAGTTACAGATGTCGAGGGCAAACAGGCCCAGGCTTGCCCACTCACCGCACCCCAAGTCTGGAATTAAGGCTTTAAGAAGAAATACAAAGAATTTGCTAAGTCAATTCTGTTGTCCAAAGAAGTGTCTCTGGAATCAGACTTAGGGAGTTATGTTTTTAATAACCTATTTATTTATTTTTGGCTGTGCTGGGTCTTTGTTACTGTGAGGGCTTTCTCTGGTTGCAGAGAATGGAGCTGGTCTGCATTGCAATGCATGGGCTTCTCATTGTAGTGGCTTCTCTTGTTGTGGAGCGCAGACTCTAGAGCAAAGGCTAGGGATGGACTTAGTTGCTCTGAGGTATGTGGGGTGTTCTTGAGACTGAACCTGTGTCTCCTTCATTGACAGGTGGATTTCTTACCACCAAGCCACTAGGGAAGCCCTGGGGAGTTGTTTTATTTTTCTTCCTGTAGATAAATGTTTAGAAAGGGAATGTTATGTTTTCTTCTCTTTCTATAGCACAGACATTGTTGGGCATAGAAAGGGCAGGTGGCTGGTGATTTGAAGCCCTGTGAAATCTGTCAGAAGGTAACATTTTATAGAAACACTACTGGAATTGTCCAAGGGCCATAAAGTGGTTGGGAGATCTCTCCTAGTTTTAGTGTGATGGTTAAGAGTGATGCAGCCTGATGCCAGTTCCTGGCTTCATTTGTATTAGCTGTTTGGACCAGGACAACTGGCCTCTCCTCTTTGTGCATCAGTGGGAATTACAGAATAAACCATCTCATACTGTTGTAGAAATTAAGTGAGATAGTATGTGCCAGGTGCTCAGTGCCTGTCACGGGGCTTCCCTGGTGGCTCCGCAGTTAAGGATCTGCCTGCGATGCAGGAGAAGCAGGAGACTCGGGTTCCATCCCTGGGTTGGGAAGATCCCTTGGAGGAGGGAGTGGCCACCGACTCCAGTATTCTGGCCTGGAGAATCCCATGGACAGAAGAGCCCGGCAGGCTACAGTCCAAATAGTTGCAAAGAGTCAGACACAGCTGAAGGGGCTGCACATGCATGCACAATGCCTGTCACAGAACAGCTCCTTAGGGTGTGTTTGCTGCTGTTAATATGGTAATGATGGTGGTGGCAGTGACGATGATGATGACGATGATAGAGATGGTAATGATAATGATGGTGCTGGTGATAGATGGTGATGATGGGGGTGATGATGGTGGTGGTGGCGATAGTGATGATGGTGGTGATGGTGGCGATGGGGTGATGGTGGTGGTAGTGACGATGGTGGTGTGATGATAGGGGTGGGGACGACGGTGAGGATGGTGGTGGTGGTGATAGTGATGATGGTGGTGATGGTGGTGATGGGGATGATGATGATGGTGGTGGTGGTGATAGTGATGATGGTGGTGATGGTGGTGATAGTGATGATGGTGGTGATGGTGGTGATGGGGTGATGGTGGTGGTAGTGACGATGGTGGTGTGATGATAGGGGTGGGGACGACGGTGAGGATGGTGGTGGTGGTGGTGATAGTGATGATGGTGGTGATGGGGTGATGGTGGTGGTAGTGATGATGGTGGTGTGATGATGCTACTGGGATGTGATAGTGATGCTGATGATAGGGATGATGTAGATGATGGTAATCATGATGATGGAGATGATGGTGCTGGTGGTACTGGTGGTGATGGTAATGACAATGATGGTTATTATTCTTGAATGATCACTGGCTTTCTGCTCCACTTGCTCTTCTCATGGTGAGTTCATTTGATGAGGTCATTAGATGAGGTCCCCATGTTCTCATCCCTGACCTTGGTGCTTCAAGCAAAGATGTAGATGATGCTTAGCCTGGAGCTGCTTGGGATGGAAAATCACCTGGCTCAGGTTCACGGAGGCACTGAGCTCCAGCCTCACATGGTGCTGGCAGAGTCTGCGTGTCAGACGGTCAGCAGTTCACCCGAGGCTGGAGGGGTGGGCTCCCCACAGCAAAGCACCTTCCTCCTGTGACAGCCCTCTTGCTGGTCGTGTTCCGAGTGTAGAATCACAGAGTCCCCCTGGGGCAAAAATGGAAAGTCGTTTCCCAGGCTTTAGTCTTAACCCTGGGGAAGGGAGCCGTGGGGAATTGAAGCCAGCTCGTTTCAGTCCCTGCCTTGCCTGCTGTGGCATCTCCTGGGCACTGGCTGCAGTTGTTGTTTCAGTTGCTCAGTCGTGTCCGGCTCTTTGTGACCCTGGCTTGCAGCACGCCAGGCTTCCCTGTCCTTCACCATCTCCCGGAGTTTGTTCAAATTCATGGCTACAGTTAGTCCTCAGTGAAGATTTCCCAGCCCTGCCAGTCCTCGACCCAGCCTGCCGGCCCCTGGCCCCCTGCCTGCACAGATACAGCTGACACTTTCCCTACCGGCCCACACTCACAGCTCTGGGAAGGGGCACTGCCCAGGAGGCCATGGTGCCCATCGTCATTCAAGCTTTGTCCCCATTTGGATCAATCACAGATTCGTGACACCCGGCAGCTCAGTGATGCGGTGGCGCAGACGTCTTCCCAGCTCTGCCTGGTGATTTTTACATTGGAAGCCACTCATGCGTTTCCAAGGGTGATTTCCAGGCTGCTTTGGCCTTGTCACCAGGGGCCTTCAGTGTCCTCGTTGTGGGATGGGCTGTTGTCATCTTCTCTCACCCTGATGGTCAGCTGACTTGAACCGGGAGTGGGGAGACCTTGGGACCAAGTTGTATAACAATGGAGTAGTTTCTGGATGCCCGAATTGGAGGAGAAGGGAGTGAGAGGAGGATAGAAGGGACAGAGATGTGGTCCTCCCCTTCTGTTTGAAGCCATGATGGCGGTTTAAATGTTGAGCCCCTTTTAATTAACTTGCTGGGTGTTTGCTACCAGGGAAATGAATGTGTCCTTCATTTAAAGATATTTGAAGCAAATGACTCATGAACTTCAAAAGTTTGGAGTGGCTTAATTGGTATAAGAGCATCAAAGGACAAATGAGCATGTGGAGCTTTGCTAAACACGCTAAAGTCTGTAGATGACGAGGCTGGTCTTCCGGGTCTTCATTGGACCCTCCGGGGTAGATGGGGTGTGGCCTGTCCTATTGGCTGTGGTTCTGCAGTGACCCGTCCTGGCCACAGGCAGGGATCCTATGTGTCTGCCGACAGCTCCTGGACCTGTCCAGCCTCCCCAGGCGCTTCCTTGCTTTTGCTGAGCAAAGCTGTGTTCACACCAAGTGGATAAATGAGCTCTGACTCATTAAAGCCGACCTCGGGTTCTCCTGGAGATGACTGTCACTGGGTTCCTTTTATTCCCTTCACATGCTTCCTGCTCCAACATGTTGCAATTAGTGCTTCTTAAGTTCTTTGCTTCCCTCAGAGTTTCATTCTCCTTCTAAGAGCACCTTGGAATCTGGAAGGTTCTTCAATTCTTGTGGAACCCAGGTGCCTATACTGCACTTTCTGTCTGGAAACCAGGGCCTTCCACACCCCTGGGCTGTTGTCCTCGCCAGGCCCTGGGGAGCTGCAGGAGGAGGCCTGGATTGATGCCTCCTCACCCTGGAAAGCAGTGTCCTCTAAGGGTGTCCCTGCGGCTGCCGGCCACTCAGGGCCTGGGGGTTGCAAGAGACATACCCTGTAGGACATGTGTCCGCTCCATGGGAACTGCACTCACAGACCATCTGATACATGGTGGATTGAATTTATGGTTTCATCCACTCACAGGGGAATGATTCTAAGCATTGTGATTAAATATTAGATAGAACATCATTTTTAGCATTTTTATTTGACTGGTCTCAGAGTTTCTAGCTTCTGATCAATTGCTCAGGAAACCGTTCATTCCTTAGTTGACATTAAATGTTGCACCTCAGGGTGGAGAGGGGCCAGGAAATGGAAGACCCATCCCAGTGCCCTCTTTTCAAGGAGTTTAAAAATCTCTCTGGGAAAGCCAGACAGGGAAGGGCACAAGAGAGGTAAATGACAGTTAAGGACACTAGCGGGAATGTCACAAACACCACGTAGGCTGCAGCTCAGTTGTTATTTTGCAAACGCGGATCGAGGAGAATGAGGTGAGTCCTGATGGGTTGGGAGGTGAACAGGGGCAGAGGCTGGGGAGCCTGGTGCTCCCAGAAGCCTGGTGGCCTGCCTGGTAGAGGGAGCCTTGTGGTTGAGGGGGTGAGGGCTGACGCCAGGACTGTCTTCTTGCCTCTAGAACTGCTGGAAGAGAAAACCTGTGAGGGCCTTGGGCTAGCTCACAGCTGAGACAGGACCATGAGCAGCCCTGTGTCCTTCTGCCAAGAGCTGGAGCTACAGCCTTGATGTTGCTTCCCTCCCATTTTGTCATCAGTGAAAGGAAAGCCTTGAGGAGCTTTGGCCTGCCGGCTTCTAGCTTCAACAGCCTGCCAGCCGAGGGGCTGAGCAGTGGGCCCAGCAGTTCTCAGGTGCAGGCGAGCTCCAGGGTCAGCAGGCAGATGCTGGGAAGGGGGTTTCAGAGCCACCATTTGGGGTGAGATGTCACCCCTCCTGTTCCCACCCCCACCCCAGCCCAGGTGTGGCCCTGGGTTACAGTGAGTAAGGTGAAATGGCCCAGGTGAATACATCTGGGGAGAAGCTGTGCCCTCACCTGCAGCAGGTAGGTTCCCAGTGAAGCCCAGGGCCCCCTAGAGCCCCCACCCAGATCCAGAGACCCAGTTCCAGCTGCCTCTGGGGGTTGGACATGCCTTGTGGTCACCAGACCTTCGGTCTGTGCTTTCCATGAGGTTCAGCGACTTAAGGCTGCTGTTTGTTGTTGTTTAGCCACTCAGTCACCCCGACTCTTTGCGACCCCATGGACTATAGCCCTTCGGGTCCCTCTGTCCTTGGGATTGTCCAGGCAAGAATACTGGAGTGGGCTGCCATTTCCCACTCCAGGGGGTCTTCCTGACCCAAGGATCGAACCCTAGTCTCCTGTATTGGGGGTGGATTATTCACCACTAAACAACCAGGGAAGGCAAAGTCTGTTGTTAGGAGGTGATGATCTGCGATGGTAGAGGAGGAAGCTTACTTTTCTAGAAGTTTTCTTCAGCAGCAGGGATGCTGAGTCTGTCTAGGGAGCTGCATGGGGGATGAAGCCAGAGGTGGGGGGTGTTGGGGTGTGCAGCAGAGAGAGCCCCTGATTTGACCAGACCTGCCCTGGGCCGTGGCCCCCCGCCTTCAGGCTGCTGGTGTGTCCTTAACAGTACATGTGACCTCAACGGGTCCTGGCTCCCCTGCCTGCAGAGCTGGGAAATGCCTTCCGCCTGGCGAGGCCGTCCTGAGACTTGACCATGTTGACCCTGGTGGAGCGTGGAGCTCCTGGGAGGGCCTGGGTAGTGCTGACGTGGTGGAGTCCACCTCCTTTGGGGGATGGAACAGTGCCAGCGCTGGGAGAATGCTGCTTATTTTATGTCCTTCAAATGCTCCCCAAAGATGTTAGCAGGAGGAGGAGGAGGGTGTTCAGGTGCCCGGCCAGCTCTATGGCAGCTCTTCAGTGACCTTTCTCTGCCCTGGAAGGCTTTCAGCAGCCAGAATTACCCCGTGCCCCCTAAAAACCCAGCAGAACCCGCCAGTGAGGCACATCAGCAGCTCATGTGTGGTTTGGGGGGCATCCTACCTGGGGGAGATCAGGGGCTGGACTGTCCTTTCATGAGGGCAGCTTGCTTCTCTCCAGACACCCCCTGTACACCTCCCCACCGCCCCAGTAAGTAGCCAGGAAGCACTTTCCATGCTCCAAGCTTGGCTTCACTCTGCTTTTTCTTAAACTGGCTGGGGGTAGGGGTAGTGATGCTGGTGTTGAAGGAGGCTCATGGGCCTGGGCCCCGCTGTCCTCACCCCAGGCCAGGGCTCTTTCCATGACTCTGGGGGCCCTCCCCCCACATACCTCTGTTGCCTGAAGCTTCGGGACATCCTGATTAGAGGGATGTGTGTGCTTAGTCGCTCAATCATGTGCAACACTTTGGGCTATAGTTTCTCTGTCTATGAGGTTTTATAGGCAAGAATACTGGAATGGGCTGCTGTGCCCTCCTCTGGGAGATCTTCCCAACCCAGGGAATGAACCCTGTCTCTTGTGTCTCCTGTATTGGTAGGCAGAGATTTGCAGGAGTCAGGTCCAGAGTCCACAAGGAAGCTGACTGCCTTATTCATTAGGATAACCTGGGCCCATGTGTGAGGTCCAGTGATAAAAGAACCTTCTGTGACCTCTTGGGCCTTTAAGAAACTCTGTTGTGGTGGTGGTGGTGGGCTTCACCATCAGCGCCAATCCAGGGTGGATGGAAGGGTCACATGCCCACATGATGTGATCTCACACACTGTCTGGAAAGGCCAGCAGCTCTGGCCCCAGCCAGGACTCTGGGGGCGTGTCCTGGGGCCAAGAGCAGAGCCCCTGCGAGGTGCATGCCTGGGTCCCCTTCTGCTCCCACTTGCACACACGGGAGGATGCCAGTGTCCTCTGTGGAGACAGGGCAGGAGGAATGACTTCAGGGGGCAGTAGTGACTGGAGGAAGCTGGGCCGGGTGGAGGATGCTAGGGGCAGGAGAAAGAAAGACCAGGGCTCTAGGTTAGGACCCCTGCCCCATCCGGACGCAGAGCCTGGGTTCCTGGTACACATTTGCCAATGTTCCTTTAACTCACCTCTGATGTACCTTTTCATAGAAAGTACAGCTTGCCAAAATCTTTGGTTCTAAAAACTCATGCAGTGCCCTGACTGATTCAGAGGGAGCACAACAGAAGGTTACTTAGAATAAACGCTGGTCTGTGCACGAATGGGAGGCTCGAAGGGCCCCCCACCCCCCTACCCCTGGCCTCACCAGGAACGTGATGCCACATGAGCTGAGATGGGTGTGTCTTTCTGGCCTTGAGTGCAGTGACTTTCTGAAATGGGGAGCAGCTCGCTGGGACAGATTAATACAGCTTCCTTCTGATATCCTTGGTGGTCAAGTTCTGGAAACTTTGGTGCTTCTTAACATCATGCAGAAACATGGTGGGTCTGTGCATGGAGCCTAAGGAGGTGCTCCAGGCTCAAGAGCGTTGAGAGCCCAAACATGCGGCAGGACAGGGCATCTGTAGTCATGCAGGACGGAGGGCCATCAGGGGATGCATATCTGTCCCACATCCTGTAAGGCGGGCAGCATCTCAGCCTCATCCAGCTAATGCCAGTCGTCATAACAACCAAACATGTCCCCACATTCCAAGACGCCCCAGTCCTCAGAATCCTGGATATCCCAGAGGTAGCCTTGCACCCCGTGTGTCCCAGGCCCCACCCCCACCCATGTGCTGCAGATAGAAGGGCCAGCTTTCTTCTGAGCTTGAGTGTCCTGGGGCCAGAGCAATGAATCAACCCAAATGGGGGCCCAAAAGCCAAGAGAAGTTCTTTGTCTCCCAGTTCTAGAGGGCAGAGGACAAGAATGGAGGTGCAGACAGGCTGTGCTTCCTCCAGACGTTCTGGGAGACCATCCTTGCTGCCTTATCCAACTTCTGGGGGCTTCAGCATCCTTGGCTTGTGGCTGTGCCTCTCCAGTCTCAGCCTTGTCTTCACAAGGCTTCTTCCTTCTGTGTCTGTGTCCCCTTGTAAGGACACCTGCCATTGGATTTAAGGTCCAACCTGATAACCAGGATGGTTTCATCTTGAGACTGTTAATGTAATTACATTTGCAGAGGTCCTTTTTCTAAATAAGGCCATATTGACAGGTTCCAGGGATTAGGACATGGCTGCCTTGGTGGGGCTGCCATTCAGTCCACTGCAGTGGGAGGAACTTTGGTTGGCTCTGGCTAGCGGTTGGCAGTGCCAGGGGATTTTCTCCTGTAGAAGCAAGGAAATTGCAGCTTCTGTCCATGCTGGTTGGCAATGACAAGGGCCTCACCTGTGGCCCTTCACCTGGTGAGGTGAGCTTGGCATCATCGCCTGGTTAAGTAGTAGAGCAACAGGCATGGAAGAGCCCATTCCAGCTGCATCCCCTCTACCAGGGCCTTGCATCCCCCACCTGCCCAGTTGAGCCTGTACTTGGCTTCTCTGATGGCTTAAGTGGTAAAGAATCTGCCTGCAGTGCAGAAGGTGCAGGAGATGTCGGTTTGATACCTAGGTTGGAAAGACCCTCCTGGAGAAGGAAATGGCAACCCACTCCAGTATTCTTGCCTGGAGAATCCCACGGACAGGGTAGCCTTGTGGGCTGCAGTCCATGGGATCTCAGAGTCAGACATGACTCGAGCAACTTGAGCACACACACGCTTGCCAAACTCACAGAGCCTCCCAGGCTCTTTGTCCTGCCTTCCATCTGTAAGCTGATACCAATGGCAGCCCCTTCCACATATGGAAATCAGTTTCTCCACTGTGAGAGCCTTTCCCCGAGGCTGGAGGCACTGCTGGGCCAGAGAACGGCCATCTGGAGTACACCCTTTAACAGTCTTCTCTAAGGCACACCAGAACTGGTCCTGCTCCTGGCAGAGACTCAGACTCAGAAATGAGCCCCTCACTCTTTTTTAGGAGATCCAGGCTTTATTGGAAATGATGTTCTGCCTCCATGGGGACTGGGTGGACATGCAGGAGGTGTGGACCCCAGCCCCAGGGCTGGCACCACATCCACAAATGTGGTCAGTGGTCAGCTGCTTGTTTGGCAAGACTGAGGCACACCTCTGGCCAGCGGAGGACTGACCCATTAGTGGACATCAGACTGGGTGCTGTTCCCAGAGGCTCAGGAGAGGATGAGCTGCCATGGGTGACAATGCATGACCAGCAGCATGCCAGCTCTTCTGGTGTCTCGGCAGTAGCTGAGGACAGGCTGGTGCCTCCAGCCCATTATTAGGAAAACTGAAGCATCTGGGCAATGAACACACTTTAGTCTGTCCTGCCACTGCCATGAGCTTCCGTGAGATGGGCACCATGCAGGGCAGGTGGAGGGGGCAGGGTGGCTTACATCCTCAGGGTGTCCTGAAGACTCGTGCCCCCTGTCCTTCTGTCCTCAGATACAGGCCACAGTCTATAGGGTTGCAAAGAGTAGGACATGCTGAGAGTGATTGAGCGCACATCCTGGCCACAGAAGCCACCTTCCTGCGAACTTCAGTCTTGGCCACGTCTTCTCATGGAGTTTCCCACTCCACCTTGGGCCTGGGACCCCCACTTCCCCTAGCCCACCCTCCTGCAGGCTCTCTGTCACCAGAACCAGCCCCGCTGGACCTGTCACCTCTGTCCTGGCTGCAGACCCCCGCCAGTCTCCCCATCAACCCCTGATGGTCACGAGGCCTGTGGACCCCCAGGACTGCTGCTCCCACTCTCTTCTCCCCCTGCCCAGCTCAGAGACCATTGTTCTCCCATGTCCCAGGAAAAAAAAAAATCATTGATATAAATTACACATCAGCAGCTAGAGATGGATCATTAATTAATACACTCAGCCGTCTCGGCTTCCTACCTGTAAATAGCACCTCCAGTGAATGAATAAGTGGCTTGGTTCCTGACCTCAGTGCTGACAAGATCTCCCTTTTGTTGGTCAGAGTGGGAGGAATGCTGGACAGGGTCTTTGTCCCCCTGGGTGTCATACATCCACTGGGGCACTCAGGTGGTCCAGCTGGAGCACGTGGACTGGGCTTCTCCGTAACTCAGTGACCTCCAAACGAGGGAGCAGCCTGAGGTCCTAGGGGTTACGTCTCCAACAGAGCTTTTGTGGGGGACACAAGTCAACTTGAAAAGCTTATCTTTGGATTTAGGGCCACCTAGATAATCCAGGATGATCTCATCTCGAGACCTTTAACTTAATCATATCTGTAAGGACCCTTTTTTCCAAGGGAATTCACATTCCCAGGCACTGGGGACTAGGACTTTCGTGTCTTTTCAAAAGTTTTTTGCTTATTTTTAATTGGAGGGTAATTGCTTTACGGTGTTGTGCTATTTCTGCCATACATCAACACGACTCAGCCATAGGTCTACATTATGTCCCCTCCCTCTTGAACCTCCATCCACTTCCCAACCCACCCCACCCTTCTAGGTTGTCACAGAGCACTGGTTTGAGCTCCCTGCATCTTTATAAAGGGGCAAAGTTCAACCCATAAAAATTTCCCCTTCTTCTGGCTCTTCCATTGCCAACCCAAAACAGCTCCCCTCTCCTGTCTGTATGAGCTTCCCAAGTGGCGCTAATGGTAAAGAACCCTCCTGAGAATACAGGAAACATAGATACGGGGTTGATCCCTGCATCAGGAAGATCCCCTGGAGGAGGAAATGGCAGCCCACTCAAGTATTCTGGCCTGGAGGATCCCAAGGATGGAGGAGCCTTGCGGGGGGGGGGGGGGGCGGCGGGCTATAATCCATGGGGTTGCAAAGAGTTAAATGCAACTAAAGTGACTTAGCATGCACAGGTTCTCTTGTCTCTGTGGCCCCACTAGAGCAAATCCTTGAGGAGGTGGGTGTTTAGTAAGACTGTTGCAGAGGGAAGGGCTTCCTTATCACCAAGAACAGAAGTTTCTAGAAGTTTCCCTTGACCACACGTGGATTGTTTAACAACCTGTTGGAGGAGGAGATGGGAAAGAAGAGAGGCATGTCTGCTACATGTTTGCGGCAGAGGTTCTTGTAAAGTTTGCTGTGGTTGACTTTGGCTTTGGGGAAAAAATGACTCTGCAAGATACTGAAAGAGAATTCTAGGCAGTGAGCTTGGCACAGCCAGTCCAGAAGCCAGGATTAATGTTTCAGCTCGCCTAGCCTAGTGCCTGGAGAAGAAGTGGGGGGTGGGAAGCACTTACCTTCCTCTTGATCTCATTTCATTTTTACACATTTTAAAAACAAGCAAAAACATGAGCCACGGCTTCTCCTGCTGGATATGTCAATCCCTGGCAGGCGTGCTGTGCTACCTGCTGGTCCAGACACAGGAACAATGTGGGGCCTCCTCACTCTGCAGCTGGAGAGAGTACCATGGAACCCCTCTTTTGGGCCAGAGCCAGAGCCCAAGGCGAGGACACCTCCTCCAAGGAGGAAAACACCTTCCCTTGCTGAGCCCACACCTTGTGGATGGAGGCAGCCCTGTGCTCCTGTAGAAACAGGCATTTCTGGAGCGTCTGTCAAGTGCAGGTGGAGTTGGGCATCCAAAGTTGTATAGAGAACAAACACTCCAGCCTCCTTCCCACACTCTGTCCTTGAGCAGTTCTTGTCCCTTGAGTGACTGGATCAAACTTTGCCTGCACTCCTTTTCCTCCAAGGAGAAATTTTGTCCTCTTCCTTGGGTACCTCTCTTTAGTTTCACTCATAGATTCAGCTCCTGAAATTAAAAGACAATTGCAGAGGCTTCCACCACAAGATCATTTTATTGTTGTTGTTTTGGGAAGTAACTGAAGAGCTGACATTTGCTCAGACTCTTTCCAGATGTCATCTCTGGGGAAGAGCTGCAGCCTCTTCTTGGCATTTTAAGTGCCCCCCCCCTCCCCGCCCACCTCCAAGAGCTAAGACAATTAAAAAAGTATATCAAAGCATCCTTTTGTAGGCCTTATATTTGACTTTCTTTGTCAGTGATACCTGAATAAAGCTGAAGGGAAAGAAAAGACAAGTTCACGACAAGGCAGGCAGGCAGGCAGAGGGACTATGGGCACAGTCAGCCTGCCATCATCTCAAGTTAGAGTTGCAGGGACAGCTTGAGAAGAAGGAAGAAGCAGGTGGTTTAAGGGACCGTGGCCCCAGAGCGTAGCTGGTAGTGTATGGAAGGCCATGGGGCAAGCTCGCTCCAACATGGGGTGCTGTTTGTATGGATTTCCAGAAGGACCAGCTCCTGCAGCGTCCCGGCCTCCCTGGGGCAGCAGCAAATGAGCTCAGACAGTGGCCTCCTAGCCTGGAGCTTCTAGAAAAAGAGACGAAGCCACATCGGCTCTGGAATGGTGCCCTCTCCCCATTCTTTGTCTCAGGTCTGAGGCTTCCTGGGGTACTGGGGTCTCAACATCTGCCAAGGGGTTTTTGGGGGGCATCTCCAGCAGGGTCCTCTCTAAGCTGCCCATCCTCCGAGATCCCTCCCTGGAGGCCAGGGCTTCCCCGTCTAACCTCAGCTGTGATAGCAACAGAGGGGGAGCCCCCAAAGCCTTGGGGTGGCCAGGAATGGATATGTCCTCCAGGGAGAAAGGCTTCAGGGAAAGAGTGATGTGAGTATGTTCCCCTGCCCGAAGGGTTGATGGAGTGCATTTCCACAGCCCCTCACAGTGCATTTCAGCCATACGTCACGGGCTCAGAGGGCCCCTGATGCACAGTTCTGGGGACAGCTATGTCCCCCTCTTCCCTCTTCCCCAGAAAGCCTGAGAAGGGGGTTGCATGGTAAGGTAGGACCCTGGGGGTGAGAGTGTACAGAAGAGGCCATGCAGGTCCAGAGAACTCTAATGTCATCCCATCTTATTTATTTACTTGTTTCTTTCTGGCTGGTCAGGCTCTTCGTTGCTGCGTGGGACTCTTCTCTAACTGGAGTGAGTGGGGGCTACTCTCTAGTCGCGGTGCACAGGCTTCTCATTGCCGTGGATTCTCTTGTTGTGGAGCGCAGGCGCTAGAGCACTTGGGCTTTAGTACTTTTGGAACATGGGCTTAGTAGCTGTGGCTTCCAGGTTCCAGAGCATAGGCTCAACCATTGTGGTGCACGGGCTCAGTTCCTCCATGGCATGGGGACTCTTCCTAGACCAGGGATCAAACCAGTGTCCCTTGCATTGCACTTTCCGTAAACAAGAGCGTCACCCTCGCTCTGGGTGCCCCATGGTGTGTAGTGCCATCCAGTACAGAGCAGCTTAGTAGAAGCAGCTCAGGAGCGAGGCAGCTCAGGAGCGAGGCAGCTCACTGCTCCCCCTGAAGGACCTGGGATGGGCAAGGAGCCCTGGGCCTCAGTGTGCACTCCTGTAAAATGGGGTGACCTCCCTGCCAGGCCTCCCTTGGCATGAGGGTAGTGGATGCTGGAGCTCCTGGTGAGATACGCTGCACTGCCATCCTTTCCAGAGCATCCTCAGTAGATCCTCGGAGAACTTCCTTCGCAAGCATCCATCTCAGCCTGGACATCTACCTATGGCCTCTCCCGCTCCAGTGTCCTCACGGATGAACTGAATAGGATCCGGGACTCTTCTCTGCCCAGCGGAGCATTTCAGAGCATGTTAGCATGGAGAACAATTGAAAAGCTGTTGAAATACTATCACCTCGGGAATCTTCATGGGATTGCCTGGCCCCCTTGCTGTGGGCTGCTCTCCACCCAGTCTTTCCCCTTCTGCTCTTGCTGAGTTGAGCTCACCGGGCTTGACTCAGTTTCACTTGATTTAGTCATTTTTGACTGTTTATTGATTTGGCTAAGCTGGGTCTCAGATGCAGCTCTTATAGCTGCAGCATGTGCGATCTCTTTGGGAACTCGAAGTTGCAGCGTGTGGGATCTAATTTCCTCACCAGGGATCAAATCCAGGCCTGATTGCATTGGGAATGTGGAATTTTAGCCACTGGACCACCATGGACGTCACTGACATTGTTTTATAGAAATGAAATGCTCCCTTCGGACTGCATGCATGAGGGAGACCGTATTTGCCCAAGGCTCCGGTGGCCCTGAGAACCATCATCTCCAGATCCCTGATGTAGAAGCAGGGAGGGAGACAATGCCCAGGGGAATCCCTATAGCTTGTTCATTCATTCATTCGAACCAAGGGGAATATATGGAATGCTCTGGTCTGTGATCAGAGATGGGGCTTTAACAGTCATCAGAATAGATTCTGCCAGGCCCTCAGGTCTTCAGGGAGCCCATGACTAGCCCAGTGGGAACCAAATACAACTGGGCAGCTGCCTGTCTTGTTCGGAGAGGCCATTCTAGTTGTTCCGGAAGTGCAGCGAGGAGGGCTGGCCCTGCTCCCAAGCACAGGAAATCCACTGGGCGTGACCTGCGGGAAAGGTCCAGGGTGTTCTGACCTGCTCCTGGGTGTCCCCTCCGTGGCCCAGCAGGAACAGGACGAGGCCACTGTGACTTGTGCCACTTCCCAAATTCCAGAGAAGATTCTAGTGTTGTGATCTGCCCACAGCTATCGTCTGTGTCAGAGCCAGAAATAGAACGCGGGAGAGTCTTGCTCTGATTTCTGCGCTCATAATTCTAGGGCAAGCTGCCCTTACGAAATGTGGATCAAAGGAGACGGGGTGGGAATGGGGAGGGCAGAGCGGAGTGGTTCTCCGCGAGGGCTGTGCCGCGATCGCCTGGCCTCCCCGAAGCGCCAATTAGCTGCATTTATAACCCATCACGTCCAAGAATCGACTGGGTTCAGCCCAGGGTAAAAAACGGGAGCAATTTGCAAAGGCCCTTTCAACCATGACAATGAAAATCCACATAGGGACTCGAAGATCTCCAGAACCCCGGGTACTGGTTCATGGGGGAAGCCCAGAAGGTGCCAGCTGGGATGCTGCACCTTCTTGGAAGAAAGTCACACATTATGTGAACCCCAGAAAATGGAAGGGGTGTCCAGTGTACAACTCCTGCCTTCAATATTAGTAATTTACATGTACCTTGTACCCACCAAGAGCCAAGTGCTTGGCTTGAATTAAATCTTGTTGAACTCACAGCAGACTTAGGAGACAGACACATCTCTGATCCTTATTCAGCAGTGGCAAAACCAGAAGCATAGAGAGGTTAAGTGACTTGCCCAAGGTCACACAGCCTACAAGGATTGGAGTCGGGATTCTGGACTTCAGGGATTGCATTGTAATGCAATGCACCTTGTTTGTCAATAGGTCGTGTCTGACTCTTTGCAACCCCATGGAGTGTAGCCTACCAGATTCCTCTAAAATCAGATGGGATTTCCCAGGCAAGAATACCGGAATGAGTTGCCGTTTCATTCTCCAAGGGATCTTCCCAACCCAGGGATTGAACCCAGATTTCCTGCATTGCAGGAGGATTCTTTACCACTGAGCCACCAGGGAAGCCTAATGCACTGCACGAGCCTGGGCCTTTTCTACTTCAATCTTCTCAGCAACTCTTTGGAGTCTATAGTACAGACTAGGAAATGGAGACTAGAAGAGATTAAGGAGTCTGTGACCATCACTGAATTTGACCCCAGTGCTGGCCTGGCCCCAAACGCCTGGCTGCTCCCAGTGCCCTGGGCCTCTGAGCACACACACGTGGAGCCCGCCGTCCCTTGGCTAACCTTACCTAAGCCTCCTTCTCCTGAATCCTCCCACCCTGGGGCCCTGGCCTGCCCTCTCCTCTTGGCCCATTCAGACCCATTCTCAGGGAGCCTCTGTTCTCAGTGGCTAGAGCCCAGCTTATGTTGCTTCTCCCAGAGGTGTGGCCCCAGGAGGTCCCAGCAAAGACGCTTAGAGTATCTGAAGAATGGGAGGGGGCGACGATGCGTGAGAGGAGCAGGAAAGCCCCCACACCCCAACACTGCAGCACCCTGTAGCAGCTTTGGGAAATGCAGACCTTTTCCCTAGCTGCCCAGGGACCAGCTGCACATCCTCAGGCAGACAAAACCAATGACAGCCCCAGTGCATGTTATCTCAGTCCCCGTCCCTCCGGGCTGAGGGACCCACAGGGCTGATGCCCCATATGATGCATGAGCTCTCTGTGAGCATTCTTGGAAGGAAGAAGAGAGGCAGCCCAAGGGAAGGGCCAGCGTGGGGCAGCTTTCTCACCTCCTTCTGCACAGGTTCCAAGGTCCAGGGGTTTCCTCTGCTCCCAGAGCCCATGGGGGTGCCTCCCCTACCTTCCTGTGTCCCCATCACATATTGACTGGTCCATGTCTGCTGTCTGAGCCTCCACCCATCCTTGCTGGGTACATGGACGGGGGCTTGGCTAGTCAGTAGAGGTGGGGGCCTCCCCAAAGGCCTCCAGCGGGATCCAGGGGTCCTCACTGCTAGACAGAGAAGCTGAGAAGAGCCATTTGGGTTCAGATCACTTCAAACTGGATGGCAGCCTGTCTGACTGCCTCTCCTCCTGACTCTCTCTTCTGGGAGCTGGAGGGATGGTGTGAGGCCCACAGGGTCCCAGGGTTGGAGCTCTGCCTTAGAGGAGTCTGTCCACCCCCACCCCCACCCTGCCTGTAGATAACCTGGGAGGTACTCAAGGGCAGGCATGATGTGTTGGGGGCCACCCATCCCTGCGTCTCTGGGTCAGCAGCCGGCTCTGCTTCAGCTGTCTCCTGAAGGTCCTAATTCTCTATCCTCTATCCTGGCCACCCCTGGGCAATCCAGGGGACCAGGCTTAGGAGAAGAGGGACAAGTCTCCTCAAGTCCAAAACCCAGCTCCGCCAGATCCTTGCTGTCATTGCCTGACTGCTCTGTGTCTCACCTTTCTCACCTGTGAAATGGGGATATGAAAAATGCCTGCTTCGTCGTGCTGTGAGGGCAAAAGGAATTAATACTTGTAAAGGGCTCAGAACATGCCTGGCACATGGGAAGAACTATAAAGGGTTTATTCCATACAGTTCATAAAATAGCTTGCACACAGTGACCAGATCTGACATTACCACTCCCTTGCTCAAAAATCATCAATGGCTCCCCATTGCTATGAAGAAAGAGCACACTTCCTAACTGGGCTCAAGGTTGCAGTCACCTATGCACATGGCCTCCAGGGACCCTCCTCCTTCCCAGGCCTGGCTTCTGCCTGCAGGAGGCATCCTGCTTTAGAGGCTCTGGCCACAAATGTTCCCCAAGCACAAATCTCTCTCTAATCCCCTGCAGCAGGAAGTGATCTCTTCCTTCCCTTCCCTGCTGTGCTTGTCTACAGAAAGTACTGCAAAATAAGACTGGAATGAGACCCTCCCTCCCTAGCTAGCCCCAAACCCCATCTGAGCTGAGCCCTGATAAGCTTTCTTTTTTCATCCTCCGTGTAGAACACGGAGAGTAATTGTACCTGTGGTGCTCTGTGCATGCGTGCATGCTAAGTTGCTTCAGTCGTGTCTGACTCTCTGCGACCCTGTTGACCGTAGCCCGCCAGGCTCCTCTCTCCATGGAATTTGACACGACAGCTGGGTGACACCCCCTGGAAGCCAGGTGACCATCCCCCCGTTTTCTTGTGTTTCCCAGGCGAGAGTGTTCGCCTGAGGTCTTATTGCTGCCTGCCGAGCTTTCTGGGGAAATAAGTCAAAAAGTTAATTTGATTTTGAACAGATTCTTAAATCAGTTCCCGAGAGGCAGAGATCAATTTGCATTTTATTTTTTCCTACTGAGTCATCTTGGCTGGTATTTCACACGAGTTGTTGGTATTTTCCGTGTTCTCTCACTGCACAGAAATGACCCTCCGAGCATATTTTTAAAAGAAGAAGCCATCTGAAGATGGGAAGGAGGCAGCAGGTTCTTCTGTATGTGTGGCTTCTGTTCCTGATGGCACGGAGGGTCGCAGCGGCCCTTGTCTCTGAGTTGTGTGTTTGGTCAGAGGAGCGTTTGCTTCTGCTTTTCCACCAGAGCTCAGCATCTCTTCCTGACTCCTTGGCCACTGAGTATCTCCTAGGGGTTGTTGTTGTTCAACTGCTAAGTTGTGTCCAACTCTTTGTGACCCGATGGACTGCGGCACTCTGGGCTCCTCTGTCCTTCACCATCTCCCCTGGAGTTTGCTCACATTCATGTCCATTGAGTCAGTGATGCTATCTGTCCATTTCATCCTCTGCCACACTCTTCTCTTGCCTTCAATCTTTCCCACCACCAGGGTCTTTTCCAATGAGTCGTCTCCTCACAGAATATTGGAGTGGATAGTCACTCCTTTCTCCAGGGCATCTTCCTGACCCAGGGATCAAACCCATGTCTCTTGCATTTGCTGTCGAGCCACCAGGGAATCCCTACATACTAGGGGCAGGGATCTGCTAGTACAGACCCTCCCCCAGCTTGGGCGTCCCCATGCAGAGCTCAGATGTCCTCACCTTGGAAGGTGGACAGGATATGATGGGCCATAGACCCCCAAAGAATGGAAAGCAGGGACTCAAGAGATATTTGTCCACATATGTTCACAGCAGCATGATTCAGAACAGTTGAAAGGTGGAAGCCACTTAAGTGGCCCTGGATGGATGAACAGATATACAAACTGGTCCATCCATGCAATGGAATGTAATTTTGCCTTATAAAAAGAAGAATGCCTGCTGCAATACTGATGAACCCCAAGGACACTATGCTTAATGAAATAAGCCAGTCACAAAAAGACAAATCCTATGTGATTCTGCTTACATGATGCCCCTAAAGTCGTCAAACTCAGAGACACAGAAAAGGGTGGGAGTTAGGGGCTGGGGGGAGAGAGGAGGGGAATTAGTGTTTAATGGGGACAGAATTTTAGTTTGAGAAGATGAGAAAGTTCTGGTGATGGATGGTGGGGATGGTTTCTGGACAGTGTGAACGTGCTTAATGCCACTGAGCTGCATGCTTGAGGAAGATGAAGATAGTTTTTATGTGTATTTTTATCATTTTTAGATTATTTATTTTAATTGGAAGATACTTTATAGTATTATGATGGTTTTGCCATACATCAACATGAATTGGCCATAGGTGTACATGTGTCCCCTCCATTCTGTACCCCCTTCCCACCTCCCTCCCCCACCGCATCCCTCCAGGTCGTCACAGAGCACCTGGATATCTATTTTACACTGGATGCCTATTTTACATATGGTAAAGGAATGATGCTAAAGCTGAAGCTCCAGTACTTTGGCCACCTCATGCGAAGAGTTGACTCATTGGAAAAGACTCTGATGCTGGGAAGGATTGGGGGCAGGAGGAGAAGGGGATGGCAGTGGATGAGATGGCTGGATGGCATCACTGACTCGATGGACATGAGTCTGAGTGAACTCCAGGAGTTGGTGATGGACAGGGAGGCCTGGTGTGCTGTGATTCATGGGGTCGCAAAGAGTCGGACATGACAGCGACTGAACTGAACTGAACTGAACTGAACTGAAATAATGTATATGTTTGGACGTGGAAGCAACCTAGATGTCCATTAGCAGATGAATGGATAAGGAAGTTGTGGTATATATACACAATGGAATACTACTCAGCTATAAGAAGGAACACATTTGAGTCAGTTCTGATGAGGTGGATGAACCTAGAACCTGTTATACAGAGTGAAGTGTCAGAAAGAGAAAAACAAATACCATATATCGAAACATATGTATAGAATCTGGAAAGATGGTACCAATGATCCTACGTGCAGGGCAACAAGGGAGACACAGATATAAAGAACAGACGTTTGGACTCAGTGGGAGAAGGAGAGGGTGGGGTGATTTGAGACAATAGCATTGTAACATGTAATTTTTTTAAAGTTAAAAAAAAGGACTCACAGGGTGAGGACTAGGGCATCCTGCTTCTGGCCTCAAATCTTCATCAGAAGCATTGGGAGCAGAAAGGCATTCTGGGAGTTCTAACTGTAGAATCACCATCAGACTCTACAACTTCAGAGAAGGCATGGTCTCTCTGCCGATGCACGTGACTGGGGCCATTCCAGGGGGTTTCAGAGCAGGGCAGTGGCCGGTGGGATTGAGAGATTGGCCTCCTGCAGGGGACAGAGCTGGGCAGACAGGCAAGGTTTCTCCCGGGGATATGAGAATGGGAAACTGAGGATTAGCTGCAGCGGTGGATTGCGTTTGCCGGTTGTGTTGGTTTTCTGGGCCTTCTGCAACAAGGTGCCACAAACTGGGGGTAGGAGGCGGACTTACAGCAGCAGGCATTCATTCTTTCCCAGGTGTGGAGGCTAGAAGTCTGAAATCAAGGTGTGGGCGTAGCCAAGCTCCCCCCGGAGGTTCTAGGGGACGGTCCTTCTTTGCCTCTTCCGGGCTCTGGGGTCAGGCTGTTCTTTGGCTTGTGGCCGCTTTCCTACAATCTCTGCCTCTCTGTGCATTTGGCAGCATCTCCCGGAGTATGTTTGTGTCTCTCTTCTTAAGGTACTGTTGCAGGAAGCAGGACCCCTTCAGGGGCCCAAGAGTGGATTCTTATCTGGCACTTGGAAATGAATTGTCCGAGGAGACACCTGATGACAAAGCAAGAGGCTTTATTCGTGGCTCTCAGTCTCGGGTTTTACGGTAATTGGGTTCCCTTCTGGATTGTCCCTGGCCAGTCGCTCTGACTCAGGATCCTTCCTGACGGCATGTGCATCACTTGCTGGTGGATTCTGGCATGGAGGATTCTGGGAAGTTGGAAGGACATACGGACTGGCATCCCTAGTCGTTAAGTCATGTCCAGCTCTTTTGTGACCCCATGGATTGTAGCCCACCAGGCTCCTCTGTCCAGACAAGAATACTGGAGCGGGTTGCCATTTCCTTCTCCAGGTGATCTTCCCTACCCAAGGATCAAACCTATGTCTCCTTCTTGGCAGGTGGAATCTTTACCACCGAGTCACCTGGGATGCCCCTTCACTCTTTTGGACCTTTCTCTAATTGTTCCAGTTGGTGGTAGCTTGTTAGTTCTGCATTTCTGATCAGGACCTCCTGTTATGACTCATGCAAGTGGTTACTGTGGTACCTGGCCCGGGTAGGTGGTTTTGGTTAGTGGTTCCCCTAACAATACCAGTCATTGGATGTAGGGCACCCCCCTAGCCCCAGTGTGACCTCCATTTAATCATGTCTTCAAAGACTCTATTCCAAATAGGGTCCCATTCTGAGGTTCTGGGTAGATAGGAATGGTGGGGGCTGTTTAACCTCCTGCAGAGTGATTGGTGCAGACTCACGGTTTCCCTTGTGATCATCAAGACGTCTCCCCAGCTCTGGGGCTCAGGAGCAGCAAGACCCTAGCCTGCATTCTCTGCTGAGGGCTGAGGCCTCCTTGAAGAGATGCCTGATTCCAGGGCTGGGAAGGAACAAGCCAGACCTGGAACCCCTTGTACCTAGGGGTAAGAATGTACTCCCAGAACTGAAGGGATGTGTTCCAGAGATTGAGAAGCCAGCTTGAAGGGACTCCCACTGACCAAACCTGAGACAATTCCAGGTACAAAACAAGAGAGGAGGGCATAACCAGATGAATCAAGTAGGGCTACCTGAGTGGATAAAGAAATAAAGAGATCCTATCTTTTGTTTTTTAATTTTTTAAATTATTTATTTGTTTGTTTGTTTATTGGCCGTGTTGCATGTGGGATCCTAGTCCCCCAACCAGGGACTGAGCTCATGCTCTCTCCATTGGAAATGAGGAGTCCTAATCACTGTACCATCAGGAAGATCCCAAGGCCCCTCTTCTTGATAGCAGGATGCCAGCTAATAAAGGCAGAAGGAACAATGGCATTAAACAATTGCTACCTTTACAGGTGGCTCAGTGGTAAAGAATCCGCCTGCCAAAGCAGGAGACGCGGGTTCAATCCCTGGATTGGGAAGATCCTCTGGAGGAGGTGATGGCAAGCCACTTCAGTATTCGTGCTGGGCGAATCCCATGGACAGAGGAGCCTGGTGGGCTACAGTCCAGGGTGTCCCAAAGAATTGGACAGGACTGAGGACTAGGCATGCACTCAACTTGCACATTCATAGTGATAATTAACTCAGACAAGAAACATTGATGGACCATAAAAAGAGTGGATGAATGTTGGGAGAGCCACAGGACTTTACATCTTAGGTTGTCTCCCAGAAAATGCTGATTTTCACAAAGGTAGGGGGAGTAACTTTGCAGCAGAGATGCTTGGTGGACACCATCTGGGCCCAGTGGTCCTTGCTGCCCTACCAGGGAGGAGACACAGTGGCCTGCTCATGCCAGTAGGAGTCACAGACCACACAGCCTCACTTTGTGATTTCCCCTTGAATCCACAAATTGGGGAAGATGTTGGTCAAATCAAAATTTCATGCTACAAAATGCCTAATTATTCTGTTTTCTTAAAAAATGCCAAGCTTGTGAAAGTCTAGGAAAGACTGGAAAATTTTTCCCGATGGAAGGAAACTAGAGATGAGTCAAAGCCAAATGGGACAAGTGGTCCAGGACTGGATCTTGTGGCAGGACCACTGGCAAATCCCAGTGGGGCCTCTGGTTACAGGCGTGTGGGCATCTGTCCTGTCCTTGCCCTTTTCCTCTTAAGTCTGAAATTGTCTCAAAATGAGAAGTGAAATAGCTAAATATAAAAGCCTCTCACCTTTTGCAGCCCCTCCCTAAGCCTCTCCCTGCATATGTGCACACAGACACAGACAACAAAAGTGTTCCCGTTGTTGGAATCAACATAAGGCGTAAGGGGAACATTGTGACCCGTTGTCAGTTAAAGCACAGCTCAGGGACAATACTTGCACTTTTTTTTCCCCCTAAAAGTCCTGGAATTCAGAGGCCATTCCTAACATGAGTTGTTTCCTTGCAGGAAAAAAAAAAAGAAAACGTGAGGCAGTGATGGGAATGATGACTGTCCCTCTGAATGGTATTCTAGTTTCCAGTTACCTGAACAGGTAGATCAGGTGTGCTGGCACATTCTGGGAGATGCCCCTCAGGTCCCATGTGCCTGGAGACCCCGTACCGGTTCCATAACTGCCTCCAGAATGTGACTGTGGGGAGGGGGTCCTGAAACGCTGCAGTGCAGCCCCCATCCACACGGACGGCTGCCCCGGGCCAGGTGTGAGAGGCTTTTCTTAAAAAGGAAATATGTTCTCTGTTGTGGGACCCATGGGGTCATCTGGGCTCCTTGTTGTTAGGTTATAAGAATGCCATCAGAGGCTCTGGGGCAAAAGGATGTGGGACCGAGGTCTTAAACAAGCAAAGGTTGTGAACCCAGCACTGCTTGGCCAGGAGCTCGTGTGCAGTGGGGAGGCAGGGACTGCGGGAGGAGGGCCATGATGGCGTCAGGAGACAGCATCTGAGTTTGTAGAGAATAAAGGGAAGAGGGCTCAGCACGGCTGGAGAAACAGGGAAAACAAACTGGAAACTGCAGGTATCTGTCTGCTCTCCACCATTACTCACACTCCCAGGTGTCTGCGTATCCACCCGTTCATTCATTCATTAGCAGTAGGTCATCAGGCAAATGCTGAGGCTTTGCAGGGAGCTCAGGATATGTGGACAATATGTGAACCATTCCCTCCAACTCTTCCCTCCCCCCGCCCCCAGCCTTCCCCAAGGAGTTTGTCTCTTAGTTTTTGACCTGAACCCTTAAGTGCTCTGGGCAGTTGGAGCGGATTTGCATATTGAAGGTCAGGTTGGCTCAACCTCATCCACAGGAGGTCTCACCAAGAACAATTCCTGACTTACCTACTCAAAACGGATTGGGGGATAATTGGCCTCCTGACTTCGGTAATGCTTGTGTGCTGATTCAGTCTTGATGGTATAATTATGGGAAAAGGCGGGGCTGCGGCATGCTGGATGGTCCCCCAGGCGCTCTGGAGGCTGCACTGCAGCTTTGGATGGGAGGTGAAGTGATCGCTGTCTTTCCTTGGGATCTGTATGAACAGTGTGGGAGAGAGGATAGCAGAGACTCATGGCTTCCTGTCAATGCCACTGTGACCCTCTGCAGGACAGCGGAGTGCTTGGACCAAATGGGCCCTTTGAGTGCCTGAGTCACTGTGCCCAGGGCAGTCACGTGCATGTGAGTTTAGGCCCAGAAGTGGTCTTGTCTCCCAAACACTGAACCTAGCCACTGCTCCTGTTTCCAGCTCTAGAGATAATCCTTACATCTGTACAATGCTTCATGAGTTTTAAAGGACCTCTCACATGTTTCCTTCTCTGGCAGATGAGTCGGCTGAGGATTTAAGTGGTTTGCCCAAGGTCAATGAATCAATCAACAGAGCAATTATTGAACTCTGTCAGAGAGGGTGATGCTGAGGGCCTGGCGAGAAGGACGAGGGCCTGCCCGAACTGCTCAGGGAAGGGGTGGATCTCAAGGCAGATGCAGGCACACGTGTGCACATACACCACGCCCACACAGATTCCAGCCTCAGACCAAGTGCATCTGTGTGCCAGAGGGTGAGGACACCACCTTGAAGGGGCGAGAAAGCAAAGGAGATAGAGCAGGTGGGTCATGGGGGCTTCAAGGGATGGGGGCCTGGGTCCCAGGTGTTGGGCCTGGGGACCCAGACCCCATCCCCCCACCTCGAGCTGACGCCACCACATCAGGAAAGAGCCCTTCAAAGTCTCCTTGGAAGGAAGGAAGGAGCGAAGGAGCCGATCCCGGTGGAACTTGCAGCTGCCTGCCCCCTCTGCTGATGGAATTGAAATAATCAGAATAATCACAGGCAATCAGACTAAATAACAATGCGTAATGATAACAAATGGTCGTCGGAGCCCCTCCAAGGTCTGGAGTCGACTGGAGAGCCTAGGATGACAATTTCCTAATTTAATTGCTCCCGGGCCTCGGCTCAGTGCTCCGGTGCGGAAGGGGCTCGGGCATGATTGCTGCTCCTTCTTCCCAGCCTGCAGTAGATGTCCCCACTTCTCTGTTTTCTCTCTGCTCTCTGAGGCTTTGGGGGCATTGCCGCCCCCGCCTTCCAACCTTGACAGCAGGTACGGATCTGGATGCTTTGATTAGAAAATAATAAAGTACAGCCCTCAAAAAGGGGTGTGAGGGTTCACCCCTCTGGGGGTCCCCCTCCTTCTGCTAGGACTCTCCCGCTGCCAGTCAGCCGTGTACCTCGCAGTTGATTGGTGTCCTGGAATGAATTATGCACGTCTCGGAGCCCAGGGTGGAGCGCAGAGTGGGAGATGAAAGGCAGCCTCAGAAAAGTGCAAAGTATGAGCGTCCCTTCTGCTTTTGGCTCCAGCAAGAGGTGGGTCATTGGGGCATCTCAGGTGGAGTCTGGGAAACTTGTTCTCTTACAGAAGGTCCTGGTCCCAGGTGCCTCTGCTGGTTGAGTGACCTGGTAGGTATTCAGCTGGAATTTAAGGACGAGTGGAGAGAGCATGGATTTTGGAATCGGGCTGAGCTGAATCTGAACATGGGCTCTGCCACGTACCAGGCACCTAGCAGCCGGGTTCAGCTCTCTTCCCTCCTTATAGAGTGAGGACAGCAAAGTCTGCTGTGATAAGTCACCACCAGGGACAGCGGATCTGCTGTGACAAGTCACCACCAGCCCAGCGAGGGTCTTAACACGACAGCAGTGTACCATCCCACAGCTGGTAAAGAATCAGCCTGCAATTCGGGAGACCTGGGTTCAATCCTTAGGTTGGAAAGATCCCCTGGAGAAGGGAATGGCTACCCACTCCAGTATTCTGGCCTGGAGAATTCCAGGGACTGTATAGTCCATGGGGTTGCAAAGAGTTGGACAAGAGTGAGTGACTTTCACTTTCACTTTTCCCTACAGCTCTGGAGGTCAGAAGTCCTACATCAGGCTGTGGGTGGGGATGTGCTTGCTCCGGAGGTTCCAGGGAGGGTCCTTCCTGCCTCTCTCAGCTGCCGGGACCTCCAGGCATTTCCTGGCTTGTGGCTGCCTCTCTCCACTCTCAGAATGCTTCTGTTTTCCCATGGCATTCCCCCCCACCCCCCACCCCCGTTTGTCCCATATCTCCCTGTTTTCTTTAAGGATACCTGGCATTGGATTTAGAGCCATCCCTAAGTCCAGGATAATGGAGTTTCTTAACTACGGAGATTCTTAACAAACTACATCTGCAGAGACTGTTTCCAAGCAAGGTGACATCTTTGAGCAGGGCTGTTCAACCCTCTGTACCTGTTCTGTAAGATCACTGATATAAGAATAAGTACTACTGTGTGTTATGGCCTGCCAGCTCCTGGCTATGGCCACTATCCCACACATGGCAGGTAGCTCGTCACCGTCCCCTGCAGAAGGACCCAAACTGTCCCATGGTGACTACTCCAAGTCTGCTGTAAACTGACTTCACACCATGGCTGAAAATAGATTTATGCCTTAGGATGACAGTCATCATGTTTAGCATCAACTATTTTCACCAAATTCCCCTCTTTATTTTTTGGGGGTTTTTAACTTTTTTTTTAAATTAATTTTTATTGGCTTATAGTTGCTTTCCAAATTTGCTGGCATATTGAGTTTGCCAACAAAGTCCGTCTAGTCAAGGCTATGTTTTTTCCCGTGGTCATGTATGGATGTGAGAGTTGGACTGTGAAGAAAGCTGAGCATCGAAGAATTGATGCTTTTGAACTGTGGTGTTGGAGAAGACTCCTGAGAGTCCCTTGGACTGCAAGGAGATCCAACCAGTCCATTCTGAAGGAGATCAGCCCAGGGCGTTCTTTGGAAGGAATGATGCTAAAGCTGAAGCTCCAGTACTTTGGCCACCTCATGCGAAGAGTTGACTCATTGGAAAAGACTCTCATGCTGGGAGGGGTTGGGGGCAGGAGGAAAAGGGGATGACCGAGGATGAGATGGCTGGATGGCATCACTGACTCAATGGACATGAGTTTGAGTGAACTCCGGGAGATGGTGATAGACAGGGAGGCCTGGCGTACTGTGATTCATGGGGTCACAAAGAGTCGGACAAGACTGAGCGACTGAACTGAACTGAACTGATAGTTGCTTTACAATGTTGTTAGTTTCTGCAGTACCACAAAGTGAATCAGCTATACATATACATGTGCGTGTGTGTGTAGGTGTGTGTGCATTCCAAGTCCCTTCAGTCACGTCCGACTCTTTGAGACCCCATGGACTGTAGCCCGCTAGGCTCCTCTGTCCATGGGATTCTCCAGGCAAGAATACTGGAGGGGGTTGCCATGCCCTCCTCCAAGGGACCTTTCCAACCCAGGGATCAAACCCCTATCTCCTGCTTTGCAGGCAGATTCTTTACCTATGAGCCGCCAGGGAAGCCTATGCATATACATATATCTCCTCTTTGTTTGGATTTCCTTCCCATTTAGGTCACCACAGAGCACTGAGGAGAGTTCCCTGTGCTATGCAGTAGGTTCTCATTAGTTACCTATTTTATATACATTAGTGTATGGCGTCAGTCCCAATCTCCCAGTTCATCCCACCCTCTCCTTCCCCCCTTGATGTCCATACACTGGTTCTCTACAAATTCCCTTCTTTTTCTGCTTAGTGAGCACCAGCTTGGCTGGAGGTGGTTGAATGGAATGAACCCCAGGCCCTTTGTGTTGCCTGTTCATTTGGTTGTTCACAGCTTGGTTTCTCAAGATGCTCCCCAGATCGAGAAATTGCCTCCTCACGTTGGGAGTTTAGTCGACAAGGCAGCTGGTGGCCTTGGGTGTCCCAGGTGAGACAGCAGTACACCAGCGGTTGTCCCATGCTGCGTTGGGAGGGGCTGTGTCCCTGTGGTCACTGTGATGCTGGGATGGATGGTCTGCCCACGAGGTCAAGGATCACAGCACCATAGCAGTCTGCCAAGAAGAGTCTTATTCCCTGCCACCGGCAGATGAGACTGTCTGTGTCGCGTCCGTCCAGGCCTCTTTACAGAAGCCCCTTCTGTGGAGCTTGGGCTGCCTGAGCCCAGAAGTCTGCCTTTTGCGTTTGTGTTACTTTCTTGTGGCTGTCGTGACAAAGCACCACAGACTAAGAGGCTTCAGACCCAGAGATGGACTCTCACAGCTTGGAGGCCAAGATCAAGGTCGAGGAGGCACAAGGGGCGTGCTCCCTGGTGACTCTGGCTCAGGACCGAATCACTCTAATCGCCACCTCCGGGGTTACGTGGCTGTCTTCTCTCCATTTTGTGTGCCTTTTGTGTGTCCTTGCCTGTGGACACCGGTCACACTGGGTCAGAGGTCACCCTTCTGAGTGTGCCCTCATAGCTGGTTACATCTGCCCTGACCCTCTTTCCCAGTAAGGTCACATTCTGAGACGCTGGGGGCTCAGACCTCACCTTGTCATTCGAGGTCACAGTTCAACCTGTAGCATAGTTTTTCAACCTGAAATTGCATTCCCGGCACACCCAACCCGCCATGCAATTCAGCCTGGAGGGCTCTGTGGTTTCAACCCCTTTAACTTTGATTCTCTGCCTGATTGTCAAGTACCCTTCAGAAGTTTAAACAGACGATGACACACCCCCACCCCACCCTGCCAGTTCATGTGGGATCAAAGAAGGCTCTCGGGATAAGGGCCCCATACAGGGCATGGCATTGGCACCACTTTCAAGCTGTGCTGAGCCTCCTGGGAACGTGCCTTGAAGAGGCTGCCTTGTCCCCAGACAGTAGGGCTTCTTATCCACAAAAGTGAGACCGCATCACCACCCCGTGGGTCTCTGCAAAGAGCCAAGGCAAGAGACGCTGCAATCCCAGGTTCTGAGCATTTCTGTCTGCCCAACTCTAATGCAAGGTTTCAGAGGTCAGATGGACCCTTCCACATGCACGAGAGGGGGCTGTGAACTGATAAGAGGTGGACCAGAAGGAGCCAAAGTTGGGGAGTCTGTCTGATCACCAGGAGAGTGTGCACAAAGAGGCACCATAACCCAGAGGCTGGATGGTTGAGGCCACAGGTAAGCGGCTCTGTATAGACAGGTGTTTCAGAAAGGCATGTGCACGCGTGTGTCTATCTGCCCATGTGTGAGTGTTCATGTGGACCCACGTGCGCCAGAGGGAAGCAGTTGGAGGTGTGGACCCACTTCAAGTCATCAGGGCAGGACTGCCTGGTGACCTCACAGTCCTTCAGGCTTTTGTGCTAAAGATGGAGACAGAAGGTGACCAAAGGGTCCCGACAGCCAACCTTGTCATCCTTGTAACTTGTAAAATAGTTTGCAGCCATAAAAGTAAAAGACACTTGTTCCTTGAAAGGAAAGCTATGACAAATCTAGCCAGTGTATTAAAAAGTAGAGACATCACTTTGCCGACAAAGGTCTGCATAGTCAAAGCTATGGTTTTTCCAGTAGTCATGTACAGATGTGAGAACTGGACCATAAAGAAGACTGAGTGCCAAAGAATTTGTGCTTTTGAACTGTGGTGCCGGAGAAGACTTCAGAGTCCCTTGGACAACAGGGAGATCAAACCAGTCAATCCTAAGGAAATCAACCCTGAATATTCACTGAAAGGACTGATGCTGAAGCTGAAGTTCCAAGACTTTGGCCACCTGATATGAAGAGCCGACTCATTGGAAAAGACACTGATGCTGGAAAGATTGAGGGCAGGAGGAGAAGGGAGTGACAGAGGGTGAGATGGTTGAGTATCATCACCGACTCGATTGAATCTGAGCACATTCTGGAAGATAGTGAAGGACAGGGGAGCCTGGCGTGCTGCAGTCCATGGGGGCTGCAAAGAGTCAAACATGATTGAGTGACTCAACAACAACAACAAACCTGAAATGGATGGCACACATGGTAGACACCACCTGAATGGATGGAAGCATTCTCCCTACCTTTGTTACAGGTTCTACAGAGTGCAGGGCTAGGGGCAGAGGAGACTCCTTCAAACACACGAGAGCAAGAGTGCATCATTCACCAAAGGAGGGCAGGGAGGAGGGGGGAGCAGAAGACCCTGGGGGTGTCCACCAAGATGGACACATGAAAAATGGGCAGGCTTGTTTTGTGCTTGAGGGGTGCAGAACTTCCCCAGGGAGATTGCAACAGAGGCAAGAATGTAGAAGGTGAGGGGTCTCAGTGGGAGAGGATGCCACAGACATGATCAGTGTAGAGACAGTAATCATAGGTTGAGAGCCACCAGGACTGCCCAGGGAGGGCCCCCGTGCAGTTTCTGTGCATCCCTTATTTGCTGTCCTACTGGGCCGGGAAGCCTGAGTGCTCCACCCGGCATGCAGCAGGTCAGAACAAGTAGGATTGTCATGCGGTGGAGTCTACACTGGCTAAGTAGGAAGGAGCTGGTGTAGCTCCTGGTGGAGAGCTCTCCATGAGATTCCGCCCCAGCTTCTCAACATCACATGTGATGCACACCCAGGACTCTCTCACTTCTCTGCATCCCTTGTGTCATTAAGAAAGGACCCTCACCTCCCACACTCTCCACACCCCACCTAATCACAGTTACCTGAATGGTTCAGTCTTTCAAGGAGGGTTTGCCCCTCAAAGACAAGAATAAAACCAGGAGCTGAAGGATGGAATTCAAGTCACGAGACGAAAGCTGGGTCCTTGGGGCTGGAGAAGGGGAGGGAGGCCTTGTGGGGCTGGGGAAGACACATCCTGATCCAGGGGAGCCGGTGGGTCCTGCTCTGCTCAAGGCTCCTTGTGCCTGTTGCACAGACATCCTCCCGACTGTGACCTGGGGGACCCTTGGCCCCTGGACTTCGTCCTGGCCACCTATAGGTCCCCCTCCATGGCCTTTCCTGCTCATCACATCCCCACCTCTGAAGACCATGAATCTCCTCCTTTCACAGAATCTTACATCTTTGCTATTGGAAAGGCCCTCACACGCTAATGGATCCAACATTTTCAAAGTGCTTTCTGGTGAACTTTTGTATCTCCAGTGTGGAGAACAGGTTGAAAGGGGACGATGCAGTGAACAGAAGTGAGGACCCCAGAGCCACCTCCTTCATCCTTCCTGACCCCCAGGAAGGCACAATGTCAGGCTCAGAAGATTTCACTGGGGACCACAAAGGAGGCCTAGTTCCCCACGACACAGATGGGGAAACCAAGACCTCAGAAGGAAGTAAGAACTTCCCAAGGCTGGTCACATAGGAATTGGCAGGAATAGATTCTGTTTTCTTCAAAAAAATTCATGCATATTATTCAGACATAAATATAAAAGCTATTCATATGCATTATATGGGGCGTCCGTGGTGGCTCAGACTGTAAAGAATCCGCCTGCAGTGCAGGAGACCCAGGTTCTATTCCTGGGTCAGGAAGACTCCCTGGAGAAGGGAATGACTACCTGTTCCATTATTCTTGCCTTGAGAATTCCATGGACAGAGGATACAGTCCATGTATTATTCATACAGAAATATATGAGCTATTCATATGCACTGTTTATATACAGTAAGTCTCCATAAGAATGAGTTCTGTTCTGAGAGCCTGTTTGTAAGTCCTTATTTGTTCATACGTCCAACAGAGCTAGCCTAGGTATCCAAATAACATGATCAACTCCATACTGCTCCTTTTATGCTAGTTTCTGGCCATCGTAGGCTTGAAATAAATATGCTGTGTTCTGTACAACACTATACAGTAAGGTACCCAAATGCACAACCACTTGTCGAGGAGGCGTGCGCTTGACAGTGTACACCAGACATGCGTACTAACTTACATGATTGGACATGGGAAGGCAGGTTCACATCTTTGAAAGTTTGCAACTTAAAAGTTCATGTGTAGGGGATGTACTTATAGGGTATCAGGATTTAACCAACTTTCTTCTCTTTATTGTCTGAGACACCAGGGAAGCCCAATAAGAGACAGGTCACCGTTATTTGAAACTTGGTGCCTGATAACTATGAAACCTGGATATTCTTGGAGACTGCTTTTTTCTGTCTACTTGTGTTTTGCTCTCTTGGTTTTTGTTCACTGGGTCTTGTCCCTTGCTGTGTCTGGTAATGTTGTGCTAGGTGCTGGACATTGTATCTGAGAACCTATGGAGATCATCTGAGGTTGTTGACCAGAGGTTGCCAAACTATGGCCTGTGGTGCAAACCTTGCCTGTTTTCTGCTTATATACATCATGGGATCTAAGAAAAAAATTTTTTCTACACATTTAAATGGTTGAAAAAATAAAAAGGATACTATTTCATAATATGTGAGAATTATTTGAGATTTGAATGTCAGGGTCCACTGTTTCTTTGGACACCGCCCCGCCTCCTTGCTTGTATCCGTCTCTGGCAGCTTCTGAGCCACAATTCGTTGTTGTTGAGTCACTCAGTTGTGTCCAGCTCTTTGCAACTCCATGGACTGTAGCCCACCAGGCTCCCCCTGTCCTTCACTGTAGCCCACCAGGCTCCCCCTGTCCTTCACTGTCTCCTGGAGTCTGCTCAGATTCATGTCCATTGAGTCCGTGATGCCTTCTAACCATCTCATCCTCTGATGCCCCCTTCTCCTCCTGCCCTCAATCTTTGCCAGCATCAGGGTGTTTTCCAGTAAGTCGACTCTTCACATCAGATGGTCAAAGTCTTGGAGCTTCAACTTCAGCATCAGTTCTTCCAGTGAATATTCAGGGTTGATTTCCTTTAGGATTGACTGGTCCAAGAGACTCTCAAAAGAGTCCACAATGGCAGAGGCGAGTGGACTATATTGGTCACAAAGCCTAAATGTTAACATCTGGCCCTTTGCGGAAAGAATCTACAGACTCCTGCTTAGAGGCTGTTCCTCAGACAAAGAGGTTGGAACCATGAGTTTGGAAGCCAGGTTTTCATCCTTCTGGAAGGCCATCCTCCTTAGAAAGGTTCAGCCCCAGTTTCTGAGTCTGCAGCCCATGGATGCCTCCTTGACTCCAAACAGCTGTGGGAAGATAATAACTTTTCTGGTGTCTGAACCTGCAGGAAATTCCTGGCTTCTGACTTCCCAGACTGAACTTGAACATTTTTCTGTTTCCTGCTTATTCTCTCGGACTGGGTCTCAAGCGTGTGCTTGAAAATCCTGTCTGGAGAACATGGGTTTGAATATTGCAAGGACCCCAAACCAAAGCCACGAGTTGCTGTTTCCCCATTGTCTCCCTTCTTCCTCCTTTCTCCCGTGCCTCCCAGCCTCAGGTCTTTCTCCTGGCTCCCTTAGAGTCATGGGGATAGGTCCCCAAACTATCACTGCCTGGGCTCTTTATGTGCTGACTTTGCAGCAACCTCAGGGGGCCAAGATGCAGGGGGAGGTCCAGTCTGACCTGGGCCAGGTGCTTCTCAGCAGGACAGACAGGGGGCTCTGCCTTGGGGATGTGGTTCTCTCCTGGTGCCCCTGCTGGACACTGCCTTGCACTGTCTGCTCCCATCCTGGTGGGAGGAGAGGGATGGACCATCACCTGAGGTCAGTGGGAGAGCCAAGCAGGGCTGCTGGGTGGAGATGGTGGTACTGGAATCTTTTAAATGCAGCTCTTTGTCTGTTTATTGCTTTTTAAAAATTTGTTTATTTATTTTAATTGTAGGATAATTACTTTACAATATTGTGATGGGTTTTGCCCTAGATGAATATGAATTGGCCATAAGTATATGTGTCCCCCTCCATCCTGAACCCCTCTCTCCCCACTCCATCCCTCCTGGTTGTTTTGTTGTTTTAACAAAATGGTAGTTAGCAGCATAAAGACCTCAGCAGTGGCTATTGGATTTAAAGATATTCCCCACCAGGAAGCCTTTCAAAAATGGGCAACTGGTGCTGGGAGCGCTTGCCTTTCTCTTGCTCTCTAACACCCCCTCTCTCATTGCCCCCATCAAAATTGCACTGCAATTTCCCCAAATTTTCTGGCTACAGATAGGTTTTAATGGGACATGGGGATAACCATCTCCCTCCTGCTGGCTCCACTGACACTGTCAGTGGGTTCTGAAGGCAGAGCTGACAGCCAGCTGTGCCTCCCAGTCTGTTTGCAAACTGAGCATCTGTGCTCCATGGAGGCTGGGCCGGAGCCTCCCACCCCACCCCTCGCTCTCAGTTTAACCCTGAAGGTTTGGCTTAGACCTTCCAGAAGGCTGTTACAGATGGGGCTTTGTTCCCTCCATCAGTGAGTGTAGAAATAGAGCACCAGTCAGGCAACAAGGCAGGGCTGAAGGTGTGGCTGCCCCAGCATGATGGGGTCGCCTGACTTGGAGGCTGGGACCAAACCCTTGCTCTGGATGCCCTGGGCAGGGTCTGTCATGGACAGGAATTTCAGACAGCTCGTCTCTGGCTGTTTTTTAGTCTCCAAAGCAGAAGCTCATCCCAGCCAAGACTAGGCAACAAGAATGTTCCCTTGTGATGAGCAGTTCCGACGCCGAGTTTCTTGTCTCCATCCACAGATGTTTGCTGAGGGCCGAGGATGCAGCAGGAAGTGAGTGGGACTTGGAGGAGCACCAGAACCTCGAGCTGGGGTGGAGGGGGCGGGGGAGGCGGGGTCATGCTCCTATCCCGAGCCCACATGCTGTTGAGTTCCATCCATGGACACTCAGTTTTCCCCGAGGTTCAGGCGCGTCTGTTCTGAGGGAGGAGAGAGCAGATGCCAGAGCGTCTGGGGAATGCTGGGTTAAACCAACTTCCTGAAACAGGCTTCTTTTCTGGAGGATTCTCAGACCCGTGCATCATGAATCTCTAGGAGGAGTCTAGGGTGCATGGGCAGAGCCCTTGTTGTATTGGATTGCTGAGAAGGGTCTTTGGAGAAGGCAGTGTGGTCCCTCCAGGTGAGCTGCCCACAGCCCCCTCCCTAACCCTTCTCTCTCCACCAAGTAAATCAAACCCTGTCTGTCCCATGTCCCCACCCTTTATTCCGTGCGTCAGAGCCTGGCATTCCTGAAGGGAGAGCCTGAGGGTCACGTGTGAGTTGTTATTGGGGACGTGATCTCAGTGAGTGAGTTGGGGAGCTAGATGTGCATCCTGGATGACTGGTCCCCTCAGCTCTGGACCAGAAACCACCATGCCTCTTAGGAGTCCTAATCTCCCTGCATCACTGTGTCTGTGGAGCCCTCCTGCCACAAGGCCTTCCAGGGAGTCCCACACTGACCTTTACCCATGCAGTTCCTCCTCTTTCCCTGGAAGAACCATCATCCCTTGCTCTCTTCACCAAGTGTACTGGTTAGCTATGGCCCTTTCAGTGCCACGTAATAAACAGTACCAAACCTCAGGGAATTCAACCATATGAGTGAATTCCTGGGGTTTGCTCACATGGCTGGGGCTGCTTTGCTTGCTGATCTGGGTTGGCTTCCATCCCACTGATTGAGGCCATCAGTTCTGCTCCACCTGCCTCCCATCCCCCAGTAGTAGCCTGGGTATATTTCCACGGCAACAGCAACATGCAAAAGAGCCAACCTCACACACAAGCCCATGTCCAGCCTCTGCTGCCTCACTGGCCCAGCCCAGAGATGAGAGCCAGGGCAGGTCACCGTATTGGGGGTAGGGATGGCAGGAGCACTCCAAGTGCCAAGGATGGAGGGAGGGGGAACACTTGGGGTCACCATGGTGACATTACACCAGGGGGCTAGTCTGAGGGTCTCAGGACCCTTTCCCTGTCTTCTTAGATTGGCTCATGACAGGCCTTCTCAGCACCTCTTGTCATTGGAGCCTTTGTCACAGAGATAATGCACAGTTATATTTGAGCGTTTTTGATGGCATCTGCCCCCTAGGTCCCCAACTACAGCTTTAGTGTCCAGCCTGGTGCCTGCACACAGTAGGTCCTCAGTAAACAACTGCTGACAGGACACGTGACACTTTCCTATCTAGCAGGGCCCTTCCATAAAGGAGGTATCCATCTTCATCTGGTCTTGCTGGGGGCTCTCAAGTCTGCACAGGGACCAGGGAAATGATATTGTAGCCATTTGAGGTCCTGCGGCAAAGCACAATCATGTCCCCACCCTGCCTCGTTGATCAAAGAGCACTTCACATGCCTCTGTGGGATGAAAGCATGCCCCCCACCCCACGCCCCCTCAAGACATCTTGAGTGCAGAAGGCATTCTCATGAGTGACTCCCAAAGGTGCAGCAGTCAGCGGGCAGCTCCCATCTGAAATCATGTTCTCAGAATTGCGTCTCAGACAAGCTATTTCTTCCTCCTGAGACCCCAAGCCAGGAGCAGTGGCTGCACCTGCTTTGCATGGGGTCCCAGGTGAAGGTAAGAACAGTTTTCTGCTGGAGTTTGTTCAAACTCATGTCCACTGAGTTGGTGATGCGATTCAACCATCTCATCCTCTGTCACCCACTTCTCCTCCTATATTCAGTCTTTCCTGGCCTCAGGGTCTTGCTGGGTTATTAACATTATTACATCTGTCACCGTCCCGTGATTGTCTTTATCTGTGACACACTGACCAGCAAGGGGTATTGTGGCTAGGATACTGAAGCCCCTCCAGTGCTTGACCGGCATCTGAGAGCCACTCACTCTGCCCTCCACCTGGCCTCTGCCTTGACGATCAGGTCTGCTCCACTCTGCTGGAGCCACTGGACAGCCATGTCTGTCCTGGGTCATGGTCACCATACTAAAAGTAGGAAGAGGACGTGGGCACATGCAACAGGGAGGTAAATGCCCTACAGTCTGGGCTCCTGTCTGTCTGATTTGGAGAGGTGTCAAGGGCATGGGGAATTTGAAGAGTCTCAAAAGATCAGTGGAGCTGAGGCCTCTGGGACTGGACTTGCATAGGAACATGGACTTGCTTTCTTCTACTGGAGTACAGGTAATTGGCAATGTGTTAGTTTCAGGTGTACAGCAGAGTGATTCAGTTATACATGCAGGCATGTATATTCTTTTTCAGATTCTTTTCCCTTAGAGCTTATTATAAGATATTGAGTGCATTCTCCATGCTCTACTGTAGGGCCTTGCTGTTTATCTATTTCATATATAGTACCTTGTATATGTTAATCATAGGCTCCTAATTTATTCATCCTCCACCTTTTCCCACTCCCTGGGGCTTTCTGAAAGGGATGCAGCATTGGTCCTTCTGTCTGTTGTTGTTGTTCAATTGCTAAGTTGTGTCCGACCTTTAGCAACCCCTTGGACTGCAACACGCCAGGCTTCCCTTCACCATCTCCCTGAGTTTGGTCAAACTCATGTCCATGTCATGCTTATTTAACTTACATACAGACTACATCGTGAGAAACACTGGGCTGGAGGAAGCACAAGCAGGAATCAAGATTGCCGGGAGAAATATCAATAACCTCAGATATGCAGATGACACCACCCTTATGGCAGAAAGTGAAGAGAACTAAAGAGCCTCCTGATGAAAGTGAAAGAGGAGAGTAAAAAGTTGGCTTAAAGTTCAACATTCAGAAAACTAAGATCATGGCATCTGGTCCAATCACTTCATGACAAATAGATGGGGAAACAGTGGAAACAGTGGCTGACTTTAATTTTCTGAGCTCCAAAATCACTGCAGATGGTGAATGCAGCCATGAAATTAAAAGATGCTTACTCCTTGGAAGGAAAGTTAGACCAACCTAGACAGCACATTAAAAAGCAGAGGCATTACTTTGCCAACAAAGGTCCGTCTAGTCAAGGCTATGGTTTTTCTAGTGGTCATGTATGGATGTGAGAGTTGGACTATAAAGAAAGCTGAGTGCCGAAGAATTGATGCTTTTGAACTGTGGTGTTGGAGAAGACTCTTGAGAGTCCCTTGAACTACAAGGAGATCCAACCAGTCCATCCTAAAGGAGATCAGTCCTGGGTGTTCATTGGAGGGACTGATGTTGAAGCTGAAACTCCAATACTTTAGCCACCTGATGTGGAGAGCTGACTCATTTGAAAAGACCCTGATGCTGGGAGGAATTGGGAGCAGGAGGAGAAGGGGACGACAGAGGATGAGATGGCTGGATGGCATCACTGACACAATGGACATGGGTTTGGTTGGACTTCGGGAGTTAGTGATGAACAGGGAGGCCTGGGGTGCTGCAGGTCATGGGGTCTCAGAGTCAGACACACCTGAGCGACTGAACCGACTGACTGACTGACATATCCACTGGGTCAGTGATGCCGTCCAACCATACCATCCTCTGTCGTCCCCTTCTCTTCCTGCCCTCAATCTTTCCCAGCATCAGGGTCTTTTCCAATGAGTTGGCTCTTCAATTCAGGTGGCCAAAGTATTGGAACCTCAGCATCAGTCCATCCAATATTTAGGTTTGACTTCCTTTAGGATTGACTGGTTTGATTTCTTTGCTGTCCAATGGACTCTCAAGAGTCTTCTCTAGCACCACAATTGGAAAACATCAGTTCTTTGGCACTGAGCCTTCTTTATGGTCCAACTCTCACATCCTTCTGTTACTGGGAATGTGCTACACTGTGAGTCTGCTCTGGGCCACGCCCAGCCTTGTCCTGTGCCAGGAACGTGGCCTGAGCCTCTGCCCGGTCACAATCACCTACTGGGATGGGAACTACTGTCCTCTGCACACCTACTGCGCTCCACCTCCTGGTCTGGACCCCTGGGAGTTCCAGGCACATGGTCTACAGAACAGAAATGTGCCGGTGACCCTGTGAAGATGGTTCTGAAAGGAGGGGCAGGCAGGCCTCACTGTTTGCCTGGAGGTTTGAGCCATTTACTGTTTTATGGGCTAAATATAGACCCCATCCTGATGGTGGGTGCTGGTTCCACTGGTGAGTAATCCGGTCACAGACTTTGCAGCTGACATGTGGGACCCAGAGCTCCTGCTGCACAGTGCGCTCTCAGCAGTGCTGGCTGATGGGCGCCTAGTGTGTGTCCCTCCCTGGCCCCTCACCCCTCCTTAGCTTCAGGCAATACTGGCTGCCCGCCTACACCCCATCCCAGCCTGCTGTCCTTTGTTGGAATATTCTAATGCGGTTGGGAGTTCAATGAAGGAAATGGGTCATTTCCATGTTAGCTACTGAGCTCAAAGCTGAATGTCAGCTGCTTCTGTTCATCAATGAGACGAGCAGTAAATTCAGCATGCGTGCGTGTGTGCCTGTGTGTGTGTGTATCCACAGAATGCCTTGTGTGCTTGTGCATGTGTATATGTTGTGAGTCCGCAGGTTCTGGAGGGGATTAGGGAATAGCACGGGAGGGGGGGCAGTGACACATTTGAGCAGCCCCAGTGTGCACGCTGCCTGGAAGTTTTGGACTCCATCCTAGCTGTGTGTTTTGCGTCTCCCCTTGTTGTTCAGTTGCTAAGTCATGTCCGACTCTTTGCAACTCCATGGACTGCAGAACACCTGGCTTCCTGTCCTCCATTACCTCCCGGAGCTTGCTCAAACTAATGTCCACTGGATCAGTGATGCCATCCAACCATCCAACCTCTGTTGCCCCCTTCTCCTCCTGCCCTCAATCTTTCTCAGCACTAGGGGCCTTTCCAATGAGCTAGTTCTTCACATCAGATGGCCAAATATTGGAGCATCAGCTTTAGCATCAGCCCTTCCTATGAATTATTCAGGGTTGATTTCCTTTAGGGTTGACTGGTTTGATCTTTGCAATCCAAAGGTCTCTCAAGAGTCTTCTCCAACATAACAGTTCAAAAACATCAGTTCTTCATCACTCAGTCTTCTATATGGTCCAACTCTCATATCCATATGTGACTACTGGAAAAATCATAGCTTTGACTATACCTACCTTTGTCAGCAAAATGATGTCTCTGCTTTTTAATATGCTATCTAGGTTTGTCATAGCTTTTCTTCCAAGGAGCAAGCATCTTTTAATTTCTTGGCTGCAGTCACTATCTGCAGTGATTTGGGAGCCCAAGAAAATAAATTCTGTCACTATTTCCACATTTTCCCTATTTGCCATGAAGTGATGGGACCGGATGCCATGATCTTAGTTTTTTGAATGTTGAGTTTTAAGCAAGCTTTTCACTCTCCTCTTTCACCCTCATCAAGAGGTTTTTTAGTTTCTCTTCTCTTTCTGTCATTGAAGTGGCATCATCTACATATCTGAGGTTATTGATATTTCTCCCAGCAATCTTTATTCCAGCTTTTGCTTCATCCAGCCTGGCATTTTGCGTGATGTACTCTGCATAGAAGTTAAATAAGCAGAGTGACAATATACAGCCTTGATGTACACTTTTCCCAATTTTGAACCAGTCCGTTTTTCCATGTCTTGTTTTATCTGTTGCTTCTTGACCTGCATGCCGATTTTCAGGAGGCAAGTAAGATGATATGGTATTCCTATCTCTTTAAGAATTTTCCACAGTTTGTATCTCCCTAGGGACTCGCTTTTCTGTGGGAAATGATCCTGCCTGTGAACGAGTAAATCTGACCCCTGTGTCTGGCTGGCCAGGGCCCCAGGCTGGGGGCACATTTCCTGGGCCAGCAGTGACAACATCCTGGTCACTGCTGCCCACTGAATCGAAATTTGGTCGAGCGGCCAGGTGGATAGGCCCTAGCTTCCGTGGGCAACCCATGTGCATAGCCATTGAATCCAGTTCAAAACCCTCTGAAAGTGGCGACCCTATGGCTCAACCCTCCAACCCGTGTGGTCATGCAGCAGGAGAGACACGTGATCAAAGGGTATGCTGGTCACCCCTTGCTTTCCCCAACTGTTCACTGCTCCTCACCCCAGTCATGCCACATGCACTGTGGTGCCCACTCTGGGATTTCAGCTGTCCCCTAGGGGCACATAGAAAGTATTTTAGGATTTCAGCCACACTGCTCAACTCTACCATTGTAGCATAAAGGCAGCCCTAGACAATATGTAAATGAATGGACGTGGCCTTGTGCCAATAAAAGTTTATTTACGGTGTCAGGCAGTGGGCCAGATGTGTCCCAGTTTTCTGACCTCTGCCCTAAGGCTTTGTCGTGCTGGTGTGGTATCAGGGACCCCAGGAGCAGGGGCACAGGATTTCAGCCCCTCAGCAGGCCAGCTGAGTCCCTCTCTGGAAGGAATTTGCTTCCAGGGTGGAAGGAGGACCAGCCTCACTGTTGCCAGGAAAGACACCTGCCCTTAAGGAGACAGCAGCTAAAGACTGCCTGGGTACTATGTGCTGTGCTTAGTCTCTTAGGTGTGTCCAAGTCTTTGCGACCCCATGGACTGTAGTCCACCAGGCTCTTCTGTCCATGGGGATTCTCCAGGCAAGAATACTGGAGTGGGTTGCTGTGTCCTCCTCCAGGGGATCTTCCAACCCAGGGATCGAACCCTGGTCACCCGCATTACAGGCAAATTCCTTACTGTCTGAGCCAGCAGAGAAGTGTAAAGGCTGCCTACATCCCCTGAATAAACCTTCCTCCTGTGATCCCTTGCTCAGTCATGTCCAACTCTTTTGCAACTTCATGGACTGTAGCCTGCCAGGCTCTTCTGTTCACAGGATTCTCCAGACGAGTACTGGAGTGGGTTGCCATGCCCTCCTCCAGGGGATCTTTCCGACCCAGGGATCTAACCTGCGTCTCCTGTAGCTCCTGCTTTGCAGGTGGCTTCTTTACTGCTGAGCCATTGGGGGAACATCATTTCCTCCTGCATCTTTTTGTAAATGAGGAAACTGAGGCAAAACCAGTGTATCTGTGTCCTGGGGCACAGGCTGGGGCATAAAGTAACAGAAAGGTGTTCTCAACAGCCTGGAGGTTAGGATCCAGTGTCTGAAGGGCCCTGCTCCCTCCACAGCTCTGGGGAGGATGCTCCTCATCTGCTCTAGCTCCTGGTGGCCACAGCTCCTTGGCCACATCCCTCCTTCCCTTGCCCCTGTCTTCACATGTGTTTCTCCCTTGTTCTGTGTCCTCTTCTCTTGTGTGTCTTGTAAGGACACCAGCCACTGTGTTGAGGGCCCGCCCTGAATCTAGGGTAACATCATCTCCAGATCCTTATGTAATTCATTAAATCTGTAAAGACCCGATTTCCAAATAAGGGCATATTCTGAGGTTCTGGGGGGCATGAGTTCTAGGGGGAGACTATTCAACCCAATACAGAGAGACGTCACCTGTCCCCTGTTGGCTATCATGGGACTGGTGAAGTGTATGGTTAAGATGGGGGCTTGGGAACTTCCCCAGTGGTCCAGTGGTTAAGACCTTGCACTCTTAATGTGTGTGTGGGGGGCGGGGCATGCGTTCAAGTCCTTGTCAGGAGACTTAAGATCCAATGTGTCATGTGGCATGAAAAGTAAACAAAATAAATAAAAACAGATCTTTAAAAATAAATAAAGTAGAAACATTAAAAAAAAATGATCACAGCTTTGGGCACATGGTCCCCTCCCTTTGTGATGGCCCTGTCAGGGGACTGACTGAAGGGCATGAAGCAAGGGAGGAAAAAAGAAATTGAGACCATGGCTTTGCAGTCATCTGTGAAGCGGATCACAGGGTGAGGGCTCTGGGTTTCTTGACCCTACTGACACCTCCCTCCCCAGTTTGCCTGAGTGCCACAAAGGTCAGAAGGTGCAGTCGATTCCTGGGGTCCCCATGACACAGACCCACAGATTGGGGGGAGGGGGAGGCTTACACAGCAGAGTCTATCCTCTCAGTACCCTGCAGGCCAGAAGTCGAGGCCAGTGTCTGTGTGGCTCTGCTGCCTCTGAAGGCACCACAGAAGCATCCATCAGTGGCTCTCTTGGAACCACGGTAGCATCCATTATGGGCCTCCTTCCAGGCTCCCTCCTGGCCCTGAGCAGATCCATGGCTCTTGGCAGCATCACTGCAGTCTGCCCCCGTGTGTGTGTCCACATGCCCCCTGTTTACAAGGACACTAGTCACATGGGAGTAGGGGCCACCTGACTCCAGTGTGAATGAAGTCACTAATTGCATCTCCAAGGACCCTATTTGCAAACAAGGCCATATTCTAGGGAGGTGGGGGAGACAGAACTTCAACATCTGCACTTGAGGGGGACAAGCCAACCCCATAACCTGGAGCAAACCCTGCTGCCCGTGAGTGGGGTCTCCTGAAGCTTGCTATGCCCCAAACCCCACTCTTGCATGGATCCCAGGTCTGAATGGGCAGAGCTGGCCCTGGGGCTGAGAAGGGACTGAGCTGAGACCTGGCTCAGAAGACAGTGCTGAGAAGAGTGAAGGTGGCTGGATGTGTTCTCTGGGGTTTGGATCTGACATCCACGTGACCGTGTTAGGTTCCAGGCTCCCTCTGTCTCCGCATCTGCAGCACTGGGTTCTCTAGTTCAAGTCCAAAAATGAAGGAAGTTCTCTACTGAGAAACTTGCTCCCAGATATGGACAATGTGGATGGAACAGTTTTAGTTGAGCCCAGTGTCAGGGGATGTCATTCAAGGTCAAGTCCCTTTTGAAGACTCTGGACTGCAGAGTGGGTGTCATCCCAGGACTGTGTCTCCACAGACACTGACCTCCCATGCAGAGAGAGGACTGCCATTCTCCAGAGGGCTGTGCAGGGCACCAGCTAACAGTGCAGGCTGAGAATAAGCCTGCTTGGGTCTGAGTCCCGTGTTTGCTGAGTCTCTGCTATATGTGCAAAAAGGGTTAAGCTTGCTCAAAGAAAAGCTCTTGGTCCTACCTCCTGGGAGGTCACCCTTCAGCTTCAGGAGTGTGCTGCCTGATATGAAGGTCTTTGTTTACCTGGGGTCTTGAACTGGGCATATAGCCTGTGCTAACAAGGTGATTTAGGCTGGGACTGTAGGCTACTATGTCAGCTTGACCTCTGGATGGGCTAGAGACCACAGCCAGCGTCACAGGAAGTCAGCTTTGTAGACATGACCAAGCCCCAACAGGACTGGACACTCAGGCTTGGAGGAGCTTCAGTGGCTGAGCATACCCTGTGCATATTGTCACTGTGGTCACTGGGAAGCATCGTGCTGTCCACACCTCCATTGGCAGAATGGTTGGAGGCCACTGGTCTCTCCCACACTCTTCCTATTGCTGATTTTAATCTGTAGCATTGAGCTGTCATAAACTGTAACAAGTTTAATAGCTTTGCTCAATGCTGTGGGTCCTTATAGGGAGTTATTGAATCTGAGAGTGGCCTTGGGGACCTCCCAGGTTGCTCTGCGCTATCTCCCCATGGAAATGGGGAGCATTTTTGTGCCCACTTCTGCAGGGGAGGGGTTGCTGAGCTGCACGGGAACTCATTCACTGAGAAGCATGGGTGGTATCGCCGCCAGCACAATCACTGGGTGGATCAGCTCTACAGCCCCCACATCAGTCCTGCACCCTCGCTGCCAGTCCTATCTCTGCTCTGCATGGGGACAAGACTAGGGGGAGAAGAGACTTGATGGGGAAGAACCACATTCCTCATGGTGCAGCCCCAGAGGGTGTCATCTTGGGGCGTTTCTTACCCGCCAGCTGCATGCTGCCTCAGTGATGGTGTCCCCAGGAGTCAGTGCAGATAGTCTGCTGGGGGTTTGAGAGGTGGACGCCCGTGTCTTGTTCACCCATTTCTCTTTGCAGACAGCCTCAGCACAGTTGACATTTGGGTCCAGGTCTTTCTTTCTCATGAGGCTATCCTGTGCATTATTGGATTTCTGCTGGCTTCTGGGTTTGTTGTTGTTGTTGTTGTTGTTGTTTATTGGAGGATAATTGTTATTACAATGTTGTGTTGCTTTCTGCTGTATAACGAAGTGAATCAGCTATATGTATACATATATCCTCTCCCTCCTGACCCTCCACCCCACCCCCCACATCCCGCCTCTCTAGGTCATCACAGAGCACTGAGCTGAGCTTCCTGTGCTACACAGCAACTTCCTACTAGCTCTCTATTTTACACATGGTGGTATATATATGGGCTTCTCCAAAGGCTCACTGGTAAAGAATCCACCGCATTGCAGGAGCTGCAGGAGACACCGATTTGATCCCTGAATCAGGAAGATCCCCTGGAGGAAGAAATGGCAGCTTACTCCAATATTCTTGCCTGGGAAATCCCATGGACAGAGGAGCCTGGCGGGCTACAGTCCATAGCGTTGCAGAGTCGGACATGATTGAAGCAACTGAGTATGCATTCACAGTGCATATACATCAGCGCTGCTCTCCCAGCTCGTCCCACCCCCTTCCCCCTGTGGTGTCCATATGACCATTCTCTACATCTGCATCTCTGCCTGCATCTTTGATGTCCACCCTTTAGATGCTAGTGGGACCACACATGTCCCCTGTGTCTCTGGACCCAGCCTGATATTCCTGGCCCAGGACCACTGCTGCAGTCAGGCTCTGAGGTCCTTTGGGGTGATTCCTTGAGGTGTCAGCACAGCCGTTTCCTGGGTGAGCCTCTGTGCTCTTTGCTGACGTCCTGCCCCAGGCTGGAAGGACTTTGGATGGGTGGACATGTCATCTCAACGGTCTTGTCTCTAAACCTCTCTTATCACTCACTCCTTGGAAGGCTCTTTCGGGTCAGTTAGAAAATGATGTGCCTTTGTGTCTCCACCACAAAGCAGGTAGCTTTTTCTGTGAACACCCCAGTTTTAGAAGGTGCACTTTCTCTCAACAGCCTGCTCCCCTCCAGGTGGCCAGCTGCCTCAGAAAGAGCCTCAACCTTGTGGTTACTGTTCCTCAAGAAAGTGAGGCTGGCCTCTCACCTGTCACCTGGATGCTGGAATTTCTGCAGTGTTGCCAGAAACCATTTGTCAAAGATGTCCTGTGTATTCAGTGCTTTGTGGTGTTTGTGGTAAAGGAATGGTCTCTTTGTGGTGGAACTGGGTACCACAGTCACCTATCCAACCCCTGGAGACAGACATCCTTGCATCCATTTGTCACTGAGTCTTGATTCCCATAATGTGGGTGCATGAGAGCTCTGCTTTGGAAATGAGCCAGTGTAAACCCAGAAATGCTATCCTTTTCCTCAATTACGGGGCCCTTGTTCCTGCCTTAGGTACCCACAGGTGAGTCCCACTGCCCCTTCATGTCTGGAAGGGAGGTCCTGGAAGGGCTGGTTCCTGCCATGGACAGTTGATTCAGCTGCATTTAATAAGAAACTCATCCAGACCCAGAGATGGATTACCAATTTCCCCATCAATCTTCAGGACCTGATCTTATTACAAACCACCACAAATATATCCATAAAAGCCCTATTGATTGATGCAGCGCTTGGTAATCCATCTGTCGCCATCCATTATTCCGGGTATAATTTTTCATTATCCGGATGGCAGCTGATTCCTAGCACATTAGTATACAGTGGCAATTACCAGGAGCAGAAAGAGCCCCTAAATTAGCAGGAACAATCACACCTGTCAGGAAGAGGAAGCAAGATTCCCCACACAGCTTGCTCTGCGCACTGGGACCACGTCTGAATGGCAAAGAGTTTGAAGATGGATTCAAGATTGACCTTGGAAGGTGGAGAGGAGAAAGTAAGTTGTCTTTTCCTCCCTTTCTTGAGGATATAGAGTGTATGTTCCCTTAAGGTGACATCCTTGTCAACCCAATCACAACCCACCCAACAGCTGGCCTTGCTCAGGGTCAGTAAGGTTTATGGCATAGATGTTGCTGCTTTTGCATTATGTAATGAGTACCAGAGACCTGACCGGAGGGAACATCATTGAAGATGAGAGTGTTAAGAGAAATTATTCAGAGAGGAGAAAAGTTGGGTGAATGTGGCAGCGAAAACCCTGTCCACAGACCCAGGGGTAAGATCTCTCCCAATGCAAGGATTCTATGCTCTGAACATTCTTTATTTTTAAAAATTAATTCTTATTGGCTCTTGTTGCTGTAGTCACTAAGTAATGTCTGACTCTGGACCCCCATGGTCTGTAGCTCTCCGGGCTTTTTTGTCCATGAAATTTCCCAGGCAGGAATATTGGAGTGGGTTGCCATTTCCACCTCCAGGGGATCTTCCCCACCCAGGGATCAAACCTGCATCTCCTGCATTTCAGTCAGATTCTTTTACCTCTGAGCCACCAGGGAAGGTCCCCCTAAGCTTTTTTTAGTTGGAGTATAGTTGATTTAGAGTGTTGTGTTAGTTTCTGTTGTACAGCAAAGTGAATCAGTTATGTTGTTTGTTTTTTAGTTGCTCAGTCATTTCTCTTTGTGACCCCATGGACTGTAGCCCTCTAGGCTCCCCTGTCCATGGGATTTCCCAGGCAAGAATACTGGAGTGGGTAGCCATTTCCTTCTCCAAGGATCTTCCCGACTCAGGGATCGAACCTGCATCTCCTGCTTGGCAGGTGGATTCTTTACCACTGAATCACTTGGGAATCAGTTATTAATATACATATATCCACCCTTTTCTAGATTCTTTTCCCATATAGGCCATTTCAGAGCACTGAGCAGAGTTCTCTGTTCTGTATAACATAGGTCCTTATTATCATTCACACCATGAAGCTTCTTTTCAACCTTAAAGGAAACATTGAGATAGACACATGGCTGAAATATTCCTGAGGGCTATTGATTCAACTGGTAAGATTCTCCTTGATCTTTAGTCTCCAAAAATCGAGAATCCTGTTTAACGGAGTGTCACAGAGTGATCTGTTCTCAAGCCAGCTTTGCATGAACGTATCCAGTAGGGCGAAGCTGTCCACTGCTGGTAGTTTTGGCCCCACTTGATAAGACAGATGCTTGACTGTCTTTATTTTTTTTTTTTTAGTTTTTTATTTTTTAAATTTTAAAATCTTTAATTCTTACATGCATTCCCAAACATGAACCCCCCTCCCACCTCCCTCCCCATAACATCTTTCTGGGTCATCCCCATGCACCAGCCCCAAGCATGCTGCATCCTGCGTCAGACATAGACTGTCTTTAAAATCACCTTGACACTTACGGTGAAGGTCTCAGAAGACTCCAGATCTTTGATGATAGAGCAGGAAGGTTGTAAAATACCAGAAGTTTGCAGTTTGAGTCCCAGCTTTAAGCAACCATTCAAAACCGAGTGTCTGTTTCTTAACTGATAAGCTACATCGCCTTCAGCTATTCACCTAAATTAGCTGTATGTTTTCATAAATAAAGTTTTATTGGCACACAGCCATGCCCACTGGTTGCATACCATCCACAGCTGGGTTGAGAAGTTGCAACAGAGGTCATGCTACCTGCCAGACCTAAAGTATTTGTCATCTGGCTCCTTATGTCAAACTTTGCCTACCCAGGATCTGTGCAGACTTAAGTGACTTACACGGATGAGGAAACAACTCCTGGCATTTGGGGAACCTGAATGATAAGACAGATGCTTGAAACACTACCCAGCCTCTCATGAGAAGTTCTATCATCCTTTTAGGAGTGACCTCTCAAAGAGAAGAAAAGATGAGACATCCTTACTGGGTTTACATCTTCTAATCTGCTTCCTACAAATATCGTTCTCACTACGTGTCAAAAGGCCTGGTCCTTGTCAACCATCCTGACTGTGGGGTCTTCTTGTACTCATCAGTCCCTTATGCCTGAACCCAGTGACCCATCACAACCCACGGGCCAGGCATGGAAGCACAAGGCTGTTTGCTTTGCAAATGAAATACATGAGGAGCAGTAAGGAGTTTGCCTCTAAGTACCTTTATTCCCAAGAATGTGGTTACAGATTTGTTCACTTGGAGCTTAACGTTTGATTTTTCCAGAGTAGAGAACTGCCTACACCTGGGCTCTGCAGGATCAGCAGTGGATTAAATTGACCATGGGTGTGAAGACAGGCATACAGCAGTCTTTCCAAAGAGCATGGCCATGATATTATTGTTGTACTTCCACCCAGATGATCCTGGCTGGTTATTAACCCATATATCATTTTTTCCAAATTTTAACTTGGCAAGTCCTATGGAGAAATTTCACACAGAAGGCAGGAAAGGGTCCTCTAGAACAAGGCAAACATTGGAATTATGTCATTGACTTTCTCCCTGTTCCCTGGCTTTTTGTTCTCTAGTCTTCAGTTATCAATTTCACAATATGTCACACGGTGCTGTTGCAAGGTTCTGTGTCAGGCAGTCTGTGCATGGTTGGGAGTGGGGTGGATATAAAGATGATGAAGATTGGGCTTTTTCTTCAGGGGCTCAAAGACTCGTGAGAACCTTAGGCTGAGGGCTGGGCTTCTGGTCTTCTTGTCATCAATGAGGGCATTCCTTGAGCCAGCTGTTTTCCCCTCTGATCATCAGTTTCTTCCATTCACCAGACGAAGAGAATGAATGTTTTTTTCCCCATCCTTAGTTACAGAGGGAGTGGGAAGGAATTAAACATCTAAGATGTAGCTGGTCATTGAGCTCTTCCCTTCTAAGGACTTTGGTCACTGCAGATGTTCAACCCAACAGAAGAATTCCCTTGGTATGTGGGGTCCACATCCAGTGGTGGCCTGAGCCTCTCTGGCCCTGCAGACATTGGGGCATGGACCACAAAGTGTTCTGCTCTTGTAAGGGAGCTCTCAGTGCCTCCACTCTGAAGTTGAACCAATCCCTACTACTTTTGGCTCACTCCCATTCAGTGTGCTCTTTTATACTCCATAGATGTTGAATGCTCCTACGCAAGAAAATGGCAGGTTTAGCTCAAGAAACAGTGGTTCAGTTCTTGCCATGGACTTGGGAATATGACCTGCCAAGATGGCTGAGAGGCTCTTGACATGGGTCTGGAGCACTCCTTAAGAGATCTATCCATGGAAGAGATGATGAGGCTTTTAAACACCAGCATCCATAATTTAGCAGATTATTCTCCCCAGGAATGTAGAGGGTAGTGGTGCCAGCCTCTGTCTTGGAAGATGCAAGGACCCGAGATCAAAGCCCAAACGGAAATGAAGAAAGTTTAAGATCAAATCCTATTATACTACAGCTCTTAGTATGGGTTTAGTAGCCATCAGGTTCTATGTGATCCAAGGAATTTAAGCAAACTTGTCCAGATGATTTTCAGTTCCATATTTATTATGACAGTATGCACCTTTGAGTGATGTTGCAAAGAATAAATGAGATAATACACACCTGACAATTTCTAATACTTGAGCATGCCTGTGATCTCCGTCATTATGATCAACATCATTATAATCACCCTCACCTTCATTATCACCATCAGTATCACCATATCATCACTACCTCCGTCATCACTAACATCATCACCAGCATCACATCACCATCATCACCACTATACCATCATCATCAATGAGGTCATCACCATCATCATCACCATCACCGTTTCCACCATCAAATCACCATCAGCAATAGCAGGAACATCATCATTACCACTATCACTGTCACATCACCATCATCACCACTTTCATCATCACCACCATCACCAACACCACAATCATCATCACCAGCATCATATTACCATCATCACCACTCTACTGTCCTCATCACCACCACCATCACCATTTATGTTATCAAATCACCATCACCAACAGCAATACCACAATGACCATCAGCAGTGACAACATCAACATTGCCACCACTGTAACCATCACCATGATCATCTCCACAGTTACCATTTCCATCATCAGTGTCACTGTCAGCAACAGCACAATCACCATCATCATCATCATCACTATCATCAACATCAGCACCATGATAGTCACCATCGCCATCATCAACGTCAGTGCCATCATCAACGTCAACATCAGTACAATCATAGTCACCATCACCATCATCAATACTGTCATAGTCACCACCAAAATCAGTACCGTCATAGTCACCGTCGCCATCATCAGCCTCCTTCTCTTCACAAGAAGCACAGATGCAGGATGAGCTCATACTCTTCATGACAGCATCCTCATCTCTTGACTGAATCAGAAGGATTGTGTAGATGGAGGGTGAGGGAAGACTGAGCAGCCGTCTTTCCTGATCATCCATTAAACTAGACATCCATGTCAACCTCTCTCTTCCAACAAAGTCTGAGTTGGGTCTCAGGGAAGAAGCTGGTGAATATAGAGATTACTGAGACTGGTGGACACTTTGTTGGTGGTGAGATTAAGAGTGGTCCTTTACTGGCATATGTAGCTTTCAACCCCATTGTCAAACTGATCTGTCAGACCCAGAGGGAAGGCAAACCGGCTCAGAGCTTTGCAGTACATGTCATGTATTGGGCACAGGTGTATGGGAAGCCACTGGTCAGAACCAGCAGTGAACACTGCCACTTTTAAAAATGGGCACCACACCAGCTGTTCCTGAGGGCAGGCACCATGACTGAGTTAGTCAAAACTGGCCCTACTTGGCATGCTGTAGGTACTCAATAGGTGATTCTTGAATCAGTGGCTAAAAGAATGAGTGAAGGGAGGCCCATGACATCTTCGGTTTTCTGAGTGTTGCTTATTCTGTGGGCTCAGGAAGGGAATTCCTGGGGAAAAACAGAAATAGCCTGGAAGAGAGGCAGCCAGGAAGAGCTTGTTTTCTGGTCATGCCAGCTTTGAATCATTTATTAGCAATTCCCCCCACGAAGATCATATTCAGCAGAGAGGTAACATCTGTGTGTGAATGTGTCCTTCAGAGGCCACCAAAGAAAAGTGTTACATCTCTGAGATGCTCCACACTGGACCACACACATGCTGTGTCCTCACTCCAGGACTGGCAGGGTCCACAGGTGTGATGGGTGGCCTCTGCACCTGAACATCAGAAGTGGAGAGAGACAGACACTCAAGTGGCAGAGATGTAAGAACGGCAGAGAGTCAGCACTCCCGGGGGCAGGGTACTGCACCTGCAGGGGTCTCTGCAGAGCCCCTTATGGCTATTAGCCCCCAGCTCCTCAGGTGTGGTTCTTGATGATGGGAGAAGAGCAGGACCAGAGTCCTGGACCTTCCAGGTGGACCTCACTGACCAGAGGATTCAACCCTAGTGTCCCTGGAATGATGTAAAGATGAGTTACATGGGAAGGGATCAGAAGTGTTGCCAACCTGTCTTTTTTCCCTCTCCCTGCATCTGTGGTTGATGGAAGGTGATGCAGGGGATGGGGGTGGATGGACAGAGGGACAGTACAGACCATTCTTGTCCTCTGCCATCCTGGCCCTTGTGTGGGGTTCAGACCGCTCTCATTCGGGGCTGTGGCTGCTCTGCTCCTGGAGTGGCCAGTCCTTCTGTCCCTGTCTGCTGTTTCCCCTGCCTCCTCCCCCCATGGTGTATAACACACACAAGAGGAGACAGGACCTGGAGGCCAGGCTGCAGATCCTTCTCTGGGACTTTAGGAAGCATCACCTGCTGGGCCTGGATCTCTTATTCCCTGGAAGCTCATCTGGCTGTGAACTTCTTGGAGAGGAATCTGGAAAGATGAAGATGCTCTCCAGTGACCCAAGTGCCTGAATCTACAACAATGTCACCTGCCTCTCTTCCCTCCCTTCCCAATAAATCCTGGGCTGTCCCGGCTCCTCCTGCATCTAGGCAAACCCTGCTCCCACCAGCAGGCCAGCTTCCCTGGTTCCCAGACACAAGGAACAGAACTTACCCAGGCTGGGAGGAGAGAAAGGAGTGGTGCCAGAGCTTACCTGTGCCAGGTGAAGGGCTCAGCAGGTGCAAGAAAGGGCACAGCTGCCCAAGGGCTGAGTCATTTCTCAGGGCCTGAGAGAGGCCAGGCTGGGGCCTCCCTTCCCTGGCTCCAGGTGAAAACAGCCCTGGTACCCACTGCATCTGGCAGCACCTCCATGTGGGCAGAAAACCAATCTGACCTGGTCCCATGAGACCCCATCGACGTGGACCCCCTTGCAGGGCTTCTCAACATGTGACTGGACCTCGTGTTCAGGGCTGAGTTGATGGGACAGGCCCCTCCTCCCTGTCCTTTCCTGGGCCCCTTCATCTCATGCCTCTGGTTTCACGGCTCCCCTCCTCCTTTTCTGTTTCCAGGTTTGGCCGTCCATCAGATCATCACCATCACCGTCTCCCTCATCATGGTCATAGCTGCTCTGATTACAACTCTTGTCTTAAAAAACTGGTAAGGACCCTCGGCCCTTCTGGCTGGGTAACAGGGGTCAGTGGGGGTCCCTGGGGAAGCACACACAGAGAGTTCTTGCTTCTCAACCCCATCTCAGCTCACAGACCAGGGAATCATTTCTCTTGGGTGGAGAGTGCCACACAGCTCCTGCTCTGCTCAACCCACTCACCTTTGCCAGGGCAGCTCGGCCACCCAATGGGAGGGGTTGTTCCCTGACAGTGCTCTCCCGGTGGCTTTCCCTGCAGGGCACAAGCCCAGCCTGCTTTGCTTAATTCCTTAGGCAGCAGGTAGCCTGTTCCTGAAGTCCATCTCTCAGATCCTAGCACCCCTCTGAATGTCCCCCTCACAGCTCAGTTTGGTTTTCCTTATTTCATACAAGCAGCCTGGCTGGGGTCCCTGCTGGCCCCTTGCCGTCCCCGGCCTTCCTATCTCAGTCACTCTGTGTCTGCTGAACTAGGTTACTTCTTTGCTCCAGGCAGCCCATCTTCGCCTATTTCCTCCTGGAAATTGGCCTACTTTGAGCTTGGCCTTGCTGGGTGTACACACCTGCTACACCCCTGGGAGAATCCGGGGGCTGCCAGCTGACCCCACTGCCCGCACGCCTCCTGGGCCCCTGTCCGCCTACAGTCTCTCCTCCAGCTAGCGAGGCTCCTCTTAACATCAAGGCCAAAGCACCTTGGACGCAAATCATCCCCCTGCCGACCTTGGTAGGAAGTCACAGGTTTGTGGGAGGGAAGTGCCCCAAGCCTCTGGGTAACAGAGACTTGAGGAAATGTGAGAGAAAGCCAGCCTCCAGGATTACAGAGATCAAAGTGTGGAGAGGTACCACCCTGGAACAGCCCAGGGAGGTCTTAAAGCTCCTGATGGCCTGCAAACCCTGGACCTGGGGTGTTTTCTGGGGGAGATAGAGAAGATAATGATCAGCTCTCAGCAGCGTGTCTTGGGCAGGGCTGGCTGGTTGGAGAAGGGGCTCCAGGTCCCTGGACCACATGGATGCTCAGCAGGTCCGATCCCACTGGCTGTCTTGATGGTGAAATCCCCTCCCCACCAAGGAGGTGGCAGACTGTGATGCTGTAATAGGCAACAAGCTTTGTCTTGGTTTTCCCACACTTTGGGGTTTGCAGCAGACCTTCAAAGTCTTTTGGGGAAGACAGTCCAGCAGGGAGAATAAGTGGTTCCATGACATTGGTGAGTGGGGTGGCGGGGGGGGGTCACTTGGCTTTCACGTCCATCTTCTCACCTTCATTTATGGGTGGTCTTCCCTGCCAGCTATAGGGATATTTCTCGTTGAGAAGAGGCAGGGAATTAACACAATTTATATGGGGACAGGCTCATGAAGCCCTGCCCCTTGCAGCCCACTCACTCTGCAAAGGCTCTGAGCTGTGAAGTGGGTAGAAAAGGAGAACTGATGAGCTGATGAGAACCATGACCCCTCAAATCTCCTCCTTCATGGGCATGCCACTTCCATCCTTGTGAACTTGCCCTAGAGGTGATTCCTGGAGCCGGGAAGGGTCCCTGTGCACCTTTTCGATCAAATCCCTTGGTCAACAGGGTGGGACCCATGTGTGCAGTCTACACAGAGTCTGAAAGCCTCTGTGGCCCAAAAGAACAGGGGACAAAGGCAGGTACCCACGGGCACAAACACAGTCTTCTTCATAGACCCAAACGATCTGCTTTCATTTCCAGCTTGTGAGCCTGGCCAGAGGAGAGGCTGAGGATGAGAGTTCCCAGTCTTATCTCTCCCCAGAGACAATTATGGGGTCCACTCCACAAGAACCATGGCCGCCCTGACCTGTGCACAGAGCCTTCCCCACGATCATCATTTTCATACCATCTAGGCATTCCTGGGGAAACTGAGTCAGTACCACCACCCGGCTGACATTCCTTGGCCAAACCAGACCTCCGCTCCCCAATAACACAACTCCACTCCTCACTTCTTAATCCTTACTGCAATAATGGCAGCATCTAAAATTCAAATTTTATTTTATTTTTAAAAAAGAGCCCATTGCTTGTGGTTGATTTTTCTGAAGAGGCTGGGAATTACTATTAGATGATGTCTAATTAATGCCTGGAGGTGAAGTTTCCTTAGGGTCAGGGCGGCGGGAGATGCTGATGGGTCTCTGCACCTGCGAGTCCCCCACCCCGACTCCGACCCCCACCCTGACCTCTCTCTCCCCCAGCTGTGCGCAGAGTGGGAACCCACGAAGGAACAGCCACCAGCGGAAGACGAACCATCAGGAGGAGAGTTGCCAGAACCTGACAGACTTCACACCTGCCCGAGTGCCCAGCAGTCTGGACATCTTCACGGCCTACAACGAGACCCTCCAGTGTTCCCACGAGTGTGTCCGGGCATCCGTGCCCGTCTACACTGACGAGACGCTGCACCCGGCCGGGGAGTACAAGTCCACATTTAATGGGAACCGGTAAGCGCAGGCGCGAGCCAGAGTTGGCCGCTGCCCCCTTTTGGGGATGCCGGGTCTGTGGATGGGTGTCAGGCAGCTTTCTCAGCTCTTTATGTGGTCAGGGCACATGAAGGCAGCTCATTTGCTGAGTTGAGACAAGAGGCGCAGAGTAGATGTACTAAGGTGCCAGGGTTCACATCTGGACCCCTGCACTTGGCCAGTGGATGGACCTGTCTTGCTTGGTCCTGGATCCCACATGTTGGAAGCTGAGCAGATAGCTCAGAGCCCAGAACCAGCCTCTTAGTCTCAATCAAGCCTCCAAAATATCAACAAATCGTGATGGGTCCCTCCCTCCCCAGTCAATATCTGTGAACCCCATCACTAAAATGTCAGCAGCAAATCTGACAGAAATATCAAACACCAAGCAGACTCCTGGTTATTAAATGCTCTTTTTAATGAGTCATATGTAATCCCTCAAAGAAGACATGTCTCTAAAACCATCACTGGGAATATTTAAGAAACCCTTGAGTCAGCTTCTGAAGGTTTATCCGGAATTAGATTAAAATATCAATAAGCTATTTTTTTTTTTCTAAATGAGTACACATTCATGCATCATTTTATAAATTAAAAGAGAAACAATTCTCCAACGACTTAAAGATCTTAGGAAGAAATGAGCAGAACAGCAGGCTGACTTGAGGGGCATGGGGTCAGTGACAGGAGTGGTGACCAGGGACACGGCCCAAGGTGCCCTACCGGGCTCCTCCCAGAATCCAGGTCGAGGAGACTCAGGGGAGCCTTCAACTGTTGTGCCTGTGACTCATGTTGGCCTTGTCCTGTCCTGGAGAGCAAGGAGGTGTTCCTTAGACACCTCCCTGCTGCTCCTGTCCTGGTATCTCCATGTCGGACTCTACTGTATGTTCTGTCTAAGATATTCCCTCCCCAGGGGAGAAGAGAGAGCAGAAACCCCAGGACCCTCCCTCTGAACTACTTTGCTTTTACTCGACTACACTGGGGAGCCTGTGGGTTGCATCCCAGCCTTCTAGAAGGCCGAGTTCACAAAGAATTGGAGAAAAAACTTTCAAACCATTTCATTGAATGCCTGTGTGCCTATTTGGATATGAATCTTGGCCACCCAGAACCTCAGGCTTGCGGGGAGGAGGAAAAGGGAGTGGCTGGGTCCTGGTGTTTCACTGTGTCTCCCTCTCTGCTCCCATGTCCTGGGAGAACCCTGTCCATGTGCATAGTGGGCACAGCTGGCTGGTGTGAATGCCCTGGAGGGAACCGCTTCTTGCGTTGGGGCCAAAAGTGACGCTCTGTTGGTTTTCACTGGCTCTGGGAAACATTAGCTCAGTCTCAAAGGGGACAAAATAACTGGGGGCAAGCGGCATTTTAGGCATCAGGCCCTGCCCTCTCCAGAAGGTGCAGTAAAGTGGGTGGAATCTCTGATCTCAGAGACAGAGATGCTGAATTTACACTCGTACTGCAAATGAAAGACTGAAATCCAGACATAGCATCTTTGTGCATCCTCACCGGATTCGTCCTATGCACGGAGCCCCTGGACTGTGTGTCCTCTTAAGCCTCTCAGAGTGGAAGGGAGGACAGGCCAACACAGGGAGAGGTGGCCAGTGCGTCCAGGCCAGGTGAAGCATCACCTTCTGGGAGTTCCTTTTGCCTGGAGAAGCCAGTTTTCTGCAACAGGTCCCATCCAGCCTGCCTGTCAGGTTTTACATATGAGCCCTTGCAAGCCCATTTTTCTGCTTGCTACAGGCCCTCTTCTTCTGATCGGCATCTTATTCCTGTGGCCTTTGTGTCTGAGAAATGGTTTGAAATCTCCTGCTGACTGGCCGAAGTCTTTTTTACCTCCTGGGGGCAGGGCAGACGCCATGTGTCTGTTTTATGGTACGTACCTCTCTTACTGGACCTTGCTTGATTTTCCCCACCCCCACACCCCTCCCCCCATCTCTCCTCTGGAATACTGGGAGCCTGTCTGGACATGGCAGGTGGGTCTCAGCAAGGGCATCATTGCCCTGGATGCAAACCAGAGGGCTGGGCGCGTGGTCTCTCTGCTGCACTCGTTAGAAATGCCCCCACATCCCGGTGGGAGGGAGTGACAGACTCAGGAACCCCTTCTCTGCAATCTTGTTCAGTCCTGCCCATGCCGCTCCATCTCCCAGGAAGCCCTGTAGGGCAGGGGACCCCAGTTCTGGAAACAAGCTATAAGTACACCCCTCACTTCCCCAAACAAGAGGAGATCAGAGCCCCAGCCCAGTGGGCAGACACCATGCCGCCACCCCGTCTCTATGAGGGGGTGGGAGAGAGAACACTGAGTGGAATTAAAATACAATTTCGAAATATAAAAATAAGAGATAAGAAAGAAAATGATAAAGAGAGAAAGTGAAGAGTTGAGACGTCTACTAATTTGAAGCCAGGGACTGGTACCAAAACAGGGATGAATTTGCCACGCTCTGCTGGATAGGAACATTTGGTTTGCTTTCAATGATATTGACTTTAATGCTGACATTAAATTGCTTTCTTCTGTGCTGAACCTCCTGAACACACAGGCTGCTGTGGGGGGAAGAGCATCTCGTCGCCCCCCTAGTGACTGCACATTCTGGACGAACAGTCAATTGAGGTGACTGGGGTTTTTGGTTTTTTTTTTTTTTTTTTTCTTGTTTGATGCTAGGGTTTTCAAAGGATGACATCTTGTTGATCCACAGAGAACATCTTTTTTCCTCCGGATCTTCTCTCTAAGCATGACATCACATCCCTTCCAGGAGCAGGGAATCTAGTTTTTAGGGTTATCTATATTTGAAAAAATTTTTTTCCTTTACTTTTTCTCACCTTCTGATGTGGGGACTGAGTGGGAAATGTCATTGTCAGAATTGGAGAAGTGCCCGGGGCTTCTTGAGGTGTACCTCATCTTCTTAGGGAGCACACAGGACCCTCAGAGGCCTCTGCTTACAGCACCTCTGAGGGGTCAGGGGGCCCAGCTACTTGGAGAAGCAGGTATCAATCAATCAGTTCATAATCCCAGCCCTAGCGAATTGTATATTTGTTCCACATCAAATGTCCATTCCTCGCTTTTGTCCTGAAGCCAGAACGACCGGATTAGCACTATGTTTAGCCAATGGGTGAAGGAATATAATGAGGTTAAAATGGAAATTGACCCCCTATTCACACAGAGGCCTTTGCTGAGATGTGTAGGCCAAGCAGGTGAGATGAGGGCTGTGCCCGACATTCAAGAGCCAGATGCCCTGGGCACAGCTCTCCGTCAGATGCTTGCACCTTTGTCTGCCCGGATAAGACTCATCTCATTAAGGCCTCGGACTAGCTCCCTTTGGCGTTCCAACCCAGCAAGTGATGGGGAAGTTCCCAGTTAGCAGTGGAACTCACGCCTGCCTGGCAAGGCCTCTGCAGGGCGGCCAGGTGAGCGCCTGCATCTCCTTTGGGATTTCCAGATGCATAAATACGTAAGGCATTGACCTGGGAGATCCTAGCCCTGCACATCAAAGACTTGTGCTCTCTTCCTCCAAGAGCTGTGGACCTGCAGGCCTGAGGTAGACACACCTTCCACTCCAAGTAGCCCCCATCTAGAGAGGGTGGGGGGAGACACTGCCCTAATGGCACCTTCACATGGCAGCTCACTGGCACACTTTTGACATATAGAGACCCATTCAGTCTTCTCAGCAATCCCACTTACAGATGGGAAACTGAGGTCGGATGGGGAGGTCATGTGACTTGCCTGAGGCCAGTCATGTTGTAAGTGGTGGGGCCACGTGATCCTAGGCCACCTGACTCTGGGGCCACACTCTGCCCACCAGTCAGACTTCCTCAACTGCTATCCCCAGTGGAATGCCTCTGTGCCCCTTTCCATCCCTGATAGCACCCTAAGTGGGAAGGGAGTCAGGTAGTGGGAGAGGAGGGAGGGGTTTCCAGCTGATTTGGCATCCCTGCAGGGGACACCCAGCCTGACTCTGCAGAGCAGGGGGCATTGCAGTTGGGAGACCAGCCCCAGAGCCTCCAAAAGTCTGGGCCAAGGATTGAACCAGGGAGCCGCAGACCTGACTTTAAAAGAAAACCGGTTGGGAGGAAAAAGTGCTTTTTATCCACGTCTCTGGTCCAGAAGACATTCCTGTCCCCTTTGCCCAGTTCTCTCTAGCAGCCTGGGACATAGAAGGACCGCACAAGCTAAAAGGTGGGTTCTGCCAGTGTGCCACCCCAGATAGGCCCCAGGGACCATGTTCTCCACTAGGTTTCCAGACCCCACTTTCCAACTCTGCGTGAGGATCAATTTCAGGACCATCCCCATCTACAGGAAGACACCTCTGTGTCTGGAGAGCTCGACCCTCCCACCATGGATCTCAGGTGGGCATTTTGGGGAGGTGAGAAGAGGCGACAGGACTCAGCGGAGCCTGGCCATGCTCAGCCACAGCACCTATGGACTCAGGGCAGTGGCTCCCTCCAGCTGACTCCTCCCGGAGACACAGACCAGGAGGTCCATGTGAGCAGCCTTGTTAGTCCTTGATAAATGCTTACACATCCCTTCGCCGTGAGTCAGAAGGGCTGTTTATCACTCACTGGGAGGAAAGCATGCGCATTTGAAGTGTCCCTGATGTCTACAGTTAATGCCTGGACGTGAGGATGGAGCGGTGGAGAGCCAGGAAGACGGCTCAGATTTATTGGGATTCTTATTGTCCCTTAAATAAATAGCAATTAATACTGGAACATTTAATTAAGGTTTAAGAGCCAGCAAGATATTTATCTCTTGCATAACTGTTAGGCCTCTCCAAATGCATTTTTAATGATGCTACCGCAGTTTGTTACAGCACCGTCTTGTGTGCTCACGCTAACCCACACGCATGTCTGGGACCCAAGCCCCGCCCACCCTGTTTCCCTGCGGGCAGCTTGATGGTGATTCTAGGGCTCGTGGACACAGGTGACCCCACCTGGGCAGAAATTTGTCCCGTTTACCTAGATTCAGCCTCTGTGATAGATTCGAGCAAACTCTTTACTTGGACCCTCCTCCTCAGTGGAGCCTGATGGAATGCTGGGCAAGACAAAACGAGGTGGCCTTTCCTGCTCCGAGGAAAGAGACCTTGAACACAGGCCTGTCATTGGCTCTTGGCTAATTTCCTGTCATTTTTCATGCAGCAAGTAAACTTCAGAAAAACCTCATCAGTGTTCAGATCTTCCCGTTTGCCGAGGCCACTTCATTCCAGCCTGAGAACTCATAAAAGCTCTTGCATCCGAAGCAAGTGAGAAATAAATCATGCGTTATTATTATTTTCAGAAAAACGCACTGAAGAGATAACTAATAAAAAAAACAAGAAGTGCACCTGAGCCTTCCTGCTTTGTTCTGAAAAATGCATTAACAGAATATCCAGCCTCTGTAATTCAAAGGAACATTTTCTTCAAAGCAACATCCAGACCCTTCTGGAAGCCGTTTTTCTCCCGAAGCTGAGAGCCAGCACCAAGGAAACCGGTGTGCAAGAAGCTTTTTCGGTATGTGGAGAAACTAACTAGAGGCTCACTCTCCAGGAGGCCTTGCTGCCAACTGCCTGCTCTCTTTGTTCCTCAGAAGCTGATGCGGATCTTGAAGCCCAGGACCCCAGTGTGATTTGCAGCTCTGGGGGCTACAGAGCCGGAGCATCCCCTTCCAGGCAGCAGAGGGCACTGGTTTCTCCCAAGTCAGGATTCATCCTGGATCCCTGATCGCTCAGATCTCTCTCCAGCCACAGCTTTTCCTTCTGGCTCAGAGTCTCCCCTGCCTGCCCTCACCAGCTATACAACCTCGCCAGTGACCTTCTCCAGGAAGGATGCCTCTCCCTCTCTGCTTCTCCCTGGGTGAATGCCAGGCTGAGAGGCTCTTGCTCTGAGCCTTTGGATCAGAAAAAAACCAGCCCTTCCCCTCAAGTTGATTGCAAGCAGCAGTGTTTCAGCAGGAACTGGGGCAAGCCTGGAAGGTGGCCTGGCAACTGAGACCTCTCCTTCTTGCAGGGGACCATCATCTCTTCAGGAAGCCAGCACTGCTGTTCCAACAGCTACTCAAGGTGCAGAGTTGGAGCCATCACTCCTTCTCTATACCTGCTTTTTCATTCTGAAAAAGTGAAAGTGTTAGTCATTTGTGTCTGACTCTTTCCTACCCCATGGACTTTAGCCTGCCAGGTTCCTCTGTTCCTAGGATTTTCAGGCAAGAATATTAGAGTGGGTCGCCATTCCCTTCTCCAGGGGATCTTCTCTACCCAGGGACTGAGCCGGGGTCTCCTGCATTGCAGGCAGATTCTTTAATGACTCAGCCACAAGAAAGTGCCTGAGATGCTGATAGAAGCAGATATTGGTAAGTTTGGAAGACACTTGGCCCCCTCAGTGGCCCAAGAGCCCCTCCAGCCATCCTCCCAGGCAGGCAGTATGTGAAGGTCATTCCAGACAGATAAGGGCTGAGGACAACACTTCTTTCACACAGATACCTCTTGTCTGAATTTCATCCAGTGTTGATCTCCCTCCAAAGGGCCAGGCTCAGAGCTGGCACCCAGGCAAACCTTGGTGGACCTGGCAGGCACCCATGACACCTGGATGATGTGTGATGTACACACAGTCAGGTACAAAGCAGTGCCCAAGGAGTCACAGAAACAGATGCTTTAACAGAGATGAAACAGAACACGCTTAGGAAAGGAAGGGGTATCCATGAAGGTCTCCCCAGGGAGGTAACAGTCAGCAGAAACTTGGGGGTTTTCATGTCAGAGATTTGCTATTGAAGCCAGGCAACAGCCCGGGAAGAGGGGAGGGAGAGATGGGGCAAGAGGGGCCGGGCCCTTGTCCTCAAGGATCCAAGGAGCCACTGTCAGAAACACTGAAGACTTTTCAGCCTTTTAGCAGATAATGTCTGTTTGAAAAAACCTCAGGAGACGGCTGGCCCCAGGGAAGAAGCAGTAGCAGTGCCTCCCTCATCTGTCTGGTTAAGGTTGCCAGGAAGGATCTGAGAGCAGCCCCAGGCTGCAGTTCTCCCTTCTTAGGAAAGGAGGCCCTATGACTCCAGAGCCCAACCTGGATGCATCTGAGGGTGGGCAGGGGCCTGGTGGTCAACCTGCTGGGCCAGTGGGCAGCAACTCAAACCAGAGACTGCCCCAGATCTGGGCAGATGGTCACTAGGCCTGGCTTTTACTGTCCCCATATTTTTTCATAGGTGACAGAATGAGATGGTTAGATAGCATCACCAACACAATGGTCAGTGGACATGAGTTTGAGCAAACTCTGGGAGATGGTGAAGGACAGGGAAAGACTGGCATGCTGCAGTCCATGGGGTTGCAGAGAGTCAGGCGCAACTTAGTGACTGAACAATAGCAACAATATTTTTTCAATATGTGTATATATTTAAAGATGTTTTGATATGGACCATTGTTTAAAAGTCTTGTTGAATTTGTTACCATGTTGCTTCTGTTTCATGTTTTGTTTTCTTGGCTATGAGGCATGTATGATCTTAGTTCCCATCAGGGATCAAACCCACACCCCTGACATTGGAAGGCAAAATCTTAACCCTTGGACCACCAGGGAAGTTCCCCAGTATATTTCTTAAGTTCTTAAAATTGTAGTAAAATATATAGAACATAAAACTGACCATTTTACTTTTAACTGTTTTTAATGGAACAGTTCTGTGGCATTAAGTACATTCACAATTGTGCAGTCGCCCCCACTGTCCACCTCCACAACTCTTGTTGTTTTTCCTGAACTGGTATTATGCCCCCCTTAGACACTAACTCCCCCCACCCGCCCCTCATCCAGCATTCTACTCTCTGTCCCCAGGAACTTGACGACTCTGAGGACTTCTTATAAGTGGCATCATCAAGGATTTGTCTCCACATTTTTTAACTTTCTAAAGATTAAAAAGAAGGTAGACATAAAGGAGGGACATTCTGCTTTAATGATTTCACTTTTTAAACCACACTCCCTCCCTCCCTGCAAATCCTAGAGAGCCTAGGTGTCGGCAGGTCCAGGGCGGGTGGGAGGGGGCAGATAGCTGGAGTAACCTGGCTGAGGGTGGTCCAGCACACAGTTGACCAGATGTCCATTTCATCACACTCCTGCTCACAGCAGGGCAGGCCATCCCACAGGAGATGAGTAGACGCCCCATTTGGGCCTCCTGGGGTTGGCCAAACAGGTGTCATTTGTTTGGGCAAGGCGATGCCCTGCCTTTCTTATCCAAACCAGGAGGGGTCCCGGAGAGGGAGCAGGCACTGCCACCCCACCTCGATGGAGTAGACTTTCATGTGCTGAGGCCCTCGGAGAAGATGACGGATGCAGTGCTGACCAGATGCTCTCCTGAGGGCTGCAGGTGTGTCCCTGCACCTGGATGCCCTTCAGCCCTCCATCCTGTGGAGGTTCCCCTGGGGGGCTTAATTGATGCAGGAGAAAGAACCTTACCCCAGAGTCCATTTAGAAGAAGGGTGCCATGGTATCCTCTTTGTATCATTTGAGGGTCCGATTTCCTGTCATTGTGGGAGTGCAGATGAGGACTCTGAGTGACAGCAGAGAGACACACCACCCCACCCTTGTAACAACAGCAGCTTTGAGCCAACCCCCCTCCCCCAACCCGGGGCTGAGCTATGGGGCATTCTGACTTACCTGACCATGCCCAGGATGGCTGTAGCTCTGTCTCCCTGGGGGATGCTGACCTCAGGGTTTGTCACTGAGGCAGGATGACTTTGGGGTCCCAATTTTCTGAGGCAGCATCCCCAAACTGGGTAAAAGCCAGCTGCTTCTTTGTAGCCATCTGACCTGGCTGGCATGCAGGGCAGTTCAGGTTCTTCCTCTCTCCAGTGAGATCACTTCTTAGGGAGACCCGAGGGGTGGTTATTCTGGTGCAGTCCATTAGCCTCCCCAGGTCCCAGCCCCCTCCAGCTGAGCAGGATTGAAATGGATTCCATTGCTTCCTGCAGCTCAGGACTATAGCTGGCAGCCCCTCTTCCCCTCTCCCCATCAGGAGCTGGAAGGGGAGTGAGCAGGACGCTGGATACATTCAGTCACCTGCGGGCCTGGAGTGCCATGCCTGCTCATGAGTTAGTGTCGGGATAGTCCTAGCCTCCTCTTGGGAAGCCCAAGCCCCTCCCTCAAAGGCAGGAGGACCATTCTGTCAATTACTGTAATTAACACGAGGTCCCCTCAGGATTCCTAGAGTTTGTAGCAGTCCTTGGTGACCAGGTCCAGCAAGATAGCTTTGGTGCCCCTAGGGTGACACTCGCGTGTCGTTTAGCTAGGCAGCTGTGTACCCAGGTCCCGGTGACAGAGACTCAGAGGGCCCTCATAGACACCTTCTACGTTTGGCCTGCTGCCATTTAATCTCTTGTTTTCTTTCCACACAGGATTCCGTTGGTGAACCTGTAAAAAAAAAAAAATTAAAAATTACAAAAAACACATAAAACCTAAAACTAAACTATCTAAGGGGAGGGTCCCCACCCCTACCACTTCTGTTTGCCGGTGGGGGACTCTCAGAGCAGGACGCTATAGGCCAAATATATTTTTATAAAAATGCTGACGCCTATGGGGGACTGCCTTCTCCCAGAGCTCCTTTGGGAAACAGAAAGAAGACCCAACAGAAGGAACCGGAGACAGAAAAAGGGCAGGAGGACGCACCAGAAGCTGGAGTTTGTACTTCGATTCTGAACCTGTGCCAATAATACCATTATGTGCCATGTACTGACCCGAGAGACTTGGTGACAAAGCCGAAGCCAAGCGAACCACGAGGAGTAAACTTACAGAAAACAGGAGTGGGCATCTCTTCTGTAGAGTCGCTATTTCTGGTTAATATACATATATAAATATATAAAGACACACACACACACACACACACACACACACACACACACACACCCCTTTTTTGTACCGTAGCAATTTTTGAAGACCTTCAATGTTCCTTTTTAAAAAAAAAATGTGTTCTCGGTTACAAAATCTGATTTCTTTAACACGCTTAGTACGAACAGGATGAACTGGTGTTTTCTACTTTGCAGGCTCACACACAGGCACACGCGCGCATACACACACGTCCGCACATATATATGCATACACTGGAAATGCAGTTCCACGCGTGAGCATATTCTTCTGGTGACCTGGTGTCCCATCGCTGTCCAGCCTGGGGCGGCCACGATGAGCAGACAAGACCCTCGAATGGCATGTCCTGCATTTGCTGGGTATTTGGTGAGTGGCACTGGGTGTGTGATTTCTTCTGTTGGGCCAGAATGAAGATTGCCATGGTTTTATCCACATACATACATACATATATATATATAATCTCTATACATATAAATACGACCTTTTTTCATTGAGTTGTTTGGAGAAGCTACCTAATAGCCATGTGCACACGTGTGTGGCCGGCCACTTACAAACAGGCCTGAGCGTCAGATTGGGGGAGGGGGGGTTGGCTGGTGGATTCTTGGCCATCCTTGTGTTATACAAGCATAGACCGAATTAAAGGAATTTTCCAGTTCCCAAAATTAAAGGAATATATCCTCGTAGTGTGTGTGCGCGTATGTCAGAGCATAACTCAGAAATAGTGAGCGCCCCATTCATCAGACCAGGAGCACTGGGTCCCAGGCCAGCATGCTCTGTGTCTCTTCCCACACAGTGGCACTCAAAGGTCACCCTCTCTTTCTTGAGCCTGAGAGTGACTTTGAACCTTGGTGGAGATGGTGGCAAAGATGCTGGGTCTTATCGGCTCCTGTTGGCCAGCCTGTGAACTTTGCTGTTAAGAATTCCACCTCGGGGCCTCTCTGAACCCCGACCACACACTTCAGTGAAGACCCCGCTCTTTACAGCCCCCACTTTATGAAGGCGCCCTGTTGTTCCTCCTACTATCAGTGGGAGCGCTATAAAAGATGGGGATCCATCTAGGCCTCAGACAGAGGGCATGTCCTCCTCCCAGGGACCCCAGATTCTATGCACAGGGCTTGTCTCCGGTGAGTGATGTCACCAGTATGGCATGAAATGCAACATGTTAAGTTGAAGGGTTAAAGGTCATCAAGCAGGAAGCTCACCCCTCCTACTCACTCACTGACCAGGCAGGCGACCCAATCCTTTCACCAGGCCCCCTCCGCAACACCTTGAAATGTACTTGGAAACTTGGCTTTGGTACCTTTTAATATATTGGAGAGTCAGACAATGCCAGCAGAGGGAAAAATGTCATTTTATCACAGTGCCCGTTAAGATCTGTTTGGGGGATACCCCCCCTCCAAGAGTGGGAAAACTGTGTTTTTTGGTTTTTATTTTGTCATCCCCTTACCCTCCAAAGTCCTGGTACGTTAACAAGATGCCACTAATGTCCACATCATCTCCAGGCTCCCGACTCACCCGCATGGTGCTCCCTGCCACACTGCTCTCGGCCCGGCACCCAGCACAGTCAGCTCTCGTCCTCCAGTCACTCTCCCTGACTGGAGGGTGGCCGTGCGGCCTTTGTGACTCAGGTGAGCACCGTGCAGTGTGAACCACAGGTGAGGGCTATGGGAGCCCCCACTGTGTGTCGGGTGAGATGAAGGTGATGGCAAGGGTGTCTGTTGTAACACTGGTAGCAGAGCCTAGGGTTCCTGACGGGGATGAGCTCAGTGGCCAGTGCATCACCTCTAACTGTAGCTCAGTCCTCTCCCCTGGACCTCAGGCTGCCTGACCACTGGGTGACACAGAGCTTTCAAAGGAAGCTTCACATAACAGCTACTTCCTCCACCTCCAACACACACACAAACCCCTTCGGCACGTGTTCAGGACAGGGCTGGGAGATGCGTCTACCACCCCCAGACAAGCCTTGCCTGCGTGTTCCCCTCTGGGAATTCTAGCTGTGTACTGACATCTGTCCAAACAAATCCACTTTGAGGAAGGCTACCGTATCACGGTGATGGAGGGAATGTGTGTAGAGATGCTTTATTTTTTAAATGGTTACCTGGAAACCTCATCTCTATACAGGGAGATGAAAGTGAGTAGGCTTATGAAATTAAGCTCCTTCCACAGTCAAGTCTATGAAATGATACAGCACAGGTTTTTTCTGACTCAGGCCCCATATTGTCGTTCAGTTGCCAAGTTGTGTTTGACTCTTTGAGACCCCACGGACTGCAGCATGCCAGTCTTCCCTGTCCTCCAGTATCTCCCTGAGTCTGCTCAGATTCATGTACATTTAGTCTGTGATGGCATCCATCACATTCTCCAACCATCTCACCCTCTGCCACCCCCTTCTCCTCCTGCCCTCAATGTTTACGAGCATCAGAGTCTTTTCTAAAAAAAAAAAAAAAAAAGTCAGTTCTCCGCTTCAGGTGGCCAAAGTATTGGAGCTTCAGCTTTAGCATCAGTCCTTCTAATGCACATGTGTACATTTGTCTGGACATTGTATGTATCTGTGTGTGATGAGTTTGGCCTGGCCATGCTTGCACAGACTTAGGGTGATGCTCTGGGTCAATCAGTGATCCCTCTTCTCAGCTCTTTGGATTTCAGAGTCCACCAGTGACCCAGTTGTATCTTCTTAGGTCACGCGGCCCCAGTTCTTACATTTCCTTTAACTTTTTTATCTTCTTCAAAAAAGGTACTCAGAGGAAACCTTCATCTTGTTGTTTGGCGAGGTACTGCCCTCATGCGTTTAACTTTCTGTGACAGGCAGAGGCAAACAACACAGATGCGAACAAAATAATTTTCAGAGAGAAGGATGAAGGAAAAAATTTTTAATAAATTATAAATAAAACAATAAATTTCAGAGAGAGATGGTAGGAAAGCAACAGAGTAGGATGACAGGAAAGAGAGAAAAGGGGGAGCTGTCTGGGCTTCTTCATCTGGCCATCATCTCCAACTGGGAAGTCGTCTCCACTTGCTTCCTGAAGGTTGGTCTGGGAATGAAGGATAAAAGTGAAGTGCCAAGAAATAAGAAATAAGATGTTCCAGTCATTACAACCCTTCTACCCCTCCCCCTCCCCCAACCCAATCATTCTAGCTAGGAGAAACACCCGAGGAAGCAGAGAGATGGGACCAAGAAGAGGCATATCACCCTGATGATGGACTTGATCTTTGCTGGGGTGCTGTCTCCCCCCAACCCGGGTCCCCTCCCTATTCACATCCCTAGGTTGTCAAGTCACCACTAGGTCAACCAGATCTCAAGGAGGTCAAAGAAACTCAAGGAGAGATAGGAAGCCCACAGGACACCCGGGGCCCCAGGGAGAGTCATCCCCCCTCATAAGAGAAGTCAGCTGCCTTTCCCAATGCGCAACCTCAACACAGATCATGCTCAGTAACGTACTTCTTAAACAACATCTGCTTTTATTCCAAAACATGCTGTGATTCATGTAATTCTGGAGTGGTTACATTGGTACAGTTTGTCAATTTGCTATGCCATACTGTTTTTTGATCGTTTGTTTGTTTTCCGATGTAAATAGCACAGCCCACATAAACGAGCCAGACTCTCGCCATCTGAGAATCTTTGATTATTTTTCCCAACTTGTTCTTCTTCGCCTGCTCTGAGCCAAGATGTGTGTGTTAGCTGCACTGAGCACTATTCCCGAGGCTCCCATCCAGGTCTCAAATGATCGGTTGATGTTTTGAAATATGCTCCTAGCCCTTCATTTCAAAAAGTGTGAGGCTGGGTGGGCAGTTTTGCATTTCTAGGTTTTGAGTTCACACTTAAATGTAAAGAATGGGATAAACAGAGGCACAGGCAGAGGATCAATCTTTTTATATCACCCCACCCATTAAACAAGGGATTCCCAGGTTGCCCTAGTGATAAAGAATCTGCCTGCCAGTGCAGGAGACATAAGAGACACAGGTGATCCCTGGATGGGGAAGGTCCCCTGGAGTAGGAAACGGCAACCCATTCCAATATTCTTGCCAGAAGAGTCCTTTGGACAGAGGAGCCTGGTGGACTACAGTCCATGGGATTGCAAAAAGTTGGACATGACTAAAGCAACTTAGCATGACATTAAACAAACAGGAAAATTGAATTTCTTTGGACTTCCAATGATTTTAGGAAGAGCACAGCCAGCAAGCCCACAATAGCCAAACTCCAGAGTTCAAAACAGTCACCACGTGAGCAAGTCGGAAATTTAACTCTGGGCAGTCTCTCTTTATGCCAAAGGGCCAGCTGTAGCATTTGCCCTTTGTCAAGGGAGCAGTGTTACCAGAGCAACCAGCTTCTGGTGGGTGGGGTTTGCATGTACCCACTCCATTCTACTTCACTTTGGTTAGGGAGGTTCAGCACCTAGGCTGTACTGATGAGAAAGCCATGAACACACGGGGCCAAGAATAGAAAAGGACAAGGAGAAGGAAGAGGCAAGCAAGATGCTATGTGGGCTCTTGAAGGCAGTAGTGCTTGGAGGGGGATAGGGTAGCGATGTGGGCAAGGGGCTTCTCTCCATGGGTTCCCAGACACTGCAGCAGCAACAGGTCCACTGTCCACATTTAACAGACGCACGGCCCACACCCAAGTGTAAAGGCGGCTGAAGAGAGTGGTCAGCTAAGTTATAAAGTGTGTCTGTGTTGGAACTGAAAGGCTAAAATCCATCCTTCCAGAAGCCCCATTCCATTTCCCACTTGATAGATTCCCTGCTAGATGCTCCAAGAGTTACGCAGCATAGAATCAGAGAGAATCAGAGCAGTTTTGAATGAATCCATAAATCTAAGTCATATATGGGACAGCCTGAGCTTAAGAGGCTAGTATAAACTGGGGCAGCCCTGCCCTCTGGGACAACAGAGGTTTATAAGCACATAGATAGGGGTAGGGTAAACAGAGAGTGAGCAGTAGGGGAAGGAGCCAGTGAACCTATCAATGGCCCTGCTGTCTCTTCTGTGTAGGTTGAAATCAGAACACACATGTACCATGGAGAGTATAAATGAAATAGGTTCATAGAATAAGCCAGGAGAGTTGCTAAGACATCCCCTGGGGCTGAATTAACTTGCTCAAATCTTGAATTTCAAAGTAACACAACTGCTGATCATATGTACAGAAATGGATGCAGAGAGGATCAGGTTGTAGGAAATCCTTCTTTATAAAGTTAATTAGTTTTGTCCCTTGTAGTCTGTCTTAAAAATAGAATCCCGTGGAGACCTAGGTTCTTGTCAACACCTAGATACTTGCAGCACCAAATAACTCCCCAGAAACTTCATTCATGTGTGAACCCAAACTCAGCTGTCCACACTGGTTAGGTTTTCTTGGATTTCTGAAATTCTGCAATAAATTCTTTAGTGTTGATATTTATAGATTTTGGACTGGTGAACTGGCAGTTCATGCCAGTCTTCCTGAATGTAACAAGTTATTGCTTCCAGAGAAGTGGGGAGAGCTTTTTTCACAGGAGAAACACAGCCCTAAGTTCTACTTTTTGACATCATCTTGTACCACGAAGACCTGTTGCTACAATGGTGGGAGACCCTTTGAAGACCCCAAGTACATTTGTGTCTAATAATTATGCAGGAAACTATAAGAGCAAAGACTGTTGTATTGACCTTCTAGACCAATGATTCAACTCCCAAGAGAACCACGTCATCCTTCTCCACTCTGCAATCATGCCAGGCCAGAAGGGACACTTTCAAAGCCATTATGACACTCTAAACTCAATTTCCAACCTTTGGGGGACTAAATGGAGTAGGAGAGACGGGCTTCACTGAAGTCTCAGGTCGTAGGAATTCACATGGTGGTAGAATAGTGAACCAATAATGTCGTTCCTGACAAGGTTTTTGTGACAGCAGTTACCACCAGTAGGAACTCTCTCCCTCTGCCTCCAATGTCTGTTTTGGGCTGGACACTCCACTCTGTGTCATCTCTCCTTATGTGTATGGATTTCTAGCATCAAGTGTTGTGACTGCCGACAACTCAAGGTCTACAAGGCAACATGAGTGTTTTTTTCATGGACTTACAGCAAGCAGACATGAACCGACATGAAGGTTCTGGAAAGGAGAGATTTCTAAGGTGCTGTTGAGTATTGTGCTACTTCTGCACATAAGCACAACTGGATGGCCAGTCAAGGGCCTTAAAGATGAAGATGGACAATTGGTTTTGAAAAGTCAGCAGGAGTTACTGAACCCACCTACAGCCACACACTTCTTGAGTTGAACTGCCGCGACCTACAGAAGACATTTGGTTTTATCATTTTCGTTTGTTTATTCTTCACGTGCATTTGGGTTGCTTCCTCTGAAGCCAGAAGTGTGAAAGGACTTGAACAAAATTGGTTCTAAATCGACTCACCATGAATTTGATCTTTAAAGATGAATCCTCAGCATAAGATGACATGGAATGACTTGAGATTCAGCAGAGCTTTCAAAGATGCTCACGTGTTTTCCTTGGCTGGAAGATGAGCACCATCTGAAGCATTTGCCGCTCCCTGAAACATTCCCCTATCATGGGGAGAGAGGATGTGGGGACTTAGCATAGTCTGGGAATAAAACATTGAGACTGAGGGAAAGACTGTAGTCAGTTTTGGGTTCCAGATCATTGTTTTCTTAAAAACTAGAGAGTTTGTGGGGTTTTCTAATTTCCTTTTTTTCTGGCAGCCCCATTGGAATCCTTCCTCTTGTCTCACTTGGAGAAACAAGATGGCAGGTGATGGAGCCCAGAACACAGTTATTCTTCAGTAAAAATTATTTAAAGGAAAAGCAGAACAATAACCAAGCCTCACCTGACCATGAATGACTTTACTGATTAAGTTTTACTTAACTCATGATTCATATTTGGATCAAGAGATTTATTGATTTTCTGTCTCTCTATATGTGTGTTACTGAACATGAGTTAAACCCTTGAACATGAGTTAGATCCAGAAAGTATTAAACTGGACATTGGAGGAAACATAAGACCACACACTGACTGTATTTTCAAAGTCTTTTACATTTTTTTCAAAAGGAGTAAATGTTTACCACAAAATATTTAGAACATAAATAGAACCAGAAAGAAGGGCAAAATCGGAAACCCTTCAGTTCTTATTTAATTCAGTGGTAACTGTTCATTAAGGTCTGGGAAGCGAGGACAAGTCAGAGATCTCTCCATGGTAAGCATAGTTGCTTACCCATGTTGGAAACACCCATCTGTTTCCAACATACGTTTTCTAAAAAGTTAGTCTAACTAATGCTTGAAGGCATCCTTGTTGTGGACTACAGTCTTTACTAATCTCGAGAGTGTCTCCATGACTAAGTGGAAAAGACAGTCAATCATTTGGATGTTTTGCTTTCACATCCATCGTCACACGTGGGCACATCTGGGTGTTGTGGGGGGCAGCAGGGATACACAGGATACTCAGAGAAACATCCAAACTCTTGGCTGAGTTTTTCACGTGGGGCATCTATCTGAGGGTCACAGATCTGATAACCAGAAGGCTCCATGCCCTTGTGAGACCCTCATGTACTTGAATCACATCCGAATTTACCAGGTCTAATCACATACATTTAAACACAGACCCATTCCCCCCTCCTCTCCCCAGCTCACCCGTGGAACTAGGAAACTCATAAACCATGAACCTGAACCACAGGACAAGAAGGTCAAAGGTGATGGCCACACAGGCCCATTTCAGAACTTTATTTTTCTCCCCTCCCCAACTCATGTATAGCAACAATGGGTTTATTTTGATTTTTCTAAATTATTTTCTGATACAATAAACTGTTTACTGTTTATTTATACTTTTACATGGAGCAGTGGTTATTTTTCCATAGAAAAACAGAAGCTTCTCTGTTTACGTGTTATGCATATATATCTATGCCACAGCTGTCCTTACAGACATATGGATATATCATCTTCCTGAAAGAGCTCAATTATTGTAGTTTATTGTTGTGTTTTTCTTTGAATGCATCTCATAATCATGTTAATAAACAGACATGACATGAGCTACAGGGGGTAGGGGTGGGGGGCTGGGTGTGATTTCCATACAGGTGAAATTTTATTCCAGATTTTTTAAGTTGTTTCTGTATTTCAAAGCTATGTAATTTGAAAAATTATTGTCAATGCAGCAGCTATATCAACTTTGCTGTATATTTAGTACTCTGATGTTGCTATTAAAAAAAAAACATAATATGAAAAAAAGAGACAAAAGAATCACCGTTAGTTCAGGTCATGACCTCAACATGACTTTTTCAAAATGTTATTTGCATATTTATTTCCTTTACCAGTATTATCTGAAACCTCCTCGAAGACTATGTTCACGTCTGTGTCATGGTTCACAGATTCTAAGATTTCCTCCTGGGTCTTCATTGTTTCCAAACCAATTCTTTCCCAGTTCAACCGTGAAGAAAATATTTCCAGGTCTCTGGTGTGGGTCCTAGGGTTGTTTGCAGCCAAGTCTGTGCTAACTGGGACGGTCCCATAATACTTTAGCTGAGACCACGAGGGCCCACAAGAGCAGGCTGGGGGCTTCCTGGGAGGTTTTTTTGTGGACCATCTGAGTCCAGGTCACATCTGCGGAGATTTCCCTGCAGAGGAAACTGCCCTCGGAAGGAACAGAGATCCAAAGCTTCTTTGTCTGTGCTGAGGTGGGATATTCCAAAGGGCCCCCTTCCTTGGAGTTGATGGACTCATGGAATAGGCAGGGTTTACAGAGGCAGAAGATGGGCTCAGGGCAGGCCAATGGTGTGTGAGTGGCCCTGCCCCCAGCCCAGCGGTTCTTAACCAGGGACGGTTTTACTCCTCAGGGAGCATCTGGCCTTGTCTGGAGACATTTGAGGGGAGTCACACTGGGAGGCGTTGCTCCTGGCCACTGGTGGGTAGAAGCTGGGATGCTGTAAGCATCATAAAATGCACACTATGGCCCCCAAAGCAATGGTCAGACCCAGATGTCGACAGCGCCCAGAGAGCAAAGTCTGCCCTTATCTTCAGGGATGTAGGCTGAACTCTGCCCTGGTGGCAGGCAGGGGTCTTGCTCCCCTGATGTGGATTTAACGCGAATGCCTTCGCCTCAGAGGAAGTTTCTCGGTCCCCAGGCCAGTGGGCTCTCTGGTCAAGTCTGAGACAGCAAGGACCCTAAGGCTGTCTTCTTTTTCAGCAAAGTCACTCCCTTGGCCCTCAGCCCTCAGCCCAGTAAATTGCTCTTCTGTTAGTGCCTGTCCACATACCTGCTGTGGTCTCCCGTGTTGGGGATCCCTTGACCACAAAAGTCCTGCACATCATCAGCTGCCCAAGATACCATGAGCATCCCTGGCTTCTGAAGGGCCCCTAGCCCATGGAGTGGACCCAGAACCTCATTCCATCCTCCCACTTCCAGCAACAGCCTCACAGGCCTCCAGAAAAGTCTCTGCAGCACAATTCACCTGCTGCCAAGTTTCCTGGCCCCTTCTTGTGGCTCAGTAGCTAAGATCTGTCTGTCTGACTCTTTGTGATCCCATGGACGGCAACATGCCAGGCTTCCCTGCCCTTTGCTATCTCCCAGAGTATGCTCAAACTCATGCCCATTGAGTCAGTGATACTGTCCAACCATCTCATCCTCTGTTGTCTGCTTCTCCTCCTGCCCTCAATTTTTCCCTGTATCAGGTTCTTTTCCAATGAGTTGGCTCTTCAAATCAGGTGGCCAAAGTATTGGAGCTTCAGCTTCAGCATCAGTCCTCCAATGATATTCAGGATTGATTTCCTCTAGGATTGACTGGTTTATCTCCTTGCTGTACAAGGGGTGCATCCATTGCCAAGGCCACTGACTAGCATCAGAAAGACAGGAAGGAAGGTGGCAGGGAACTGCGGTCTCAGGGATCAGGCAACACACAAGAGCTGACTTACACCCCGGGATCCCAGTGAAGATCTGCAGAGTTAGAGACATGAGGTGTTCACCATCTTTCCCTAAAAGGAGAATGGGTTTAAGAATGCAGAGAAGTGAAAAGTGAAAGTGAAGTCGCTCAGTCATGTCCAACTCTCTGCAACCCCATGGACTGTAGCCTACCAGGCACCTCCATCCATGGGGTTTTCCAGGCCAGAGTATTGGAGTGGGTTGCCATTTCCTTCTCCAGGGGATCTTCCCGACCCAGGGATTGAACCCGGGTCTCCCGAGTTGTAGGCAGACACTTTAAAGTCTGAACCACCAGGGAAGTCCAGAGATGACAACAACTAGAAGCAGGGGGGTAGAGGATTCTTTTTAAGTCTGAATGAGAATTCCTCACCCTTAAATAGCTCAGGAGAGCAGGTGACACCCTGCCCAGCCCTCACCCCTGCCCAGCCCTCACCCCATACCCCTGCAGGACCCACAGGGTATGTACGTATCATCTAGTTCAGCACAGGACCCATGCAGAGAGACACTCTTCTGTTCCCTCTTAGCCTGGAGCACTGCCTTGGTCTCAGCTCCTCAGTGCCCAGGAGCCCCCACTGGTGTCTGAGGCTGTGAGCTGGCAGATGGCTGCAGTGACCACTGGCTCCCCAGGGAAAGCCTCTCCTCAATTAGCGAGGGGTTTAATGCCCTGAGACACACTGATGAATGGGATACATAACTGTCTTTAACAAGCAGAAAAAACAAAAAAACAATACCACTTTGGTCATTTAACTGATTTAAACAAATCAACAGCCTGGATGCCATTAAAATAAACTCAATTTGCTCGCCAGTGAGAGATTCTAGGATCCATTTGCTACTGCATAGAGCCCTTGCCTCTGAACTGAAGCCAAGAACATAAATACGGGGGCCTAGGATGGCTGGATACATTTGGCAGAGCTGACCGTGATGGGTGTCCGAATCTGCAAGCCCAGCAGAAAGCTTTTGGCTCTGGAGGGTGGCTGGAGGAATGTCCCCATCCCTGAGCTTATTGTAGGGGTGTGGCCTGTGACACGGGGTTTCTTCAGTCCCTCCAGTGGAGAGGGGAGAGGACGCAGGGGAAGAGTTTGGAAGGAACTGAGGATCTACATCACTTCCCTCAAGAGGAAGTCAGGTCAGCAGTCTAGCCACCAAAGATACACACTGGTCCATCACAAAAGCGACTCACAGACCACCCAGGCTGGGAAAGACGGCAGGATTCCAGATCCTATGGGTCTCCCCATCTACAGGAGCACCGCCTGACTATCATGATTAAGGAAGGGTGCCACTGGCACGTGGAGGTCAGGGATGCTGACATACTTCTGGTTTGCACAAGACAGCCCCCCACAGCAAAGAATGATCCGACCCAAATGACAACAGGTAAAGAATCCACCTGCAATGCAGGAGATGCAGAAGACATGGGTTCAGTGCCTAGGTCGGGAAGATCCTCTGGAGGAGGGAATGCCAACCCACTCCAGTATTCTTATGGAGAATTCCATGGACAAAGGAGCCTGGCGGGCTACAGTCCATGGCCTAGCAAAGAGTCGGACATGAATAAGGGACTGAGCACACAAATGTTGACAGTGCCGACATGGAAAAACCCTGCTTTAGGGAAGTTAAAAGTTGACCTTCTTTCCATGGAGAGTAATTTCTAGTAGACCGGGTGTTGGTCCCCAAACCCATCCTGGCTGCCACTGGTTGGTTCCCAGGACTGACTGTAGAATCTTCCCTGAAACATCAACTGTGTAGAGACACAGAAGGTGTGCTCCAGCAGCATTCCAGATAGCAAGGTGTGGGCTCCCTTTTCCTGTTGTGTTATTTTTCTTTTACACACACACACACACACACACACACACACACACACACACACACACATATATGTATATATATTTGGCTTTTGCTTCTTAACCTGGATTATTGGCTGCTGGAACAAAGTATCACAAACAAAGTGGCCTGGAAGAAAAGAAATGCTTTGTCTCACTTTGCTGACAAAGGTCCATAAAGTCAAAGCTATGATTTTTCCAGTAGTCATGTAGGGATGTGAGAGTTGGACTATAAAGAAGGCTGAGCACTGAAGAATTGATACTTCTGAATTGTGGTGCTGGAAAAGACTCTTGAGAGTTCCTTGGACTGCAAGGAGATCAAACCAGCCAATCCTAGAGGAAATCAACTCTGAATATTCACTGGAAGGACTGATGCTGAAGCTGAAGCTCCAATAATTTGACCACCTGACTCAAAAAGCTGACTCATTGGAAAAGACTCTGATGCTAGGAAAGACTGAGGGCAAGAGGAGAAGAGAGCAACAGAGGATGAGATGGTTGGATGACATCATCTACTCAATGGACAAGTGTTGAGCAAGCTCTGCTGCTGCTGCTAAGGCGCTTCAGTCGTGTTCGACTCTGTGCGACCCCATAGACGGCAGCTCACCAGGCTCCCCTGTCCCTAGGATTCTTCAGGCAAGAACACTGGAGTGGGTTGCCATTTCCTTCTCCAAAGCATGAAAGTGAAAATTGAATGTGAAGTCGCTCAGTCGTGTCCAACTCTTCGAGACCCCATGAACTGCAGCCCACCAGGCTACTCAGTCCATGGGATTTTCCAGACAAGAGTACTGAAGTGGAATGCCAAAAGGACAGGGAAGCCTGGCATACTGAAGCTAATGGGGTGGCAAAGAGTCAGATATGTTTTAGGGAATGAACAACTATTTGCTGCTGGAACAAAGTATCACAAAAGGAGTGGCCCAGAACAAAAGAAATGTATTGTCTCACCACTCTGGAGGTTGAAAGTCTAAAATTAAGCTGTGGTCAGGGCCATGGTCCTTCTGAAGGCTCTGGGGAAGGACATCCCAGGCCTGTGTCCTGACTTATGATGGCTCCTTGGTTTGGGCAGCCTCACCCCAATCCTTGAGTATGATTCTGTGTCCAAATTGCCCCTTTTTATAAGGACACAAGTCCTATCGCATTGGGCCATGTGCATTTCCAGGATGACATCATTTTAACTTATCATGGTTTCAGCAACCATATTTTCCAATAAGGTATTGTCTGGGGGTGTGGTCTTGAAGGTTACTTAGAACTACAGCATGCTAATTTGGGAGACACAATTCAGCCCAGAGTAAAACCAATTAGTGTGGTGTTGGGCTTCCCTCCTGCAATGCAGGAGACCTGGGTTCAATCCCTGAGTCAGGAAGACCCCCTGGAGAAGGAAATGGCAACCCAATCCACTACTCTTGCCTGGAAAATTCCATGGACAGAGGAGCCTGGTAGGCTGCAGTCCATGGGATCACAAAGAGTCGGACACAACTGAGCAACTTCACTTCACTTCACTGGGGGCTCTGAAGAGCTCCGATACCACTGTCCTTCATGTCTCAGTGCAGGAGAGAATTCAACCAGAACAGGGTGATAGATAAGAAGTTATTATTAGGCTGAGATGTTTGTGAGGCTTACAAGCAGATGGAAAAGGGGGGTGCCTCAGCATGAGAACTTACTGGGCTACAGTTTTATAATCAAAGGAAAAGTGGGCAGGGAGAGAAGAAATTCTTTGTCTTAAGTAGATGTCATAGTTCCATCATCAGTTCTTCCTCCAGGTTGAGCAGGGGAATTTCCTTGCCTCTATATGGTCTAGGTAGGTCCACAAATTATTTTTTTTTATGTGTGTAGAGAGTATGTCTTGGGGGGTCATTAACTTACTGGGCAGGTTATGGGTCTCACACCACCACTGTTTTATTCTTTTGGGGCATATCTCGTGCTTCTGCTGCATGGGTTCTTTTGCTAAGTAAATCTGCTTGGTTTTGTGGTTAAGCAAACCTGCTTTTCGTCTTCTCCAATGGGTTAGCAGATAAAGAATCTGCCTGCAATTCAGGAGACACAGGAGACACCAGTTCAATCCTTGGATTGGGAAGATCCTCTGGAGAATGAAAATTTGAAATCCACTTCCATATTCTTGCCTGGAAAATCACATAGACAGAGGAGCCTGGCAGGCTACAGTCTAAAGGGTCTCAAAGAATCGGACACGACTAAGTTCACATACTTTGAAATCTACTTTCATGAGTTACCATTAACTTACAGGAGTCTCCCATATTTTTTCTACTTACAATTCACTAGTGGAATTAACGCTTAATCACCTACTTTATCCCTTCACTCGGTCTGTGTCAAGAGCACTGGGGAATCAGAGAGAGACACCCTTACTAAGACAGAAGCCAACCTCATTTTTCCCAGTCCTATATCTGCCAAAAGAAAAGTGAGGATCTAGGGGCAGGGAAGAGTGAGTCCAGAAGGAAGGTTCAGGTTTTTTCTCCCCTTATGGAAGCTGAAAGATCTGGTCAGGAAATGACAGAAGTGGTGGGAGCATCACCTTTTAATTCTGAGACATCCGAATTCTAGTTAGAGGCCCAGCTGGGCTTAGGAAGGAAAAGTGACTTCCTTTTAAAGTGACTGTCCTCAGAATAGTGTTTTGTTTTGCTTTTGGTTTGCCAGATAAAGGTGAAGCAGCTGTCAGGATTACGTGGTAATAAAACTTGGAAGAAAGGGGAACTCAGAATACATTACTCCCTACACAGAGAGCAGCAGCAAAGGCAGAGATTTGCCATTTTTTCCTCTTTTTTTCATCTTTTGCCCTTTTTCCCTCTTGTGATTCCTTATTTCTGTTTCATGTCTTTCCTGAAGCCCCATGCCTCCAGCCTGCAGCATCTGTGGGGTCCCCATTAGGGTCTGCTGCATGGATAAAGGAAATTGGGCAGCTGTTGTCAGTGAGAAAGTCATTATGCGACTTTGCCTTGTGATCCAGTCAGCTCTTCCCAGCTTGTCTCTCCGAACTTACCCTTGGCAGGAGGGTCTGGACTGGAAAGGACACTTCTCCCTTCTGATCTCCTTGCAGCCAGCACTTTACGATCTCCCTTCCCCACAGCTCTCTCTATGTTTCCTAAATATTCAGCTTTGAACTTGGCAGAAATGAGGCAGCAAAGCCTCCAACCTTTGAGGCTGTGGTTTCTAGTCAGACTTCCTGGGAGTGAGATCAAAGGTGCTAAAGCAGGAGGCAAGGTGAGAAAGCGCAGAAATGCAGAGATGCAGGGCAAGTCTGTAGTGGTCCCAGGCTGGTGTTCACTACTTCACTGAAACCCCAGCCCAGAAGGTCCCTGGAGCTCTACTTGGTGCTGGAGATGCTGGGTCAGTTTACTTGTTCTCAATGTCTTGAAGACATATCTTGAGAAGAACCAGTGTGTAGACATTGTGTTGATGGTTTTAGAGACAATCCCCCAGAACACTGTGGCTGAGAACTAACACTGGAAAACTGTGAGATATTGCAATTTTTGAGGGGATTGTTGTTCAGTTGCTAAGTTTGTCCACCTTTTTGCAACTCCTGTGAACTGTAGCATGCCAGGCTTCCCTATCCTTCACTGTCTTCCAGAGTTTGCTCAAACTCATGTCCATTTTTTTTTTAAACTTTATTTTGCTTTGCAATACTGTATTGGTTTTGCCATACATTGACATGAATCAGCCACGGGTGTACATGAGTTCCCAATCCTGAACCCCTCTCCCACCTCCCACCCCATATCATCTCTCTGGATCATTCCCGTGCACCAGCCCCAAGCATCCTGTATCCTGTATCAAACATAGACTGGCGATTCATTACTTACCTGATAGTATACATGTTTCAATGCCATTCTACCAAATTATCCCACCTTCTCCCTCTCCCACAGAGTCCAAAAGTCCGTTCTATGCATTTATGTCTCTTTTGCTCTCTCGCGTACAGGATTATCATTACCATCTTTCTAAACTCCGTATATGTGTTAGTATACTGTATTGGTGTTTTTCTTTCTGGCTTAACTTCACTCTGTATAATAGGCTCTAGTTTCATCCACCTCATTAGAAATGATTCAAATGTATTCTTTTTAATGCTGAGTAATGCTCCATTGTGTATATGTACCACACCTTTCTTATCCATTCGTCTGCTGATGGACATCTAGGTTGCTTCCATGTCCTGGCTATTACGAACAGTGCTGTGATGAACATTGGGGTACACGTGTCTCTTTCAATTCTGGTTTCCTCGGTGTGTATGCCCAGAAGTGGGATTGCTGGGTCATAAGGCAGTTCTATTTGCAATTTTTAAAGGACTCTCCACACTGTTCTCCATAGTGGCTGTACTAGTTTGTATTCCCACCAATGGTATAAGAGGGTTCCCTTTTCTCCACACCCTCTCCAGCATTTATTGCTTGTAGACTTTTGGATTGCTGCCATTCTGACTGGTGTGAAATGGTACCTCATTGTTGTTTTGATTTGCATTTCTCTGATAATGAGTGATGTTGAGCATCTTTTCATGTGTTTCTTAGCCATCCGTATGTCTTCTTTGGAGAAATGTCTGTTTAGTTCTTTGGCCCATTTTTTGATTGGGTCATTTATTTTTCTGGACTTGAGCTGCATAAGTTGCTTGTATATTTTTGAGATTAGTTGTTTGTCAGTTGCTTCATTTGCTATTATTTTCTCCCCTTCAGAAGGCTGTCTTTTCACCTTGCTTATAGTTTGCTTTGTTGTGCAGAAGCTTTTAATTTTAATTAGATCCCATTTGTTTATTTTTGATTTTATTTCCAGTATTCTGGGAGGTGGATCATAGAGGATCCTGCTGTGATTTATGTTGGAGAGTGTTTTGCCTATGTTCTCCTCTAGGAGTTTTATATTTTCTGGTCTTATGTTTAGATCTTTAATCCATTTTGAGTTTATTTTTGTGTATGGTGTTAGAAAATGATCTAGTTTCATTCTTTTACAAGTGGTTGACCAGTTTTCCCAGCACCACTTGTTAAAGAAATTGTCTTTAATCCATCGTATATTCTTGCCTCCTTTGTCGAAGATAAGGTGTCCATAGGTGCATGGATTTATCTCTGGGCTTTCTATTTTATTCCATTGATCTATGTTTCTGTCTTTGTGCCAGTACCATACTGTCTTGATGACTGTGGCTTTGTAGTAGAGCCTGAAGTCAGGCAAGTTGATTCCTCCAGTTCCATTCTTCTTTCTCAAGATTGCTTTGGCTATTCGCAAACTCATGTCCATTGAGTCAATGATGCCATCCAACCATCTCATCCTCTGTTGCCCTCTTCTCTTTCTGCCCTCAATCTTTCCCAGCATCAGGATCTTTTCCAATGAGTTAATTCTTCACATCAGGTGGCCAAAGTATTGGAGCTTCAGCATCAGCCCTTCCAGTGACTATCTAGGGTTAATTTCCTTTAGGATTGACTGGTGTGATCTCCTTGCTGTCCTAGGGACTCTCAAGAGTCTTCTCTAGCATCACAGTTTGAAAGCGTCAGTTCTTTGGCTCTCAGCCTTCTTTATGGTCCAACTCTCACATCCATACATGACTACTGGGAAAAAGAACAGCTTTGATGATACGGACCTTTGCCAGCAAAGTGATGTCTCTGCTTTTTAATATGCTGTCTAGGTTTGTCATAGCTTTCCTTTTTTCTTTGTTGGGGAGATAATGGCACCAAATAAGCTATGGCATGGGCTAGACCTTCCTAGGATCCCAAACCACTTCCCGTGTGTCTTGTTCATACCAGCAGACTCCCTGAGGCTGTCATCACCAAAGGCAGCTGAGTCAGGAGAGAACATAAGAGTTCTGAGAACACTTCACCTTTTTCCTCTTGAAGTTATACATCAAGGTGGATCAGTCTATGACCTGGATTTTTTCCTCCCCATATCGGCAAGTTCCTCTACCCTCACCGTTATGCTAGATCGCTTTGATTCATGGAGAAATAATAATGAAGCGTTGTCATGGGCATCTTGCTTAACTTTGTTCTTCCTAGGATCAAAGAAATCACACCACAATCGCTCCAGGGTTGCAGCAGACACCTGATTCTGTAGCCCAGACCCTGACTGGGCTTTGAGACCTTGCACTGTGGTGAGTAATGGCGGGGGTGTGAGCATCCCTCAGCCAGGTCCTTATATATGATAACATTATGCAGAAAAATAATGAGAACCGTTGAAAGATGCTGCTCACTTTGGAATTGAATTACCGTTTAAATCAAGCTGGCAGTGGGCAGGGGGTTTGTGAAATGAAATTAAGGGGGAAGCTGCATTTCAATTGGGAAGCCCTGGGTACTTTCTGGGAGAGTGGGCCTCCTGTAAATGAAATACAGCCCTGAGCTCGCATTCTGTCCTCTGTGATTTATCTGAGCCGAAGGGGCTTGTTCAACCATTCTGAATGTTGTTTTCAAAGTGCAAATGAACATCTCATTCTGCAATCAATGACACAGGAAACAAGCTCAGGAGGAGGTGGCCTGGGGGAGAAGATAATAGGGAACATGGAGTTCTGCCCAACCAGCAGCCAGTTCTAGGCGGGCTTCAAGGTTTGTAAAGTGAGGAGACGCAAGGGTTTTGGTGGGGCAGAAATGTGAAACCTGGGGCTCTTTCTCTGAACATCAACGTCAAAAGGACTTGTCTCCTGCAGTCCATGTGGGGATGCATATGGCCAGAGAAATATGAAAGAGACCTGCCCAAGCCAGACTCCAGCCTTCCCCATTGGGTCCTGTTGGCTCCAGAGCATCTCAGTGCTGGACAAGAGGCTAACATTCAGATTGAGATGGGTTTGGTTTTCAAAGTTTCCCAAGTGAACCTTATGTATTCCACTGGAGCAGATACATTTTCTCAGGTGATGAAGAGCCATGGATACTTCTGAGCAGAGGCATGATGTGAAACAATCAGAGTTTGAAGAAAGAGAGCCCAGGATGTGGGCTGGAGTGAAATGGGACCCAAGTCAGTGGTCAGAGAGGAGACTTGACAGCCAGGGCATGAGGCCACCAGAGCTGACCAAGGTGATCCAAGGGGTGAATCCATGGGAGGAAGAGAACACAGAGCTGCCTCCATGACCATCTGGGGTGGCCCACCAGGAAGATGTCTTTGCTGGAATATGTCTACACACAGGGCTGCTCTAGGCACAAGTCCCAAAGGTGCCTGGGCAGGGGTGGATGGTCTTTCACTGTGGTCCCGGAGAAAGCAGACACCAGGACCCAAGCCAACACCAGGGGGCACCACTCTCCTAAGCCCACTCCAGCTCTAGCCCCTGCCCACTTAGATGCTGGTCTCTGTCCATGGGAGGGTGGCCAGAGAGACACACACCATGAATGAAGAAGGGAATTTGGATGGGTTCTGGTGGAGGATGATAGCAGGCCTGAGCAGAGCTGTCCAGTGCTGAGGAAGGCAACTGGCACAGAGGAATCATGCCCCCATCACTAGGGAAGCCAGTCTCCCCACAGTTCTTCTGTGTTTCTTCAGCAATGGCTCAGAGCCCTCCCTCTGACCATCCTTCCCATGTCATTCTGGTCATGACTTACTGCCTTTTCCTTCATCCACTTGCATCGCCTTCTGTCCACCCTCTCACCTCTTCTTACTATCCATCACAAATCTGACCGCAGATATCTTCTGCACAAAATCTCCACTGGCTCCAGTGCCTTCACAGAGCTCCCAAACTCGTATGTTGTCTGCATTTGTGATTGTCCTGGAGGGAGGGCTGGCTTTTCATTCTATCTGTCCACCCGGAGGATAGACACCCTTGAATTTATTCTTGGTCTAGAAAAAAGCAGACCTTTGGAAACTGACACCCAGAGGAAGGTTTATTTAATTCAATGGAAAACAAATCCTCATTCTCTTAAGTGGACATTTTACCTTCCCTTGAAGGTGGGTTCTTAGTCTCAGTTGCATCCAGTCAACTTTACTTTACAGGTAGACTAGTGATTAACAGGTGTTTACTGTTATCTGTGCCCCATTTGAAAGTTAATCAAGGTGAACCCTTCCCCAAAAAGGAGATTTCTTTCTTTTCCTTGGATTAAGGTTTGAACTCTGACCAGTGGTAAATGTAAGATCAAACATCACAGAAAGCATGCAGATCGAACTGCTGGGTGCTTGTGGGCCTTTGCTGGGCACCTGGGAGAGACAGTCTGCCTCCTTTTTATTCTTTTCTGGCTGTGTTCCAGAAGTACAGGCATGCACCCCACGGTACCCCACCTGCAGTTTGGAATGCTGAGCTGAGCACAGAAGGAGCCAGAAGGAGCATTTGCCCAAGTAAGATGTTACAATGTCAACTTCAGAAAATATGGCGGCACAATGATCAAAGCAAGGCTTTATCTTTTACTGCTGTAGCCCTTCTGCTAGCATCTCATAAATGATGCTAGTTCATTCTTGAGATAAGATGGTAGGGCCATTCCTCTTGTTTCTGACACTTGGGTAAGATAAACCACAGGAGAATGAAATGAAAAAAGGTCCGAACCTGGATATACCCTGCCAGTGGGAAGCTGTACTTGTCCTTCAAAAGGCATCAGATTGTAAGGACTCCTCCTCCCCTTCCCAGTCTTTTTGGCCTGCTCCCAATTTGTCCTATGCTTCAACCCCAGGGACCAAAGCATTTGTCCCCTGGTATGGCTAATTCTTTGAAGTCCATGGTTAAGTAGTCTGCTTAGCCTAAATTGACCTTCTCCCAGAAAAAATGCTTTAAATTTCTCCATTCAAAATACTCTCATTTCTTCTCATTCAGTGTTCTTATCTCCAACTCCTCACATTGTCACACACCCTGACTGGGGATTGGTCCACCCCTGCCCTGTGTTCCTATCATGTTTGGTCTGAAGTGTAGGGCTTATCACTCTAAGAGATGAACTGGAGGCCATGGTAGAGCAACAGGCAACATCTACTGAGCATACAGCTTGTGCACACTTGATCTTCCCTAACTCTGGCTCAGAGAAGGCGATGGCACCCCACTCCAATACTCTTGCCTGGAAAATCCCATGGACGGAAGAGCCTGGTAGGCTGCAGTCCATGGGGTCATGAAGAGTCGGACACGACTCAGCGACTGCACTTTCACTTTTCACTTTCATGCATTGGAGAAGGAAATGGCAACCCACTCCAGTGTTCTTGCCTGGAGAATCCCAGGGACAGGGGAGCCTGGTGGGCTGCTGTCTATGGGTCACACAGAGTCGGACACAAATGAAGTGACTTAGCAGCAGCAGCACTGAAAAAGGAAATGGCAACCCACTCCAGTGTTCTTGCCTAGAGAATCCCAGGGACGGGAGAGCCTGGTGGGCTGCCATCTATGGGGTTGCACAGAGTCGGACATGACTGAAGTGACTTAGCAGCAGCAGCAGCAACTCTGGCTGGTGTGGGGTGAGGTCAGTCATCTGATTGTCTTTGGCTGTATAACAAGCCACCTCAAAGTTAGTGGCTTAAAATAAGCATTGTCATTTTATTTCTTGTCTTGGTGGTACAGTGGTAAAGAATCCATCTGCCAGTGCAGGAGATGCAAGAGATGCAGGTTTGACCCCTGGATTGGAAAGATCCCCTTGAGGAGGAAAGGGAAACCTACTCCAGTATTCTTGCCTGGAACATTCCATGGACAGAGGAGTCTGATGGGCTACCCTCTTTGGGCATATCCATAGGTTTGTAAAGAATCAGACATGACTGAGTATAAACACTTCTGTGGTTGATTGGACTCAGCTAGGCAGCTCTCCCTCCAAGTCTCTCACCCAGTGGCAATCAGAGGGCATTTGGGGCTGGAACCCTCTGCAGGCTCCATCACTCATGAGTCTGGAGCCTGAACTGGGGGAACGCAAACATCTGGGACTTCTGCCTCTTTCTATATGGAATCTCCCTGTGTGCACCAATTTCCTTGTCTCTAAAATGGTACTGATGATATAAACTATCCCAGGGAATTGTTGTCAAGTTCAAATAAGCTGGTAAATCCTTGAGAAACATCAGCTGATATAGTGGCAATAATTATTATCGGAGAAGGCAGTGGCACCCCACTCCAGTACTCTTGCCTGGAAAAGCCCATGGATGGAGGAGCCTGGTAGGCTGCAGTCCATGAGGTCACAAAGAGTCAGACACGACTGAGCAACTTCACTCTCATTTTTCACTTTCATGCATTGGAGAAGGAAATGGCAACCCACTCCAGTGTTCTTGCCTGGAGAATCCCAGGGATGGGGGAGCCTGGTGAGCTGCCATCTATGGGGTTGTACAGAGTCAGACACGACTGAAGTGTCTTAGCAGCTTAGCAGAATTATTATCAAGAAGACTTGGGACCTGCAGGAACTCTTTGAATGGTTAACAGCTATCATTGGAATGTAGGACTCTTCTCTACACATATTCTGAGGGAAGAACAAGGCCAACGGATGGAAGCTATGCAGAAGATTCAGGTGCAGTTTCTAACAGTAAAATAGTTCAGAAATGGAACAGGCTGCCTCTACAAAGAGTAAGTTCCCACTATCAAACTGGATCAACACAGCCTAGCTGACCATTTACTAGAGAATGGCAAGGGGATGGTTGCACCAAATGGAAAATTAGACAAAGTTTGTTCAGGACTATTCTAACTCAGACTTCTGTAATTTTCTGATTCTGTTGTTTCCATTGATAGAGCCAAGAGCATGCAATGTAAGTATCACCCTTATTTCTTCATCTGGACATTCATGTATGCAACGAATATTTATTACTGCTGTTTAGTCACTAAGTCATGTCTGACTCTCTGCGACCCCATGGACTGCATGCAGCACACTTGGGTTCCCTCTCCTTCACTGTCTCCTGGAGTTTGCACAAATTCATGTCCATTGAGTCAGTGATGCCATGTAACCATCTGATCCTCTGTCGTCCTCTTCTCCTCCTGCCTTCAATCTTTCCCAGCATCAGGGTCTTTTCCAGTGAGTCTGCTCTTTCCATCTCGTGGCCAAAGTATTAGTGCTTCAGTTTCAGCATCAGTCCTTCCAATGAATATTCAGGGTTGATTTCCTTTAGGATTGACTGGTTTGAACTTCTTGCCATCCAAGGGAGTGAACATCCCACATATGCCATGTCCTATGCTAAATACAGGAACATAGGATGGTGATTATAGCAGCACCATGAACACATGGGTTTCATGAGCCTCATCCCAGAATCTAGTGGAAGATACAGACAGTTTATGAAATATAACCATGTAATAAGAGAAATGTTCTATTGAGAAAGAAGCCCAGGCCACCAAACTACATCTGTGGAAAAGTAGGGAAGGGAAACTTTTGTGAAGGGAGGAATGTTTACTTTGAGAACTGAAGGATGGGTAGAAGCATGGAGACAAAATATGGTTAGAAGTAAGAGATAGATATATGTATATATTTTAATTAGACAAAAAAAAAAGAAGAAGAAGAAGAAGAAGAGGTGGGAAAGAAGAGTGGACCAAGAAAAGGAAAAGTTGCATGGGGAGATTCAGAGATGAGAGAGAGCATGATGGAGGGCATTAATAAAGCTCTTCAGGTAACCAGGGCACAGGAAATGGAGTAGACAGGATGTGACTGAAAAACCCTGTTGATCATTGAGAGGTATTCTTGTTCTTCCAGGATTTATGGCACCATCCAGCTTCCTCCCTCAGTCTGTCATTTAGAAAGCTATTATTTAGTTGATGAGGATCTGTCCCAATAAGGTTGCAGCAGAAAGAGAGACAAGGGAGTCGATTTAAAAGGTCCTTGAGGAAAAAGTGGCATGCCTTGAAATTGGCACTGATTTTCAAGAGGATATGGATAATTGAGCTAATGTTTAAAGATGACCAAAATTTTGAGCTTAGCAAACACAGGGGCACTGGAAGGAAGAGTTGATGGGAAGTGAAGATAAAGAGTTTACTTTGGAACATAGTGACTCAGAGATAATGGCAGGGCAGGATGTATTCTAGGTAATTAGAGGTGAGAGGCCAAACACTGAGTAAAAGACTGGGTTGGATTTACTGACTTGAACGTCACAGGAGGATACATCTCTTCTTCTACCAACTTGGATAAAATGGTACCAGATCTATGTTCCTATCTAAGCGACAGAAAACTGGATGAAGCATTGGAGACTTGGCAGTATAGGACTGTAACATGTGACAGAGAATAAATGAGGTGATTGCCTTGTCTCTGGAGGTACTTTTCATGCTATGGTATAAGGTGAGGGAACATAGGTAGATGAGGATAGTGTCATTGATTTGAAGAGAAGAGATGGGAATTTGGGGATTCTGAGGTTGGAACTGGGCTTCCCTGTTGGCTTAGACAGTAAAAAATCTTCCTGCAAAGCGGGAGACCTGGGTTTGATCCCTGGGTTGGAAAAGGGAACGGCTACCCACTCCAATATTCTTGGATAGCAGTCAACACTGAAGAGGAGAGAATCATGGTGAAAAAATAAAAAGAGCTCCAGAAACCTACATAGAGTTTCTCAGGAATCTTGCTAAATGCTGAGTAGCATAGAATGAAACTTCATAAGGCTTGGTTAGGAACTACCAATGAGTTTTAAAGTAAGCAACTTTTGAAATCCACACAGGGTTTCTGGAATCGTGAGGTCTGAACAGCTACAGTGTTTAAAATTTGTGACACTCAGAGAAACCTTAGAGAGTTATGCCTTATTAATAGGGCTAACCTACCATTGATTAAAGTCTACTCTAGAGTTGTCCTTAAAAAAATGAAAAAAAAAAAAGTCTCAAAAGGATCAAACTGATTGACGAGCAACTAAATTGCACCCAAAACAAAATTCACAGTATTCTAAAGGTTAACAAAATGCAGGCACTCAACATTGTAATATTCAAACTGTTAGCATCAAATAAAAATTAGTAGACATGAGAAAGTAGACTAAGTGACCAATTACATGGAGAAAACATTTAGTAGAAACAGACCCAGAAATCAGAGAGATGGGTGGCATTAAATCCAAAGTCCTTAAAACAGTAATTATAAATATATTTAAGAGCTTACTGGGAGATATAAAAATTAGGAGAAAAAGATATTAAAAAGCATATAAATCTTAAAAATAAAATATCTGAAATGAAAAATTCCCTGGATCAGTTTAACAGACTAAATGTTTAAGAAGAAAAGACCAATGAACCTGAAATACAGAAATATAAATTATCCAATTGAAACATAGAAAGAAAAAAGATAAATAAACAAAGCTTTAACAATCTGAGGACAAAATCAAGCAGTGTAACATATTTATAATTGGAGTTCCAGAAAGAGAAAATGAAATGGGGTCAGAAAAACATTTGAAGAAATAATGGTTGAAATTTCTCCAATCTGATAGAACTATAGCTCACAGATCCAAGAAGCCTCAGAGACTCTAAGAGAACAAACATAAAGAAAACCACAAAAAGCCACATTACCACCCAATTCTTGAAAACTAATAATAGAGAAAATCTTAAAAAAATATTCAAAGAAAAGACATTGTCTATTTAGGGGAACAAAGATAGGACTTATCTTTGCTATTCTCAAAAAACAATGCAAGATAGAAAATGGCAGAAAAACACCTTAAAGGGTGGGGGGCAGAAATAAAGACTTTCTTTTTTTTTAAAATTTACAATATTGTATTGATTTTGCCATACATCAACATGAATCCACCATGGGTGTACACGTGTTTCCCATCCTGAACCCCCCCCTCCCACCTCCCTCCCCACACCATCCCTCTGGGTCATTCCAGTGCACCAGCCCCAAGCATCCTGTATCATGCATCGAACCTGGACTGGCGATTCATTTCACATATGGTATTATACAGGTTTCAATGCCATTCTCCCAAATCATCCCACCCTCTCCCGCTCCCACAGAGTCCAAAAGATTGTTCTATATATCTGTGTCTCTTTTGCTGTCTCGCATACAGGGTTATCATTACCATCTTTCTAAATTTCATATATATGTATTAGTATACTGTATTGGTGTTTTTCTTTCTGGCTTACTTCACTCTGTATAATAGGCTCCAGTTTCATCCACCTCATTAGAACTGATTCAAATGTATTCTTTTTAATGGCTGAGTAATACTCCATTGTGTATATGTACCACAGCTTTCTTATCCATTCATCTGCTGATGGACATCTAGGTTGCTTCCATGTCCTGGCTATTATAAACAGTGCTGTGATGAACATTGGGGTACTTGTGTCTCTTTCAATTCTGGTTTCCTCGGTGTGTATGCCCAGCTGTGGGATTGCTGGGTAAGGCAGTTCTATTTTCAGTTTTCTAAGTACTCTCCACACTGTTCTCCATAGTAGCTGTACTAGTTTGCATTCCCACCAATGGTGTAGGAGGGTTCCCTTTTCTCCACACCCTCTCCAGCATTTATTGCTTATAGACTTTTGGATCACAGCCATTCTGACTGGCATGAAATGGTACCTCATTGTTGTTTTGATTTGCATTTCTCTGATAATGAGTGATGTTGAGCATCTTTTCATGTGTTTCTTAGCCATCCATATGTCTTCTTTGGAGAAATGTCTGTTTAGTTCTTTGGCCCATTTTTTGATTGGGTGGTTTATTTTTCTGGAATTGAGCTGCAGGAGTTGCTTGTATATTTTTGAGATTAATTCTTTGTCAGTTGCTTCATTTGCTATTATTTCTCCCATTCAGGAGGCTGTCTTTTCACCTTGCTTATAGTTTCCTTTGTTGTGCAGAAGCTTTTAATTTTAATTAGGTCCCATTTGTTTATTTTTTATTTTATTTCCATATTCTGAGAGATGGGTCATAGAGGATCCTGCTGTGATTTATGTCAGAGAGTGTTTTGTCTATATTCTCCTCTAGGAGTTTTATATTTTCTGGTCTTATGTTTAGATCTTTAATCCATTTTGAGTTTATTTTTGTGTATGGTGTTAGAAAGTGTTCTAGTTTCATTCTTTTACAAGTGATTGACCAGTTTTCCCAGCACCACTTGTTAAAGAGATTGTCTTTTCTCCATTGTATATTCTTGCCTCCTTTGTCAAAGATAAGGTGTCCATAGGTGTGTGGGTTTATCTCTGGGCTTTCTATTTTGTTCCATTGTTCTATATTTCTGTCTTTGTGCCAGTACCATACTGTATTCATGATTGTGGCTTTGTAGTAGAGCCTGAAATCAAGGAGGATAATTCCTCCAGTTCCATTCTTCTTTCTCAAGATTGCTTTGGCTATTCGAGGTTTTTTGTATTTCCATACAAATTTTGAAATGATTTGTTCTAGTTCTCTGAAAAATACCATTGGTAGCTTGATAGGGATTGCATCGAATCTATAGATTGCTTTCGGTAGTATACTCATTTTCACTATATTGATTCTTCCAATCCATGAAGACGGTATATTTCTCCATCTATTAGTGTCCTCTTTGATTTCTTTCACCAGTGTTTTCTATATATAGGTGTTTTTTTTTGTTTGTTTGTTTCTTTAGGTAGATATATTCCTAAGTATTTTATTCTTTTCATTGCAATGGTGAATGGAATTGTTTCCTTAATTTCTCTTTCTATTTTCTCATTATTAGTGTATAGCAATGCAAAGGATTTCTGTGTATTGATTTTATATCCTGCAACTTTACTATATTCATTGATTAGCTCTAGTAATTTTCTGGTGGAGTCTTTAGGATTTTCTATGTAGAGGATCATATCATCTGCAAACAGTGAGAGTTTTACTTCTTCTTTTCCAATTTGGATTCCTTTTTTATCTTTTTCTGTTCTGATTGCTGTGGCCAAAACTTCCTAAACTATGTTGAATAGTAGTGGTGAAAGTGGGCACCCTTGTCTTGTTCCTGACGTTCGGGGAAGTGCTTTCAGTTTTTCACCATTGAGAATAATGTTTGCTGTGGGTTTGTCATATGCAGCTTTTATTATGTTGAGGTATGTTTCTTCTATTCCTGCTTTCTGGAGAGTTTTTATCATAAATGGATGTTGAATTTTGTCAAAGGCCTTCTCTGCATCTATTGAGATAATCATATGGTTTTTATTTTTCAATTTGTTAATGTGGTGTATTACATTGATTGATTTGTGGATATTGAAGAATCTTTGCATCCCTGGGATAAAGCCCACTTGGTCATGGTGTATGATCTTTTTAATGTGTTGTTGGATTCTGATTGCTAGAATTTTGTTAAGGATTTTTGCATCTAAGTTCATCAGAGATATTGGCCTGTAGTTATCTTTTTTTTTGGTGGCATCTTTGTCGGGTTTTGGTATTAGGGTGATGGTGGCCTCATAGAATGAGTTTGGAAGTTTACCTTCCTCTGCAATTTTCTGGAAGAATTTGAGTAGGATAGGTGTTAGCTCTTCTCTAAATTTTTGTAGAATTCAGCTGTGAAGCTGTCTGGACCTGGGCTTTTGTTTGCTGGAAGATTTCTGATTATAGTTTCAATTTCCGTGCTTGTGATGGGTCTGTTAAGATTTTCTATTTTTTTCCTGGTTCAGTTTTGGAAATTTGTACTTTTCTAAGAATTTGTCCATTTCTTCCATGTTGTTCATTTTATTGGCATATAATTGCTGATAGTAGTCTTTTATGGGCCTTTGTATTTTTGTGTTGTCTGTTGTGATCTCTCCATTTTCATTTCTAATTTTATTGATTTGATTTTTCTCCCTTTGTTTCTTGATGAGTCTGGCTAATGGTTTGTCAGTTTTATTTATCCTCTCAAAGAACCAGCTTTTGGCATTGATGATTTTTTCTATGATCTCCTTTGTTTCTTTTGAATTTATTTCTGCCCTAATTTTTAAGATTTCTTTCCTCCTACTAACCCTGGGGTTCTTCATTTCTTCCTTTTCTAGTTGCTTTAGGTGTAGAGTTAGGTTATTTATTTGACTTTTTTCTTGTTTCTTGAGGTATGCCTTTATTGCTATGAACCTTCCCTTTAGCACTGCTTTTACAGTGTCCCACAGGTTTTGGGTTGTTGTGTTTTCATTTTCATTTGATTCTATGCATATTTTGATTTCTTTTTGATTTCTTCTGTGATTTGTTGGTTATTCAGCAGCATGTTGTTCAGCCTCCATCTGTTGGAATTTTTAACAGTTTTTCTCCTATAATTGAGATCTAATCTTACTGCATTGTGGTCAGAAAAGATGCTTGGAATGATTTCAATTTTCTTTAATTTACTAAGGCTAGATTTATAGCCCAGGATGTGATCTATCCTGGAGAAGGTTCCATGTGTGCTTGACAGAAAGGTGAAATTCATTGTTTTGGGGTGAAATGTCCTATAGATATCAATTAGGTCTAACTGGTCTATTGTATCATTTAAAGTTTGTGTTTCCTTGTTAATTTTCTGTTTAGTTGATCTATCCATAGGTGTTAGTGGGGTATTAAAATCTCCCACTATTATTGTGTTATTGTTAATTTCCCCTTCCATACTTGTTAGCATTTGTCTTACATATTGCAGTGCTCCTATGTTGGGTGCATATATATTTATACTTGTTATATCTTCTTCTTGGGTTGAGCCTTTGATCATTATGTAGTGTCCTTCTTTGTCTCGTTTCACAGACTTTGTTTTAAAGTCTATTTTATCTGATATGAGTATTGCTACTCCTGCTTTCTTTTGGTCTCTATTTGCATGGCATATTTTTTTTCCAGCCCTTCACTTTCAGTCTGTATGTGTCCCTTGTTTTGAGGTGAATCTCTTATAGACAATATATATAGGGGTCTTGTTTTTGTATCCATTCAGCCAGTCTTTGTCTTTTGGTTGGGACATTCAACCCATTTACGTTTAAGGTAATTATTGATAAGTATGACCCCGTTACCATTTACTTTATTGTGTTTCCTGTCTAGAGAAGATCCTTTAGCATTTGTTGGAGAGCTGGTTTGGTGGTGCTGAATTCTCTCAGCTTTTGCTTGTCTGTAAGGCTTTTGATTTCTCCTTCATATTTGAATGAGATCCTTCCTGCACATAGTAATCTGGGCTATAGGTTGTTTTCTTTCATCACTTTAAGTATGTCCTGCCATTCCCTCCTGGCCTGAAGAGTTTCTATTGAAAGATCAGCTGTTATCCTTATGGGAATCCCCTTGTGTATTATTTGTTGTTTTTCCTGGCTGCCTTTAATATTTGTTCTTGTTAATTTGATTCATATGTGTCTTGGGGTGTTTTGTCTTGGGTTTATCCTATTTGGGACTCTCTGGGTTTCTTGGACTTGGGTGATTATTTCCTTCCCCATTTTAGGGAAGTTTTCAACTATTATCTCCTCAAGTATTTTCTCATGGTCTTTCTTTTTTTGTCTTCTTCTTCTGGGACTCCTATGATTCAAATGTTGGGGTGTTTAACATTGTCCCAGAGGTCTCTGTGATTGTCCTCATTTTTTTTTTAATTTGTTTTTCTTTTTTCCTCTCTGATTCATTTATTTCTACAATTCTATCTTCTACCTCACTAATCCTATCTTCTGCCTCCGTTTTTCTACTATTTGTTCCCTCCAGAGTGTTTTTGATATAATTTATTGCATTATTCATTATATATTGACTCTTTTTTATTTCTTCTAGGTCTTTGTTAAACCTTTCTTGCATTTTCTCAATCCTTGTCTCCAGACTATTTATCTGTGATTCCATTTTGTTTTCAGGATTTTGCATCATTTTCACTATCATTATTCGGAATTATTTATCAGGTAGATTCCCTATCTCTTCCTCTTTTGTTTGGTTTGGTGGGCATTTATCCTGTTCCTTTACCTGCTGGATATTCCTCTGTCTTTTCATCTTGTTTAAATTGCTTGTTTGGGATTGTGTGGATAAGTGCAGGCAGCCCAAGGTCAGGGGTGGTGGCTGGGAGGAGCTATCCCTCAATCGAGGTCAAGGGGGGTGGCAGGGAGGAGCTACTCCATGTCCAAGGAGTGCTGGCTGTGCTGGTGCAGGAGGGCCTAGAGGAGCTACTCCATGTTCAAGGTCAGGAGGGGCGGCTGTGAGGAGATACCCTTCATCCAAGGTAAGGAGCAGTGGCTGTGCTTTACTGGAGCAGCCGTGAAGAGATACCCCACATCCAAGGTAAGAGAAATCCAAATAAAATGGTAAGTGTTACAAGAGGGCATCAGAGGGCAGACACACTGAAATTATAATCACAGAAAACTAGTCAATCTAATCACACGGACCACAGCCTTGTCTAACTAAATGAAACTAAGCCATGCCCATGGGGCCACCCAAGATGGGCGGGTCATGGTGGAGAGGTCGGACAGAATGTGGGCCACTGGAGAAGGGAACGGCAAGTCACTTCAGTATTCTTGCCTTGAGAACCCCTTGAACAGTATGAAAAGGCAAAATGATAGGATACTGAAAGAGGAACTCCCCAGGTCAGTAGGTGCCCAATATGCTACTAGAGATCAGTGGAGAAATAACTCCAGAAAGAATGAAGGGATGGAGCCAAAGCAAAAACACTACCCAGCTGTGGATGTGACGGGTGATAGAAGCAAGATCTGATGCTGTAAAGAGCAATATTGCATAGGAACCTGGAATGTCAGGTCCATGAATCAAGGCAAATTGGAAGTGGTCAAACAGGAGATGGCAAGAGTGAATGTCAACATTCTAGGAATCAGCAAACTGAAATGGACTGGAATGGGTGAATTTAACTCAGATGACCATTATATCTACTACTGTGGGCAGGAATCACTTAGAAGAAATGGAGTAGCCATCATGGTCAACAAAAGAGTCTGAAATGCAGTACTTGGATGCAACCTCAAAAATGACAGATTGATCTCTGTTCATTTCCAAGGCAAACTGTTCAGTCTCACAGTGATCCAAGTCTATGCCCCAACCAGTAACGCTGAAGAAGCTGAAGTTGAACGGTTCTATGAAGATGTACAAGAACTTTTACATGTACAAGAACCTTTTAGAACTAATACACACAAAAAGATGTCCTTTTCATTATAGGGGACTGGAATGCAAAAGTAGGATGTCAAGAAACAACTGGAGTAACAGGCAAATTTGGCCTTGGAATGCAGAATGAAGCAAGGCAAAGGCTAATAGAGTTTTGCCAAGAGAATGCACTGGTCATAGCAAACACCCCCTTCCAACAATACAAGAGAAGACTCTACACATGGACATCACCAGATGGCCAACACTGAAATCAGATTGATTATATTCTTTGCAGCCAAAGATAGAGAAGCTCTATATAGTCAGCAAAAACAAGACCAGGAGCTGACTGTGGCTCAGATCATGAACTATTTATTGCCAAATCAGACTTAAATTGAAGAAAGTAGGGAAAACCACTAGACCATTCAGGTGTGACCTAAATCAAATACCTTATGATTATACAGTGGAAGTGAGAAATAGATTTAAGGGACTAGATCTGATAGACAGAGTGCCTGATGATCTATGGATGGAGGTTTGTGACATTGTTCAGGAGACAGGGATCAAGACCATCCGCATGGAAAAGAAATGCATAAAAGCAAAATGGCTGTCTGGGTAGGCATTACAAATAGCTGTGAAAAGAAGAGAAGTGAAAAGCAAAGGAGAAAAGGAAAGATATAAGCATGTGAATGCAGAGTTCCAAAGAATAGCAAGAAGAGATAAGAAGGTCTTCCTCAGCAATCAATGCAAAGAAATAGAGGAAAAGAACAGAATGGGAAAGACTAGAGATCGCTTCAAGAAAATTAGAGATACCAAGGGGACATTTCATGCAAAGATGGGCTTGATAAAGGATAGAAATGGTATGGACCTAATAGAAGCAGAAGATATTAAGAAGAGGTGGCAAGAATACACGGAAGAATTAAAGATTTTAAAATTAAAAAAAAAGAAAAAAAAAGAATACACGGAAGAACTGTACAAAAAGATCTTCACAATCAAGATAATCACAATGGTATGATCACTCACCTAGAGCCAGACATCCTGGAATGCGAAGTCAAGTGGGCCTTACACAGAGTCGGACACGACTGAAGCGACTTAGCAGCAGCAGCAGCAGCATATCCCATTGTGTATATTCTTGATTTTTTTTTAATCTGGAAAAAGTTTTATAAGCAATTTGATTTACTTAAATTGATTTTTTGTCATACCATTAAATATTTTCAGCAAGAAAATTTTTTTAAAAGCATAGTATCATCTGATATGTATTATCAACATCCATTTACTCAGTGTCCTCTGGTAGGTTACTATCACAAATATACAAATATAAATAGTTAGATTAAAAATAAATAAATCTTTAAAAAAAAAAAGAAAGAAAGCATCACTACAAACAAAGCTAGTGAAGGTGGTGGAATTCCAGTGGAGCTATTTCAAATCTTAAAAGATGATGCTGTGAAAGTGCTGCACTCGATATGCCAGCAAATTTGGAAAACTCAACAGTGGCCATAGGACTGGAAAAGGTCAGTTTTCATTCCAATCCCAAAGAAAGGCAATGCTAAAGAATGCTCAAATGACCACACAATTGCACTCATCTCACATGCTAGTAAACTAATGCTTAAAATTCTCCAAGCCAGGCCTCAGCAATACGTGAACCATGAACTTCCAGATGTTCAAGCTGGTTTTAGAAAAGGCAGAGTACCGAGATATCAAATTGCCAACATCCACTGGATCATGGAAAAAGCAAGAGAGTTCCAGAAAAACATCTACTTCTGCTTTATTGACTATGCCAAAGCCTTTGACTGTGTGGATCACAATAAACTGTGGAAAATTCTGAATGAGATGGGAATATTCCAGACCACCTGACCTGCCTCTTGAGAAACTTATATGCAGGTCAGGAAGCAACAGTTAGAACTGGACATGGAACAACAGACTGGTTCCAAATTGGCAAAGAAGTACATCAAGGCTGTATACTGTCACCCTGCTTATTTAACTTCTATGGAGAGTACATCATGAGAAACGCTGGGCTGGAAGAAGCAGCAGCTGGAATCAAGATTGCCGGTAGAAATATCAATAACCTCAGATATGCAGATGACACCACCCTTATGGCAGAAAGTGAAGGGGAACTAAAAAGCCTTTTGGTGAAAGTGAAAGATAAGCGTGAAAACGTTGGCTTAAAGCTCAACATTCAGAAAACTAAGATCATGGCATCTGGTCCCATCACTTCATGGGAAATCCATGGGGAAACAGTGGAAACAGTGACTGACTTTATTTTTTTGGGCTCCAAAATCACTGCAGATGGTGACTGCAGCCATGAAATTAAAAGATGCTTACTCCTTGGAAGGAAAGTTATGACCAACCTAGATAGCATATTGAAAAGAAGAGACATTAATTTGCCAATACAGGTCTGTCTAGTCAAGGCTATGGTTTTTCCAGTGGTCATGTATAGATATGAGAGTTGGACTGTGAAGAAAGCTGAGCCCTGAAGAATTGATGCTTTTGAACTGTGGTGTTGGAGAAGACTCTTGAGAGTCCCTTGGACTGCAAGGAGATCCAACAAGTTTATTCTGAAGGAGATCAGTCCTGGGTGTTCTTTGGAAGGAATGATGCTAAAGCTGAAACTCCAGTACTTTGGCCACCTCATGCGAAGAGTTGACTCATTGGAAAAGACTCTGATGTTGAGAGGGATTGGGGGCAGGAGGAAAAGGGGATGACAGAGGATGAGATGGCTGGATGGCATCACTGACTCGATGGACGTAAGTTTGAGTAAACTCTGGGAGTTGGTGATGGACAGGTAGGCCTGGCATGCTGTGATTCATGGGGTAGCAAAGAATTGGACACAACTGAGTGACTGAACTGAATTACTGTATCCTGGCAGTTTGTGGAGTTCTCTTTATTGTGGAGTTTCCTCACTGTTGGTGCGGTTGTACGGGTGGCTTGTCAAGGTTTCCTGGTTAGGGAAGCTTGTGTCAGTGTTCTGGTGGGTAGAGCTGGATTTGTTCTCTCTGGAGTGCAATGAAGTGTCCAGTAATGAGTTATGAGATGTCAATGGGTTTGGAGTGACTTTGGGCAGCCTGTATATTTAAGCTCAGAGTTATATTCCTGTGTTGCTGGAGAATTTGCATGGTATGTCTTGCTCTGGAACTTGTTGGCCATTGGGTGGTGCTTAGTTTCCATCTAGGTATGGAGGTGTTTGATGAGCTCCTGTTGATTTATGTTCCCTGGAATCAGGAGTTCTCTGGTGTTCTCAGGATTTGAACTTAAGCCTCCTGCTTCTAGTTTTCAGTCCTATTTTTACAGTAGCCTCAAGACTTCTCCATCTATACAGCACCATTGGTCAAACATCTAGGTTAAAGATGAAAAGTTTCTCCACAGTAAGGGACACCCAGCGAAATTCACAGAGTTACATGGAGAAGAGAAGAGAATAGAAAGGAGGGAGATAGAGGTGACCAGGATGAGATGAGGTGGAATCAAAAGAGGAGAGAGCAGGCTAGCCAGTAATCACTTCCTTATGTGCGCTCCACAGTCTGGACCGCTCAGAGATGCTCATGGAGTCATACAGAGAAGAGAAGAGGGAGGAAGGAGACAGAGGTGGCCAGGAGGATAAAGGGGGGAATCAAAAGGAGAGAAACAGATCCAGCCAGTAATCAGTTCCCTAAGTGTTCTCCACCATCCGGAACACACAAAGAGATTAACAGAGTTGGGTAGAGAAGAGAAGGGGGAGGGCAGAGATATAGGTGACCTGGTGGAGAAAAAGGAGAGTCCAAAGGGAGAGAGAGTAGTCAAGCCAGTAATCTAGCTCCTAAGTAAAAATGAGTACTGAAGATTGGGTTCTTAAAGGTACAAAATTGATAACAAATACCAAAAAGCAAAGATTAAAAATCTAGAGTAGAGGTTGGATTTTCAAAAATTCAATATTAAAGAAAAAAAACAAAGTCACAAAAATTATAAAATAAATAAATAAATAAATATAAATATATATATATATATATATGAAGTTTGCTTTAAAAATAGGGTCTGTCTCTTTTTTTTTCAAAGTAATAGTAGGTTATAAAAATGAAAATTAAAGGAGTAATAAAGGACTTAAAAATTAAAAAAAATTTTTAAATGAAGAACGATAGTAAAAATAGTAAAAATATATCTAGGACTTTCTCTGGTGTTGTTGTGGGCAGTGTGGGGTCAGTTCATTTTTGATAGTTCTTTGATCCGGCTTATATTTCTCAAGATCTGTAGGCCCCTTCCTATGTAGTCGGTCCTAACTACAGGGTTTTAATCTATTGCACCTGTCACTTCCAAGGAGGTTCCCTCTGTTTTAGCTTCTTCTGTTTGCTGGTCTCTTCAGTGTCTAATTTCTGCCCTGATGCAACGGGGCTGTGGTGGACACTTTTTAAGGCTCACTTGTTCAGTTGTGCTGTGGGGAGGGAGGGATGCTGCAAATAAATAACCCTGGCATGTGCTCGCAGTGTCTCGGCCACACTGGGTTTGCCTCCGCTCACAGCGTGTGTGCTTTCCCTATGTACACTGCTTAGGCTCTAGGTTGCTCTGCTGACAACTGTCTGAGGTCGGCCCTGGGTTGTATGCACTTTCCAAGTCTAAGCCACTCAGGTTCAGGTTCTCGGGTAGTCCTCAAGGGTGCAGGCTCAACTGGGTCTGCATTTTGTGCCCTTCCCAGGTTGGAGCAGTTCAGGTGACCAGGTGTTTGGCAAGCGTGGTCGCTGCAACTTATCACCTCCCCTGTCCCTGCTGCTCAATTTTCTGGGTGTACAACTGGTGCACCTTCTCAGGAGGATGTTGACCGTCCAGAATCCCAAGAAGTCTTGGTTAGCAACAAAGCCAGCTTGCAGTTTGGTGGATAATGTCTCTCTGGGGCCGCGATTGCCCGCTTCAGGCTCTGGCTACCATCACCTACCTGTCACCAGAGGGGGATGGGCCGGCCTGCAGCTGGCTTGCTCTGCTCAGTCCTTTGTTCTATGAGTGGGCCTGGTGGTGTCTTAAGTTAGGGCTTTTCACGTGGTAGCTATCCCACAGTCTGGTTTGCTGTCCCAAGTTAGTTCCCTCAGATTGCCCTCAGGGCATTCAGACCTGGTCCTTATTCTAAGCAATTCAGCCTATGCCTCCCTGCCCAGCCCCCACTTGCTAATGGTGATGCAGGCATCTGCGCTGCTTCTTTGCTGGGGGAGTTACCACTGGGCACGTAATCTGTGGGTTTTAATTATTTATTAATTTTTCCTCCTGGTTATGTTGCCCTCTGTGGTTCCAAGGCTTGCCACAGACTCGTCAGTCTCACTGGTGTTTCCTGGTGTTTGGAAAATCTCTCTTTTTTAAAACTCCTTTCCCAGGATGGAGCTCTGTCCCTACCTCTTTTGTCTCCCTTTTTATCTTTTGTATTTTTTCCTACTTCCTTTCAAAGACAATGGGCTGCTTTTCTGGGTGCCTGATGTCCTCTGCCAGCATTCAGAAGTTGTTTTGTGAAATTTACTCAGCATTCAAATGTTCTTTTGATGAATTTGTGGGGGAGAAAGTGGTCTCCCTGTCCTATTCCTCCCAAAATAAAGACTTTTAAAAGCAACAAAAGCTGAGAGAATCTGGTCAGCAGACCTGTACTGAGAAATGTTCAAGTTTTTCATTCTGAAGGACAATGATATCAAAGAAAACTCAGATCTACTCAAAGCAATGAAGGCCTTCAATAATGGTAAATATGTGGGTCAATTTAAAATAGGTTCTTTTCATCTTGACTTTTAAAAAGATAAATTACTGTTTAAAGCAAAAAATTACAGTGTTCTGTGGAATTTAAAGAAGTAAAATATCTGACAATATTAATACAAAGGGTGAAAAGGAGAGATGGAAAATTATTACTATAAAGTGGCTATAGGAGATGTGGGCTTCCCTGGTGGCTTAGATGGTAAGGAATCTATCTTCAATGTAGGAGAATCAGGTCTGATACTTGGATCAGGAAGGAAGATCCCTGGGGAATGGAATGGCTACCCACTCCCAGTATTCTTGCCTAGAGAATTCCATGGACAGAGGAACCTGGTGGACTACAATCCATGGGGTCACAAAAAGTCTACATAGTAGACATAAGGGCATAATCTTAGTTGAAGTTAGACTGTCCTCAGTTAAAACAAATATGATATTGTTGTTTTTCTGTCACCAAGTTATGTCTGACTTTTCACAGCCCCATGGACTGAAGCACACCAGGCTTCTTTGTCCCTCACCATCTCCCAAAGTTTGTCCAAGTTCATGTCTATTAAATTGGTGACACCATCCAACCATCTCATCCTCTGTTGCCCTCTTCTCCTTCTGTCTTCAGTCTTTCCCAGCATCAGAGTCTTTTCCAATGAGTCAGCTGTTCACATCAGGTGGCCAAATTATTCTAGCTTCAGCTTTAGCATCAGTCCTTCCAATGAGTATTTAGGGTTGATTTCCTTCAAAGGTTGACTAGTTTGATCTTCTTGTTATCCAATGGACTCTCAAGAGTCTTCTTCAGCATCACAGTTTGAAAGCATCAGTTCTTCAGTGCTCAGCCTTCTTTATGGTCCAATTCTCACATCCATACATGACTACTGGAAAGATCATAGCCTTGACTATACCAACATTTGTCAGCAAACTGATGTCTTTGCTTTTCAACACACTGTCTAGGTTTGTCATGGCTTTCCTGCCAAGAAAGTTAAAAGTGAAATATGCTCAATCATGTCTGACTCTTTATGACCCACAAACTATACAGTCCAGTGGAATTCTCCAAGCCAGAATACTGGAGTGGGTAGCTGTTCCTTTCTCCAGGGTGTCTTCCCAACCCAGGGATCAAGCACAGGTTTCCTGGCAAGAAGCAATCATCTGATTTCAAGGCTGCACTCACCATCCACAGTGATTTTAGAGTCCAAGAAGAGGAAATCTGTCATGACTTCCACCTTTTCCCTTCTATTTGCCATGAAGTGGTGGGACCAGATGCCATGATCTTAGTTTTCCTTTTTTTTTTTTTAAAAATATTGTCTTTTAAGCTGGCTTTTTCACTCTCCTCTCACTTTCATCAAGAGGCTATTTAGATCCTCTTTGCTTTCTGCCATTAAATTGGTGTCAGCCACATATCTAAAGTTGTTGATATTTCTCCTGGCAATCTTGATTCCAGCTTGTAACTCATCCAGCCCAGCATTTCACATGATGTGCTCTGCATATAAGTGAAATAAACAGGGTGATAATAAGCAACCCTGTTGTACTTCTTTCTCAATCTTGAACCAGTCTGTTGTTCCAAACAAGATTCTAATTGTTGTTTCTTGACCTGCATACAGGTATCTCAGGAGACAAGTAAGATGGTCTGGTACTCCCATCTCTTTAAGAGTTTTCCACAGTTTATTATGATCAACACAGTCAAAGACTTTAACATAGTCAATGAAATGATGTAGATGTTTTTCTGGAATTCCCTTGTTTTCTCTATGATCCAGTGAATGCTGGTAATTTGATCTCTGGTTCCTCTGCCTTTTCTAAACCCAGATTGGACATCTAGAAATTCTCAGTTCACATAATACTGAAGCCTAGCTTGAAGGATTTTGAGCATAACCTTACTATTGTGTGTATGATGAGACATATAGAAATCAAAAAATGTAAAATGAAAACGTGTAACCCAGGATGGAGATATCATGAAATATTGAAAGATAATCTAAAGTTAAGGCAGGAAGAAAGGGGAAAGGAGATCAGAGAGAATATGACACAAATTGAAACATGAGAGACTTGGACTTAATTGCGTCAATAATTACAATAAATGTAAGTAGTCAAAGTAGTTAAATTAAGGGCAGATGTAATCAGGATAGAAATAAGCAAAATCAGTGGTCTACTGGAAAATGTTTAACCACTGGCTCTCTGGAGGAATACAAGTCCTAATTTGTATAAATTGTTGATTTACATGGCATAAATACTCCCACTATAGCCAAGTTCAAGCTATGACATGACATCTACTGGCTTGCAAAATTCTTATAAAGTTAACCATCAACTCTTATGAACTAGTATGAGCTCATTCCAGCACTGGTTAAAAAACTCGTTAAAAAACTAGGTGTTTTTTATGTACTGTTTATAAGAGACACAATACACAAAGTAAAGACTGATAAAAAAGGTAACTGATAGGTTAAAAGTGAAAAATAAAATGGGGAAGGCATATACCATGCTAAAAATAATCATAAGAAAACTTAAATGGCTACATTATTTTCAGACATAGTAGATTTCAGGACAAAAAATATTACCAGGGACAAAAAATAATACTTAATAATGATAAAAATATCTCTTCATCCAAAAGAAATGACAATTCTATGTATGCAATGAATAAGAGAACTTCAAAACATACTGAGCAAAACCTACAGAATTGAAAGACAGATATATTCAAGATTAGTTTCCATAGCTCCTGTTTTGTATCGACAGGACAGCAATTGGATTGAAAACCAGGGTGCTACAGAAGACTTGAACAACACTGTCAATCACTTTGACCTACTTGGCATTTATAGAAAGTTATTCCAATCAACAGAAGAATATATTTTCTTTTCAAGTACATGTGTAACCTTCATCAATTTAAGCCATATGTTGCCCCATAAAACAAGTCAATAAATTTAAAATATTAAAGTCAGACACAGCATGTGTCTGACCATAGTAACATTTTATTAGAAATAAAAGATCCAAAAAGGTATCTGGATTATATCCAGATCTTTAGAAAGCAAACAACAAACATCTTAAGAAAAGTTTGCAAGAGACAATGGAACATATTTTAAGCTGAATATAAAAAGAATGTAAGAAGGAAATCACAAAAGAAATTAGAACATGTTTGAAACTGAATGGTAATGAAAACACAGCATATGAAACTTTGGGTGATATAGCTAAAAGCACTTAGAGAGAAATTTATAGCTGTGAGTGTTTATATGACAAAGAATAAAATTGTAAGATCAAGATTACTGATTTATTTTTTCCACTTTAAGAATCTAGAAAGAAAAAAAGCAAATTTTTAAAAAAGCAAGTAAACTAAGGAAATACCAAAGGCAGGATTGAAAATCCCAGTGAATAAAATATCAAGAGAATAAATTGCTTAAAAAACTAGTTCTTTGAAATAACCATTAAAAGCATAAACTCCAGCTAGACCAATAAAAAGGAGACAAAACAAAATCAGATAACATCAAATCAGACAACAAATAAAGGTGGTATATAGATCATCCAGACAATAAAAGGGAAATATTAGGTTGTTGGGGCTTCCCAGGTGGCACTAGTGGTAAAGAACCTGCTTGACAATGCAGGAGACATAAGAGACCCTGGTTTGATTCCTGGATCAGGAATACCCCCTGGAGGAGGGCTTGACAACCCACTCCAGTATTCTGGCTGGAGAATCCCATGGACAGAGGAGCCAGGCAGACCACTGTTGATAGGGTTGCAGAGTCAGACACAACTGAAGTGACTTAGCATGCATGCTCTAGGTTGTTAGGGACAACTTTATGAGAAGTTTAGCAATTCAAATGAAATGCACATATTGCTTAAAAGATGGAAGTTACTAAAACCGATACAAGAATAAGCAATTTGGTATAGTTGCATACGTATTAAAGCAATTGAATTCACAACTAAAGACCTTCCACAGTGAAAATTCTGATCCATGTGGCTTCATACTGATGAAGAAATTATACTAGTCTTACACAACGTCTTTCACAAAATAAAAGAATAAATGCTTCTCAGCTCATTTGTAAGTTGAGACCAAGACAGAATTAAAAAAAAAAAAATACAGACCAACATTCCTTATTAAATTAGATGCAAAAATCCTCAATACAATTTCACCAAATCAAATTCAGGTATATTGATATATAAAAAGATAACTAATGCTTATCCCAGGAATATGAATAGGTTAAATATTCCAAACATCAACTATCTATTACATTACATTAAGAGAATAAAAGGGAAAAATTCATACAGTTATTTCAATGGATGAAGAAAAAGCATCTGACAAAATTAAAGGCCCCCAACGTTAAAAACTCTTAGCAAAGTAGAAATAGAGGAAACATCCTCAATCGATAAAAGACAGGTAAAAAATGAAGCAAAACAGTCCAAAACAAAACAAAAGCAAAAGCAATTTTTATTGATAAAATTGCACTTAATGATGAGACCCTGAATACTTATAGGAACATGACAAGAATGTCTATTCTCACTATTTTTATTCACTATTTTACGGAACTTCCTAGCCAGTGCAATAACAAAGGAAAAGAAATAAAGGGCATACAAATTAGACAGGAAGCAATAAAACCATCTTTATTTGTAGATGATAGGATCATGTAAATATGTAGAAAAATCCTAAGGAAACTCCAAAAATATTACCACAACAAATAGCTAAATCTATTTAGCAAGTTATCTGAAGTGAACATACAAAAATAAAGTTCATCTCTGTATGACAGCAACAAACAAATGGAAAATGAAATTTTAAAAATAGTCGCTTACAATAGCATCAACAAAGTGAAATATTTAAGAATCTGTATATAGTCAATATAGTTATACACATCTAACATACGTACTATATTCCCTGTTGTTGTTCAGTCACTAAGTTGTGTCTGGCTCTTTGTGACCCCATAGACTCTAGCCCGCTAGGTTCCTGTGTCCATGGGGTCCTCCAGACAAGAACACTGGGGTAGGTTGCTATTCTTTCTCCAGGGGATCTTCCTGACCCAGGAAACGTCTCCTGCATTGGTAGGCAGATTCTTTACTGAGCCACCTGAGAAGCCCCCATATACTGTTATATATCCCCCACATTTTTATTTACATATATATGTATACACAGAAAAACTGTACACCCAAAAACTACAATTTTGCTGAAAGAAATGAAAAATCTACATAAATGAAGAGGAATATCTTGTTTAAAGACTAAAAGCTCTACTTTAAAATGTTAATTCTTCCCAAATACATATACAAATTCATATAATTCCTATCAAAATCCAAGAAGATTTTTTTTTAATTGACAAACTGATTCTAAACTTTAGCTAGAGATGCAAAATAACCTAGAACAGGCAAAATTATTTTGAAACAAAGAAGTGGCTAAGTGTTCTGTGTGCTATAACAAAATGCCATGAATGAGGTGGTTTAACAGCAGAAATGTACTTTTCATAGTTATGGTTGGTGGTGGGGAAATCCAAGACCACATGGTGAAACAGGGGAGGAGAGAAAGAGGATGAAAGCTAGGTTTCCAAGGAGGGCTGTGAACCGCAACTCTCCTGGGGTTCCCACTCTAACAACCTCATCTGAACACAAACACCTCACAGACATCACACTTCCAAATGCCATACTGGCACAGTTCAGGGTCCTGACATGAATTTGGTGCCAATACAAACATGGATCCAAAACAAATAGCAAAGTGGGAGACTTGCCACGTCTTGATTTCAGTCCTTACCATAAAATCACTATAACTGAGACAATGACACCCATAGGGATATACTTTCAAGTCAGAGTAACAGAAAAGAGGTTCAAGAGATATGTTCATAGTTATACAATCAATTAACTTTCAATAAAGGTATCAAGATAGTTTAATGGGAAAATCATTGTCTTTTCAAAAATTGTGCTGATTTTACACATAGTAGGTGGCACTAGAGCACCATAGTAGGTGACATGGACCAACAGACTGGTCCCAAATTGGGAAAGGAGTACATCAAGGTTGTAGAGTCACCTTGCTCATTTAACTTATATTCAGAGTACATCATGCAAAATGCCAGACTCGATGAAGCACAAGCTGGAATCAAGATTGCTGGGAAAAATATCAATAACCTCAGATATGCAGATGACACCACCCTTATGGCAGAAAGGGAAGAGGAACTGAAGAACCTCTTGATGAAAGTGAAAGAGGAGAGTGAAAAAGCTGGCTTAAAACTCAACATTCAAAAAACTAAGATCATGGCAACTGGTCCCATCACTTCATGGCAAATAGATGGGGAAACAAAGGAAACAGTGAGAGACTTTATTTTGGGGGACTCCAAAATCACTGCAGATGGTGACTGCAGCCATGAAATTAAAAGACACTTGCTCCTTGGAAGAAAGCTATGACAAACCTATACAGTATATTAAAAAGCAGAGACATTACTTTGCTGACAAAGGCCCATCTAGTCAAAGTTATGATTTTTCCAGTAGTCATATATGGATGTGAGAGCTGGACAATAAAAAAAGCTGAGTGCTGAAGAATTGATGCTTTTGAACTGTATTGTTGGAGAAGACTCTTAACAGTCCCTTGGACAGCAAGAAGATCAAACCAGTCAATCCTAAAGGAAATCAGTTCTGAATATTCATTGGAAGGACTGATGCTAAAGCTGAAGCTCCAATACTTTGGCCACCTGATGTGAAGAACTGACCCATTGCAAAAGACTGTGATGCTGGGAAAGATTGAAGGCAGGAGGAGAAGGGGATGACAGAGGATGAGATGGTTGGATGGCATCACTGACTGAATAGACATGAGTTTGAGCAAGCTTCGTGAATTGGTGATGGACAGGGAAGCCTGGTGTGTTGCAGTCCATGGGGTTGCAAAGAGTTGGACATGACTGAGCGACTGAACTGAACTGAAGTGGCCCTAGTGGTGAAGAACATGCCTGCCAATGCAATAGAGGTAAGAGACGTGGTTCAATCCCTGGTCAGGAAGATCCCCTGGAGGAGGGCATGGCAACCCACTCTAGTATTCTTGCTTGGAAAATTTCATGGACAGAGGAGCTGGCAGGCTATAGTTCGTAGGGTCACAAAGAGTCAGACATGGCTGATGTGACTTAGCAGAGCACCTTATAGTTCTGGACTAGCTAAATGGCAAAGTGAAAATACATGTGCGGCAATAATGAGGAGCAACATGTGTGCTCAGATGTTGCTCGGTGTAACTGGACATTTTGGAAAACCATTTGATGGACAGATTCTTTACTTCTCGTACAATCTAGCAATTGACTCTTGAACATTTGCATGTGTGCTCAGTGGCTAAGTCATGTCAGACTCTTTGCAACCCCATGTACAGTATCCTGCCAGGCTCCTCTGTCCATGGAATTTTCCAGGCAAGAATACTGGAGTAGGTTGCCATTTCCTCCTCCAAGGGATCTTTCCCACGCAGGAATAGAACCCATGTCTCCTGTGTCTGCATTGGCATGCAGTTTCTTTACCACTGAACCACCTGAGAAGCCCCCTGGGCATTTACCATATAGAAGTGAAACCAGAGCTTTAATCATCAGAGCCCAGCCTGGAGAAGACCCAGCTTTCATCTACGGATGATTGGCTGTAGAGAGTGTGGTACCACCACATGAAGGAACATCTGAAGCAACACACAGGATGAGAGTTCCAACACGCAATAAAGCCAAAAAGCAAAATGAGGCAAAGGGGCAGAAAGGACATGCTGTGTGGTTCCACATGGATAAAATTCCAGAACAGACACAGAGCAGGTCAGAGTTTGCATGGGGCCAGGGGCCAGGGGCCAGGTTCGGGGGCAGGGTGTCTCGCTGCCAGGTGGCTTATGTCTATATCAGAGCTCATTCAAGTCTACATTTCAAAGGGGGTGCTTTTGAATGCTTGTAAATTACACCTCAATTAAGTTTTTTGTTTCTTTATTTTTTATTTTTTGTGACTAAAAAAAATTTTATTGAAATATAGTTGATATACAATGTTGTGTTCATTTCAGGTATACATCAAAGTGATTCAACTCAGTTTTATATATATGTATATAATATGTATATACACTCTTTTAAATATTCTTTTCTGCTTTAGGTTATTAAAATATGCTGAGTATAGTTCCCTGTACTGTATAATAGGTCCTTGTTGGTTATCTATCTTATAGACTGTGGTGTGTGTATGTTAATCCCAAACTCCTTCTTAACCGGTCCCTCCTCCAGTGTAACAGTTACATGTATGTGTGGTTTCGAACTTGCCACTTTGGCAACCATAAGTTTGGTTCCTATGTCTGTGAGTCTGCTTCTGTTTTGTAAATAAGCTCACCTACATCGTTCTTTTCACATCACACATATAAGTGATATATGATATTTGTCTTTCTCTGTCTGCCTTACTGTACTCAGTACAATCATCTCTATGTCCATCCATGTTGCTGCAAATGGCATTATTTCATTCTTTCTTATGGCTGAATAATAGTTCATTATATACATGGACCACGTATTCTCTATCTATTCCTCTGTCACTGGACATTTAGGTTGCTTCTGTGTCTTGGCAATTGTGAATTGTGTGGCTGTGGACATTGGGTACATGAACATAGATGCAAAAATCCTCAACAAAATACTAGCAAGATGAAGCTGACTTTTAAAAGTGTGAAGGATCTAGGGAGGAAGTGGGTGAGCTGGGGTGGAAAAGCTCATGAGCCACCAGCTAACAGTCAATATGTGTCCTGTGCAGACAGGCTGAGGAGGGCTTGAGTCAGGGAGGAGCATATGGAGATTTGGCTTTCATGTTCACATCTGGCACTCCTGTGGGTCTTGAGCCATACAGGAGACCTCGGGCTGAAGTTTCAAATATGGAAAAGCACAGAAAGTGAGAAGAGCCAAGAAAAACCATCGAAAGATATAGCTGAGAGGCATTGGAAATTGATTTACTGATGGGAGGAGGGAGCGGCAAGGCTCTAAGACATCTCCAAGTAAAATGTTTCTAAAAGATAAAGATAGTCCCATAGGGAACTTCCTCGTGGTCCAATGGTTAAGAATCCACTTTGCAATGCAGGGGACACAGGTTCAGTTCCAGGTTGGGAAACTAAGATTCCACATGTTGCAGATATACTGATTTCAGGCACCACAAGTAAGACCCAGTGCAGCCAAACAGATAAATTGTTGTTATTATTCAGTGGCTCAGTAGTGCCCAACTCTTTGTGACCCCATGGACTGCAACACACCAGGCGCCCCTGTCCTTCACTATCTCTTGGAGTTTGCCCAAACTCATGTCCATTGAGTCAGTGTGATGCCATCCAACCATCTCATCCTCTGTCTCCCCCTTCTTTTCCTGCCTTCAGTCTTTCCCAGCATCAGGGTCTTTTCCAATGGGCCAGTTCTTTGCATCAGGTGGCCAAACTATTGGAGCTTCAGCTTCAACATCAGGCCTTCCAATGAATATTCAGGACTGATTTCCTTTAGGATTGACTGGTTTGAGCTGCTTGCAGTCCAAGCTATTTTCAAGAGTCTTCTCTAACACCACAGTTGAAAAGCATCAATTTTTTGGCTCTCAGCTTTCTTTCTGGTCCAGCTCTCACATCCATATGTGACTATTGGAAAGACCATGACTTTGATCATATGGACCTTTGTTGACATTGTCCTTCCAGTGAATATTCATGATTGATTTCCTTTAGGATTGACTGATGTGCTCTCCTTGCTGTCCAAGGGACTCTCAAAAGTCTTCTCCAGCACAATTGGAAACCATCAATTCTGTGGTGCTCAGCCTTCTTTCTGATCCAGCTGTAACATCTGTATATGATCACTGGAAAAACTATAGCTTTAGTTATATGGACCTTTGTTAGCAAACAGATAAATAAATATTTATTTATTTATTTTAAACAGACTCGAACAACTTCACTTGGCCAGGAATGGCCAAGAAACACAATAAAAAGTATTCAGTATCATTGATCCTCAGAGAAATGCAAAAGGAAATCACTAGGCTATACTCTTTCACACCTGTGAGCTTGACGAAATTTGACATTGGATGGCTCAGGCTTGGTAAAGTGTCTGCCTGCAATGCAGGAGACTCGGGTTCAGTCCCTGGGTCAGGAAGATCACCTGGAGAAGGAAATGGCAATCCACTCCAGCACTCTTGCCTGGAATATCCCATGGACGGAGGAGCCTGACAGGCTACAGTCCATGGTACCACAAAGAGTCGGACACAACTGAGCGACTTCACTTTCACTTTCACTGTTTGTTGAGGGTGTAGAACAGAAACATAGTAAACATAGTACTTGTTACAAGCACTTGGTGACCCAGTTGCAGGTAATCTATTAGACTTGAACACATATGTTCCCTATGACTTACTGGTTTCCCTCCCAGGCATATACCTGGTCCAGAAGCTCACCTGGACAAGTGCAGCCCCAAACTGGAAACAAGCCAGACTTCCATCAGTGGTGGACAAGATACAGGAACTTACAATGAGATACTCGAGCAGCAACAAAGAGATGGACATGCATGGGTGAATCTCACACACGTAGCATCAACAGAAAGATGCTAGACTTGGAGCACACACAGAATGATTCCTGTGCATTGCATTCCACAACAAGCAAGCCTGACATACGGGGGCTAGGGATGCACAACAAGGCAGCATCACCATAGCAACAGCAACACCGAGAGCAAGAGCTAGACATGGTAAAAGTCAAGAGAAGACCCTCTGCGTGGAAGGGGCGTTTGAGGTCTTCCTGCACCGGCAATGTTGCATGTCTTGATGTAGGTGACACTTTTATGACTGTGTGCTTTAGTACTCCCCTTTAATTTGAACAGGTATGTTTTATGCACTTTTCTGTATGTATATTACATTTCACAACTTGGTAAATTCAAAAAAGTCAGCAGAATACAGGGTGATCATTGAAAGCTTCAGACACACAGGGCTAACGAACACAGCTGCCCAGACTGTGCTCTGTGCAATGCCTAAGGAAGCTACCAACATAAACACCGTTACCCCAAAAGGGAGTTAAGAGAGTAGAACTGAATGCTTGGTCTGAAGCCTGGAGAGGCAGGCACCTCATGGAGAAGCAGGAAGTGTGCAGAGACCAAGAAGGAAGGATGAGAAGGCAGAAGGCCAGCCAGGATGGTGCAGAGATGGGAGTAGGACCCCTACAGAGCACCTCCCCAGGGAACCCCCTCCTCCCAGGGTCCCACAGCACTCCTGAGCTCTGCCACCTCATTTCCCACTCCCAGAAGCAACTGGAATCAGATCTGCCAGTGGTCAGAGCCCCAGGCCCCTCCCAGGGAGAAAGCAGGTGATACACTTTGAGAGTGAAGAGGGCTGGAAGGATGGCAAAGATAACTGCAGCCTCTCCCATAAATGGGGACTTAGGTCACCTTGCCAGTCAGGGTCTTTCTGGTTTGTAGAGCAAGCCCAGAGCAGAGGGATGTGACCTCCTCAAGGTCACAGGAAGCCTCCAAATCAGGCAGTTCCCCTCTATGGCCTTCTCGCTTCTTATTCTAATTTGCTGGATTAACTCCCGTTAATGACTCCTGATAGGTAGAAATGTTATTCTGTTAACATATTTGCATGATAATAGGAATTCAGTTTCTCAGTGGAAGGAACATCAGTGCCAGTCCAGAGAAGGCCAGTGAAGCAAGACCGTGCCACTGGGGGTTCTGGACTTCTCTGGAATTGGAGAAGAACCCTGGACCCCTGCTCAGGGAAGGTGACACTAGCCCTTTGTTTACAGGCTTTGAGGAATTTGTGTACAGGCTTTGAGGAGGATTGCAGACATCCTCTGCCCCCACCAGTCCATCAGAGACTCAGGCTGACCCCTATGAGGGAAGCTAGCTTTTGTCCTAATGACTGCTTGATGGTGGGCAGGAGAGAGAAGGCCTCCGTCATTGAGAGAGAGAGCAAGTGGTGGGGAGAGAGACAGAGAGACAGAAGCAGGGAGAAAGAGAAACAGAGACATTCTCTTCTGGTAAGACCAAGTAACAGCCCATGTCCACCCAGTGCCCATGCTGGATCAGGCACTATATTAGGCACCTCACAGGGGATGTCTTGACCCCTGAGCAGAGACAGTGGTGTGAGATGCTGAGTCCTTGGGTCAGGAAGGGGCCTAGGCCACAGCATTTCAGGTCCAGGTGGGCTAGGAGCCCCTTTGTCGTTCAGTCCCTAGGTCGTGTCTGACTCTTTTTTACCTCATGGACTGCAGCACACCAGGCTTCCCTGTCCTTCGCCATCTCTTAGAGCTTGCTCAAACTCATGTTCATTGAGTCAGTGATGTCATCCAGCTATCTTGTCTGCTGTCACCCCCTTCTCCTCTTGTCCTCCTGGCTTATAATAAAAGCTGAGTACAGAACAAAAAAATCTCAAACAACAACAAAACCCACCCATCATTAGCCTCTGTCCAAGCTCAATGATTGTGATTAAGGCAAAGAAGAATGGAGTCTAGGGTATTTTAAGCTACAGTCAGTGTGTCATTTTGAAAAATGGGAAGTTGGACTCCGAAACCACAGGTTAGCAGCCCCTCAACAGGACAGCAATGCTCTTCCTAAATAATTATTTGTATCCCTGCTTCTCAGCCCCCACTTCCTTTTATTCAGGCCAGAGGCTAGCGGCAAGCCCTTTCGGTCTGGCAATTGCAGTGCTGTTTCAGGATGCCAAGCTAAGGGTCCCCAGGTGATGCCTGGGAGGACCAGGGGGCCAAGAGGAGCCCACCCTCCTCAGCCCCATGTCAGCTAACTTTCACCTTGAGCTGACCCTGGGGCCGCAGACAGAGACCTCAGGGCAGATCCACTCTCCCCACTATGCGCTTGGTTTAGACTGATGGCTTCACCCCATGCACACACAGACGCACTCAACAGCATGTGCGCAAATGGACAAGGACATCTTCATCCCCATGGCCCATTCGCCAAGTGCATGTACACAGATGGTACCCCCAAATGTGGTTAAACAGCGCCCACCCCATCCAGCACCCAGCCCCCTGCGGCCACCCACGGGCGCGGTCCCTCATGAATTCAGAGCCCAGAAGAGCCCTGGGCTCTCCCCAGCATGGGAGCAGAAGTCATGTTACTTCTGCCTTCTCTCTGCTCCTTCATGTGTTAATTCATCTTTTTCTCCCCTTTGGGGATGCAAGGAAGGGGCTGCTGCTTGTCCAGAGCAGATATCTGTCTGACACCTACTGGGCATAAATGTCAATGCAGCCATGTATTGATGAGTTGGGATTTTCCCATTCTTCTCGCTGATTAAGATACAGTTCCTGGGGGAAGTAAAGGGGTTTGCAGGAGCAGGTGTGCCATGAGCCCAAGAGGGTGTGCACAGAGCCTGTGGATGTGTGAAGGTGGGGGTGTGCGCATAGGCAGGGCAGGGGTCCATGTCACTTGTATGGTGGGAACACGGGTGTGTAGGAATGCGTGCATGAGCGCTTGCATGGGGAATATAGCAGTGACTTCTGCTGGTAATGACACTCCTGGGAGCATGTGTCTGGGGCCATGGGAATGTCACCAAGACAGTGGACCTGTGGACCTGTAGGGTGGCCCTGCAGGGGGTCTATGTGCCCCTGGGATTATGGGTGTGTGTTCGTGTGTGATATGTGGGAGGTTGCTACTGTTCAGGTTGGGGGTGCGGAGGGGTCTTTACATTTCCACGGGAGGTCCTTTCTCAGACATGGGCTCTCCCCTTACACTCCTTCAGCCAGAAGATGAATGCATAGTTTTACTTCAGGGATGAGAAGCATGGTTTCCTGGGTGTTCTCACGTTCTCACCTAGAGAAGTAGCCAGGTATCTCACCTAAACATACACACACACACACACACACACACACACACACACACACACACACACAAACACGCCTGGCATAACCTCAGACATCAGGAAGCAAAGTGCTCTCATCTCACAAGAGGCGAGTCCACAGAAGAAGGACACTGGGAAGAGAGTTCTGTCTGGCTCATGGTCAGCTCAGGCACCTGCATTGTGCCCAGGGCCTCTGTGACGGCCAGCAGTCCATCAGCTCTGCTTTACTTGGTTTTAGGTGCAAAGAGACTTAATTAGGATCTTCCCCAAACTGATGGTTCTGGAAAACATTGATGGTGAAGATGAGGACAGAGGTCCATGAGGGCTCAGAATGTGGCAGGCGCCCCACCGAATGCTTTCTGGGCTTCGTCTCATTTAATCTCCACAAGGACACCAGTGGGCTGTCGCTCTCCTCCCTGAGACTCAGAGGAGAGAGCTCACCTTGGTTACCTGTGGATGATGGCCAGCTGCCCCTCCCCTTTCTTTGACCCCCCTAACCCTCTGTCAATAACTGCCTGTAAAGAGTGTACTCTTTCTATCCATCTTGTACTGGCACATATGGAGGTCCTGTGATCAATTCAGGGCAGAGGCGGGTGCATAAAACCCAGGCCTACAGCTTTGCAGGGGGTCATTCCCTAGACTGGATCAGCTCTGCCCTCCCCTCATCCACCCTTGTTTCCAGCAAGAGCTGGTGCCTCCACGACCCACAGACAGATGCTCTAAGCTAAGGGTGCAGAGCTGCCCTGATGGCCGTGGAGCTCACTTCTGAACTGGAACACAAGTGGGAAAGTTTCTTCCACGTCAACTTGGTCCTCTGGTTAGAGCAGATATGGAAACTACCATAGTCACACCAGCAGAGGATGAGATGGTTGGATGGCGTCACCGACTCGATGGACAAACTCCAGGAAATGGTGAAGGACAGTGAAGCCTTTTGCTGCACTACAGTGGGTCACAAAGAGTTGGACACGACTTAGCGACTGAACAACAATGTGGTCAGGCTGAAAATGTGGAGGTTGAGCCAGCCAGGCCCCAGATCTTGCCAACTGGAAGCTGGGCCCTTGAGTGCATCCTTCTGTGCAGTTTCAAAACACCAGGAACATCAGTGAGGGTGGCCCACATCTTAAGAAGGATTAGTTGGGAAGAGTCAGAATGTTAGAGCTGTCAGCAACTTTCTGTCAGTTTTAGCAAAGCCCAGCAGGAGAGGAGCCCATATCGCAGCCAGTTGCTCTGTAGGCAGGCAGTGGGGAGAAGGCTGGAAGCCCCCTCAGCGAATGCTCTCCATAGGTGCCCAAGCACTAACTGGACAGAAACCTGGGACCTTGTCACCTTGAGAGAATTAACTGCTTTAGAACCCCAGACAATGGGATGTAAGTGTGGGAACTCTGCCTTTCACAAGAGCCCCCGTTACTACTTTTTGGCCCGACAGTAGAGCCAGTCCAGCTGACAGCAGAAGGGGAGGGTGAGGCCTCCTACCCTAGTCTACCATGCCCACTGGTCTCAGAGAATCATCACTGAGGGGAATAGGAAGAGGTGATGGTGGCACAGAGCCCCAAAACCAGATGAGAAACTGTAGGCTTCAGCCTCATATATAAAAAGGACTCAGCCTGTGATTACTAAGGCTGGATGCCTGTAAGACTTGGAGCACTAGTTTGGCAAATAGGGTAAAAGCTTTACCTGCAAATGCTATGAACATTCAACCTGAAAGTAAGCACCATCTCTCCCAAACTCTATCCCTTAAGTGGGCACTCTGCCCTTCTCAAATGCACCAGGGTACCCCAGAGTGAGAGCTGGACCATGGTAATGGATGATGATCTTCTTGGAGAAGATCTAAGAGCTAAATTGGAAGGATTGATGCTGAAGCTGAAACTCCAATACTTTGGCCACCTGATGTGAAGAACTGACTCATTTTGAAAAGACCCTGATGATGGGAAAGATTGAAGGTGGGAGGAGAAGGGGATGATAGAGGATGAGATGGCTGGATGGTATCACTGACACAATGGACATGAGTTCGAATAAACTCTGGGAGTTGGTGATGGACAGGGAGGCCTGGAGTACTGCAGTCCATGGGGTCACAAAGAGTTGGACATGACAGAATGACTGAACTTAACTGAACTTCCCCTGTGTTTGAATTTTGGGTGTGATCCATCACTGTGTAAGAATGTTAAATTAGTCCATCCAAAATCAATGCATTTTACTACTGCTGCTATGTTGTATTGAGTTACACCACTGTATAATCAAACTATCCTGTATGCTATAGGTCAGCTCGTCAATGGAGGTATACAGGATTGTCATGGAAGCATTTATTTCATCAGCTGTTTCACTGGGTCTGTGGTATTGCATGTTGTTTCTGCTAAAATTTTAGGCTTTGTTGAGTTGAGAGCCATTGGATGCATCAAGACTGGATCCAGTTCCTAGCACATAACACCTGCGATCTTACACTGGTCCTTCTGGTAGAGTTTGGCGCCTTACAGATACAATTCCAGCCAAGTCTATCCTGCTATTCTCACAATGGAAGAATAAAGGTGGTGAGTTTGTAAACATACACACAGCACTTTTAAGTGTGGTCCTGAGACTATGTTCACAAGTGGATGAAGAGAACAAACCATTTTCCTGTCCCACATTTGGTTCTGTATTCTCCAAATCATGTTTCTCCTTCACTAAATACATAATCCAGCCCTGGGCGATGAGAAGGCATTCTTATTTCAAGGTGTAATAGTTCTTGCATCTTTAGGTCACAACTGTAGATGAGTTGGAATGTGGGCAGCAGGAGAATTTCTAGAAGCTATCCCTATCCAGATAACAGAGCCCTGTATGTGGAAACACACCCACTAATCCCAGTGAACCTCTAGCTACATTGTCCCATCCCAATGGCCACCCCAACACCCCCAGACAGGAAAGGTGATGTGGTGGGGACATGCTGGAGAGGGAAGGAACAGTGGCTTAACCACTGCAATGACAGTGTTTCTGAGAACTGTATAAAAATACTACAATGCAATCCCTAAGAAACCCATGAATTATTGAAGTAGGAAAAAAATGAATAGTTGGAAAATATTGGAGGAACCATGAAGATGGTTTAGGGTTGAGCTCTCAAAGTTGATGTGGAGAGAGAATGTGATTTTGCATCAGGAGGCAGAGTCTGGACCCAAACTCATCATTGACTTCCCATGAGATCTGGGAAAATCGGTTCCCTCTCTGCACCACCATTTCCTGGTGAGTAAAACCAGGTGGTGAGAATGTCATCTCCATGTACCTGCTCCAGTTGTCATGAGGACCACACCACTGAGCACAGCAGGAAGTGCTTTGTAAACCAGCGGGAAGTGCTGTCTTCTAGGGAACTGAGTTATTATCGATGCTCTGATGTTTGGGGAAAGCTGGAAATCAGCTTCCATAGAGCACATTTCATAACTACATGCTAACTAGCAAGACAACCTTGATTCCAAGAGGGCACTTGTCTAAATACTTCCATTTGCAAAATCTCTCTTCATTTTTCCATTGTTCATTAATTCAGAAAAATGTCTGAGCACCTGCTCCATGCTGGATGCTGGCATTCCAGAGGTGAATAAGCCAGTGAATTTCCCGCTCTCACTTGAATCATGGAAGTAAACCTGGAGACAGATGAGACCAAATTGGACCAACCCTTCCTCACCACTAGGTAGTAATGAGCTGGATTCTATTCTGCCAGGAGCCATGTTCAAAGATAGAACAAACCATAACCCCTGCTGGATCTGAACAGATCCAGATCCATCCTGATCGTCAAGCTAGGCTCCTTGTGGTGGTGGCGATGGAGAAAGTGGCTGTAGCTGTTGATGGTGTTGCTGCTGTGCCTGTTGGCTACAGTGATGCTATTACTGAATTTAAGCTTGTACTACTTGTGGTGAAACAGGCCAGTAAATCAAGAGATGAATTGTGAGGGCAAGGAATAGTGACCTTGTTCAGAAAGTCAGCAGACTGAGAAGATGGTGGACTAGTGTCCAAAACAACCATCTTATTCGAGTTAGAACTCAGACTTATTTTATACTAAAACGGATGGGAATGTGCTCGGTTGTTTCAAACTTCTTTGTGCTGGAATACTTTGTTCTTGCAGCTGTCCATAGGTCAAGTCAACATGTTCCTATATGTCTCCAAGAAGACAAATGTGATTCTCTATTCTGTGACTTTTTATCTCTATATAAATGGAAAAGTATCACACCCTTAAATGTCAAAGCCTTGAGAAGGGACTATCCTGTCTCTTTTAGGCTGTAGGCAACATTCTTCAGTTGTAGCAAAATCAACAGAATACAAAGTTTAGAGTAAAATAAGTAGATCCACTTATGGAGTCAGATTTATTATTCTTTGTTACAGTCATTAAGGTGGTGGTGGCGGTCTGTGTAGTGGTTGTTTCTGATGTGTAGTGGTTGCAACTATTAACTTTTTGTGGTTGTTGTAACTATTATTATGTTGGTGGTGGTGGTGTCGCTGTGATGGTTATTGTATAAGGTTGTTATGGCCTTGGTAGTGGTTGTGATGGTTGCAGTTGCTGATTTTGTGATTGTTGCAATGGTATTGGTTATGGTTGTTGATATCACTGTTGCTGGGATGGTGGAGGTGGTGGATATTGCTTAATGGTGGTGATGGTTATAGTTCTGATGGTGGCGGTAACTATGGTTGATGCTGCCATGTGAATGTTGGTGATGCAGTGATATTGCTGGTGTTTATAACTGGTTATGTTATGATTGCTGCAGTGGTGGTAATCATTGTGGTGGTATCAGCCACCATTGATGCTGTAGCACTGTTGGTGGTTTGGGCAGTTGTGGTTGTTGCAATGGCAGTAGTGGGTGTTGGGATGCCACTGTTGTTGGGGTGATGGAGGCAGTGGTTGCAGTTTTTGTTATGATGGTGGTGGTGGAGATTGTTGCTATGGTAGTGGTTGTGTTGGTAGTTGGTGTGGTGTCATGGTGGCGATGGTGGGTATTGTGATGCTACTGTTGTTGGGGTAGTAGTTGTTGTGGTTGTTCTTATGGTGGTGTTGGTGATTGTGGTGATGGTGGTGGTACTGATGGGTATTGTGGATGACGTGGTGTTGTTGGCAGTTGGTGTTGCAGTAGTACTGGTGGTGGTGATTTGGTGGTAGTGAGGTTGTGATGTCACTGTTGGGGTAGAAGAGGTGGTGAATATCTGGACTGTATCAGTTTCCAAGTACATCCACCATGGCCTCTTTTTCCAGATAACCACACCGACTTACTTTAATTATTAATGGAGAAGTTAATTAAAACATGGAGCTTCCACAAATCCCAAAGTGCTGGTCTTCAAACCTGCTCTCCTTGCCATTTATTATGACCCTCTGTTAACAGGCAGTGATCCAGCCTTCAATCTTTGTGACAACGTTCCAATCCCAGCCAATTTAAATAATTCTCCCAGTAAAAATTCCATAAGATGCTGTCAAGCATTTTATGAGTCTAAATATATAGCACTAACTGTATCTAATCATTTTTTATTTAAATCCTATTGGGAGGAAACAAGTGATAAAGGATATCTGGCAAAATTTGCTTCTGTGAATCCCTCCTATTATTGTTCAGGAACAGGAAATCGTCCATTTCCTCTCCTAGCTTTTCCATTATTTTATTTACTTAAAGGGAATCTGCTGTGTGACGTCTGAGAGCAGCTTTGATCAGTGAGAGTGGGCCTTCTGCATACTGCCTCTTGTTCGCCAGCTCCCTATGGTCTCACACCACTGGCATCTCCAGGAGTGTCGCCATCCTTGGACTTGTGCCCCAATCAAGGCACCAGCTGCTTCCTCTTGGTTGGGTCTCAATTCCTTCATCTCTAAGTCAGGGATCATCACACCAACCTGCAGGACTGTCCTGCAGACAAACTGTGACTAGGACACTGAACTCAAAACTGAGCCTGGCTTGGAGGAGCAGTCCCTTTGACAACAAGCCAGTGTCCCCTAGAAAACAGGGCTGAGCATTCTCTTCTCTACTAGCCAGCTCCTCCCTCCTAGGGACCACTGCCCAGATGGGCTTGGATACATGGGTGCAGACCTTCCTCCTCAGTCTCCGGGCCTTTCTCAGGCAGGCCTGACACACAAACTGGAAAACAGCAAGAAGGCAGCCGCCAGTCCTTGAGAAGCCCATGCCCTGCAGGAGTCTGTTCTGGTGGAAAAGTGAGGGGGAGCATATCTGGCTTCACAAGATACGGGGCTCAGGGAAGTAGGAAAATACGGGGTTCTTAACAAATTATCAAAAATTTCAAAATAGCAGGGGATTAAACCAAACACAGGGTCCTCCTCAGTGTGGAACCTTGTGTTTCTGAGCAGTTCACACACCCATGAAGCTGTTTCCTGGGAGAAGGAAACGCTTGTCATGACAGGCCATGCTGGACCACGTACATGCTTTGTTTTATTTCACTGACTTAAGAGCTAGCTGCAAAGGGTAGGCATTGTAATCCCTCATTTATAGAAAAGGGAGACAGAGGACTTAACCTGTTGAAAGATTTCTCAAGCACACATCAAAGTCCGTGCTCTACTGGTTAGGCGGACATTGGGTTCTCTGTAGCACTTTTAGGCTTTCTGATGAGGAGCCCCAGGCAACCTGAGGAGGCAGACAGAGCATCCTCTTCATTACAGGCTTGCTCCAGACCCAGATCTTCCCTGACTGTTCAAAGCTGTGTCTCTGGGTCCCGAGTTCAAATCCCATTTTTGCCTTGGATGACACTGGACTAGCCATTAAAACCCTCTGGGCTTCAGTATCCCCATGTGTGATATGGACAAACTGTATCTGATGATGTTGAGAGGACCGGATGAGTGAAGAGGAAAAAGCATTTAAAATTTGCTTGAAAAGTGAGTGTTAGTCACTCAGTCATGTCTGATTCTTTGCAACCCCATGGACTGTAACCCACCAGGCTCCTCTGTCCATGGAATTCTCCAGGCAAGAATACTGGAATGGGTTGCCATTCCTTTCTCCAGGGGATCTTCTCCACCCAGGGACTGAACCCAGGTTTCCTGCATTGCAGGTGGATTCTTTACCATTTGAGTCACCAGAATTTGCCTGATGTATTAGCAATTCTATCTGCCATGTTATATAAAAATAACCCACATGGATTTGGGATAGAAAGTAGGCTTCATTTCATCAAATGGAAGGAGGTGGCTGCTTGAATCATGCTAGTGGGAAGATCAGGAGGTTGGGAAGGGTGTGATGATCGTTTGTTAATGCCTACTGGATCCACATGTGGATGGTGGGGTTGTGTTGTAGGCTACTGGCCTTTTAAACAAAGTCAGTACAGAGTTCAAGGGTGGTAAACATTGGCTGGTGGTTTCTCTATTTTTTCACTTTTATTTATTTAGTTTTCACTAAGTTTAAGTCCGTGAAGGGTACAGCATCCCACGGATTCTGTGTCCAGTGGCCTCAGCAGGAAAATTGCTTTGGAATTTGACATGAGCCATGCCAAATGTTTCCATGAGCTTGAGTTATCTTTCCCCAGATTGCTCTGGTTCTGTTAGGTTTTCTGCCAGGAGTTACTATGTTGTTCTTTGCTCTGTACACATATGCACATCTCTTGCCTGGATAGAACTCAGTTTCATCGAGGGCACATACAACTTCAGTTTGCAGGAGAGCTGTGTGCTCCTTCCCTCTGATTTCATTGACTCCACTCACACCACAGCCTTCCAGACTTATTTGTCATTTCAGAAGTCCTGTTCCCAGTAGGTCTTCACAAAGTCCAAAATGGCTGGGCTGGTGTTTTCTTATTCCTAGGACCCACCAGGCCAATCCAGGCCAGGCACTGCAGTGAACCCTCTCCGGCAGGAACTCATTTCATCCTCAGATGATCTGGTGTTGAATCTCTGTTTAGCTAAGGCCATTTCTACAAAATGCTCAAGCATCTGAAGGAAGATATAAAAAGAACAGCTACCCCCAGACTGGTTTCCAATGATACCGACTCCAGATTGTGCACTTGAAATGGGGTAGCCTGCGTGGAGACGGGCCTGATTTGGAAGACTGCATATGCAGAAACTATGTCAACGATCACGTAACTTTTATACAATGATATGTTCAAGTGATAATATTTGGTATCTGTTGGACTAAATAAATTATGTTATAATTTCTTTCTTTTTTTTTTTTAACTGTTTTTCAATGTGACTTCCAGGAAGCATGAAATTCCATACCCAGCTCACATTGCAATTCTATTGAAGGCTCTGCTGCAGAGTGGACATTTGCTGGGTATGCCAGGCCCACTGCGGGAAGCCCCCAGGAGATTTTGAAGGCCATAGTTACCTAGACTTGGGCCAGTCTTGCAGAATAAGGGCTGACCCATGTGGGCTGGACATGATGAAAGGCAACAGGATGCCCGTCTGAAGGAGTGGGTATGTATCTCTGCCCTGTGGCTTCCGTGGTATAGGTGGGCAGACCCGCCTCTCTTATCCTCTCTCTGGGTGGACTCCAACCCCATACGTGTCCTCTTTTTGGTCTTTACTCAGATGCCCCCTCCTCAGGGAAGCCTCTCTAGAGCTGTTGTATAAGACCCCCTCCCTGATACCTCACAATGCCACCCTTGCTTTAGTTTCTCCAAGGCATGTACACTGTGGGACATACTCAGTGGTGAATAATTTTATATGTCAGCTCAACTGTACTAAGGAATGTCCAGAGAGCTAGTGAAAAATTATACTTGGGTCTGGGTGCATTTCTTTTTCTTCTTTTTATTTATTTATTTATTGGCTGTGCCACAAGGCATATGGGATCTTAGTTTCCCAAACAGGGATCAGACTTGCACCCCCTAAATTGGAGTGCAGAGTCTTAACCACTGGACCACCAAGAAAATCCTCCATGGGCGTGTTTCTGGAAGAGGTTAGCATTCAATTCAGTCTGTGAATGAAGAGCCCTGCCCTCACCAGTGTGGGCAGAATCCTCCAACACTTTGGGGGCCTTAATGGAGCCAAAAGGCAAAGGAAGAGCAAGTTCTCTCTCATCTTGAGCTGGGACTTCCATCTTTTCCTTCACTTGGTCATCAGAGCTCCTGCTTCTTGGGCCTTTGGACTCTGGGACTTTTATCAGAGGCCCTGTGGTTCTCAGGCCTTTGGACTTAGAATTGAGTTATATCACTTGGTTTTCCTGGGTGTCCAGCTTGTGGATGGCGGAGGGTGGGATGTGGTCTCTATAACCACGTTAGCCAACTCCTGTAATAAATTTCCTTATATATATATGCATATATATATATAGCACATATATAATGTATATGTTCACATGTAGATAATATATCTCCTATTGGTTTTTTCTGGAGAACTTTGACTAATCTGAGCACCTATTTCCTTGTTCAGCACTGGGGAAAAGAAACTGTGTCTTCTGTGTTTGCTGTTATTTCCCAGCACAGAGAACAGTGCCTGGTGGGCTGTCAGGAAACCTTTATGGGATGAGTAGGTGAATAGGTCTCAGAGATAGGAGACTACCCTGCATGATGCCTGAGGTCTGGCTAAGGGGGTCTTTAGCACTTCAGCAGACCTGCTCCATATCTAGCCTGAAGAACATGGCCCCAGGATGACCCTGCATCTAAAGGGACCAGCTTGTATCCCGTGAGACAGGCCTCCACCCTCCCCCTGCTCCATCTTGCCAAACATACACACTGCTTGCTTCTGGGTGTGTTTCTTCCCTGGAATCTTAAGGAACAAGGGGCACTCCAATGATCCATCTCTAGTACCACGGTTATGAAGGCCCAGGCCTCTGGTTCAAACACACCTAAGACATGGGCAGCGTCTCTGACCTGAGGGATACATCCTTAGTTCAAAATCTGCCATCCAGCCCTGTGGACCAGGGATCAAAATCCAGGACTAGATCACAGACCACAAATGAGCATTCATTCACATTCTCACCATGCATCACTATATGCCTGTATTTTCATAGACTCTGCCCTAAGTAAGGTAAATAAGTGGAAGTCACTCAGTCATGTCCAACTCTTTGCAACCCCATGGACTACACAGTTCATGGAATTCTCCAGGCAAGAATACTGGAGTAGGTAGCTGTTCCCTTCTCTAGGGGATCAACCCAGGGATGGAACCCAGGTCTCCTGCATTGCAGGTGGATTCTTTACCAGCTGAGCTTCTAGGGAAGCCCAGACTCTGCTTTATGGGGATAAACTGACTGTGTGTTTGTATCTCTCTATTCTCAAGATCTAGAATGATACTGCTCCAGGTATGGTCACACAGAGAGGTACTATGGAATGAATGGTATCCTCCCCAAAAGATGCTGAGGTCCTGACCCAGTGTCCATGAATGTGGCCTTTCCTAGAAATGGGGTCTTTGCAGATGACCAAGTTAAGATGAGGTCATTAGGGTGAGGCTTAATCCAATAAACGCTCAGTCCATCAGTTGTGTCCTACTCTTCATGACTCCATGAACTGCAGCCCACCAGACTCCTCTGTCCATGGAAATTTCCAGGCAAGCATACTGGAATGGGTTGCATTTCTTCCTCCCAGTGCTCTTCCTGACCCAGGGATCAAACCTGTGTCTCCTGCATTGGTAGGTGGATTCTTTACCCCTGAGTCACAAGGGGACCCAATCCTATAAAACTGATGTCCTGATAAAAAGGGCACAGAGACACCTGTAGAGGGAAAAGGTCAGGTGACAATGAAGGCAGAAGATGGAAGTCCTGCATCCCGATCCTCTGCGTCTCCAGAGCTAAGCAAGGACTATGTTGCTCAAGCCCTCCATCCTTGGGGTGGTTCATTGGAGCAGTCCTAGCAGACCAGCACATGAGGGGTGGCATTTATGCCTACTATTTATCATATATTTCTGGTTCTTTTCCTGGGCACACAGGAGGGCCACTGTTTGTTAATCCCTTTAAGACCAGGGTGACAATTTGACTTGCCTGGCCAATGCATGTGGGCTAAGAAGTGTGTATAAACCCTGGGGAGATGCCCCAAACCATATATGATTCACCCCATTCCCTCTGTGTGCTTCTGAATCCCTGGGAGCTATCCTGGGATGAAGACTCCAGTTTACCTCCCTGGGAGCAAGGGGTGACAGTTATCAGAGACCCTCTACTATCCTGCAACAGACGTTTAGTGAATGCGAAAGAACTTTGGTTATGTTTAGTCACTGAGATTTGGGGGGGGGGTGGCTGTGCTTGTTATGCTTGTTATAGCAGCATAATCTAGCCTATACTGACTGATACACATTGAATGGCAAGAAAGAAGTGAGGGAAGGAGGGAAGGATGGAATAAAAAAGGAACAGCTTTTGTCGGATGATGATCTGTTTTGTTTCTAGAAAAGCTGAACTCGGGTTTCCATGTGGCTGCCAGACATCCCCATCAATTTCAGCCACGATCCTAGGGGTTTAGACGAACAGTGCGTGCATGCATGCCACCCCTGCATGCATGTTTGCATAGCTATGTATGTGCACACATGTGCACATTACTGGTCATGTGGTTCCCTTTGCAGCCCCTGCTTTGAAGGCTGACAATGCACTTGTGCTCAAGGGACAGAATTCCCGTTAGTCCAACCAGTTCTGAAACCGCTGAATTGGAGACACTCTGTGAGCATCTGAAACCAGGTACCTTCCTCCCACTCTGCTCTTCTGGGGCTAAGCTGAGCTCCCAGTAAGAAGCTAATGTTATGGAAGAGCTAGTGTCAAGGTAATTTGTCGTAATAAGCCTTTCCACCTGCGATCTCCCTCTGCAGAGGTTTGAAATATGGCAGAAACTTATTTAAGGCAGAAGAATGATAACAGACCCAGAGCTCAAGAAAAACCAGCCACTTTGGAGCAAAATCAGTCTTCATCAGAACCAACCCATTAAGAAAAAAACAGTGTGCCTAGTTCTCTGCAGGGCATTTGCATATTTTTCAAGTTCTTAACAGAGAAAAATCACAAGGTGTCAGGATAGGAACCTCAAGACAGCTCCCATTCCCTTCAAAATGAACGAGAGATGTCATCTTTAATGAAAGGAGAAGAAAGAAGCCTTTAATCCTCCTACCACTCCCCCTCCTACTCCCACAAATTGGGAGCTCTCTCCTTGCATGCTGCTGCAGAGAAAGGAACAGGGAAGCGGCCCAGGCTGGTGTGAGTGGGGCTTATGAGTCACTTCAAGCTCAGTAGCCAACTGCCCTGTGTGGCAGGTGGGGAACTGGATGTTGATTCCACAGAATGACATCTCCTGACCTCAGCAGGGTTCCTAGGGTGCTGAGGCTCCAGAGAGCCAGCCCAGCACCAGGCTCTGCTTTTCTAAATCAGCAGCAAGACCGAAGGGCAGGTGGCTGCCCACCAATGTGGCTTCCAGAGGGTTGCTCCTTTCTAAAGAAATTCTCAGTTTATTTTAAGCCTTCATTTGCTCTGGAAACTTTTCTGAGCCAGAGGGCCTTTACAGGATGGATTTTGTGGCAGGCAGAATTTGAAGACAGCTTTCGGGATCCTTGGCCCTTGCTTTGCATACTGCTTATAATTCCCTCTGCTTGGGTGTGGGTGGGCCTGACCTAATCAAGTGAGCCCTTTGAAAAGACGGTCTAGGGATCAGAGAGAAAAGGAGCCAGAGAGACCAAGAGCCACAGAGATGCTCTCTTAATGGCCTCTAACAGAGGACCCTGACATGTTCTGAGCCAAATAGCAAGAAACTGTATACAGATGGCTTTTAGGAGTTGAGAGTTGTCCCTGGCTATGAGCCTCAGCCCTGCAACAGCAAGGAACTGAATTATGTCAGCAGGACATGAGCTTAGAAGAGGATCCTGGGTTCCAGAAAGGGACACAGTTCCCCTGACACCTGAATGACAGCCTTGTGAAACCCCAGGGCAAGAGCCCAGCTAAGCCAGGGCCCAGATTCTTGACCTTTGAAAACTGTGAGATAGTCAATGTATGGTGATTTAAACCACTGAGTGTGGGGTTGTTTGTTATTCAGCTTAGATAACTGATACAGACTTTTGTTAGGAAGTGGGCACCAAGTGCTGCTGGCCATGTGCAAAAGCCTGGGTGGTGGACTGGGGAAGGTCTGAACCACTCTCCTCATTTTCTCTGTTGTGCCACACACCCACTCCCCACAATAACTGAGTGTGTCCCAGTAGGGAGGGGCAATTGTACTTGTCTGCAAGGGAGCTCATGCTTTCCTAGTAGAATTGTCCATCTGTGGCTTGTCTCTCCAGGAAGCTAGAACTCCTGGAGGGCAGTGCCTGTGTCTCTCATTTCTACATTAGCACCTGGCTCAGCACTGAGCAGCTTGACAACTACTGTGGGACTTGAGGAGTCTCTTAACTCAGCAACATCCTCGTGGCATATGGGGTTATGGTAGTTTCCTTGCAAGCGACTACCACTTTCTCTCCATTTGGTAGCAGGGCTGGTTTGGGTGGGGCTGATTCATTTTACCCTTGGCTTAGGGCTAAGGCATGGGCCCTAATTAGTCTGTGTAAAGCTGGATGATCCCACCCGCGTTCCCATACAGATGAGCTCAGAGATGGACAGAAGCCCAGGCTGCGGTCAGTCAGTGCATGGAGTTCTCCTGGCCCCAGGGACTGTTTAGCTGGGTGATGAGGCATTTTATTGCTTGCTGGTTAGAGGAAGAGAAGTATCAGTTTGTACTGTGAACAATCAGATATGCATACAGAGTTCCTGCCATAATTTGCCCACTATGAGGGAAGTCAGTCTTCACATGGAGATGAGAAGAGTCAAGATTATCACAGACAAGTGGAACTGGATCCTTGATCAAAGCATGCCTAAAAACTATCCTGCTCTGGATTTTCTTTATTATTATACAAGCTGAGTTGGGTTTTAGTTGTTCCTCATAACCTAACACATTGTCAAATAGAAATAACAGATATTTATTCTCTTTTTACAGTTGAGCATGGAGGCCTCATGTGTTTCAACAGCTGGTCCTGGAAACCATTAGAACTAGAAATTATCAAAGGAGAAAAGATGAACTCAAATCTTTCTAGTAGGTGGTAGGCAGAGTTCTAATATGGTCCCCACAATTCCCACACCCTGGTGTATGCAATCTGTATATCCCCTCCCCTTGCATGTGGGCAAAGTTTATTAATATGATGAGACAACTCTCCCATTGATGATCAGGTTATATGACAAAGTTGAACAGATTTTGAAGATATAATTAAATTCCAAACCAGTAGGCTTTGAGTTAATCCGAAAGGATGTTGTCCTTGATAAGCCTGGCCTAATCAGGTGATCTCATAAACTGATGAGAGGCAGGAGATGCTCTCTGGCTGGCCTGGAAGAAAGTAAGCTGCCATGCTGTGGAGGGGACCACATGGCAGGGAATGTCGTGTGGCCTCTAGGGACTGAGGACTTCAGTCCTAGAATTGCGAGAAGCAGGATTCCACCAGCCATTGAGCATGGAAGAGATCCTTGAGCCCCAGACTGCCATGGACAGCGTTATGCCAGGGGCCAGCATGAGGAACTCAGCCCATGGCACCAGACAGTACTGCAGTCCCATCAACACCTTGATTTCAGCCTGTGAAACCCTGAACAGAGGGTCAGCAAACTCACACCCAGACTCCCAGCCCACAGAAACTGCAAGATAAAAGATTTGTGCTGGTTGAAGCTGCTAAATTTGTGGTAGTGTTGCCAAAACTTGGCCTCTGTTCACTGGTGCCAAATAGAAATGCAGAGACAGAGTTTGGGGAGAAGGAAAGTAGATAGTCAATGGAAATTTGCTGTGTGGCTCAGGAAACTCAAACAAGGGCACTGTACAACCTAGTGAGGTGGGATGGGGAATGAGATGGGAGGGAGGTTCAAGGGGAAGGGGATATATGAATACCTATGTCTGATTCATGTTGAGGTTTGATAGAAAACAACAAAATTCCATAAAGCAATGATCCTTTAATAAAAAATAAATTAAAAAAGAGTAGCTTTTATTGCTTTGCCAGGCAAAGCGGGGCACAGTGGGCTAATGCCCTGAAGACCGTGTGACCCATCCTGGAGTGGGTAGTGGGGAGTTTTATAGAGTTTAGGGAGCAGGGTGTGATCAGCTTGTGGATAGTTCTTGGACTGGTTGACATCAAAGTGAAGTTTCAATCATCATCAATCTTTTGGCTTCAACCAGCCTAGGGTCTATGTTCTTGTGGTCTGCAGTTTTCATCTGGTGGGGTGGTCTGCTTCCTGTAAAAACAACTTCAATCAGTCTAGTCGCTCAGTTGTGTCTAACTGTGACCCCATGGACTGCAGAATACCAGGCTTCCCAGTCCACTGCCAACTCCCAGAGTTTGCTCGAACTCATGTCCATTGAGTTGGTGATGCCATCCAACATCAACTAAAAATAATTTAGGAACCTGTGTTAGGTCTTTATTTGTATCTTTCAGGGAATTGGGATTTTGGTGATTCCATTATGTGGCAGAATTATAGTCTAAATTGTTACCAGTTCTCTAGCCCAACAGCTATTCTGTTTGTACATCTTCACATTTCCAAATAAGTAACTCTTGTGTCAGCATTTTACTTCAAAAGACAAAGACTCAGGGACTTGTACATAGTTTCAGTAAATTGTTACACAGCAACTTAAAACTAATAAACAATATAAGTCACCGCTCAACAAACTAGTTAAGAGGTAAATATTAAAATATCTGTGTCTACATAATCAATCCCTATCTATCTAACTATCTACCTATCATAATCAGCAGCAGCATCTATCCATCATCTAAACAGCTAGTTATTCATCATATAACCATCTATTTATCCATTATCTATCTATCTATCACTCAAGTCCACTCAGGATAATTTCCTTTTGGTTAACTCAAAACCAACTGATTAGAAACCTTAATTGAACCTTCACCTTTATGGCCCCGGGAGCAATCTTGCATGTCATTCAAATGTACATTCACTAATCTTGGATACTTTCCCCATGTCAGACCCTTTTAAATACATGAGCTCCCTGGTGCTCACAATAGCCCATGAACTAGACACTGTTGTCCTTGCTTCTAGGCTAGATGGACATTCAGGGTTGAATGACCTTCCCAGGTGTGTCAGCACCAGATTCTGCACCTGTGGCTGGCTTTTGCTGTCACTGCCTGATTCCAGTCGCAGAGAAGCCAACAGCACAGTATGAAAAAGCACGTGCAGGTTTGAATCCTGGCTTTGTTTCTCACTGGTTGTGGGATTTTGACCGAGTGACAGCATCTCCCTGTACTTCTGTTTCTTCCATAATAAGGAGCAAAGACTTGCTGCAAGGGTTACATGTGATGCTGTGCATAAAGTGCCTGAAATACTGCCTGACTTACAGAGTAAGCATTGCTTGTACTGTTACCACGGCTAATACCACCTCCTAGTAAGTATGTAAGGACTTCATTGGCAGAAACAGAGAAGGAATAAGACATATCATGAAATGATGAAACTAGAAGAGAAGGAGGTTCTGTCAGGTCCCAGATCCCTTACCCTTTGCTTCTTCTTGTTTCTCAAAACTCTTACAAAATTACAAAGATCATCATGGGACTCAAGTGATTTCAGTTCCGAAAGTCCAAACCACTAAAGTTATGTCTAATTAGCCAGTCTTAAATGACATTAAGATAAATAACTTTGCAAATTATTTTTCCCTGTGAAATTGAGATGTGTTGGAGGGCAACCATCTCTAATTTAAATCAATGAGTTAAAACAAATGTGATTTAGTGGATGCTGAAAGGAGAGGAAAAACTTTAATGTGCTAATCAACTCATCCGTGTTGATAGTGGGGGGGGGGCAGAATTCTGAAACACATTAATCAGCTGTGGATGAAATGGTTTGGATACAGTCGTGTGTTGTCAGGAGCATAAATATGCAGTGATGCCTAATATGCTTAATAACAAGCACCAATGAACTTTTGATGCCCTGCAGGTAGGGTTTCAGAGAAGGCAATGGCACCCTACTCCAGCACTCTTGCCTGTAGAATCCCATGGATGGAGGAGCCTGGTAGGCTGCAGTCCATGGGGTCGCTAAGAGTCGGACACAACTGAGCAACTTCACTTTCACTTTTCACTTTCATGCATTGGAGAAGGAAATGGCAACCCACTCCAGTGTTCTTGCCTGGAGAATCCCAGGGACAGGGGAGCCTCATGGGCTGCCGTCTATGGGGTCGCACAGAGTCGGACACGATTGAAGCGACTTAGCAGCAGTAGCAGCAGCAGGTAGGGTTTGCTCACTGCCCAGTATTTCATTTTCTCTCTCAGATGAAAAGGCCAATCTTCAAGCACTATAGTCCATAAAGAATATAACTTTTACATTTTTTTTTTTGCTGCTTATGTCCCTCGTCCTGCCTCTTTTCTTGTTTCTTTTTCATTTTTCACCTCCTTTCTTGTTCCAGACTTCTGCTAGCATACAAACCTAAAGTTCTAAAATGTGCCAAAACTTTCTCTGAGATCTGATCATGTGCTGATAAGGGAAAGAGTTTATTTCAACGAGGGCAGAGAGTGTGTATAGGGGCAGCCCACTTCTTGAATATGTGACAGTAGTGGTTGCCCAAAGCTGAAACCAGAGGCAAAGGCATAGCACACGTCCAAGGCTGCAGACAGAGCAGCATAATCTGCAGTTAGAGAGCCAGTTCCAAAATGTTGAACATCTTGTTCAGTTTTTGTTTTCAGCTTTCATTTTGATAAAAAAGCCAACTTTAGATTTCACAGTCTATTTAAGTTGTAAAAAATGAGAAAATATTGAATCAGTTAAGATTCTTTCTATTGAAAGTGACAAAACTTGATAGAAACTGTCTTAAGCAAAATGGGAATTTATTGGCTCATGCAACTGAAAATCTTGGCATGTATTCAGCTTAAAGCAGAATTATAACCAAGACACAAACAAAATGCTTGGAGCATTCATCTCTTTGCCCTGCTTTCCCTCTGTTGGCTTCAGCTAGGGAGTTCTAGCTCTCCCATTGTGGTGGTAGGGTGGATGGGCTGGCCCCAGCCTCACAGACTCTCACATTGAGATGAACAGGAAGAATGAGAGTCTTTTCTGTAGGTAGACCCTGGAGTTGGCCATTCACTAATTCAATGGTAGTGGTTAAGAACTCAAGCTATGAGTAACTTCTAGGGTTCACATCTCTACTCTGTATCTTTGGGCAAATTATTAAACCTCTCTGGGCTTCATCTATAAAAAGGGAGGGCACTTACTGCATAGGGTAGGTGTGAGGCTTAGATAGGTTTGTGAAGACTGGGTGCTCAGGGCACTATATGCACGTAGTAAGAGCCCAGTGATCGTTAACTTGTGTGTGTGTGTGTGTGTGTGTGTGTGTGTGTGTGTGTGTGTGTGCTCACTCACTTCAGTCATATCCGATTCTTTGAGACCCTATGAACTGCAGCCCACCAGGCTCCTCTGTCCATGGGATTCTCCAGGCAAGAATACCAGAGTGGGTTGCCATGCCTCCTTCAGGGCATCTTCCCAACCCAGGGATCGAATCTGCATCTCCTGCCTCTCCTGCATTGGTAGGTGGGTTCTTTACCACTGAGCCACTAGGGAAGCCCTGAACATTAGCTACTGTCGTCATATTTTCACCCTGAATCAGCCAGAGGGCAAGGAGAGGAATGAACTGGACTGATTGCTTGGGCTGGAGTACTGTGCACCTGCAGACCACCTAGACAGAAAGAGGAGAAAAGGCTGACCCTCCCCCGCCCCCCCCGCACTGTATATATGGTATCCTTGGGGGAGACATACCCATGTTACAACATTGTGACATGGGAGCTGTGAAGATCTGGGTTGCTGCCAGCCTGACTCAGTTATTTTCACTGACTTCATGTCACCCCTTTGGGGTTTTCCCAGGTAGAGCTAGTGGTAAAGAACCCGCCTACCAATGCAGGAGGCACTGGGGATGCAGGTTCGATCCCTAAGTTGGGAAGATCCCCTGGAGGAGGAAATGGAAACCCATTCCAGTATCCTTGCCTGGAGAACCCCATAGACAGAGGAGCCTGGCAGGGTACAGTCCATGGGTCGCAAAGAGTCGGACACAACTGAAGTGACTTAGCACACACACACACACATATACCCATGTTATAACGTCGTGACAGGGGTGATGGGATCTGGGTTGGTACCAGCTCAACTCAGTAATTCTACTGACTGCGTGTCACTTCCTTTCCCTCTGGTCCTGGAGGAAGCAGCAGGGTAAGAAGCATTTATCCTGTGTAAGAACTGTCCAGAGAATGCTGGGAGGTCCAGTTCCCTGCCCTGTTACCCAGTGACAAACACAGCATAATGCCCAAAGCTCTCCAATCTCAAGAGCGTCACCTGTGCTTGGCTTCCATGGAGACCGCTTCTAACCATGGAGAGTCTATTCAGAATAAGGGCTTCTGACTGGGAAGCTAAGGATGTGAAGCAGTTTCCAACTGAAGGACGGAGGGATGGAAGTAAGGCTGGGGTGGGGACGTGGGTTTTATCCTTGTAGCTAGCAACTCCTGGAAGAGAGTTATATAACATCCTGAGCCTCAGTTTTCTCATCTATACAAGGCGACAGTTACCCTTATCCCACTGAGTTGTTGTAAACCTGATAAGCTGGCGTGTCCCTGGGGCTTGGTAGCTGCAGTCTCTCGGGCAGTGTAAATGCACAGGGTTGTAGCACATCCTAAGCCTGTGTTGCCTGGTGCGCTGCAGTCCACTGAGGTCCCAAAGAGTCAGACATGGCTGAGCAACTGAACTGAACTGACTGAAGCCTGTGTTAGGAATAATCTTTTAAAAAATCTTTTTATTTTTTAAACTTTTTACTTTATATTGGGGTATATCCAATTAACCATGTTGTTATAGTTTCAGATGAATAGTGAAGGAACTCAGCCATATAAATACATGTATCCATACTCCCCCAAAGTCCCCTCCCATCCAGGCTGCCCATAACATCGAGCAGAGTTCCCTGTGCTATACAGTAGGTCCTTGTTGGTTATCCATTTTAAATATAGCAGTGTATGCATGTCCATTCCAAACTCCCTAAATATCCCTTCCCCCTGGCAACCATAAATTCAGTTTCTAAGTCTGTGAGCCTGTTTCTGTTTTATAAATAAATTCATTTGTATCATTTCTTTTTAGATTCCACACAAAAGATGTCATGATATTTCTCCTTCTCTGACCTACTTCACTCAGTATGACCCTCTCTAGGTCCATCTGTATCACTGCAAATGGCATTACTTCATTCTTTTTAATGGCTGAGTAATATTCCGTTGTGTATATGTACCACATCTGCTTTGTGTGGTAGGAATAATCTTGATCTGTCCATACATTCATTTATGAAAAACAGCATCACATGTGGGTCTCCAGGAACTGGGGCCTCCAGGGAATGCCTCCCCCATTCAAGCCTTCCAACCATAGTAAACTAGGGAATCCAGCTCTGGTCTGAACTCTATTTTCTTGTTGACTGAAATCTATCCTCACTGAGGACTTCATGTATGAGGAAAGAAGTCTTAAAGAAGCCCTCTCAATTAGACCAGACTGTGGAAGAAGCCATACAAATAAGGCCGCCCTCCCCCCGGTATACCTGATACAGCTGTGACATCATGGTCCCAAGTGTGCCCAGAGGCCACCAGCTCCACAAGCAGGTCATGGACACCAGGGCCTCCAGACAAACTTGCTCCTAAAGGCTTCCCTGTGGTCCTCAGTCCTGTGAACCCATCTCCACTCTGCAAGATAATCTCCTCACAAACTCACTCTCTGAGTAACTAGGAGGGTCCCCTCTTGGGCTGCACATAAGGCTGGTATTATTTGTCTGAGGGTGGGGGAGAGCTTTGGGCAGGCTGCTTAAACTTTCTGGGCCCCAGTTTCTCCAACTGCAGGCCAGGGAAGAAGCCAAGGCCACCTCTTAGGGCTGTTAGTGTGACTGAGGCCAGCAAAGAAGCCATCCTATCAGACTGCCCTGTCTGCAGAGCCAGTGGTGACACCAGCTTCCTCCTCGTCCTCTGGGTCCTCTCCTCAGCCTGTGGGATAGATCTGAGGGTAAATTGGATAACAAGATCTCTATCAACAAAAGATATCCACGGTGTTCCACCTCTGGCATCCATATTACATTCAAGAACTGCTTGACGACCAATGAAAAACACCCTTTCCCCAGCTTCGATCCAGCATGGAGAAAACTGGGGAGGTCTCAGTCCCACTCCCCTGGTCAGCTTTCCCTGATAGTTGAGCTATTTTCCAATCTTTATTTTTCCATCAAAAGAAAAATGGTCCCACCACGGAGCCTCACTCTGACACGTTGAAAATAGAATCAGCATGGCCATGCCTTCGCAGCAGGACCCAAGTGTCTTTGCTTCCCAGAGAAATGGCTTTCGTGAACCAACTGGTGGAGTGATTTGATGGAGGCACAAATTCGCAGCTCGTTAAACCAGCCGCAGAGAACACGGTGTGCACCAAACACCTCCCTGAGGAGTCCAGCGGGGAGGAATTAGGAAGCCACGGTTGCATCAGGCCAGACATAGAATCGGGCGTCTTTAAGAGCACACTGCACAGAGGTGCTGATTGAGAGCTGCGATGCATTGCCCTGTTGGAGTAAATTCTGTAATTGTTAATCAGGCAGGCCTTATCACCCCTGATGACACCCCATTCACTGCCAAGGATCCAGAGACACTCACCTGTGTTCTCGTTTTTACATCGTGAGATTATAATTCATAGTGACGACCCTGCATTTTTATTTCCTTCTGCCTGTGCGCATCACTGAGAAACACACAAGCCTTTTCAGACGTGAAGTAACATAGAAGAAAACTAACTGCGCTTATTGTGGGGTTTCAGGTCGATGGTAATTAGGACGCCCTTTGCCCTCGGATGAATGCATGTTTATAAGCATGACAAGTGCTGGCCTGCTGCGGGGCCAGTGGGAAGCAGGGACTCAGTCTTGATGAAACCACCTGGCACAGTGGCTCGCTCTTTGGAACCAACGCCAGTCACGTGGGGGAGGGCTGGCCTCTCCTCTCTGGCTCAGGAGGGTCTGTTGTATGTCAGCCAGATCCGAGAGGGAAGATCGAAGCAAACCCCGACCTACAGTCTCAGGGCTGTGAGGGTGTGCAGTGGTCACCGGTGACTCAGAGGCATTAAGCATTTCACTCAAGGTAAAAGTTCACCCTCGGTGAGAAAAAAAGGCTATCTGGAGGGCCCGATACTGAAGATTGATGAAGATCTGAAGGATGGTTCTCCTCAATCCTGCTCTTGGAGCAGCTCACTGACACCCGTTTGGTCATTTAGGAAAGGCATCAGTCAGGGTTTGACCAGAGAAATGGAACCCGTAGGAGGCAGAGCTTCGTCTCCATCCGCACCTGTACCTGCAGCTGTCACCCTATCCAGCCCTGCATCCGTATCTGTGCAGACGTCAGTGTGCGCATCCTTGTCTATATACAGATAATAGAGGTATATACAGGTACGGATATGGGCATAAAGATGTATTTTATAGCTCTAAAAGTGATAGATAAGGGACTTTCCTGGCAGTCCAGTGGTTAAGACGTCACCTTCCATTGCAGGGGCTGTAGGTTGGATCCCTGGTCAAGGAGTGAAGATCTCACATATCTCATGGCCAAAAAGCCAGAAGATAAACAACAGAAAGAAGCAATATTGTAAGGAATTTAAAAAGAGGTTAAAATGGTCCACATTAAAAAGTACACAGAAAAGTAGGTAAATAGAAAGATATTTATATTTTTGTGTTAGTTTAGATAACTATAACAAAATACCACAGACTAGGTGGTCTATATACAACAGAAATTTATGTCTCACATCTCTGGATACTGGGCCACCAGGATTGGGCCCCACTGTGGCTGGGCTCTGGTGAAGCCCTCTTCCGGGCTGCAGACAGCTGCCCTCTCCTGCATCCTCACATGGTGGAAGGTGGGAGAAGGCTCTTTGGGGTCCTTTTCACAACAGCACTGACGCCATTCATGAAGGCTGCACCCTCATGATCTAATCACCTCCCAAGTCTCCACTTCTATCCATACCATCACACTGGAGGATAAAGAGGTATTGTATCTCTATAGATATATCATACCATCTATCTATATATCTATAAGATATATCTTGTATAAGATATAGATATAGGATCTAGATAGATACAGACATATTACATCTCTATGCCCACATCTATATATCATATTTCTATACATATATCGATATCAATATCAGTATATCATATCTCTAGATCTATGTCCATATTTATAAAGATGAGGCAGAGGAACCAGAGATCAAATTGCCAACATCCGCTGGATCATCAAAAAAGCAAGAGAGTTCCAGAAAAACATCAATTTCTGCTTTATTGACTATGCCAAAGCCTTTGACTGTGTGGAACACAATAAACTGTGGAAAATTCTGAGAGAGATGGGAATACTAGAACACCTGACCTGCCTCTTGAGAAACCTATATGCAGGTCAGGAAGCAACAGTTAGAACTGGATATGGAAAAACAGATTGGTTCCAAATAGGAAAAGGAGTACATTAAGGCAGTATATTGTCACTCTGCTTATTTAATTTCTATGCAGAGTACATCATGAGAAACATTGGGCTGGAAGACACAAGCTGGAATCAAGATTGCCGGGAGAAGTATCAATCACCTCAGATATGCAGATGACACCACCCTTATGGCAGAAAGTGAAGAGGAACTAAAAAGCCTCTTGATGAAAGTAAAAGAGGAGAGTGAAAAAGTTGGCTTGAAGCTCAACATTCAGAAAACTAAGATCATGGCATCCGGTCCTATCACTTCATGGGAAATAGATGGGGAAACAGTGGAGAAACAGTGTTAGACTTTATTTTGGGGGCTCCAAAATCACTGCAGGTGGTGATTACAGCCATGAAATTAAAAGATGCTTACTCCTTGGAAGGAAAGTTATGACCAACCTAGACAGCATATTAAAAAGCAGAGACATTACTTTGCCAACAAAGGCCCATCTAGTCAAGGCTATGGTTTTTCCAGTGGTCATGTATGGATGTGAGAGTTGGACTGTGAAGAAAGCTGAGCACTGAAGAATTGATGCTTTTGAACTGTGGTGTTGGAAAAGACTCTTGAGAGTCCCTTGGACTGAAAGGAGATCCAACCAGTGCATCCTAAAGGAGATCAGTCCTGGGTGTTCATTGGAAGGACTGATGTTGAAGCTGAAACTCCAATGCTTTGGCCACCTCATGCGAAGAGTTGACTCATTGGAAAAGACCCTGATGCTGGGAGGGATTGAGGGCAGGAAGAGAAGAGGACAACAGAGGATGAGATGGCTGGATGGCATCACCGACTCAATGGACATGAGTTTGTGTAAACTCCAGGAGTTGGTGATGGACAGGGAAACCTGGTGTGCTGCTATTCATGGGGTTGCAAAGAGTCAGACTCAACTGAGTGACTGAACTGACTGATAGAGGTATATATCTCTTGACTCTATGTATCTTTATCTATATATGATTTTTAAATTGTCAGATACATATATCATATATGTATATCTCTATATCCATCTATCTCTATCTCTATGTATGTATATTGTGCAATGATTAGTCGCTCAGTCATGTCCAGCTCTTTATGACCCCATGGACTGTAGCCCGTCAGGCTCCTCTGCCCATGTAACTCTCCAGGCAAAACTACTGCAGTGGGTGGCCATTTCCTCCTCCAGTGAGCTCTTCCCAACCCAGGGATTGAACCCAGGTCTCCCACATAGCAGGCGCATTCTTTACTGTTTGAGCCACCACCTTGAAGAAAAAAAAAAAGATATATATATATATATATATAAAATACCTATTTATATAACTTGGCAACAGGAAGGGTAGGTGGGGGTCTCACATGGGAGCATCAGTCCACAGGCAGAGCTGCCTCTTGCTCAGGATGAGTCCAGTTCTAGTCATGAAGGCTTTCAGCTGAAGGGACCAGGCCCACCCAGAGCACAAGGCAGTCTCCCTGATGGAGAGTCACCTCACTGAGGGGGTCAGGGAAAGTCTGGTTCTGGTCATGAAGGCTTTCAGCTGATGAGACCAATTCCACCCAGAGCACAAGGCAGTCTCCCTGACCAAGAGTCTCCTCACTGAGAGTTCAACCACATCTACAAGACGCCTTCTCAGCAGCACTCTGATTAGTGTTGGGTTGAATCACTGGGAACTTCCACGGGAAACTGACCATCAGATTACCCATCATAGGAATGAACAGATCTCTCATTAGGCTAGAGAGAGTGGTAGGTGTGTTGGAAAGTTAATTATGAGAAGATAATTTGGGGAGGAATTTCTATTAACTTTAGAGTATTCCGTGTGTTATGGATATCTCACTAAATCAGCACCAGCTACCCAGGAGCACAGACCCATGCATTAGTCCATGCCTCATGACTACCCATGCACCAGGCACTAGTTCACACACCCACAAACTAGCCCATGAACCACACACTTACAAGTGAACCGCACACATCCATGTACCCATGCAAGATGTACTAGCCAGTGCAACCACACTCTAGCCTGTTCACCGTACACTCACCCATGCACTATGCACTAACCCATGAACTTACGTGCCACACACTCGCCGGCATGCCCCATGTTGGTCCATGTACCTGTGTGCCAGCCCATGAGCCACACACTGACCTGTGTACCACTAGCCCCATCCTCCCCTGTGCTGCTTGTCTTGCTGAATAACCCACAACTCTGGGGGGTGACCCCCTTTCATCCCCATTTTCCTGATGAGAAAACACAGGTACTGTTCATACTGTTCATGGGGTTCTCAAGGCAGGAATAAATTGGGGTCCTACTGGGGTCCTACATTTAACTCATGACAGAGACAGGACTCAAGTCCAGTGTTTCATCCCCCTTTCTAGAGAATTCCCAGTGACCTCTGTATTTTGAGTCAATCCTGAATTATTATTGACAGATGGTAAGAGTCAGCACCAATGTTGCCAACATCCACCTGTGAAGTCTGGACACGTCAGTTTGCCTCTCCAAGCCTGTTGCATCATATGGAAAATGGGGATGCACACTCCATTTTAGGCACTGCCTACTTGCTAGATAGCTTGAAAGTCTAGAAGGCATCACATATGCAGATATATTTCTGTAAACTGTACAAAAATGGGAGGGATTCATTTTCCTTATTTCTCATCTGAATATTTTACTAACTACTACATCTGTGTTCAGCTTGGCTTGATGAATTGCCCTGTGTAACAGGCAGCAAGTGTTCCAAAGCACACGTGCACAATAAAAAAAAAATGCCATCTCGAAAATGCCTTTATTTTCAGCTAAGATTAGAGAGAAAACCTCCGCCATGCAGTTTGGGGCTCTTTCCCTCTCTCTCATGTGTCCTAGAACAAGGGACTCTGGGGGACTCCTGAGAAGAGCCTGGTGGCCTTTATTACTTCTTGTCCTGGCTCAGAGCCCCATTCCTAGGAATGTTCCCTGCCTGAGGTCAACCACCAGCATCTTGCAGAGACTCCCTGTTCAGAACCTCACCATTGACAGGACTTGTGGGGATCTTGTCTCCACCACGCCTCAGGGAGCCTGCCACCCTTGGGTTTCCCTCTCCTCGGCTTGGAGCATCCCATGTCCGAGGTTTGGGACATTCCCTCATCGCTCTGGTCATAGGCTGCAGCATCTTCCCTTCCTTCCAGGAGAACACAGCCCTGCTGGGCTTCCACCTTCAAGCCTACTCATGCCTAGCATGCCCCGTTGCCCTCCTTCACAACACTGCTCCTCAGGAGGAGAGGAGCCGGCATCCTTAGAAAGGGAAGGGATGCTTTCTCCTCCTGTTCCCTTTCCTCCTTTCTCTCTTTTCTTGCTTAGTCCAAAACACCTCTTCTTTTCTTCAGTGGGCAGCCCACCCTGTCACATCTCTTGGTGTAGAGAGCTGCAGAGGAGGCGAGGTCTGCTCACACGCACCATCTCTCACCCACGACGTTTGGGGTGGAACCTGAAAGTGAGGAGGAAGCCCAACTGAGGAGTTCTCTGAGGAAGCCTGTTACTATGGAAACTCCAGCTTGGCTTCGTATGCAAATACCTGTCTCCCTTGAAATCTGCCTGACAGTGATGCTCAGCAGAAAATGTGAAACACGGTGAAACGGCTTTTGAACTTTTGTGGAGGGGCCGTGCGAGCCGTGCCTGCTAATCATGCACGAGCACTCGCAGGTACACCTGGTAGACACGTCTGCAGGTAATGGCTTTTTGACAAATCCCCTTCAAGTGTTAATTTTTTTTTCCAAGGGAAGCTGTTTTTTCAGTAAATAGAATAAGAGGAGGAGAGGCAGTTCATTTAGAGCTGGCTGCTCCGGGCACCCATTAGTGGAGCCCTCACTGCAAAACTTCTTTCTCCTCCTCATTAGTGTGACAGGAACAAGACCTCAGGTGCCACCTGGCCTGCCTCCTGAGCTTGGATAAATCCCTTGGGGCCATCTCTAATCAGTGGAAGGCATGTCAGGAGCCCCCGTGTTAGCACGAGCCACTCTCCCTGGGGGCTGCCATCTGAGACCACCTGGGGGCTCACCAGGAGGGGGGACCAGATCCCCGTTCAGTCTCTGGAAGGGAATCTCTGCAGAACTCAGAGACACAGGACATGGAGTTTAGGTCCTGAGCCTCCCCAAGGCTTCCAAGGAGACAGAGAAGAAGTACCTGGGACCAGGTGACCTCTCTGTGCAAGGTTACTGAAGTTTGTCACCGCTCTAGAGGAGGAGACCAGTGAAACAGGGTGGGGGGGGTGCAAAACTTTAGGGAACAGAGTAGAAATCAGCCAAAGGGAGTGACATAAACAGTGGAGCTCCAAGGGCCTGTCCAGACGGAGGTGGCTCTGTCATCAGGACCCTGGGCACGCCCTGGTGTGGAAGCTTCCAGAAGCTGGCTGGGACACACTGGCCCCTTTAGGCCCACCCTTTAGGATCTGGGTCCTTCCCATTGGGTGAGCAGAATGTGAAGGCATAGGCTGCGGGGACCCAGAACTGTGGGGACTGCAGTTCAAAAGTCAGACAGACGGGAAAGGTGGAGGGGGCTGTGGGGTGGATGGCACAGGGACCTGGGGGTGGGAGCCAGGGAGGGAGTCTGCCTGGAGACCAGGAGGCAGACCCCGCTGGTTTCGGGAGTCTGTGTCATTCATGCACTGACTCTCTAGGGTGGTCCCAGATCCCTTTACGGATGAACAGACTCAGCATGGAGGAGGTGGGGAGCCTGCCCTGGATGGGAGAGCACACAGCAGCAGTTCTGGGCACCTCCCTAGTGCTTCCCTGAAATCCCCTGGGACAAAGCAAGGGGGAGCTAATGCCTGGGAAGGTGGGGGGCAGCCCTTTGGGAACCAGTTAGCAAGATCGGAGCCATTTGCTGCTGTTCAGTCACCAAGTCGTGTCCAGCTCTTTTTGACTCCATGGACTCAGCACACCAGGCTTCCCTGTCCTTTACCATCTCCAGGAGTTTGCTCAAACTCATGTCCATTGAGTCAGTGATGCCATCCAACCATCTCATCCTCTGTCAGTCCCTTCTTCTGTCCACAATCTTCCCCAGTGTCAGAGTCTGTTACAGTGAGTCAGCTCTTTGTCAAATGTGTCCCCCTCCCACACAGGCCCTAAGCCTGCCCAGGCTCCTCTGTGGTGAATGAAGTAGGAGGGGTGGGTTACCTTGAGGGTAGAATTGCGTCCCCCTCTGAAAACTCACATATTGGACCTCTGACTCCGAGGACCTCAGAATGTGACCTGACTCAGAGAAAAGGTCCTTGCAGATGTAATTGGTTGAGTTAAGATGAGGTCGTACTGGAGTCAGAAGCTCTAATCCAGTGGGACTGGGGTCCGCATGAAAGGGGGGGGGCTAGGACACAGATGCTCACACAGGGAGATGCCGCGGCAGACACGGGGTGTTGTATCCACACGCCAAGAAGCACGGAGAATGCTGCAGAGCCCTGGGGACTGGTGGTGGGGGGCACGGATCCTCCCTCACAGGCTCGGGGGAGCCACCCTGGATATCGGGCTTCCAGCCCCCAGAGCTGGGAGGTGAGTTTTCTCAGGTTTGAGCCATCCATCGAGGGGACTCTCCTGGAAAGAGCTGACGTGAGACCTGGAATGAGCCCAACCTTTCAGGGTTGGTGGTTGGACCACAGCTGCGGAAGGATGCACTGGCATCACTACCCATCCCTGCCCTGGGGTTTCCATGGGGTTAGGAGTGGCAGTGAGGTCACAGGCTAGGCCTAGGGAGGAAGTGGGCAGCCAGGCTGCACATTGCTCTCTGGGCCCCCGGGACTCCACAGGTGCCCATGGACCATGGCGCTCAGTGGGGCTGAGGGCTCTCTCCCAGAACTTCCCCTTTGGTTCTCACTGCAGTGTGGCAATGCTGGGGAAGACTGAGGGCAGGAAAAGGCAGTGGCAGAGGATGAGATGGTTGGATAGCATCACCGATTCAGTGGACATGAATCTGAGCAACCTACAGGAAAAACAGGAGCCTGATGGGTTGTGGTCTGTGAGGTCTCAAAGAGTTGACTTAGTAACTGAATAACAGCAATATGGGAAAGAAAACAGAAAAAAAGCAATATTATGAAGAACTGAGGGCCTTGCTCCCACAGCCACAGAACAGAGAAGGGATCCTGCTGTCTAGGGGTGCAACAGCCACCCTCGGCGCATCACACCTGCCACTCTGCCCTCCCCAGGTCTTTGCTGGAAGGCGAGAGCCTTACTCAGTGACATTTCTCCAGGGGAATTTCAACTGATGAACTGTTTGGTAGGTAAAATTCACTTCCTCCATAATTGAAAACCCAAACAGAAGTGATTATAGGCTGATTTGTAGCAATTTGGCAAATTTAAGGAGTGTGCCATTCTGCTGGAATGGAGGCTAGCGCTGGGGGCTCTGCCTGCTCGTAAAGGACACAGAGGCTGTGCCAGGGCAGCCTGGTGAGAGAGGTAGGTTCCTGGAGGGTGCCGTGCAGCCCATGACCCGGCTGCACTGTTAGGGAGATGCTTTAAAACTTGGAGCCAAGACTGTGGCTACCACGGACACACAAAGGAGCTGTCTTCAAGCACACTGAATACCCGGGGTTTGTCATTCATACCTCTCTCTGCCCCAAAACACATACACACTCGCCTGTGCATACTCACACACATACATGACACACATATGAAAGCCCACATCATGTACATGCATGTACCACACCCCCACATGCACACACACACACACCCCACTGCACACATAATATACATGCACACAGACACACATGCACACACACACAAACCCCATCACACACACACTCATGCACACGCACCTCTTCTGCCTGCCTGCTTTTACTCCATGTTGTTCCCCCATGATATTCACTCGGCCCTATGGGGTCAGGACCCCCATGCAGTCCCAGGGACGCAGGTTGCATGGCCTCAATTTACTGGGTGTTCCTCACATGACCAGGACTTTGTCACATCAGCTTGCTTCAGCCCTTCTCCAGGAAGACAGAGGAATCTGTGCTTTTGAGATGCAAAGTGGCCTGTCCACGATCTTGCAGGGTCGTTCAAGGTCAGGCAAGGTTGCGCACCTCCTTGGCCCAGGGCCAGGATCTATGTCCCATCAGCCTACCTTGGAGCGCCCTTACCCTCCAGCCTTGCTGAGTCCCCAGGTCCATCCTTCCACTTGTTCTTTCAGTTCTCCAGGAAAAGTTGATGGAGAAGCCAATTTCCTCTTGGCTCTTGGGTGTTTGGTCCCTACTGGGTCTCATCCCAACTCTTGGCTGGAGGGATCTCTAAAGTCTTATGTCCCCACCTTGTCAACCCCAGTGGCCTCGGGCAATGGCATTACTTCCGCAGTGTTTACAAGTGTGACACAGAGGCCATGGTCTAAAACCAAGGAATTAATCTGTAAGCAGAGGATTCCAAGTTCTGAGAGGACTGGCCACAAAGTCTGGAAGACAATGGTTGATATAACGACTGTCAGCCTTCCTGTCTGGCTCCCAATATCAGAATACCCACTGCCCAAGTCACTGGCTTCCCATCTTGTGACTTAAAACCAGTGCCTCTCCTAGTTCCCTCCAGTTCACTCCCCTCTCCCAAGGCCTGCGTCTCTCGGTCACAAGAGCAGGGAGTCAGCCACCAGCTGACTTAGGGACCCTTCCAGCTCAGGGATTCCGAGATGGACACTCTCACTCCAAATGGTCCTCCTTCTGGGCCTGCAGAGTGCCAGGCCTTCGAGCGTCAGTGCTGTCCCCACGTGCCCACCTGCCGAGAGGCTCCCCAGCATTCCCCCAATATGACACCCTGCATCCTTCTCCTTTTTCAACCCCAGGATGCCACCTGGAACCAGTCCCACGGAGATTAGACCCTGCCTGTCACACATTTGGACAGGAGTATACTAAGCATGTGCCAATCGAAGGCGCAGAAGTGATTAAGCAGAGAAATCGAAGTGAGAATGATTTTTAAGAGCCCTGCATTGCTGAAGTCTTGGTCTTCAGTTTGGTCTCCAGTATATATTATGCAAATCTCTCCCTCTTTCTGTCCCTCTAATGGAAGAGTCTGGCTGGGTTTGCCTGGATTTTTAAAGTGGAAATTTAAATACAGTATCTGAAGCTTTTAGCCTTACTTATGGCAACACAAAAAAATCCAATTATCAATTAGAACTGATAATGCTTTATAGACTGTTCTCTTTATTAGAGCCATATTGCAGCTAATTCAAGAGAACGATTTCTCGGAAATGTCCCTGGGTTATGGTTTTGCTGACTCCGTTTTGCAGAAGATTTAAGATTTTGGTGAGAGGCAGCCTGAGCAGGCAACAGGGCCCTCCACTGCCATCCCTGGACGGCTCCTGCCTGGGGCTTGAACGGCGATTGCAGACGGACCCTGAGGACAAACCTGGCCCCAGTTAGGCGGTTCACCAACACCTTTATGTGTTTGGTTTAGGTCTTCCATCACTGAAAGGTGCACCCCTAAGTATCGGCTAAGAGTCTACAGAAACAGGAGGAAGCCGCATCCTCCCTGGCTTTCCCACCAGCATCTAGGACACCAGATAACTATACCCAAGCTCTCGGTGGGACACATCAGCAAACCCACCATTCCCAGCCCCCCTGCTAGGCACACAAGAGTCAGTCTCACAGCATGTGGTGCTGCCTCTGAACTTCTCCCAGCTATGCTTGTCTTCCCGCAGGCAAACCTAACTCAGCGCCAGGGCCAGCAGCATCTGCTCTGCACAGGGTCATCCTTCTAGGATGAAGCCATAGGGGAGAATGGCCGGTTTATACCCCAAATGCAAACCCTGCTGGACCAGTGGACAGGAGCAGTAGGAAAGGAACTTGTCTGGGAGCCATGCCTTTTGGGAAGACCTTCCCCTGACCTCCTTCCATGTTGGTATCTGACACATCCCTGGTAACACCAAGGGTACATCATTTCTGGTTTCTGGTGGAGGAACCCTCAGGAAGGCTCAGAGCTTGCTTCAGATGTCAGAGCAGGACTCAGACTTACGTTTTCTCTGCATGGAGTCTGGACTCTCCCAGGAGGCCCAGATGCTGGCAGAGATGATTCCCTTTCTGAATGGAGTGTTCTGCTCATGGCACCTCTGTTCCAGCCCCAAGGTCTTGGCTGAGCTCTTGAGTCACGTCCACATGTCTATAATCATCGCGCTGATGGCTTTGTCCCCAGTCGTTACATGACTGATTGGTGATTAGGACTGAGCTTAAACTAACTCACTGTCCCCAAAGCCCAGCACAGCCACCCCTCTCCCCAACCCAGCCAGCCTGGGCTCATTGTCTGGTGGGTGGTGGGTGAGTCAGCTTCCGAGGGGAGACAAAGCTTAGTTCATTCACTCACTCATTCATTCAACACACTGTCACTATGTTCTGGGTCGATATACCTCTATAGTTAGGACGCTTAGAAGGCATGAAGCGTCATCCTGCCCATGAGGTATAAGAGGGGCTGGATCTAGATCTGGGGTTCTCCCACCTCCCCAGGTCCCCCACCAACCCCCAAGCAGGACACTCAATGGTGGTGGCTGTGAGGATGGTAGAAAACCTGATCCACTTCAGCAGAAAGGGGAAGTTGTTAAATCCCCTTTAACCCAAGGGCATGGTGTGCTGGGTGTGGCAAAGCCAAGATCAAGACCACCCCCACCTCCCAAAGTGATAAGCTGAGGACGGGACCCTTGATGACTGTTACCCAGCAAATTCCATGGTTGCCCAAGTCCAGGGTTGTTTCCTGTGCAGCCCTGCAGTGGGATCTCCACCAAGGGGAGGTCTAAAGACCATGCCCCTCTTCCTGGGTAGTCTGTGGTGTGGTTCTCTCCTTGCTGGGGGATCTGGGGAAGACACTCAGACTTTGGCTATTGGCAGTCTTAGAGGGCAGGAGTGAGAAGGAGTTTGTTATTAAACAAAGCTTCAATCTTAGGCAAGTCCCAAGGAATCTGAGCGAGAAAGGAGGGGAAAATAGGGCGTCTGGCAGACAAACTGCAGGACAGGAGGGGTCGACCAGGAGGTGGCAGTCTTCTGCTGCCACAGACGTGAGTGCCCCCTCTCCACCTTGTCCCTAGTGCTGGAGGGGCTGGTGTCCCTGTGATCAGGGTCAGCTCACTCACCAAGGCCAAAGGGGAAAATAGACTTAGGGCTTGGGAAGTGTAGCGAGAGGACACATACTTCTTGATCATGTACCAGTCACACACCTGGCCTCATATAAAGCAGATGGAGAAAGCTTCTGCATGTGGAATGGAGGCTCAAATCCTAAGGGCATTTGTTCTAGGGGACCAGCCAGGGTCATTCCTCCAGCCTCTGGAACTTTCCTTGGAAAGTGGAGAGCAGACGGATGCCCTATGCAAATCCTGCTGTGTTTCTGCCCAAGGCAACCAAAATGGCACTTTTGCATCTTAGTGAATAAATTAATGGTGAGGAAGGAAGTTGGCGCCTGAGAACTTGCCTTCAGTTGATAGAGAGCTTCATGCATGTTCTGAAAACTCCAAAGGTGAAGCCATTCCATATGAATTTTCTTTGTGAATTTTCCACAAACCCCCCAGGCTGATCCGGCTCTATCCCAATGGGTCTTAGGTAGATCTTCAACTGCCCAAGTTCTCTGAGCTGAGAGGACCTTGGGGGCTTCTATAAGATGGCAGGTCATGGCAGGACCAGCGAACGAAGCCCTGGTCTGTAAGAAGATGGGCTTTCTCTCTTTAGCCCAGGGGTCTGTCTTGCTACAGTTTTAACATGCCCATCAAAGCTTCTCCTCTGAGTAAACACACACACCACTTAATAAAGAAAATGTGGTACATATACACAATGGAATATTGTTGCTGAATATTGTCGTGTCTGACTCTTTGTGACCCCATGAACTGCAGCCTGCCGGGCTCCTCTGTCCTCCATTATCTCCCAGAGTTTGCTCAAATTCATATTCATTGAGTTGGTGATGCCATCCAACAATCTCATCCTCTGTCATCCCCTTCTCCATCTGCCTTCAATCTTTCCCAGCATCACGGTCTTTTCCAATGAGCTGGCCCTTCACATCAGGTGGCCAAATTATTGGGGCTTCACCTTCAGTATCAGCCCTTCCAATGAATATTCAGGGTTGATTTCCTTTAAGATTGACTGGTTGGATCTCCTTGCAGCCCAAGGGACTCTCAAGAGTCTTCTCCAACACCACAGTTCAAAAGCATCAATTCTTTGGCGCTCAGCCTTCTTCATGGTCCAACTCTCACATCTGTACATGACTACCGGAAAAACCATAGCTTTGACTAGACAGACCTTTGTCAGCAAGGTTTTAATACACTGCTTTTTAATATGCTGTCTAGGTTTGTCATAGCTTTCTTCCAATGAGCAAGAGTCTTTTAATTTCACGACTGAAGTCCCCATCTGCAGTGATTTTGGAGCCCAAGAAGATAAAATCTGTCTCTGTTTTCACTTTCCCCTCTTTCGTTTGCCATGAAATGATGGAACTGGGTGCCATCCTCTTAATATTTTTAATGTTGAGTTAAATGGAATATTATTCAGCCAGAAAAAGAACAAAATATTGCAGCAATATGGATGGAACTAAAGATGATCACACCGAGTGAAGTAAGATAGAGAAAGACAAATATCAGATGATATCACTTAGATGTAGAATCTAATTTTTAAAAAATGATACAAATGAACTTATTTATAATGCAGAAACAAGCTTACAGATTTTGAAAACTAGCTTATGGTTACCAAAGGGGAACTGTGGGGGGCAGGAATAAATAGGAGCCTGGGTTGAACACACACACACTACTCTATATAAGATAATCAACAAAGCCTTACTCTATATCCCAGGGAGCTCTACTCAATATCCTGTGATAACCTATATGAGAAAAGAATCTGAAAAAAAGTGGATATATGTATACATACAGCTGAATCACTGTGCTGTGTGCCAGAAACTGACACAACATTGTAAATCAACTATACTCCAATAAAATTAAAAATAAAACCCAAATTGAGAAGAAGAAAAAAGAGTCTGAAATTGCAAGCTCATGGCTTTCAGGTATCACAAAGGACCTGGGGGACTTCCAGGCACGGTGAGTTGGGGGAGGGGCCTGAACGGACACAGACCCTCAAGGCAAGGAGGAGGGCCACGGAACACACCACGCCTGGGGAGGGACCCACATGTAGCCCGGAAGCTGTGGTCAGAAGGGGAAGGGAGCCAGGTTCAAACCAGATCCATCACTTGTAGTTGCAATGGCAGCTCTCACATCAGCCAGTGGAGGATGAGTAAATAACCCAGGGATGCAGAAATTCTGCATGGAGACCCAGTGGGGGTTTCATTGCCTCAGGATTGAGGGTAAAGGTTCAGGGAAGGCAGAGAGCAGGGTGTCTCTACCTTGATTATCGTCCCCCAGTCCCCAAGGTCACAGAGGTTACATCCGCCCATTTTCATCTAGAGACAGTTCCAGAAGCTGATCCTAACAGGTAAGCAGGGGAGACGCCTTTGAAAGGCTCCCTAATGAAGACTTCAGGAACTGTTTTTAATTTAGAAGTGCAATTTGTCTGATCAGGCCAAGGAGAGCCTGGAGGCGGGCTGGCAGGGCATCATTGCTCCCAATTACTGCATTTGTTCCTTTTAAGCCGGTGCTGGGATCCTGACTTCAAGTGAAGATCAGAACCTTCAGTCTTAAGAACCTCCCAAGACATGCCCAGCTGGACAGGAAACTCTAATGAGCTTGTGCTATTGTGTCCTATTCACCAGGAACAGAAGGCATTCCATTCTCTCCTTTGGGATCAGGATTATTTGAACCCCGTCTCTTGCTCCCACATCCCTCCTGGGGGTTTAGAGATGCCCTGAGGACTGGCTTCCTGATGTGGAGATGTGGGGCTATTGGTTAACCTTCTCCCCAGGTAATGTGTTCCTTTGTGTTGAGCCTGGGCAATCTGAAGAGTGTGTGGTCAGCACTTTCTCTGCATGACTGTTTGCAAGATACCTGACCATAGGGAGGGTCAATGGGGGCTCTTCCTCAGAGTCAGCATGAAAGCATCAGGGAGGCAGCATGGAGGTGGGGGTGGGGCAGTGAGACCTTAATTTGACTCAAAGGCCTGGGTAGAGATGTGGAAAAGCCAGTGCATCCTCCACACAGATACCCTCATCCTGGCTATTTCTAGACATCTGGCAGGAAAGTAGGTTAGAAAGCCCCCCTCTTCCAAAGCCGTGGTTTTTCCAGTAGTCATGTATGGATATGAGAGTTGGACCATAAAGAAGGCTGAGCACCAAAAATCTGATGCTTTCAAATTGTGGAGCTGGAGGACTCTTGAGAGTCCCGTGGACTGCAACAAGATTAAACCAGTCAATCTTAAAGGAAATCAGCTCTGAATATTCATTGGAAGGACTGATGCTGAAGCTGATGCTCTGAATCTTTGGCCACCTGATGGGAAGAGCTAACTCATTGGAAAAGATCTTGATGCCAGGAAAGATTCATGGCAGGAGGGAAAGGAGGCGACAGAAGATGAGACCGTTAGATAGCATCACCAACTCAACGCATATGAATTTGAGCAAACTCTGGGAGATAATGAAAGACAGGGAAGCCTGGCGTCCTGCAGTTCATGGGGTCACAAAGAGTCTGTTGTTAGTGACTGTACAACAACAACAACTCTTTCCAATATTGCTGGACAAGGGGGTCTAGGCAGGAAGCCAGAAACAAGGCGCTGAGACCTTGAGGCGCAGGGCAAGCCTGGGGCCTCTGTGCCTTACGGAATTTTGAGGCTAAGAAGCTTGATCTCCAGGCAAATGGATTAGTTGTGCCTTTCTTATTGTCTTCATTTCACTTTATTTGAATTGTGGACTAACGGGCCCCAAACATACTACTCTAAGGTATAGCACCTTGAGACACTGAACATTTTAAGAGAGGAAATTTGAGAAACACCAGGGATAGAAAGGACTCTCTGACCTCCCCTTGAAGCAGGTCAGGAGGTCCTCCTGTGCAATGTGCCCTCCGAGGCTGAGACTGGAATGTCTTCCTCTCCAAGACAAAGAGATGTCAGGAGGAATCTGAAGATGCAGGACTCCCTAAGGCCCCCAGCTGGTTCCCTCCCCTGAACTCAGAGCTCTTCATGTTTTTAATGACTTCTTAGCATTCATCAAACCTGGTATCTTATACTCAGCGGTCACTATGCATGTGGGTCTTCATTTCCTCACGGAGGCTGTCATGTCACATAATACTAATATTATGCACACTTGCATGCTTTTCTCTTGTTAATTTTCATTCAGACCTCAGCCACGAACCAATCTGAAAGGATAGAAGGAATTTATTTTTCCTCCTCTAGGAATGTGAAGTCAAGTGGGCCTTAGAAAGCATCACTACGAACAAAGCTAGGCTCATGGAGGTGATAGAATCCCAGTTGAGCTATTTTAAATCCTAAAAGATGATGCTGTGAAAGTGCTGCACTCAAAATGCCAGCAAATTTGGAAAACTCAGCAGTGGCCACAGGACTGGAAAAATTCAGGTTTCATTCCAATCCTAAAGAAAGGGAATGCCAAAGAATGCTCAAACTACCGCACAATTGCACTCACCTCACACACTAGTAAAGTGATACTTAAAATTCTCCAAGGCAGGCTTCAGCAATACATGAACCGTGAACTCCCTGATGTTCAAGCTGGTTTTAGAAAAGGCAGAGGAACCAGAGATCAAATTGCCAACATCTGCTGGATCATCGAAAAAGCAAGAGAGTTCCAGAAAAACATCTATTTCTGCTTTATTGACTATGCCAAAGCCTTTGACTGCGTGGATCACAATAAACTGTGGAAAATTCTGGAAGAGATGGGAATACCAGACCACCTAACCTGCCTCTTGAGAAACCTATATGCAGGTCAGGAAGCAACAGTTAGAACTGGACATGAAACAACAGACTGGCTCCGAATAGGAAAAGGAGTACATCAAGGCTGTATATTGTCACCCTGCTTATTTAACTTCTATGCAGAGTATATCATGAGAAATGCTGGGCTGGAAGAAGTACAAGCTGGAATCAAGATTGCCGGGAGAAATATCAATAACCTCAGACATGCAGATGATACCACCCTTATGGCAGAAAGTGAAGAATAACTAAAGAGCCTCTTGATGAAAGTGAAAAAGGAGAATGAAAAAGTTGGCTTAAAGCTCAACATTCAGAAAACTAAGATCATGGCATCTAGTCCCATCACTTCATGGCAAATAGATGTGGAAACAGTGGAAACAGTGACTGACTTTATTTTTCTGGGCTCGAAAATCACTGCAGATGGTGATTGCTGCCGTGAAATAAAAAAAACGCTTACTCCTTGGAAGTAAATTATGACCAACCTAGACAGCATATTAAAAAGCAGAGACCCCCAACCAAAAGACAAAGACTGGCCGAATGGATACAAAAACAAGACCCCTCTATATGCTGCTTACAAGAGACCCACCTCAAAACAAGGGACACATACAGACTGAAAGTGAAGGGCTGGAAAAAGATATACCACGCGAATAGAGACCAAAAGAAAGCAGGAGTGGCAATACTCATATCCGATAAAATAGACTTTAAAACAAAGGCTGTGAAAAGAGACAAAGAAGGCCACCACATAATGATCAAAGGAACAATCCAAGAAGAAGATATAACAATTATAAATATATATGCACCCAATATAGGAGCACCACAATATGTAAGACAAATGCTAACAAGTATGAAAGGGGAAATCAACAATAACACAATAATAGTGGGAGACTTTAATACCCCACTCACACCTATGGACAGATCAACTAAACAGAAAATTAACAAAGAAACGCAAACTTTAAATGATACATTAGATCAGTTAGACCTAATTGATATCTATAGGACATTTCACCCCAAAACAACGAATTTCACCTTTTTTCAAGTGCTCATGGAACCTTCTCCAGGATAGATCACATCCTGGGCCATAAATCTAAACTTGATAAATTCAAAAAATTGAAATCATTCCAAGCATCTTTTCTGACCATAATGCATTAAGATTAGATCTCAATTACAGGAGAAAAACTATTAAAAATTCTAACATATGGAGGTTGAACAACACACTTCTGAATAACCAACAAATCACAGAAGAAATCAAAAAAGAAATCAAAATATGCATAGAAACTAATGAAAATGAAAACACAACAACCCAAAACCTGTGGGACACTATAAAAGCAGTGCTAAGAGGAAAGTTCATAGCAATACAGGCATACCTCAAGAAACAAGAAAAAAGTCAAATAAACAACCTAACTCTACAACTAAAGCAACTAGAAAAGGAAGAGTTGGAGAACCCCAGAGTTAGTAGAAGGAAAGAAATCTTAAAAATTAGGGCAGAAATAAATGCAAAAGAAACAAAAGAGACCATAGCAAAAATCAACAAAGCCAAAAGCTGGTTCTTTGAAAGGATAAATAAAATTGACAAACCATTAGCCAGACTCATCAAGAAGCAAAGAGAGAAAAATCAAATCAATAAAATTAGAAATGAAAATGGAGAGATCACAACAGACAACACAGAAATACAAAGGATCATAAGAGACTACTATCAGCAGTTGTATGCCAATAAAATGGACAACGTGGAAGAAATGGACAAATTCTTAGAAAAGTACAATTTTCCAAAACTGAACCAGGAAGAAATAGAAAATCTTAACAGACCCATCACAAGCACGGAAATTGATAATGTAATCAGAAATCTTCCAGCAAACAAAAGCCCAGGTCCAGATGGCTTCACAGCTGAATTCTACCAAAAATTTCGAGAAGAGCTAACACCTATCCTCCTCAAACTCTTCCAGAAAATTGCAGAGGAAGGTAAACTTCCAAACTCATTCTATGAGGCCACCATCACCCTAATACCAAAACCTGACAAAGATGTCACAAAAAAAGAAAACTACAGGCCAATATCTCTGATGAACATAGATGCAAAAATCCTCAACAAAATTCTAGCAATCAGAATCCAACAACACATTAAAAAGATCATACACCATGACCAAGTGGGCTTTATCCCAGGGATGCAAGGATTCTTCAATATCCGCAAATCAATCAATGTAATTCACCACATTAACAAATTGAAAAATAAAAACCATATGATTATCTCAATAGATGCAGAGAAGGCCTTTGACAAAATTCAACATCCATTTATGATAAAAACTCTCCAGAAAGCAGGAATAGAAGGAACATACCTCAACATAATAAAAGCTATCTATGACAAACCCACAGCGAACATTATCCTCAATGGTGAAAAATTGAAAGCATTTCCCTAAAGTCAGGAACAAGACAAGGGTGCCCACTTTCACCGCTACTATTCAACATAGTTCTGGAAGTTTTGGCCACAGCAATCAGAGCAGAAAAAGAAATAAAAGGAATCCAAATTGGAAAAGAAGAAGTAAAACTCTCACTGTTTGCAGATGACATGATCCTCTACATGGAAAACCCTAAAGACTCCACCAGAAAATTATTAGAGCTCATCAATGAATATAGTAAAGTTGCAGGATATAAAATCAACACACAGAAATCCCTTGCATTCCTATACACGAATAATGAGAAAGTAGAAAAAGAAATTAAGGAAACAATTCCATTCACCATTGCAACGAAAAGAATAAAATACTTAGGAATATATCTACCTAAAGAAACTAAAGACCTATATATAGAAAACTATAAAACACTGATGAAAGAAATCAAAGAGGACACTAATAGATGGAGAAATATACCATGTTCATGGATTGGAAGAATCAATATAGTGAAAATGAGTATACTACCCAAAGCAATTTACAAATTCAATGCAATCCCTATCAAGCTACCAGCCACATTTTTCACAGAACTAGAACAAATAATTTCAAGCTTTGTATGGAAATACAAAAAACCTCGAATAGCCAAAGCAATCTTGAGAAAGAAGAATGGAACTGGAGGAATCAACTTGCCTGACTTCAGACTCTACTACAAAGCCACAGTCATCAAGACAGTATGGTACTGGCACAAAGACAGACATATAGATCAATGGAACAAAATAGAAAGCCCAGAGATAAATCCACACACATATGGACACCTTATCTTTGACAAAGGAGGCAAGAATATACAATGGAGTAAAGACAATCTCTTTAACAAGTGGTGCTGGGAAAACTGGTCAACCACTTGTAAAAGAATGAAACTAGATCACTTTCTAACACCGCACACAAAAATAAACTCAAAATGGATTAAAGATCTAAATGTAAGATCAGAAACTATAAAACTCCTAGAGGAGAACATAGGCAAAACACTCTCAGACATAAATCATAGCAGGATCCTCTATGATCCACCTCCCAGAATGCTGGAAATAAAAGCAAAAATAAACAAATGGGATCTAATTAAAATTAAAAGCTTCTGCACAACAAAGGAAAATATAAGCAAGGTGAAAAGACAGCCATCTGAATGGGAGAAAATAATAGCAAATGAAGCAACTGACAAACAACTAATCTAAAAAATATACAAGCAACTTCTGCAGCTCAACTCCAGAAAAATAAACGACCCAATCAAAAAATGGGCCAAAGAACTAAATAGACATTTCTCCAAAGAAGACATACGGATGGCTAACAAACACATGAAAAGATGCTCAACATCACTCAATATTAGAGAAATGCAAATCAAAACCACAATGAGGTACCACTTCACACCAGTCAGAATGGCTGCGATCCAAAAATCTGCAAGCAATAAATGCTGGAGAGGGTGTGGAGAAAAGGGAACCCTCCTACACTGTTGGTGGGAATGCAAACTAGTACAGCCACTATGGAGAACAGTGTGGAGATTCCTTTAAAAATTGCAAATAGAACTACCTTATGACCCAGCAATCCCACTTCTGGGCATACACACCGAGGAAACCAGAATTGAAAGAGACACATGTACCCCAATGTTCATTGCAGCACTGTTTATAATAGCCAGGACATGGAAACAACCTAGATGTCCATCAGCAGATGAATGGATAAGAAAGCTGTGGTACATATACACAATGGAGTATTACTCAGCCGTTAAAAAGAATTCATTTGTATCAGTTCTGATGAGATGGATGAAACTGGAGCCGATTATACAGAGTGAAGTAAGCCAGAAAGAAAAACACCAATACAGTATACTAACACATATATATGGAATTTAGGAAGATGGCAATGACGACCCTGTATGCAAGACAGGGAAAGAGACACAGATGTGTATAACGGACTTTTGGACACAGAGGGAGAGGGAGAGGGTGGGATGATTTGGGAGAATGACATTCTAACATGTATACTATCATGTGAATTGAATCGCCAGTCTATGTCTGACGCAGGATGCAGCATGCTTGGGGCTGGTGCATGGGGATGACCCAGAAAGATGTTATGGGGAGGGGAGGTGGGAGGGGGGTTCATGTTTGGGAATGCATGTAAGAATTAAAGATTTTAAAATTTAAAAATAAAAAATAAAAAAAAATAAAAAGCAGAGACATTACTTTGTCAACAAAGGTCTGTCTAGTCAAGGCTTTGGTTTTTCCAGTGTCATGTATGGATGTGAGAGTTGGACTCTGAAGAAAGCTGAGCGCCGAAGAATTGATGCTTTTGAACTGTGGTATTGGAGAAGACTCTTGAGAGTCCCTTGGACTGCAAGGAGATCCAACCAGTCCATCCTAAAGGAGATCAGTCCTGGGTGTTCATTGGAAGGGCTGATGTTGAAGCTGAAACTCCAATACTTTGGCCACCTGATGCTAAGAGCTGACTCATTTGAAAAGCCCCTGATGTTGGGAAAGATTGAGGGCAGGAGGAGAAGGGGACGACAGAGGATGAGATGGTTGAATGGCATCACTGACTCAATGGACATGGGTTTGGGTGGACTCCGGGAGTTGGTGATGGACAGAGAGGCCTGGCGTGCTGTGATTCATGGGGTCACAAAGAGTTGGACACGACTGAGCAACTGAACCAAACTCAACTGAACTGATAGGGATAACTGTTTTCCTCAGCCAAGAACCTATCTAAAAGGATAGAAAGAATTACATATATTTTTTCCTCCCCTATAAGGCTACATGTTTCCCTCTCATTGGTTATTTATTTTCTCTTTCTTTCTCTCTCTCTCCTTTATTTTTACTGCCTAAGAATCAAATCTGGGCTCTCTGCATTGGAAGCATAGACTCTTAGCCACAAGACCCCCAGGGAAGTCCCGGGGTTATTTATTGTCTTAAACAGGTTTTTTTGGCTCTGTCCTTCCTATAGCTGGGATAGATGCCACTTTTTCTTAAGGAGAAGGACCACACTTCCTGCTCAGTAGGAGGTGGCCGTCATGCCAGATGAAGCCACACACACCCCGAGAAGCCAAGGTTCCCGTCACAATAGGCTCCTCACTCAGGTGGGGGTCTGAGGGAGCATTACTAAGTTCCTCTGTCCCTTGTGATCTCACCCACACTGTGGACATAATAGCAGTGACCTGCATCTCACAGGGCTATGTGGAGTTAATGAGTTAATGTACTGAGAGGATTGAGATGGGGCCTGGTGAGAAGCGGGATTGGGTTTTTGATTATTGCCCTAAGATTGGACAATATTTAATTAACTATTTTAGAAACAACTGATGCACGCTAAAGAAAAAGATTATTCTGACACTTGTTAAACCCGTAAGGCAGACTTTTTGCAGAATCATTGAGAGACAGTTGTAGGGAGTCCTGCCCTGGGGGAACTGAACTCAACTTGTAACACAGGAATCAGATGGGGGCAGTGGGTGGTGGGGTCGGTGGTGGAAACTTATTAAGAGGGAAGGGCAATTCTTTGCAGAATCCACCTAACAGGATTCTTGCTGAAGGCAGGCCAGGGTGAGCAGATATCACTGGAGGATGAAGAATGTGGTTAGATGTAGAGGGTGAGGGGCCTGGCTAAACCAGTTTGACCGAATTCTTGCTGAAATTGAGTTCTGAACATCTTGTCATATATATGATATTCTTTGAAACAATTGATGGCTTCTTAAAGTCCTTGTAATAAAGATTAATAACTCGCCTGCCAATGCAGGAGACATAAGTGACATAGGTTCAATCCCTGGGTTGGGAAGATCCCCTGGAGAAGGGCATGGCAACCAACTCCAGTATTCTTGTCTGGAGAATCCCATGGACAAAGGAGTCTGGAGGCTAAAGTCCACAGGCTCTCAAGGCAATGGCACCGCACTCCAGTACTCTTGCCTGGAAAATCCCATAGACGAAGGAGCCTGGAAGGCTGCAGTCCATGGGGTCGCGAAGAGTCAGACATGACGGAGCAACTTCACTTTCACTTTTCAGTTTCATGCATTGGAGAAGGAAATGGCAACCCACTCCAGTGTTCTTGCCTGGAGAATCCCAGGGACGGGGGAGCCTGGTGGGCTGCCATCTATGGGGTCGCACAGAGTCGGACAAGACTGAAGCGACTTAGCAGCAGTAGCAGCAAAGCAATTGAGCATGCAAGCACATACTGTTGAAAATTTAAGTTGTTTTGATTTTTTAAATACTATAATTAGTGTTTGAATGAGCATTGTTGTAGCTAAAAAATAAAATAGAGTATTACAAAGATAGGAAGTTCCAAAGTCATGACCTCATTGTGGGGAGGGAACAGAGGGGCCTGCTGAGGCCTGGTCAGAGGGAGATCCTTTGTCAGACAGAAATCTGAGTAGTTATCATATATTTCAGAGCAAATACTTGGCATCAGCTCTGTGCAGCTCTTAGCTTATTTTGTAGCTAATGATTCTTGAGTACCTTGTTGTTCAGTCACTAAGTCAAGTCCTAATTTTTGCGACCCCATGGACCAAAGCACGCCAAGTTCCCCTGTCCTTCACTAACTCCAAGTTTGCTCAAATTCATGTCCATTGAGTCAGTGATTCTATATAACCATTTCATCCTCTGCCAACACCTTTTCCTTTTTCCCTCAATCTTTCCCAGCATCAGGGTTTTTTCTAATGAGTCAGCTCTTTGCATCAGGTGGCCAAAGTATTGGAGCTTCAGCTTCAGCATCAGTCCTTTCAATGAATATTCAGGGTCAATTCCTTTTAGTATTGACTGATTTGATCTCCTTGCAGTAGAAAGGATTCTCAAGAGTCTTCTCCAGCATCACAGTTCAAAAGCATCAACTCTTTGGTGCTCAGCCTTCTTTATGGTCCAACCCTCATGTCCATACATGACTACTGGAAAAACCACAGTTTTGACTATATGTACTTTTGCTGGCAAAATGATGTTTCTGCTTTTTAATACATTGTCTAGATTTGTCATAGCTTTCCTTTGAAAGAGCAAGAGCCTTAATTTCATGGCTGCAGTCACCATCCATAGTGGTTTTGTAGCCCAAGAAAATAAAACTAGTCACTGTTTCTACTTTTTGTCATTTATTTGCCATGAAGTATTGGGACCGGATGCCACGGCCTTAGTTTTTTGAATGTTGAGTTTTAAGTCAGCTTTTTCACTCTTCTCTTTCACCCTCATCAAGAGGCTCTTTGGTTCCTCTTCGCTTTATGCCATTAGAGTGGTATCAACTATATATCTGAGTATCATCTGCATCTCTTGAGCACCTACTGTGTGCCAAATCCTTGCTCGAGTGCAGCCCTGCTACACACATTGGCTGTTTGCTCCTCTCTAAACCCCTGGAGGCAAGTCCTGCATGGTGATGTCAGGAGACTGAAGTCTGAAAGGGTTAATTCACATTAGAAATAACCTGGATTCAAATCTTCCTTATCTGAAGTTCTAACTTGGAAAATCAGACAACCCAGCAGCCCTTCCTCCTTCTGACCTGGTGGACATGAATATAGGTCTCTGAGGACCTGCAGTGTGCAGGCCAGCTGGTGACTGCTGCAAGGAAACAGGTTTCTGAGATCCCGCTCTTTTGGCAAATGCTGGACTAAACAGAGCTCTTTGAACCACATGTGTACTCACCTTTACTATCCTAAAGAGCCTGGGAGAGGGTTGAGGTGTGGGGTTTTCATATGGAGTTGACTACAGAACACTATTCTTATGGGATCACCTCTTCACTGACTTTCAAAGGAAAATGGTTGGAAAGTATTGTCCTGAATGCCCTCAAAGGCCCTCTGCAGCCATCAAGTCTTTTTGATCTGATAATTCCAGAAGACCGAGTAGCACCATGTGCCTAAGGAAGTATACATTAAAAAAAGAAGAGGTCTTTCTTGCCTACAGACAGCATGTCGGTATGTGTGTGTGCTCAGTCATGTCTGACTCTTTCAGCCCCATGAACTGCAGGCCACTAGGCGCCTCAGTCCATGGGATTCTCCAGGCAAGCATACTGAAGTGGATTGTCATTTCCTTCTGCAGGGGATCCTCCTGACCCAGGGGTTGAACCTGCATCTCCTGCACCGCAGACGGATTCTTTACCACTGCACCACTTGGGAAGCCTAGATGGCACAGGGAGGGTGAATGAATGATGGTCTTTCCTGGTCCCTTTGGCATGTCTGAATCTGGGCAGACGATCCTGCAGTGCCACCACCTCCTGTCACTCAGACAAGATCCATCATCCTTGGCATTTCAGCCTCTCTGCTGGGCCTTTGAAAAATTGGCCTGTGCTAATTGTTAGAGGCTACGGCTTCCATCCTCTTTCCCCAAGCAGAAGACAAGGGCTGTTGCCTTCACTTCACAGCAACAGTTGTCAGAAAGAAAGACAGCTCTTCCCAAGGATGCGGACTCTGCCTCTCAGGCCCCAGAATTTTCTATCTACAGGAATCACTCAGAGCCATTTGACAGTTGAGTGCCTGGGATCTCAAAGAGAAAATCTGCTTGAGATACGCAGGATGGAAAGACATTTATCATTCTGGCAGGAACCCGACTATGTAAATCAGGAAGTGCTCTGCCCAGGCCCTTTGTTGTTTTTCACTCGCTAAGTTATGCCTCACTCTCTGTGACTCCATGAACTGCAACATGCCAGGCTTCCCTGTCCTTCACTATCTCCCGGAGTTTGCTCAAATTCATGTCCATTGAGTCAGTGATGCCATCCAACCATCTCATCCTATGTCACCCCCTTATTCTTTTGCCTTCCATCTTTCCCACCATCGGGGTCTTTTCCAATGAGTTGGCTCTTCACATCAGGTGGCCAAAGAATTGGAGCTTCAGCTTCAGCATCAGTCCTTCCAATGAATATTCAGGGTTGATTTCCTTTAGGATTGACTAGTTTGATTTCCTTGCGGTCCAAGGGACTCTCAAGAGTCCAGCAGCCTTGGCACACTACAGAAAAATAGATGAGATGATGAGACACAATGTATGTGTGTTAATGTGGATGTGTTTGCCAATCAGATTAGAAGTGATCACATACATTCCTAGTAACCAGTGAATGAAATAATGAGCTTTCCTCATCCCTAGTGACCATATGTAGGAGAAGGCAACGGCACCCCACTCCAGTACCCTTACCTGGAAAGTCCCATGGATGGGGGAGCCTGGTGGGCTGCAGTCCATGGGGTCACTAAGAGTCAGACATGACTGAGCATCTTCACTTTCACTTTTCACTTTCATGCATTGGAGAAGGAAATGGCAACCTGCTCCAGTGTTCTTGCCTGGAGAATCCCAGGGACAGGGGAGCCTGGTGGGCTTCAGTCTATGGGGTCACACAGAGTTGGACACGATTGAAGCGACTTAGCAGCAGCAGCAGTGGTGACCATACAAACTGATTTTGTTTGGGGGGGGGGTGTCAATTGATAAAGATTTTATAAAACCTCATAAAAAGAATAGTTAACATTTATCAGTCACCAGGTTGAAATCTAAGTGTTGTAGACACTTTGAAGCAGGGACCCCCTCAAAATTTCTCTACATGGTGGATATAGCATCATCTTTATCCTCACCTCATAGATAGAGAGACAAAAGGAAAAGTGTTCAAGTAATTGGTCTGAGGTTACACAGCTAGTAAGTGACAGACAGAATTTGAACTCAAGACATATAGCCCCATCCGCCTTACTCTACTGCCCTGCATGACTCACTCAGTGGTTCCACATTTATGAAGAAGCCTAAATACATATTCATATGGCCTCTTTGACACTAAGATGTTCATCGGCTTATCTATGATGGTGAAAACTTGGAAGTAGGTCAATGGAATAATGCTCTGTCATTTTTTAAAAATCAAGATTTCAGGTTATAGAAGTCAAAATGTACACAAACACATTCACCTGCAGTGCCTGCTTAAATCTTACTAAAAAGGACAGTAAGTGGAAACTCAAGATTGTGAGGACAATGAGAAGAGAAAGGCAGACACTACATTATTCTGGATGCTGAGAGGCAGAAAGAAGTGTCTTTCAGCTCAGCCGTCCAAGAAAGCAGAATCCAATCAGCATCATAGGAGTCACATAAGAAAGCAAGGAAGACTGGTGGGCATTGGAGGACCTTCAGTGGATACAGCACAGGCTGCTCCTGAAACTGTGGGAGCAACATGGAGGTATGTTGAAGATGAAGGTTGGTTGACTGTCCATTTGAAAGTGTTTGAACCACTCCCTCGCCCAGAGCTGCCTCCCCCAACTCAGTGTGCTGAAAGACTGATCACCACCCTGGCAGGAGACTAGAGGTCTGTTTTTAAGACAGAAGCTCAATCAAAGCATGAAGATTCAATGAATGGCCAAATTAAAAATGTGATAATTGACTGGATATCTCGCCCTGGTTGAGCTCCTGGGATCCTGATGGTCAGACCTCGCCCACCCAGGCAGGAGACTGGAAGATTATTCTTGGGGAAATCTGACCAGCTGAAGAGGAAAGCCCTGAAAACAGTACCAACAGAGTCTCCTCAGTGAAATCCGGGAAAATCATGCCATTGCAAGACCACAGTTGGCAACTGCCACAGTTACTTAGATTTGCCACTCGGCTTCTGAGGGCTTATCTATTAAATGTGAGAAAGTTTTCAAGATCACCAAATATTTGGGAAAGGCTTGTAATGTAGACAGATCCCAAACAAGCCAACAGTACCCTAGAAGGGAAACAATTAGGTAAGACAATGAAAACCAAAACCAAATAAAGAGGAAACATGTCAATAATATCCCCAGGGTTATAAGAGAAGATGCTACATGTATGAAATAAGAACAGGATGCTATTAAAAAGGAATATTTAGAACAAAAAAAACTCAGAAGAGAACTTATAAGGTAAAGCTAAATAAATGTGCCAGAAATGAGCACACTGACAAAGAGATTAAAAAAGAAAAGAAAATTGAAGACCCAGAAGTGGAAGGGGAAGAAGGAGGAGAAAGGGAAAGGGGAGGACAAGAGGTGGGGAAGGAGGAACGGGAGGAAATAGAAGGTAGCACGAGGGGAGAGGAAGAAGAGGTTAGAGAAAGAGCGGACAGATTGAGGGGACACTAAATCACAAAGAACAAAAATAAATAAATAAATAAATCACAAAGAACAGCAAAGATACTGGTGATTATGTAGCAACTCTATGTGCCTAAAACTATTCCCAGAATTGCCTGTTAACTTAATAATTAAATATTAACTCATATAACTGTAACAAAACTCTTGTAGTAGACATTATTTTTATCCTATTTTAGAAATTAGGACACTAAAGCACAGAGAAGCTAGAAGACTGATTACCCAAGGTCCCTCAGCTTGTAAAAGTCAGAATGAGGAACTGAACTCGGGCAGACTTACTCTCTCATCCAAGCTCTTAACATCCTGACAAAATTGTCCCTCAGTAAAAGAGCTTCATAAAATTCAAGAATTACTTAAAGGTTATTTTTCAGATCTGATGTTTCCAAATTAAAAGGACCTTTGAGTGTCTGTGAAAATAGGTAAAAAATTATTCTTGTTAATTTATAAAATCATGGCACTATGGGACTTCAGAACCCTGAGGAAAAAGTTGAGATCCTAAAAGCTATGAGAGAAAAGAGAGAGGACAGAACAAACTGCCTGTATATCAAAAATTAGAATGACATCTGACTTCTGAAGAGCAATACTGGAAATGAGAAGAGAATGGAATAATGCAACATCTTTCAGTTCAGTTCAATTGCTCAGTTGTGTCTCACTCTGCAAGCCCAGGGACTGCAGCACCACAGAAAGCCAGGCTTCCCTGTCTACCATCAGCTCCCGGAGCTTGATCAAACTCATGTCTATTGAATCCGTGATGCCATCCAACCATCTCATCCTTTGTCATCCCCTTCTCCTCCTGCCTTCAGTCCTGTCCAGCATCAGGTCTTTTCCAGTGAGTCAGTTCTTTGCATCAGGTGGCCAAAGTATTGGAGCTTCAGCTTTGGCCTCAGTCCTTTCAATGAATATTCAGGACTGATTTCCTTTAGCATTGACTGATTCAATCTTTTGCAGTCCAAGGGACTCTCAAGAGTCTTCTCCAACACCACAGTTCAAAAGCATCAATTCTTTGGCGCTCAGCTTTCTTTATGGTCCAATTCTCACATCCATACATGACTACTGGAAAAACCAGAGCTTTGACTAGATGGAACTTTGTTGACAAAGTAATGTCTCTGCTTTTTAATATGCTGTCTAGGTTGGTCATAACTTTTCTTCCAAGGAGCAAGCATCTTTTAATTCTGTGGCTGTAGTCACCGCCTGCAGTGATTTTGGAGCCCAAGAAAATAAAATCTGTCCCTGTTTCCCCATCTATTTGCCATGAAGTGATGGGACCGGATGCCATAATCTTTGTTTTCTGAATGTTGAATTTTAAGCCATCTTTTCACTCTTCTCATCTGTAATTTTGAGCAAAAAAAAAAAAAACTTTAATTCTGAGCAGAAAATATTAGAAGAGCAGTCTACACTCAGCCACATGGTCAAGAATGAGTGTAGGTCATTTTTAGACACTGAGTCTCATGTCTCTTTTCTCTGAAATCTGCTAGTGGAGGTGCTCCATCAATAGGAGAGGGTCAACCATATGGAAGAAGTCATGGTGTCAGGAAATGGAGATGGACGCAAGAGAGCTGGGTCCCTAGGGTGTTGTCCCTAGGATGACACATGTGTGTCAGTACAGTGTTAAGCCCAGAGCATGTTGGAAGACTGGGAAGACGTCTCCAAGAAGATGAAGGTCACCGGATGTGGTTGAGTGAACTGGCAAGAGACTGTGAGAGATTTTCTATAAAAGAAGGTGGAAAAGTAGACAGACCAAACAAACCAAGAGACAGCATGGAAGATAATTAACTCTGTTGAGAACAGTTGTTTAGGAAAAGAAAAATCGTTTTCTGGTGTTCAGTGTCTTGGATTCACACTTTACCATTCACACTTGCATGGATGTGAAGGTGTAAATACTGAATGCGGATCTAACCAGACTGTAGCCTCATGGTGAGATGACGGATGATGGAGGGGTGGGGAGTGGACGTCTGTGGGAGTAAGAAGGATGAGTGGCTGAGCATTTCTTTTCTTAAAGTTTATTTTTAATTGAAGGATAATTGCTTTACAATGCTGTGTTGGTTTCTGTAATACAACAATGTGAAACAGCCTTAAGCATACATATGTCCCCTCCCTCTTGAAACTCCCTCTCACCCCTGACCCCATCCCACCCCTCTAGGTTGTCACAGAGCACCAAGTTGTGGTCCTTGTGTTATACAGCAACTTCCCACTAGCTATCTGATTTACATATGGGAATTTTACAATGCTGCTCTCTCAGTTTGTCTCATCCTCTCCTTTTCCTGCTGTGTCCACAAGTCTGTTTTCTATGCTTGCATCTCTATTCCTGCCCTGCAAATATGTTCATCTGTACCATTTTTCTAGGTTCCATATATACATGCATTAATATATGATGCTTGTTTTTCTGACTTACTTCCCTCTGTGTAACAGGCCTGGTTCATCTATCTTACTAGAACTGACTCAACTTTGTTCATTTTTATGGGTGAGTAATATTCCACCATATACATCTACCATAACTTCTTGATCCATTTATTTGTTGATGGACATCTAGGTTGCTTTCATGTCTTGACTATTGTAAATAGTCCTGCAATGAACACTGGGGTATATGTGTCTCTTCGAATTATGGTTTCCTCAGGGTATATGCCCAGTAGTGAGATTGCTGGGTCATGTGGTGTTTTATTCCTAGTTATTAAGGAATTTCCATACTGCTGTCCATAGTGGCTGTGTCATTGACATTCCAGTACTCAACAGGGATTGAGTGTTTCTTGTTCTTAGTGGTAAGACAATCAATAATGATTCAAGTTGAAAAATCAACAGGTATAGATATGAACAGGTATAGATATATATGAACATAGGAACAGAAATTTTAAAAAATTGCTAAAAAATGATAAGTAAACTTGGTAGTGAAAAGTGGGCAGGAATTTGATTATTGATTTTAATAATAAATCTTATGGAGTTAATTGATTTTATAGCTATATGCTTGGGTCGCTTGCAACAATAAAACTCAATAAAAAAAAGAAATACTGATGAATATGAATACTATGTAATCAGTTAAGTCACTCAGTCATGTCCGACTCTTTGTGACCCCATGAATCGCAGCATGCCAGGCCTCCCTGTCCATCACTATCTCCCGGAGTTCACTCAGACTCACGTCCATTGAGTCCGTGATGCCATCCAGCCATCTCATCCTCAGTCGTCCCCTTCTCCTCCTGCCCCCAATCCCTCCCAGCATCAGAGTCTTTTCCAATGAGTTGACTCTTTGCATGAGGTGGCCAAAGTACTGGAGCTTTAGCTTTTGCATCATTCCTTCCAAAGAAATCCCAGGGTTGATCTCCTTCAGAATGGACTGGTTGGATCTCCTTCCAGTCCAAGGGACTCTCAAGAGTCTTCTCCAACACCACAGTTCAAAAGCATCAATTCTTCAGCACTCAGCCTTCTTCACAGTCCAACTCTCACATCCATACATGATCACAGGAAAAACCATAGCCTTGACTAGATGGACCTTAGTCGGCAAAGTAATGTCTCTGCTTTTGAATATACTATCTAGGTTGGTCATAACTTTTCTTCCAAGGAGTAAGCGTCTTTTAATTTCATGGCTGCAGTCACCATCTGCAGTGATTTTGGAGCCCAAAAAAATAAAGTCTGACACTGTTTCCACTGTTTCCCCATCTATTTCCCATGAAGCGATGGGACCAGATGCCATGATCTTCGTTTTCTGAATGTTGAGCTTTAAGCCAACTTTTTTGCTCTCCTCTTTCACTTTCATCGAGAGGCTTTTTAGTTCCTCTTCACTTTCTACCATAAGGGTGGTGTCATCTGCATATCTGAGGTGATTGATTTTTCTCCTGGCAATCCTGATTTCAGCTTGTGCTTCTTCCAGTCCAGCGTTTCTCATGATGTACTCTGCATAGAAATTAAATAAGCAGGGTGACAATATACAGCCTTGATGTATTCCTTTTCCTATTTGGAACCAGTCTGTTCCATGTCCAGTTCTAACTGTTGCTTCCTGACCTGCATACAAATTTCTCAAGAGGCAGGTTAGGTGGTCTGGTATTCCCATCTCTTTCAGAATTTTCCACATGTTATTGTGATCCACACAGTCAAAGGCTTTGGCATAGTCAATAAAGCAGAAATAGATGTTTTCTGGAACTCTCTTGCTTTTTCCAAGATCCAGCGGATGTTGGCAATTTGATCTCTGGTTCCTCTGCCTTTTCTAAAACCAGCTTGAACATCAGGGAGTTCACGGTTCATGTATTGCTGAAGCCTGGCTTGGAGAATTTTGAGCATTACTTTACTAGCATGTGAGGTGAGTGCAATTGTGCGGTAGTTTGAGCATTCTTTGGCATTGCCTTTCTTTGGGATTGGAATGAAAACTGACCTTTTCCAGTCCTGTGGCCACTGCTGAGTTTTCCAAATTTGCTGGCATATTGAGTGCAGCACTTTCACAGCATCATCTTTCAGGATTTGAAACAGCTCAACTGGAATTCCATCACCTCCACTAGCTTTGTTCGTAGTGATGCTTTCTAGGGCCCACTTGACTTCACATTCCAAGATGTCTGGCTCTAGATTAGTGATTACATCATCATGGTTATCTGGGTCGTAAAGATCTTTTTTGTATGTAATAACATAACAACATGTGATGTTGGCTGAAAAGCAAGATCCCAAAATATGTGAGCAGTGTGACCGCAACCGTGTGAAAGCCATAGGAAATGTGGTCGAAGGAAATGCACCAGATACCAAGGATGGTGGGTGAGAGAGTAGAGCATTTTAAAGATTACGTTGTCAGTGATTTCTGTATTTTCTGTACTGTTATGACATTCCTTTTATAATGGAAAGTGGAGAGGAGAATAAGTGATGTCTGCCTACTTATACACTGCTGGGCGTGGAGTAAATAAGGTCGCTGGATTTGCTTGGAGCCAAGAAAATCCTCATCTTTATTAAATCTGATGATATCCATGGCAACTCTCCGGCCAAAGGAGCCAGAGCATAAACACCTGGGATGGGAGTCAGTACATAGACCTGAGAAGAGTTGGCGAAAGAAAAAGCTGTGACAAAGAATCAAAAGAGAATGCTATGGTAGGCTGCATATGCTGATGATGCTTGGCTGGTACCAGCCTCCTCAACTCCCCCACATTGCCTTGGACCAGCAGAAGCACCTGGATGTGAACTGTCCTCTTACGTTGCTTCTGGAAACATCTTTCCTGTGAGAGGACCAACGTGGGGCAGTTCATAGTAAGTCACCCCCTCCCTTCCCCTTAAAGCTTCATCCCACACTCCTGCATCCGAGAGAGGCTGAATCTAAGAAATCTCATTATGGAGAGATTCCATAATCTCATTCCATAATCTCATTATGGAATGTCCAAGGAGCCTCACCCTCATGGATACAGCTGAAGAATCCTTTTCCACTGCCACGTAATCAGCTCTACCTCCCTGTTTCATCTGTTATGCTGTTAGCTTCTTGGGAGAAACCAGCTGACGTTATACACATGGGAGAGACACTCACTAAAGGAGCAAGTCTGACCTCAGGACCAAATGGCAGATGAAAAGTTTCCAAAACAGTGAATCTGGAGAAAGCAGATGCTTCCAGTAGTGGCTGGGATGAGCTCATATTGACCTGTAAGGACTGATGATGAGCATCTCTTGATGTCCTGTGGGTAACTTGGAATTAGCCAATTAACTGCTTGGTGGGAATATTTACACAAGTGTAATGGGGAAACACTACAAGTAAGCTCCCTGGTCCACTGGATTGCTGGCTGGTAAGTGTTCACTCCTATTATTGCTGTGGATCTGGACCCACTTACTTGATGGCCATGAGCATTTTTCTTGACTATTGTCAAGAAAGCAATCAACAGTCCAGGGATGCTGGAAATAGTTACACTGTTAGTCCAGAAAGCATGCCAGGGACTGGACTCAAACATCCAGAAGGACTTCTCCAGCTGGGAATTGTTAAGAATCTTTATATTTGAAAGAATTGGAAAGGTAAGAGGCTCTTTACTTCCTGATCATTCTGAGACTCAACTCTGAGATTTTTCAGGAATCTCAGCCAGAAACACGGGAAAGGGTAAGGAGGAATGTAGGGTCCACATCCATTGTCTAATTCAGTGGCAGGACCAAACAAACATTCCACAGCAGACTTTGGAATTTCTAGAGAGCAAGTTTAAACGTTGCAATATTTCAGAATTCTTTTTTGTGAGTGTGCTTGGAAGGAAGCTGCAGATCACAGACTATCCATCTCTGCAACCCATTGCCTGGTTTAAATTTTTATTTCAATGTGGCAAATGAGTCCTGGGTGGAACTGCGAACACAGCATTATAAAGATTGATACCCTATAGAAGTTTTCATCTCAGAATGCAAATGTTGTCTCTATGAATCCAAAGCATAATCACAGTAAGTGAATGGACAAGGGCAGGTGTAAGAAACACCAAGTCTTGGAGTCAGGAGTCAAGGGGTTCTATGGGAGACTTTGGGTACTCAGAAGGGCCAACCCTGGTGCTTTTTGAACCTCAGAATTGGGGCATTGACTAGGTCTCTCAAGGATTTCTCCTTCTTATTGACAGAGGTTCACCATATTCATGCCTTGAGATAACCTATCATTCATTCATTTTATTCAACAAACACTTACTGTCACCTACTTTTTGCCCAGATTTTGTGCTGGCTGCTTCTACAGCAATAGTCTTATTTTAACTTTTAACAGCTCCCTGAGATGGGTACCACACACTCAGGACGAGGAGATGGAGGCTTTGAGCATCGCAGGGCAGCTGACTGACCTCCTTCCTCTCCCCAGGGCATCCTCACCTCCCTCTTCAGCCTCCAGACACACTCTTCTTTCTATGCTTCATGGTGCTGTGCTTCATCCATGTCTCAGGGCCTTGGGACAAGCTCTTCTTTCCTTCAGAGCCTATGCTTTTGCACACGCAGAGCTGGCTCTCAGCAGAGCACTTGCCCCCTCCAGGCTCTTCCTCCTTCATAGTCTTCCATTCACTTACTCTCTGATGCTGCCCTCCAGGGTGTAAACCTTCCACCAACACACACCTCTGCCTCCCTAGACCCACTTTCAGGAATTGGTAAGAAGAACACATGTGACTCAGGCTATGTTGGATGCACAGTCATGTAAGACTCTTTGCAGTCCCATGGACTGCAGCCTGCCAGGCTGTGCATGGAATTTTCCAGGGAAGAGTACTGGAGTGGGTTGCCAGTTCCTACTGAGGGGATCTTTCTGACCCAGGGAGTGAACTGGTGCCTTTTGGGTCTCCTGCATGGCAGGCAGATTCTTTACTGTTGAGCCACTGGAGAGGCCCCGGCCCTCCCTATCCCCTAGTGAAACAGCACATCGTCTCTCAAATCCCACCCCTCCTTGGGTATTCACCTCTTCCTGTGCTGCCCCTGCACATGTCAAATTAAAAAATGAACGAATGTGCCTGCCTTTTCTCCCGCTAAGTCTGTCTGTTGTCAATCTTAATTCACAGAGTCTCCAGCCACTGAACCTAAGTAGGCAGAAAAGTTATTCCTCCCCTGTGACCACCTATGTGTTGAGAAGTCAGATACTGGAAGCAAAGAAGAGAGAGTGTGTAGGATTAAGAAGCAGGGCCCAGAGGATTTTATTTGGTTTTGCTTGTAAATAATTCCAGATTCAACTAAAAGTGCTTTGCATCCACATCTGACTTCTCCCCAGTGAGAAGAATCCCTGTGTATCCGGCTCCCTTTCCTCCTCCAGCAGCTCACAAAAGCCAGAGCCTGTGATTTATAAGGACATGATGCTTAATGAGGCCAGAGGTGCTGAGAAGCCACACTTGAACTGTTCGCACAGAGAGCAGAAGGCCAGTAGCGGGCGGTAGAGATGGCAACCGCTGTTTTGACCATCAATATTAGTTAAATTTAATAGTGGGGTCTTATTGACTCTAAGAGTCTTAATTATCAGGAAGAATGGCCCTGTCTGTTAACAACAGAAAAATGATCAGAACTGAAACCACGTAAATTAAACTGTTTGCTTATCCTTTTATAAATAAGATTAATTGGCTAAATGGATCCTATACATTAAAAAGGATAAGTAACTGGTTTTTTTTTTTTTTTTTCTCCCGACAATTACCTTCTTAACACTCTCAGACTTCTGCTCTGGAGGTTTGATGAGGAAACATTCATCAAAGAGTATTATTATGTTTTAATGTGTCTCTTATCTGAATTTCTCCCATCTCAGCACTTTATCTGCTGGTGGGTAGGATGGGGTTTAATGGGCCTGTGGGCTGTTAGAATAGGATATTCTGAGGAGGTGGGTGTTATGGAAGTCTCCACGGAAGCTAGCCCTGCAGGTGTACACACCCACATCCTAGCCTGCGCGCATCCTAACCCACACACCTCCTGGTACACATCCTGCCCACGCCCTCGACCAGGATGGGTGGAGCCTGGAAAGATGTAAACCTTTTGTGTGAGCGCCCTGCTGAAACATCCCCTAAAGAGGAAGCCACGCATTGCTTGGAACCTAAGAGCTGGGACCTTGCTACTGAGACCAAGCTCGTATTGCTCACTGAAGAGAGATAAGGTTGTAGGGCAAGAAATAAAGATACTGTTTGGAGAGGCAGAAGATGGAGAAGATTGTGGACTAGTGCCAGACAGCTAGAATTCAGGTTTCTCATACTAAAAGGGGAGTGGGCATGGTTAGGTTATTACAAACCTTTGGTGTTGGAATTCTTTGTTCTCATAGCTCTCCACAGGTCAGGCCAACTTGTTCCTTTAAACCTCCAAAAAGACAAATGTTATTCTCTATTTTCCAACTTTGTATCTCTCTATGAATGGAAGTGTTATATCTTTAAAAGTCAAAGGTCAGAGTTTTGTGGAGCCGCTGACTTGTATATTTCAGTCTATAGACAGCATTCTTAACTTGTAGCAAAATCAACAGATACAAAGGTTAAAGTAAAAGAGACAGATCTGCTACGGAGTCAGATTTGTTCTTCCCTATTACAGCATTAACTGTAACCATGCTGCTGGCCACTCAGGGATTCAGGTTTTCTGTCATTGCTCTTCCCCATGACACATCATTGGAGAAGGGGAGGACAGAGGATGAGACTGTTGGATGGCATCACTGACTGGATGGCCATGAGTTTTGAGCAAGCTCCAGGAGTTGGTGATGGACAGGGAAGCCTGGTGTGCTGCAGTCCATGGGGTTGCAGAGTCAGACATGACTGAGTGACTGAACTGAACTGAATGAGACATCAGCTGTTATGAGTTGGATGGTGTTCCCCAAATTTGTATGTTGACAGTTTCAGCCCCTCAGAATGTGACAGTATTTGAAGAAGGACACTTATGGAGGTAATCAAGTTAAAATCTGATGCCCTTATAGAAGAGGAGATTAGGATTCTGACCCAAACAAAAGGAGGACCATGAGCAGACATAGGGGGAAATCTGTTATTTATAAGCCAAGGACAGCCTAGCTCAAAACACTAAGATCATGGCATCTGGTCCCATCACTTCATGGCAAATAGAAGGGGAAAAAATGGAAACAGTGACATATTTTATTTTCTTGGGCTCCAAAATCACTGCAGATAGTGGCTGCAGCCATGAAATTAAAAGATGCTTACTCTTTGGAAGGAAAGCTATAACAAACTTAAGTAGAATATTAAAAAGCAGAGACATCATTTTGTCAACAAAGTTCCATATAGTCAAAACTATGGTTTTTCCGGCAGACATGTAAGGATGTGAGAGTTGGGCCATAAAGAAGTCTGAGTACCGAAGAACCGATGCTTTCAAGCTGTGGTGCTTCAGAAGACTCTTGAGATTCCTTGGACTGCAAGGAGATCAAACCAGTCAATCCTAAAGGAAATCAGTCCTGAATATTCATTGGAAGGACTGATGCTAAGCTGAAGCTCCAAGACTTTGGCCACCTGATGAGTCATTGGAAAAGACCCTGAAGCTGAGAAAGATGGAAGGTAAAGGAGAAGGGGGCAACAGAAGATGAGAGGCTTAGATGGCATCACCTTCAATGGATGTGAATCTGAGCAAACTCCAGGAGATAGTGAAGGACAGTAAGCCTGGCATGCTGTGATTGCAATGAGTTGGACATGACTTACCCACTGAACAACAACAACATAGGCCAAGGAGAGAGACTTCAGAAGGAAATACCTCTGCCGACACCTTGATCTCAGACTTCCAGCCTCCAGACTGCGAGAAACAAATGTCTGTTGTTTCAGGCTCCTGGTCTGTGGTGTTTTGTTGCAACAGACTGAACCCCCTAGGACAGCAGGTCCCTTCTGATCTCTGTAGGTTTTCTGACACAGAACTGCTGGGTCCAGAGGTGAGGAGGAAAGCAGGTGGGTCCTGCCTGCTTCTTGTCCTACAGACTGTCTCCTGTGGTCTTAAATTGCAAGGCATTTTTAAAGCATAGAAAACATTCTTGCCCTTGAATCAAAGCATTATATTTCAAAGGCAATTTAATAAAGCTTGCTTTTGCAGCCTCATGGAAATGTGTCTATGCAAACATAGGAGATCCTTGTCTGAAAGTAATTCTCTCCTGGGTCCTTCAGCCACCAAGGGAATGAAATCAAAAGCTGGGCAGTGGTTCCAAGCTCATCATTTGTCAAAGCAAGGTACAGCTCAAAGTGGCAGGTTTCTGTGTCCCAGGCTAAATTTAGCTAATCACACCTCTGAATTCTGTTCTCCATCAAGGACCCCCGGCATCCCCTGTGAAAGGATCCACCATGCTGTCAGCAATAATGATAGTTTGTGCTTTTAGTTCCTTGCTCCAGACAATTTTCAAAGGATTCATCCACCCTACTCTGCTCAGGTAACGGTGTTTCACGACACAGCTGATTTGCAGGCTCCTGATCCATCACCACAAACTTTGCTGAAATGGCTCACAGGTAATGTCCTAGGGTCTGTATATTTGGTAATGATGGTGATGGACAGGGAGGCCTAGTATGCTGCAGTCCATGGGGTCAAAAAGAGTCGGACACAACTGAGCAACTGAACTGAACTGAACTGATAAGCATCATGGAGAAAGCAGGCAACATGACAACTGAAGGCAAAGAGAAAGTAGATCAAAATACCATTAATTATCTAAGTGAATCAATACAAAGTGACCCACAGCAGCTACATTAATTTCAGAGAGTGGGGTGGCCTTTTCTTTGCTACTTTTCCTTCCATTCTGTGTGTGTATTTTGCGGGGGAGTATGGAAATTTCTTCTCTCCTGATGTTCCCTTTCATGGTGACAGGTAGAAGTGACCTTCTCCAATATGGACTCAGCCTTAATCCTAACACCGCTTTTTAATTGTTTTAATCATTTAAATCATTTCTTAAATGACTCAGAATATAGGCAGGGAGAAATATGATGTTCAGTGTTCCCCTCCACCACCACCACCAGACACACACACTGTCATTCTCCCCACGCAACTCGACTCCTATTGTGCGGAAGTAAATGTGGAATCTGAGCTCTGGTTCTAGATATGTTTAATTATCCGTGTGTTTGCAATGATTCTGGCCAAAAGAAAAGTGTTTTACAGCCTTAAAATCTAAACTAAATGTTTCCAGGGACTGCAGGATGTGAGCTCAGGCCTTGAGGGAGACTCGGGTGACCTGGGGGTCAAAGAAGTCTCTGGAGCTGCTGCCCAACCAGTGGTCCAACTCCTCTGCCCCCATATTGTGGCAACACACACCAAGATGATATGCAAGGGCAATGGAGATGTCTGTGAAAGGGCATGTGGGTCCTGTATGTGGCTCATGTTCAATCCATCAAAGACTCCTGCTGTCCAGGGACCTGACAGCCCCTAGCTCTATGGGCTCTGAGTCCTTAAGGTCAGGGTGACTGTGGCCATACCAGCCAGCCCACACAGGCACCCTCTGCAAGGGGCCACCATCCATTTGCCAGCTTCTTCTCTCAGCGGTCCTCAGCTCCTACATGGTTCTGGGGATGTCAGGATGGTGGAGATTCCATCTCCATTCTCAAGAAGCTCAGCGACCCATGATGGGGAGGAAGGATGCATGTCAGGGGCATGATCGTGGCTCCATGGCTGTCTCAAGGTCCAACCTGGCCAGTCCCTGCCCCTCCGCCCCCCTGTGGTCCCCCAGCTCTCTCTCTGCAGCTACTGGCCTCCTTGCTACTGTCCCACGTACTTCTTGCTCCCTCGGCCCCCACATGGGCTCCTGGCCAGCTCCCTCCCTTCCTCTAGTCTTGGGGTTAGATGTTCTCTTCTCAATGACCACGATGCAGCTCAAGGTGTCATAACAAAGCATCACATACTGGGCAGCTTGAACAACAGAAATTTATTTTCTCCATTTCAGAGGCTGGGAGTCTGAGATTCAAGTGTGGCCAGGGTTAGTTTCTTCTGAGGCCTCTGCTGGGGGCGCAGATGGCCGTCTTCTCCCTGCGTCCTCACATGGTCATCCTCCTGTGCATGTCTGTGTCCTGATCTACTCTTCTTATAAGGACCCTGGTCCTATTGGATTAGGACCCACTCATATGCCCTCATTTCACCTTGTTGTTGTCCAGTCACTCAGTCGTTTCTGACTCTTTGTGACCCCATGGACTGAGCACGCCAGGCTTCCCTGTCCTTCACCTCCCTGAGTTTGCTCAAAGTCACGTCCATTGAGTTGGTGATGCTATCCAGCCATCTCATCCTCTGTCACCTGCTTCTCCTTCTGCCCTCAATCTTTCCCAGCATCATGGTCCTTTCCAATGAGTCATCTCTTTGCATCAAGTGGCCAAAGTATTGGAGCTTCAGCTTCAGCATCATTCTACCTTAATCACCACTTAAAGGCCCCATCTCCAAATGTGGTCATGCTGGGGGTTAAGTTTTTGCTATATGGATTTGGGGGAGACACAAGTCCATCCATTACAACCACTTGATGCACAGATAGAGCATCGCTGCTCGGGCACCCCACTCTCTCATCCTAGTTCCCCTGCCCCACTGAGGCCATCACCCCGGATCTGCCACACGACTCCCTTATTTGGTATGTCCTGTTCATGGTCAATCTTCCCATGTGTGTGAGCTCCAAGAGGATAGAGGTGTTGCCAGCACCCCACCCCCACCCCCGCCACCACTGTGCTCCCTAAGCCTTTCTCCAGGGTTTGGCTGGTAGCTGGAGCTTAAAGAATGAAGTAATTGCACAAACTCTTCTTGGAGAGAGGAGGCAGGCTTACTGGGAGGCAGACTCAGAAGAGGCTCCTTAGCCTGAGTATCCTTGAAGTCCTACAGACACCTTCCAGAGGAATCGTGAGCATTTAGAACACGAGGGCAACTTGACCCTGGGAGGAAGGATTGTAGAGAACGTGCTGGGAATGTGGGGTTTAGCACAGAGACAAGATGTGGGCCCTGGGGACCTTGTCAGCAACAGCCTTGCACCCCTCTTCTGTCCCCTCCTCTCCATCTGAAACTAAACCCCTTTAGAGTTGGGGACGGACTGCGTGTGGGATTCCAGGAGAAACCCTGCAGCCCAAGTCCTGATCCTGTGAGCAAGCCAGGCTTTTCCCTCATTGACTGACATCTCCGGGAAAGTGAGTGGGGACCCTTCAGGGCTCTTGGGCACAAAAGCTTTTGTGTGCCACTTCTCTTGATTACAGGAAATAGGCTTCAGCCTTCAGGACCTTCCCTGAGTTCCAAAGGGCAGGTTAGAAAAGCTGCTAATCAGGGAAGGGACAGGATGCAGAGACAAGGGAGGAGCAGTCAAGAAACAATATTGCAACCTTGGGGCAGAACCTGGTTCCCCCTCAAGGGAAGCACACAGCAATATCTTTGTGCTGTTTTGCAGATACTGAAACCCCCATTGGATGGGAGAAATCACAGACCCCAGGATGGTTGGAACCAAAAGGTTAATGATGCTGACTCCTGACTACCTCACCTCCAACCAATCTGAAGAATGTCCACAAGCTGATTATGCCCTCTTTAACCATGACTATAAAGTTCCTCACTACCCTCTCCAGGCTGGGACTCACAGTTTTGAGGGCATTAGATCTCTATGACCCCTTTTTCCTGGCAAAACAATAAAACTGTTTTTTCTACTTCACCCAAAACTCTGTGTCCAGGAATTATTTCAGGGTTGGGGTACAGAGGCTGGATTCAGCTTCACCAGGAGACACCACTGTCCCTCTGCAGAGGGAAGCCAACTGGGACCTCTTGTGGAGCATTAACTGGGGTGGTGAAAAGAGAGAAATGAAACTAGAGTCCAAAGCCTGGGAGAAATCAGCCCACATATCTACTTACTAGCCTGGCAAATCTTTTGAAGCCTCAATTTTATCATCTTTAAAATGGGGATACATTTCCAATTGAGGCTTTTGAGTTGCAAAGGCTGGAGACGACTCTTGAGAGACCCTTGGACAGCAAGGAGATCAAACCAGTCAATCCTAAAGGAAGTCAACCCTGAACATTCACTGGAAGCTTAAGGTGAAGCTCCAGTACCTGATGGCCACCTGATGTGAAGAGCTGACTCACTGGAAAAGACCCCGATGCTGGGAAAGATGGAAGACAAAAGGAGAAGAGGGTGGCAGAGGATGAGATGTTTGGATGGCATCATCGGCACAATGGACGTAAACTTGGGCAAACTCTGGGAGATAGTGAGGGCCAGGGAGGCCTGTCGTGCTGCAGTCCATGGGATTGCAAAGAGTGGGACATGACTTAATGACTGAACAACATTTCCACTCATCAGTTATCCATTAAAAATGGATGACATGAGTGACATGAAGATTTACAATACCGTATGTAAAATAGATAGCCAATGGGAACTGGCCGAATGACTCAGGGAACTCAAACAGGGGCTCTGTAACAAGCTAAAGGGTGGGCTGGTGAGGGAGATGGGAGGGAGGTTTGGGAAGGAGGGGACTTAGGTGTACCGATGGCTGATTCTTGTTGATGTATGACAGAAAACCACAAAATTCTGTAAAGCAATTATCCTTTAATAAAAAAGTTTAAAAAAATGGATGACATGTGAACACGGCTGACACTTAGGAGGCACTTAATGAAATGAAGCATTCTTGTCATCTTTAATGAAATCTGTGGCTGAGTCAATACATGGATCAAAAAGCCCAGCCACAGGGGGTGACATCAAAATTTGGGCAGGCAGGTAGGTCAGGTGGTCCCCTGGTGTCACAGGGGAGGGGCTTCCTGAAGGCTGACATTCAGTTGCTTTGGACCACAAAGTAACTGCTGCTCACTCCCTCCCAATCTAGAGTCATTTTAAGAGGGCGGAGTGAGCCAGGAATTTAGGACACATTTTGCTAAAAATAGGGGATTATTTTTTAAAAAATACAAAACAATAAAAATCTGTCTAACACATTTTAAGGATGACTGCACACCACTGAAATTATTTAGAACAGTAATTTTCTTTCTTCTTTCCTTTCCTGTCTCCTATTGTGTAGATATAGTTTTCTTTATTTCTCTTTTTTCCCATCCATTGGTTTTATACTTACATTTTCTACCATTTTTTTATTTTTTCTTTGATGATTTCTAACATTAAATTTTAACATGTCTATTACCAAAGCCTAGTAACACTAAATAACATTTTTATATGTCACCAGGAGTTAGAATACTTCAGTTCCAAACTGTCTTTTTTTTTTTTTTTTTTCCCATTATTGATAAGATTTTATTTTTCTGAATCTTCTATGTGGTTTAGAATGGCTTGAAACTAGTTATTGTCAAGGAGTCCTTTAACTACAGGAGGATTTTCTTTTCTTTTTTTTTATTTTTTTTTATTTATTTTTTTTTTTAAATATACATATGTTTCTTTTTTTTTGTTTTTGTTTTGTTTTGTTTTTAGTTTTTATTTTTAAATTTTAAAATCTTTAATTCTTACATGCATTCCCAAACATGAACCCCCTCCCACCTCCCTCCCTATAACAAACTGTCTTAACATCCCACTTCATGTTTCTGTTGGCTAATATTTCAGTATCATCTTGTTTTTAGACCCTCCATTTATTCTTTAATATTATTCTTTATGTAAAGTTACCAATGTGTTGACAACTTTATTTACATAGGTTTTTGTGCATTTTTACTTCTTCCTTTGGGTTTAGTTTCCTACTTGTTTAGGTGTATCCCTTAACACTTCTCTCAAAAAGGACTGCTGACCAGCAAACAATGAATAGTAAACTCTTACAATCTGCATCTGAAATTGTCTGAAGGGTATATGACAAGATGCAGAATTTCTAGGTTAATAGTTATTTCCTTCCTTGTTTAAGGACTTGTTTTGTTACATCCCACTATTTATGCTGCTAATGAGAGGTCTTCCCTCCAATATTATTATTGATGTTTTGTTATTTTTTTCTTGCCTCTGGTAGAGTTTAGGATTTTTCCCTTTTTCTATGATGATGTGAGAATTTTACAGCTTTCTCTTGATCACTGAGGCTTGATAGTGTCAACTACAAATTGGAACTTGCCATCTACATAGCGCTATGGCCTTCCCTGGTGGCTCAGTGGTAAAGAATCCACCTGCCCGTGTAGGAGATGTGGGTTTGATCCCTAGGCTGGAAAGATCCCCTGGAGAAGGAAATGGCAACCTATTCCAGTGCTCTTGCCTGGGAAATTCCATGGACAGAGGAACCTGGTGGGCTACAGTCCGTGTGGTTGAAAAAGAGTCAGGCATGACTTAGCGACTAAACAATAATGATCTACCTTTATAAGGATTGAATCAGGTGCTTCTGCAGCTGCTGATTTTTAGCAACCCCTGAAAGGAGTTCAGGGTGGAGAACAGAAAGGAGGCTCTCTGTGCTCTGGAAAACTGGCAGATATGTCATCAGGTAGATATTTTTAGGAGCCAATTTTATGAGCCCGATTCTTGCATTTTCTCACACCTAGGAAAGCAGGAATTTCCTTCATGGTGACATCTGCTCCTTGTGACCAGCAAAGAATTTCTGCAGAAAATATATGTTTGACTGTATGTACCCTCTTCACCAAAATCACATATATACTAACCTCCCCCTGTCTCTTTGGAGCAGTTTCTAGGAGCTGAGGAGCTGTCCTCAGCTATAAAACTCTTTTTGCCCCAATGAAAACTTAACTCACAATACTCGTGTTGTGTCTTTTTTTTTTTTTTTTTTAAGTCAGCAGTGGTTTTGCTATAACGTGTGCACGTGTACATCTGTCATTTCTTTTGCTCAGGACTTTTGCATTTCATAAATCTGAGTTCTCACTTCTTCCTTCACTTTTGAAAACAGGCAGTGATTTTTTACTTCAAATGCTTTCTCTCCTTCATATACCTTTAGATAAATGCATGAGTCTCTCATCCTGTCCTTCCCCATTTCCTAGCAGGTTCTGACGCTCTCTCTCTCCAAGCTGCCATCTCTCTAATTTCCCTGTTCACTGTCAGCTGAGTCAGTCTGTCTGCTAGAGTCTCTTTCCAGAGGTAACAGTCTGTGACTAATCAGGGTGTGAGCAGGTGGGGATATTGGGGTATGCTGGGCAAATGTGCAAATCTCCAGTTATAAGATGATAATGTTCTGAGGATTTGAGGTAGAGTGTTATGATTATAGTTAATAATATTGTATAAGATACTTGAAAGTTGCTATTTGATAGAAGTGAAACTGAAAGTCACTAAGTCATGTCTGACTCTTTGTAACCCCATCGACTATAGCCTGCCAAGCTTCAACCCAGGTCTCCTGTGTTGCAGGCAGATTCTTTACCTCTTGAGTCACTAGGGAAGTCCAAGAATACTGGAGTGGGTGACCTATCCCATCTCCAGGAGATCTTCCTGACCCAGGGATCGAACCAGGGTCTTCTGCATTTCAGGCAGATTCTTTACCAACTGAGCTACCAGCAAAGTCCTTTTAATAGAAGAGGAGATCTTGAACATCCTTGCAACAAAAAGAAAGAATGTTAAGTGAGTAGAAGGAGGAGTTAGCTCACTTTATTGTGGTAAACATTTTGCCATGTATATACATATCAAATCTTCATATTGTACACCTTAAACCTAGAAGATGTTACATGTTAGTCATATTTCAGTAAAACTGGGGGAATATGTATTAGTAACGGCAGATAATCATTTCATATCACACTTTTGAAAGGTAGATAGTCACAGATCTATTCAGGGGGCCATGATCCCACAGTTGAGCACATACCTGTAACCACAAATAATAACTTCTCCAGGTGTGACCAGCTTCCTTCCATTAGTGTAAATATGCCTGCTGAAATTTCATGATAAACATTTATGTATTTTGAAGTATGAAAACCTAGACTTCTTGAACTTTTGTGAGCAGGTATTGGAAGCAGCAAGTCTCCAAGACAAGAACAAATCTCACTTTTTAGATGAGCAGGACTGATTTGCCCAACACTCAGTGGCTACTCTCAGAATAGTCCTAGGTCTGGGCTGACCATTCCATCAACCCTGAAAACTAGGCCAGCGTGCTCTATTTAGATAATACATTTTGACTCACTATATGGGACTCCCACAGGTAAGCCAGGAACCGGCTACCCACTCCTCCCCACAGTCAGCCTGGATGTCTTGGCCTAATTTCATAAGACCAGCGTGAAAATCTTAAGCTCTGTTGTCATGGAAACTGCATCCAAGGAAAGGGTCCATGACCTCTGGGGGAAATTCCCAAAGATGGGACCTCCTGCCTGGACCACACCTGACATCATTCTTCTGAGTCCCCATGGAAGTATTTCACTGGACTAGCTCTGGTCCATTCCCAGGGGAATGCAAATCCCACAGGGTGCCCCCCTCCCCACCCACCACCCACCCCCGTCCAGGCCTTCTCTTGCACAGGTACCCAGCAGAGGATGGGGGCTATGCTCTCTGAGCTGCAAGGTTCGAGGACCCACCAGGAGAACCCATTAAGCTCCCGGGCTGTGAATCAGGCTCCTTCTAGCTCATCAGATCTCACACAGCTCCTTACCCCTCTTCCTGTGTGGATAGTTTGAGTCTCCGTTTGCCCCAGTCATTCCAGATGGTGATCACAAGTGCATCGCAGGCCAATTTAGATTCAGAAGGCTGACCCAAGGCCGCCATGGGCCCATTAGAACAATGATCTGACTATAGATGGTTTGTTTGACCACGTGAAGGGTCCTTGGGACTCATTCTGTCTCAGCTAATGAGGTCTTTTTTGATTTCCTGGCACTGCTTTTTCTTGATGGATGATAGATTTATGATTCATGGAGGGTTTTAATATTAATGTTGGCCCTATGGAAGATAAATCGGACACAGAATTTATTGATGTAGTAAAGAATTAGATGTTCCCTCCCCTGTGACTGTGTAGGAATTCGTGAACTGGCCACCCTGTCCTGTGGTTCAGGAATCCTCAGGTGGCAGCTCTTCCACAGAAGCTAAGTCCCTGCCCAGAAAGAAGAGGTCAAGTGAGAAAGCTACCTGAGCTTTGGGGCTGAAACCAGAGGGGAAGAAGGGAGCTGGCAGGGAACTGGTTAAGTCCGCACCTGTTGCTGCGGCCTCCATTTCTGTCAGCTTTTACTGGACCTGTAAATATCGCCTTGCAGCTCAAACGGCGGGTGCATTATGGGGAGTGTTCGTGCAAGAATTCGAAGAGGGAGTAAAATTGATGGATGCCCTCAATGTCTCCTGCTGGCAGTGGGAAGTCATGTGGGAACCAGCCGCCCATTTCCTAGGGCTCTCTGTGCTCTGCTGGCATGTTCTGTATTTCAGCTACAAGTTCTGTAGCTGAACACTGAGATGCAGAATTGGATGACCATATGGCCTTCCTGGTATAAATACAAAGATAAAGCAAGCAAAGCCTCTAGTGAATGCTTACTGTATGTCAGGCCAGTTCTGGAAGTTTTTCTTGTCATCTTACCCTATCTTGGAAAAAACACTACTTAGTAAGAGATGTTATTACTGACCACATTATAACAATTAGATATGGCCTGCCCCCTAGCAACAAAAGAGCAGAGCTTGGATTTGAAGCTGCCTGGCTCCAGCCTTAGCCACAATGGCTGTCAGGAATAAGCCCCTGCCATTCCCCTCTTGGGCTTCAACCCAGCTGTAAGCAACGACCTGCCCCTATGCAGTGGTGGACGTGGTGGGGAATTTGTTCTTTAAAATTCTACACGAAATCCTCAGGCAAGCACTTATTGTCTGCACTCCCAAACCCTCAGGAGCAAGTGTCATCCAGACGTTCAGCTCCCAGGGCCCATGAGGACCACTGGCTGGTGGATACAGACTGTCCCTCTTTGTCCCGCCTCCTGCCTTCAGTGGCAGAACTGGTTTTCCAGGACTGTTTCTTTGTGACAATGGTTTGAGGACTTTCCTGCCCTGCAATGGCATGGCTCAGACAAGGGGGAAATGTGATGGCTGATGACTTCCTAAATGGCAGAGAGGCAACCCCGCCCTCTCTGCAGAGCGAAGACCCCCAAGAAGGAGGGCAGCAGCCCCTCAGAGAAGTCAAGCCCTTCTGTGTTTTATGCCCACACAGCTTTCTTTCTTCCTTTGTTCTCGGAGTCTGTACTGTTTCCACCCCTACTGGGCGGAGTGCAACACAGTTCCGACTCCAACCATCCAGCTTAGCGTAGACCCCACAGATGAAGGGCTGGCTTTCTCCAGCTTCAAATGCACCTCCAAGGGGATTCCCCAGGCCCCTTGCACCTCTGACCGATTGGCTATGAGTTCAAGGGCTTCTGAGACCCCTCCTCAGAGGAGATTGGATAATTCACTAGTGGAAGAACTCCAAAGGCACTGCACTGCATTGTAAAGGCCACACAGAGGGATGAGCATGCTAAAGCGGCCCTGAGGGCAAGGTCTGTGGACAGAGCTCAGAGCTCCTGGACCCTCTCCCTGGGGAGTCCAAGTGTGGCCCCCCAACTGGTGCAACAATGTGTCCACCACCTAAGAAGCTGCCTGGAGTCTGAGTGTCCCAGAGGTTTGATTGAAGTTTTGTTACATAGAACAGATGGATTAAATAATTGGCCCCATGATTAAAAGCAATCCCCAGGATCATTCCCTCCTAGAAGCCGGACTGGTTCAAAGCCCCAGTCCTTTAATCACTTGGTTGGTCTTTCTGGTGACCAGTCCCTATGTGAAACTATCCAGGGGCCCACCTCCATCACCTCATTATAAACCCAAACTCCTGTCAATTAAGACAGTCCAGAGACTTCTAAAGTGCTTGCCAAGAACCAAAGACAAACATGAAATATATTTTTTATTTCATCATAGAATCCTGTCTGGAGAACAGAGTGGCTACACTCTAGTATTCTTGCCTGGAGACTTCTATGGACAGAGGAGTCTGGTAGGCTACAATCTATGGGGTTGCAAAGAACCGGGCATGACTGAGCGACTAACACTTTCACTTTTCAGAGCCCCATACTCATACCCTGTGTCCTGGCCTTGGGATTAATATAGCATTACTGATGCTAACTAATGTCTTCCCTGCTGGTAAAGCTCCAAACCACACATGCCCCATGGACTTAGTCCCTGATGGGTGAGATGCTGCAGGGCCCAAATGGGTTCTCGGCCTCTATCATCAGTAAGACTCTCATCAAAGAGCCCTGATCACACAAGAGCTCAAGACCTGGGCTCAGAACAAGGAAGACTTGTGCTGGAGCAGGAGTTTCTATTACGTTTACTTTGTTCTCATTTTTCTGCTGGCGAGTAGGTCAAGGGGGTCACTGTCCCTGAACATACTCTGCACTTTTAAACTGCAGCCAGAGGAGGGTGAATCACAGGCATTATTAACTATTCAGGACAGACCAAGCCTTAGCCCACAGCATCGCTTTCCTACATAATTACAGAAAAGATGAAATGGAGAAAGAGCCCGGCAGCCCTCATGCCCTTTCGGTTCTGCTTCCTTCCTTGTTGACTTTTTGACTCTCCGGGCTTAAACAAACTCCTTTTAGAGGAACGGAAGGGTGTTTGCTGGAGGCCAGACCTCTTCTGTATTCAGTCAAATGAAAGGAGACATAGAGGTCCTGGGATATGCTAAGCTAGGCTCGAATTGTGGAATCTCATCCCACCATCTGTGTCTACTGGGGGCTTCTGTTTGCTGCAGGGTCCCAGAATGAGGTCCTGGATAGAGCTCAAGGATGGCCACACATGCTGTCGGGATTAAAGCCGGTTTCCTGTAGGTGGGCACCAAGGAGCGGGCCATGGGCTTGACCTGGGATCACTCAGTCTGTTCTGGCTGCCGTAACAAAATGCCACAGACCAGAGGCTTAAACAACAGACTTTTATTTCTTACAGTTTGGGAGTCTGGAAATCCAAGATCAAGGTGCTGGTAGATTCCAAGCTATCTTGGCTTGCAGGTAGCTTATCTTCTCGCTGTGTCCTTCATAGGAGCAGATGGAGACGACTGTCTGAGGTCTCTCCTTTTCTTTTCAAGACTTTTTCTTAATGTGGACCACCTTTAAAGTCTTTATTGAATTTGTTACAATACTGCTTTATGGTTTTGTTTTGTTTGTTTTTTTTTTAACCACAAGGCACGTGGAATCGTAATTCCCTGACCAGGGATCGAACCAGCACCCTCTGCATTGGAAAGTGAGGTCTTAACCATGGGACCAGCAGGGAAGTCCCTGGGGTCTCTTCTTAGAGGGACACTGATCCTGTTGAGTTTAGGCCCCACCCTTATGATCTCACTTAAGCTTAATTCTTCCTCAGAGGACCCGTCTCCAAGTTCACACTTAGGGGTTAGCACTTAATTATATAAACTTGGGGAGATAGGGTTCTGTCCATAGCAGCAGGGCTTCATGGGCAGGGTCATAGGAACTGTGTAGAAACCCTTTTTTACCTCCCCCTTATTCTTCCTTCCATATTGTAAGAGGAAGTCACTTTTTGCCCTTCCTCTCAATTCTCCTGACACGGGCTGTGTGTGGGGTTTTCCCACATCAGGGCATCCTCTGATGCCAGTGGATACCAGTCTCTGCAGCTGGCTCACCCCCATCCCCTCATTCACAGTCTTGTACTGAGTTAAGAGAACACGTCTTTCGAACCAAATGTGCATCATTTCCACTTTCAGCTTGAAGGGCTGCTTCAGGACATGATTTACATAGACTTTCAGGTTTTCAAAAGTGGAAGAAATCCGCGACACGCTTGTGCTGGAAAGTACACGAGAGTCTTCTAAGGGGTTTTAAGCGCCCAGAACATAAAAGGGAAATTGGCCCGACAGAGGCACAGCGGTTGATTCTGCCAATAATACATATAATATTGCCTTCCCGAAACGCTAGCGCCTCCCGGGCTATCTCATCAATAGGCCCGACTTTAAATAAGACGCTTTGTTATTAAATAAAGCCTTCTCACAGACAGGGACCATAGGGCTGCAGGTCAGTCATTGGGGTTTGAAATCTCCTTTAATATGAATTTCCAGAGGATATTACAAAAGGGCCTACACGGGCAATAAAACACATTGTGCACAGCAGTTAAATATGCATTTCTGCAACAGGCTCTTTCAACGTCCGTGAATACAAATGCACAAAGACATAAAACCGCCGCCTGCTCCCGCGCTGGGAAGGAGGCTCAGGGAGGCACAGTGATAAGCCTTGTCCTCTGCATCCGCCTGGCAGCCTTACCGAGGCCAGCTCCAGTGTTCGAGCGGGAACAGACAGCCCTTGTCTCACAGGCTGTAGGCCCAGGTCCTGGAGACAGTGGACAGACCCCTGATCTTCTGGAAGGAAGTGGCCCTGGGCCCCCAGTGACCCGGTCAACCTTCTGTTCCAGACCAGCTGTGTTTTCATTTCCATCTCCTGGTAGGAGCTCCAGAGATGGGCCCTCCTGCCCTGACTCTTGTGGTCCCCTCCCAGCACCCCAAAGCGGTCATGGCCTTCCTGTTCCCAGAGACATGTGCATATGGCCACTTGAGGGAGGGTGGTATGAAAGTCCTAGGGCAGTCCTAGCAAACATCAACTAGGAGGCCTGAAACAGCAGAAATGGACCATCTCAGTGCTCAGGAGGTCAGGAGTCCATCTGAAGGCCTCTCCCAGCTTCTTGGCATCCCTGGGCTGTTAGAGGCGTCAGTCCAGGCTCTGCCCCATCATCGCATGACCGTCTTCCCTCCAAGGGTCTGTTTTCTCTTCTCATAAGGACATCAGTCGAATTGGATTAGGCTCACCCTGGTCTGGGATGACCTCATCTTAACTGGTTACATCTTCCATCTCCAAGCAAGGCCATATTCTGAGGTCCTGGGGGTAAAGACCCCAGCATATCTTTCGGGGGGACACAATTCAACCCATAAGAGATGGCTTTTCCTTCTGGTAGCTGAGGACATTACAACCACATATTCAAGGCCAGAAATTCATTTACTCATCATCCATTTATTCAACTCACCAATAGGAGTGAAACACCTGCCAGGTACCAAGCTGAACGTGAGGACTGAGTGGGGAGTTAACTTGAGAATGGACATGTAAGGCAGCACTGGACCGGAAGTGAGGATGGAGTCAGGGACGTGGTGGGGGAGGGGGAAGGAGCATGGTGGGAGAGAGATGGATAGGGAGGGGTATGACAGGTGGGTTGAAGGAAAGAAGGAATGAGAAGGGAGAAGGCACTTGACTACAGGACCACGAGGACACATGAGGATTCATCTTCAGCCCAGGAGCAAAGTGGAAGCATTGCTGATTGCAGCGGCCTGTAAATGCTATCAGATTTTATATTATAGGTAGACAACAGGGCAGTGGGTGAGGGGAAAGCTGCTTTGAGAGCCAGCATGATGGATGTGGGCACCTGGATAAGGAAGCATGGCAGAGGTCCAGGTGAAGGGCAGAGGGGGCTTGAGCTGAGGAGATAGCAGCGACTTGGCCAGAAAGCAGAAAATGGAGTCCAGAACCTTCAAAGCAACATTAAGATGTGGAGATGCTGGACAGGACCTAGAAGGTGCCAGAATGCTTGAGAATGCCCAGCACTGCCAGAGAGCATCTGGCACACCTGGCGTTCATCCAGCCACTGGGAGAGGAGCTGGTCAGCAGTGAAACACACAGAGGATAGCAGGGTGAGGGGGGTGGCGTGGTCACTGAGTTCTGTGAACTCCTGGAAGTCTGCAGGAAAGTAAATGAAAAAGGATCACTGAATCTTCACTTATATTGGCCAAAACAAACAAACCGAAAAAGGAAAATAGTATTTGGTATTGAAGAGCCTGGGTGAGATATCACCTCCATGCCCTGCTGGTGGGAATGGAAATCAGTGAATGCTTTGGAGAAGACCATTTAGCAGAAAGATCTCCTCTGGCAGGTTACTGCTGAGAATCCATCCTGAAGCCACGTTCTTATCTGTGCGAAGACTTACACTGGTGGGTTCTCACAGCAGCATCCCTTGGGAGAACAAAACACCCACTACTCACCTGTGTAATCAGCAATAGAGAAACAGCTTAAAATTTCAGTGATGTCCCCGTTTAAACTGTGGTTTGAAAACTAACTAGTGGGGAAAATAACACAATAGTAAATAAAAGATGCTAAATGCCAAGCTATAATACACTACAGTATGCTTCCATTCCGATTTATGGGGGAAGGTATGTAACACAACGTGTGTGTGTGTGTGTGTGTGTGTGTGTGTGTGTGTGTGTGACTTAGTCACTCAGTCGTGTCCAACTCCCTGCAGTCCCATGGACTGTAGCCTGCCAGGCTCCTCTGTCTGTGGGATTCTCCAGGCAAGAATACTAGAGTCAGGTTGCCATTTCCTCCTCCAGGGGATCTTCCTGACCCAGGGATCAACCCCATGTCTCTTGCATCTCCTGCATGGGCAGGCAGATTATTTACCACTAGCAACACCTGGGAAGCGACTGGCAAATGCGGACAATGAAATCATTTACAACATGGTCTCATTTGAAGCATGAATGTGTGTGTTTGTGTGCGAGTGACGCAAATGCGTGTCTACTTAGAGAACAGGGTGAAACAAAATATATCAAATGCCTAACAGTAGTTATCTCTGTCTGGTGGGGTTTGGGGTCAAATTTTAGAAATTCATTTTAGTTTTATGTATTTATAATGGTAGAAGACTCTTGAGGGTACTATGGAAAGCAAGGAGGTCAAGATAGTCAATTCTGAAGGAACTCAACTGTGAATGTTCATTGAAAGGAGTGATCCTGAAACTGAAACTCCATTAATTTAGCCACCTGATGCAAAGACCTGACTCGCTGGAAAAGACCCTGATGCCAGGAAAGATTGAGGGCAGGAGGAGAAGGGGCGACAGAGGATGAGATGGTCAGATGGCATCACTGACTCGATGGACATGAGTTTGAACAAAGAATCCCTAAGACTGAAAGGAGCAGGTATCGACCACATGCTCAGTAGCTCATGACACCTTGCTTAACCATACCCTCAGGGAGATAGTAAAGGACAGGGAAGCCTGGCATGCTGCAGTTCATGGAGTTGCAAAGAGTCAGACATGACTTAGCGACTGAACAACATTTATTACATGGATGCATCATAGAAAATGAAGATGATACAGGAAAAGATGTATAATTTTAGAGGATCTAGAGTAACAGAGACTGCTGGATAGGGTCCTTCTTAGACAATTTTGCAGAGTCCTGCTTCTTAATTCTTCCTCTGGAAGACAGCCTCGCCACTATTTTTCCCCAGGAGTCAGCCCTCCTCCAGGAATCCTGAGAAGGCACACTCCAGGGGCGGCCTCCTCGCTCCACTGGCTTCTTGCTTTTGCTCTGTGGGATCACCTCAGGCCTTTGCTGGCGCACCTGCCCAGGTGAGCAGACATGACAGAGCAAAGACATTGCGATTGAAGGGTGAGAGCGCAGAAGAGGCATCGTTCCTCATGTGTGTATGTGAGAGAGAAGCGAGAGAGAGAGCGGAAGAGGGTGTGAATCGGGAACTGGGTTCAGGCTGATTCATCTGGACAGAAGGAGGGCATCTTTTATCTCCAAGGAGCATCAATCTGGCTGTTTTCACAGACATTTAATTCCCCTGAGAGCAAGGCAAATATTTTACCATTCTTTATATATATATATATATATATATATATATATATATATATATATATATGTATGTATGTATATGTATATGTAAAAGGTCTGGCTTTAAAACCTAGAAGCCAGGAAACCTAAGCTCAGGCTGAAATTTCCTTTGCAAGCAGGTCTTGGGCCGTGCAAATGACATGAATTATACTCACCATTACCTCAAGACACACTGCTCCGAGTTGGCATAAAATTGCCCATTTCCTGCAGTGATATAAGGGGCCTTATTCTGGACGCTGGGTCGATACCAGGAGCTCCTATTTCGTGCCTGACACATTGGTCATTCTAATCACCGGCCCCCGCACCTGGGCCGTGCCCCCCTCTTCTGTGACCATATTTTTGACTCTGCAGTTTTCACCGCCTGGGTCCTTTGGAGGGATGCATATTATTCAGAAAAGTCAAGGGCCTCATCCCTCCAGGGCATGTCAAGAAGTGGAGGAAACTTTATAAGCAGACAGAATAAATAACAGCATGGTAAGGGCATTGGTGAGGTAGTGAGGGCTTGGGAGATGTAACTGAGCAAGTGCCGGTGTGCGTGCACATGAGTGTGTGTGTGTGTATGTGTGTGCATGCACCGCCCTGCCTCCTGCCCAGCACACAAGGAGCCCTGCTTCTCTCCAGCTGCCTGATAGCCAGTGGATTTTCCAGGCAAGAATACTGGAGTGTGTTTCCTCCTCCAGGGGATCTTCCCCGCCCAGGCATGGAATCTGCATTTCCGGTGTCTCCTGCATTGGCAGGTGGACTCTTTACCCCTGAGGCACTGGGCAAAGGAGAATTTGTTCTGCTCCGGTTGATATAATAGGAACCCATCTGAGCGTGATGCAGTGCTAGAGGTAAAGAATCTGCCTGCCAGTGCAGGAGACACAAGAGAGGTGGGGTTGATCGCTGGGTCAGGAAGATCCCCTAGAGATGGGAACGGCACCTACTCCAGTATTCTCACTTGTAATATCCCAGAGGAGCCTGGCGGGCTAGTCTGCGGGGTCACAAAGAGTGGGACATGACTGAGAGGCTGAGCACCCAAACTTGTCTGGAAGAGACAGAGGAACAGAACAGCAGACGGACGTAAGTGAATGCAGGGAGCACTCTGCAACCCACACATGCCCCTCAAACACCTTCCTCAGTGGACCGTGCCCTCTGAGTCACACACGTCCAATCAGGTGTTAGAAATTCCCACCTGATTCCAGACACCTTCCTTCCAGCCCTACCGCGGCTGGGGAGCCGCAGTCCTCCCCACACCCACATCCTCTGCAAATTGCAGGGCTTCCCCAGGGTGAGGAGCCGTATCTGTTGTAGTGTGTCAGGAAAATCCCCTGAAGAAGGGAATGGCAACCCATTCCAGTGTTCTTGCCTGGAGAATCCCATGGACAGAGCAGCCTGGCAGGCTACAGTCCACGGAGTTGCAAAGAGCCAGACACAACTGAGCGACTAAGCATAGCACTTGCGCTTTTCCCAGCTGTTTGACACGGTTAACAGGCTGCCCTGTTTATTATTTTATTGCTTGCTTCTCCACTGAGGTTTGGGCTGTCTCGCCCCCGCCCTGGCTCCTACACACTCACCTGGTCATGGCAGGTGAGTTAGTCCAAGCCATGACTTTTAGGGGCATGCGTACTGCGCAACAAGACTGACTATGCTCCGATAATTCTTCAACCTGAGAGAGGTTACAGGCAAAGCTTCAAATTACTGTGGCCATTTTACCCCCTAGGAAGAGCTGGGGGTGGAGCTGAGAGGAACAAGGGAGCGGAGAAGGGTCCACTCCTTCTGCAGGTCAGAGATTGATGGTCGGCAGTGGATTGTGGGTCGCTGGTTGTGGTGGGCTGAAGGATGCCCCTCAGTGCGCCCCACATCCTAATCCCCAAATCTGTGTCACCTTATGTGGCAAAAGGAGTTTTGCAGATGTGACTGAAGGATGCGAAAGTAATCAGAAGGGTCTTTGGAAGATGGAGGTGGAGGCTGAAATGATAGCGGAAGAAGGTGGAGAAAGATCTGAAGCAGGGTGCTACCCTGCTGGCTTTGGAGACTGTGGGAGAGGCCATACAGCACAGAACTAGGCTCTAGAAGCTGGAAAATGCTGGGAACAGCCTCCCCTGCCCCCAGCTGAGCTCCAGAGGGAGTGTGGCTCTGCTGACATCTTGATTTGGGGTCAGTGAAAGGGATTTTGGATGGATGACCTCTGGAACTGTAAGAGAACAAATGTGTGTTGTTTTAAGCCACCAAGTTTGATCTATTACGGCAGCCACGGGGAAAGGAACTCACAAGCTCTTTTGGAGGAGGTACAGCCTTGGAAACAGCCTGGGGCTGGAGGCGGGGCTGCTGGCAGCTCTGGATAGTTTTTGTGTGTCTCTGCTTCCTGGATGTCACTGTGGAAGAAGAGCTCTGGCAGGGGGTGTAGCTGCTCCGTGACAATCTGGTCTCTTTGGGATGCTCAAAGAATTATAAGGAAAATCATCAGGGGAGGCAGCGTCCCCACATCTGACCCAGAGCAGGCAGGTGATGCAGTTGGCTTTTTCCTGCATCTGAGACGCAACCAATTTCCTTTCTTCTCAGCGTCCCTAAGCCTGGCTCCCTCCTGCCCTCACTGCACCCTTCACCCACACAGGTCAGGGCCATGGAAGAAAAGCCTTTCATGCACTCTGTCTCCACCCAGCATCCAGACACCAGCATCCTGTGCCCCTCCTGCCCCCTTCCCAAGCACACTTCTGATTGCCCACTTGGCCATGCCTGTTGCTTCTTGGTAACCCCTTTATTGTAACCCAGAAAAGCATCTCAGAATGTAGGTTGCTAGAGAGACATCATCCGAGATAAAGTCTGATGGCATCAGGCTGCTTTTTCCAGCATTCATCTTCCAAATGCCATTAATCAACCTGCTGTCTTCAGGAGTGCAGACAGCACACGGGTGCTGGCTTCCATTAACCACGTCACCACCTGCCTGGGCTACTTCCTGGGGCTGCAGCGTGGCTTCAGTTCCATTAGATCTAATTTGGGGAGAGTACAGGCGTGGGGGAAGCCCGTACCCCTGAGCTCTGCCTCAGAAGGCTCTAAGCACTTGGTTTGCTTGCTGTCAGATGACTTGGAAGCTGTGGGATGGGGTCACGCAAGGTCCTTGAGTGGAGAACAAGGCCTGGCCTGGAGAGACAGCAGGGGACAAGCCAGGCATGGCCTGTGGACTCCATGCTGTCACCGGGGTGCTGAGTTCCAGGAAGGCAAATTGCCCTAGCTGATTAACCTTGGGAATGGACTCAGCAGCCAGTTAACCCCTTACCCAGCCAAGGCCAGGTGCTATCTGCAGAGGTGAGACAACTTTTTGGGAGCCAGCACCCCTAATCTGGAGGCAGAGGGGGCTGTTCAAACAGACAGACCACCAGGAAATTGTCCTTCCATCAGGAGACAGTGGCCATGTATCCAGATCCTCACAAAGACCCCCATGGAATAGGGGACTCTGTGATCTCTTCATTCTGAACCACTGAGTGCTAGAGGAGGACACATGAGCCAGAAGTGATTCAATCAGCGCTGATCTCAGATGCATCCAGAGTACAAGCCAGAGAATCTGCTGGTGTAAAAGGAAGAGGCAGAGGAATTTGGGGCTTCGTTGGTGGCTTAGGCGGTAAAGAATCTGCCTGCAATGCAGGAGACCTGGGTTCAATCCCTGGGCCAGGAAGATCTCCTGGAGAAGAGAATGGCAACCTGCTCCAGTATTCTTGCCTAGAGAATCCCATGGACAGAGGAGCCTGGTGGGCTGTAGTCCATGGGGTTGCAGAGAGTCGGACACCACTGAGCGACTAACACTTTCATTTTTCAGAGGAATTCAGCTTATGGTTAGTGTTGTTGTTAAAGTTATTATTGTTGTTTGTTGTTATTAGTATTATGTATAATTATTCCTGGTATACAGCCTCACGATTTTGAGTGCCATGTACTGTTGCGGAAATCTTTCAAAGGCGACTTTACAGTGTAGCGCAGTGAGTAGGACCACGCATTTTGCCCTGCGGGGGATGAAGACAAAAACCACCCTCATGTTACCAGATGAGCCTGCGGCTTCAGACATGATTTCCAATGACAGGCTAATCAGAATCCCCAAATCTCCAAGACTCCACTGCTCAGATAGGAAATGTTTAGATTCCCAAGGAATGGCTTCACCCCAAAGATGCCACGTGTTGTTTCTGAATATGACTGCCTGATGAATTATGAGCAGGGGTAAAAAACGATTATGATTAACACATTGTATAATTCTACATATGGATTATAAAGAAGAAGTTTAATAAGCAGGCATTTCATTATTTAATCTTCATCAAGAAAAAGTAAATATTTAAGGTGCCCATAGACTTATTTCCTTGTCTGGGAGACCAGGTCACTTACAGGTAGACATGTATCCTGGACACTGTGCCAAGTGCAGAGGTCAGGTGATGTCAGGATTGGCCGAGGCCAGAACCTTATGGGGGCACCAGGGTGGGAAGGGAAAATGAGCACAAATCAGGAGAGGGTTTCTGGAAGACATGACCTCTGAGCTAAAACTGGAGACAAGTCTGGGTGAAGAAAGGAGCAAAGAGAGAGTTCCACCATGAAACAAGGCAGGGGATTCCACATCCTTTGAGAGTCTGGGGTCCTGACTCAGCAGTAACCCAAAGCATAAGCTTGCAGAGAATGATGGAGCAGGTGTGAGGAGCCTTGTAGGTTGGGCAGAGGCATGGGGGATATTTTCAGTGGGCGAGGGTGGTTGACAGAACACTCTGTGGCTCCTCCTCCCTCCAGGATGTCCCACATGTGGTTTTGGGTTCTTCTTTTCTGAAAATCACACTGAGGCGGAAACTTTCAGATGAATGATGATGAAAATGCTCAACATAAAATGCACTGGGCATTGTCTGGGCTCACACACCTCTGTGAGATGGTTTAAACAGGTCAGTTTCAGGTTTTAGGGAGGAGAAGTTTGGATTTGAATTGCAGCAGGGTGGGTTGGGTGGGACAACAGAGTTAGGTGGGGTGGCAGAGAAGAGAGAGTGACTTCAGGGAGGTGGATACTTTGAAGAGCATGGTGAGTGAAGGTGCATGGCAGGGGAACTGCTGGGAAGTGGCAGGAAAGGGCGTGAGAGGCCTTGTGGCAGGAAAGGGTGACGTCCCCATACTTGACATGCACAAGCCTCTGGGGCTTCTGGTCTATTGCAGCATCTATTTACTCAGGGCCTTGGGCCAGGCCAGAGAGTGGGATTCTTGGCAGGGGACCTTGGGTCAGAGGATATCAGTTTGGCCCCGGGGGGCCTGGATACTGGGCAGTTCAGGTCAGCCATGTGTGCGCTCCATGCCTACAGGATAGACCCCCAGGATAACCCCCAACACCAAGGCACCATGGGCTTTCCTGGTTGTTGACCCTCTTATGTGTGGTCACACTTCCTTGCTGGGCAGATGCAGCTCTGTCCACACAACAGCACCGGGAGAGGCCAACCAGAAGCCTGTGTCTGCTTTCTCTGCAACTCCGTCCTGCCTGCCTCTGCTCCTTGCTGATTTCAGTCTGTATTCTCTCTCTGTAATAAGCTGTAACTGTGAGCATCGTGGCTTTGTTTGAATTCTGTGAGTCCTTCTGGGGAATCATGGAACCGGGGGTACAGTGGACCCTCTTTACAAAGGAGAGTACAGCAGGCACAGTCCTCTTGAGGTCGCACCATAAATTACTAGATGTGGGAGAGAGTTGAGTGGCTTTGGAGGAAGCCTTGAAAGGATTCCAGTACTCTTGCCTTGAAAATCCCATGGATGGAGGAGCCTGGTAGGCTGCAGTCCAGGGGTTCGCAAAGAGCCGGACACGACTGAGCGACTACACTTTCACTTTTCAGTTTCATGCATTGGAGAAGGAAATGGCAACCCACTCCAGTGTTCTTGCCTGGAGAACCCCAGGGACGGGGGAGCCTGGTGGGCTGCCGTCTATGGGGTCGCACAGTGTCGGACACGACTGAAGCGACTTAGCAGCAGTAGCAGCTAGAAAGGACATGGCAGAAGACGCAGCTGCAGAAACAGCAAAGCTTGGCACAACCAAGGTCTCCATCCAAGTCCCCTTTTCTGCCCCCACGGGTCTTGCTGCTGCACGTGTTTCTGGACGAGCCCTGATCTTTCTCACCTGAATCACTGCTTCCTTGTTTCTATTCTCTTGAGTCTCCTCCTCCTTCTTTCTTTGGCCAAAGGATTTTTGCTCCTGCCTCGAGTCAACCTATACATTTCACTATGAATGTTTCTCTGACACCAACCAGCAGAAAAATAGTTTACACTTAATTCTATGATAGCATCTTCCCTTGCTGCCATGCATCTTAAAGAGTGGGCCCAATCACATCTTATTCATCTCTGTAATCCCATCATCTAGCCTGCTCCCCAGCACAACAGAGATCTGGATTCCTATGTGGTCAGTCAAACAATTTCCAAAATCCCAGAACAATTTCCTTCA